>NC_141231.1:15855816-17055816 GCF_054856515.1 Filicampus tigris
TACGGCTTGATGCTGAGCCATGATTGGTCGTTATCTGAGCACTTCAGCGTCTGTGATGTCATTTTCAGTGGACAGAAGTGACAAAATGGCCGCCCCTGAGATGGCTAAAAACGGGTGGATTTTGCTGCTTGAATCACAATGCTGGGTTTAGACTAGTGGGCCTGCATAGAAGATATTCTTCAAAAAACAAGTTTGGGTTGACTTCCGCTTTAAGAAGAGCATACTGTACACTACGGGCTGCAACTTCCATCTTGTGATCCAATGTTGTGAGACACATTAGCAAAGTAATGCAAATCAAACCGGGTTTCCGTGTTTACCAATTCAGTTAAGGGCTTGGGTTTTTGAAAAATATATATTTTCATGCTTTAATATTAAGAATACGAATGTGAAAAGTTTACTTCACGCAAACCCATTTTTTTCAAGAATATGTTCTACGCAAGCCCACTAGTTGGAACAGGGCATTCTGATAAATATTGCGTTTGTGGAATAAGTGGCGGCCATTTTGTCTTCTGTCGACTGAAAATGACATCACAACTGCTCACAAGGACCAATCACGGCCACGACAGAAGACAAAATGGCCGCCCCCAGAGATGGCTAAAAACGAGTGCATTTTACTGCTTAATTTATATTCCACAAACACCAAAATTAATCCGAATGCCGTGTTTCAACTAGTGGGCCTGCTGGGAACATATTCTTGAAAAAAAATATGTTTGGGTTGACTTCCGCTTAAAAAAATCGAACTGTTACGAAACTGGAACAAATGGTAGGGTGACCATCTTACCAGTGACGTGAAATTGTCATGGATTTTTTGGACAAAAATACACAAAAAAAAACACTATTTGGAGCTTTGCAACAGCTCCTCCAGCCATGAACGTATTGTGTTGGAGAGGTTTGAGTGTCCCGATAATCCCGGGTGCTCACTTGTCAGGGCTTTTACGCTCCTGGTTGGGTCGCCCAAGGCAAATGGATCCTTGGCCAGGGACCAGACCAAATGTGACTCAAAAGCCCCCGCGATGAATCAAAAGGCTGGAATTTCATTTCACATGCTTGGACTCAGATGTGCCCAAGAGTTCAGGCGCAGTGTCAAGGAAAAAATGTCAACAACTGGCAGCTATCATTTCCATTATTTAACTTCCCAAGCACTGGCTTTGTCTCGCAGCAAAATGATATTATAATTATTATTAACTCATTGACTGACAGACATTTTCAGACCCACTGTGAAAAAAATCGAAATAAAATAATAAATAAAAGTTTGCCATGACAGCCAGCCAATCACAGTCAGCCAGCGACAGTCAGCTAAACCCCCGTTGAAGACATTGTTGATTACGCAATCTCGGTCAACGTTAGACAGTCATCCGTCCCGTGAATCCGCTCCGCTTTCCACCTACTGGATTTCCCCAATATCAAGTTTGTCTGTTGCGCCGAGTTCTGCGTGGTTGTTTTCCGGCCCCCGTGGCCGTTGGGGATCCTCCAATAATAAAGTATGCTTTCTCCGTCCTGCCCTCTGTTAATTGCGCATTCAGAAAACAATGAAATTGAAGCATTCTGCGATTGCCACCTGCAGATTACGGAGCATTGCGCAACTTCGGCCCAAGACCAGTTCCCAATCTTCACTTCCAAGCCTCAACCCTATCGACTGCGAAGTTGACTGTTCTGACAAGGTCTACTTCCTTATCCAAGCATTACAACTATATTCAAAACTATAATTAACGTCGAATACATTTTGCAAGTGGAAAATAATCTCTTTTCCTAACAGCGGTTTAGCTTTGGTGAGACAAGCCCCGCCTGGGGATGAAACCCAAGACCGTCTCTGACATTTAAGGATGCTAACAGGTTACTTCAAAAAGTTCCTGTTCCAGTTCAGGTTTTATGATGGGGACGTTCGCTCGAGCGCAGGAATTTCCCCCCCCCCCCCCCCCCCCCCCCCCCCCCGATCACCCGAGCTTCCCGCTTGACATTTTTGCGTGTGGTTGAACACAGCGCCGCCTTCTCACACGTTAAGGCTCTGACGCATGCTTCATGAACGGATGAACTGAAGTCTAATGATCCTTAATAATAGAAGACGATATAGTCGGACAGAAGCTCCGGTTTCTTCCGGGAATCGCTTAATTAGGTGGGCTGGCTCCCGAGCGCGCTCTTACCGATGCGCTGCCCTGATATGGTCGCATATATCATTATTCCACATTAGGATGCAAACGCAGATTTTTGCAGGCCATGTTAAGTATTCCTGCATGGCTTCATTACGTCCGATTCTCAGCATGAGTGAGGAAACATTACGGAAAATTAAAGGCAAAAAAAACCCCGAGTACAGAAAGTCATAAAAATGCGAATTCACCTTTAATGAACTTTTTGGCCATTACGAGTGCAGCGTTTATGAATTTTTATTATCGGCTTTATCAGGCGCAGTCGTACGGCTCTGCAAATTTGTAGAAAGTTGAAATCAACTTACAGTAAATTGTGAGAGCACAAAGTACATCAAAAGTCATTACCATAATAAGGCGCGATCTAATCGAAGCCGATTGTGTGCTTGCGATGTGAATATTCTCTGGAGTAAGTCCGAGAGGCAGTGTTTTTTTCAACGCCCTACAATGAGATAAGAATAAGAAAAACAGTCGTACTTACTGCAGAATGGATTTGTTTTCTGGAATGTCCATCAGGACAGGAGGCTCGGCCGTTTGGGAAGGGTTGCCTGGCTGGTTTGTGTGTGAGACTGAGTCACGGACACCTGGGATGGGGTGAAAGGACGAATACGAATTAATACACCCTCACCGGTCACAACATTAGGTACACTTACATAATACAATGAGATCCCAAACTAAAGCGCCGTCAAAAATGTTGCCTTACAAATCATATTAAAGCTCATGTTGTACTTTACTTGATTCATTTCACTTGAACTCATTCGCTGCCATCGACGCATTTATTCGTCTTTTCACAGTCCAGCCTTTCAATCCCAGGAACTTATTTGTATTTTTTTTCCAATTTTTTTCCAACGTTCTGGTAAAAGTGGGTCTGAAAATGTCTTCCAGCGAATGACTTAAAAACCTCGATAATAGCTCATTTCCGTGCTGGCCCCAGTGATGAAGACAATGTTGAATATACTGAAAGGGTCAAAAGTACTATTTTGCAGAGTATAAAAGGATGTCAATTTGAAACACAGTTTTGTGCCGCTGTTATGTTATCGACGATAGAACTCTGAAAACCACACCGCGTTGAACGCATCAATCGCAAGCTGACGGAGGAGAAAAGCTCTCCTCTATTTACTTCTTGACGCGGTTGTTGGTCACGGTGAGAAATTTTTATTCGCGAGGAGACAAAGGGGAGTGAGACAACAAATCACTGTGGCCAAGTGAAGACTGTGGAGGATAAAATGCAACATCCAGCACAAAGGCAACGGCGATAAAAGCAACACATCGTCCGTCATACCATAGAGCTGCCAGACGCGGACCTTGTCTTCGTAGGGTAAGTCGTACTTCAGAGGGTCTCCTACAGGACCCTGGTAGTACGGTCTCATGATGGACTCCATGGCTGAGGTGTGGACAAGACCGATGGCGTGACCGAACTCGTGGACGGCCACTGCAAAAAGGTCCATCCCGTGAGAGTCTGAGGAAAATAAGAGCACAGAGAGTCAAACACAATGAAATCACTGAAAAAAAAAAATCTCAGTGAGGAGCAGTTCAGAGCATCAGAGAGCAAATCAAATGCTGGCACGTTTTATTGGCTCAAAGTATTTCCGCACTTGCATGCCGGTTAAAAAAAATGTTAGCGTATTACTTGCCCGTACGGATAAAGGTGATTATTATAATCCTCATAATATAATTGCTACATTTGTTATTTTCCATCTGAATTAAAAAGAAAAAAAAACAACAACAGATCAATGGTCAACCGGCGGCATCCAGGAATAGATTTGACTGCAATTTGATTTTGTGACACGATATAACTAAATGCTCTCGATCAAATGAGGTGAATAAAGCCACGTTTCAAAAAAGCAGTATCGCGCAGTTTGGCCCCATTATCCGTCTACCTTTTCCATTGTGTGTAGGCTGAGGCAGACGGATGCATTAGCTACATGAATAGCCTGAGAGCGTTGACATTTTCTAAAATGGCTCAAAACAGATTCGGAGACACTGACATAATCAGTGCCCGAAAAAAAATGCCCTAAAAAAAAAACATTATTCAATAAAATACATGTTTAAATATGTAAAACTGTTTATTTGACTAGCATTGATCTTATTTTACAACAAATTAAATTAAAAAGCATTATTTAATAAGGTCAAAGAATACATTTTTTTTAAAAAACACAAGAAAAAATAATTGGGCGAAAAAAAAAAAGAGGCCGATTTAACGCTTCAAATATTACTGGACTCTTGATAATGTAAATTCTTTGTGGGCCAGATGAATGAAAACCAAGTTAACCTTTACAGTATGTTAACCTGTTCACGGTCACGGGGGAGCCTGAGCCGATCCCCTTCAAGCGAAAGGCGTACTGTACCTCGGCATGGGCCTTTGACGTTCTAGCGTGGTTTTAAAAAGTCAAGGTTGGAATAGTCGTTAAAACCGTCTGTCGCCACTAATGAGCTCGTCTTTTCTTTTTTGAGGGCATTTCTTAGCAGGGGGGGGCCTCCCTTTGCACTATGATTGGCTGCTTTGCAGAAGTGAGTAAACGAGGCTAACCCCCCTCCTACTTCTCAACTGAGCAGAAAGGGGAGGGGGGAGCACACAGAGTTAGACACACATAGGGAGGCGAAAGAGATTTAGGCAAAAACTGCAGCATACGTATAACGGTTGCCTTTTTGCTCTGTTGATTAATTGTCCTAAAACAAACAAAACAAAACAAAAACACCAGCAGGTTCTAGTTAGCCCCAACAACAACATGAGTAGCCCACAGGTCTGCTCCGAAAATAGCTTACCAGTGATGGGACACTGTGACTTACTAAGAAGAACTAAAACAGAGCAAAAATGTTAACACGTATTTATTTAGTTAAGCTAAACATAGCACACGTTTGTTTATGTATCAAATATTGTTCATAAGCGAGCCAGCCTTCATCCAGTCTCGACCAGTCTAGTTGATCACGTCATTGGCAAAGAACCTCAGCGCAGGGTTGGAAATTGTTACTGAGAAACGCGGAACACCTTACTCACAGACTCGTTTTCATTTGCTTAAAAATAAAAATGATTATGTTTAACGGAGAAATGCTGTTTATTATTGACCCAAATATTTCAAAAGAGGACATTTCAGAGCTGTAATTTTAATACCGTGATACTGTAAATTTTTATAGACAAAAATAAAACCAGACACCAACAGTGACATCTCTTTGGTTCAGTCAACAGTAATTTTGTTTTATTCCAATTCTAATAATCGCTTCTCATCCAAACTAGCTTACCGTCCTGTAAGACTGTGGTGGGTACAGGTAGATTTTTTTAACAATTTTTTAACTTTGGTGACGCAAAAAAAAATGCATTCCACACTGGACTGACATTAACTAATCGCTTTTATTCTGAATAAGGTGTGAATTTGCACTTTGAGATTTATTGCCCAAATGTAAAGTGCGTTATAAATTAAATGTATTATTATTATTATCACAACGATTTATATTATATTATAACAACGAAAATTTCCCCACTGTGGGATCAATAAAGGCGTTCTTATCTTATCTTATCATTATTTGACCTTCCAATGGATTGTGGCCTAGAACAAAGTGTTTAAAACCCAAGTCAGGTGTTATAGCCTATGGACGTTCATCTTCTTACTGAACAAATTGAGAGGAGGATTTGAATCGGGAGGATTCTAGCACTGTCGAGTGTGCGGCGGGGAGATAACTTTGCTAAGCCTGCCTGTGTCTCGGGGTTGCCGGTCAGAACCAGAGAGCAGATAGACACCTCGGCGGCGGCCGCCGGGCTATTCAAACGAAAAAGCCCCTTCAATTCCGCATTTGACCGCTTTTATAGAGAACTCGGGTTTTTCAGAAATGCAGAGCACTTGCATGTCAGGCTAAGCTAGCAGAGAGCCCCCGACGACTGCAACCTTAGCTTGGCACTTGCAAGGGACACACACTCGTCCTTCCAGGTCGCACCGGGGACCTTGGCAAGACAAATGGCGCCTGTAATCTCCGGGAGCACACGGCGCAGACGGGGAAGGTGAACAAAAGGAGGTATTGCGAGAGAATAAGGGCTTTGAACTAATCGTGTACCGGGCATCATGTTTAGGAGCCATGCGAAGGGCTAAATGAATGGAGTGTTGGCCCGCAGACACAGTGGAACGCGTTTGAGAGAGTTTGTCGACTAAATGCAGAGCGGGCTTTCAAAAGCTCTGCAGGCAATCCAAATTCTTTTATATTAACCAGTCAACGCTTTGCGCTGACGGATTCACAAGTGAGTCATCACGAAGTAGCTTTTATATCAGCTCAAATGCTTTTATTGTGCAGAAACTACGCCAAAACCTTCGAAGCTTTATATACAATTATCGGGAGCGTATACAGTATGAGTGTGGGTAAAAGGATGAATGGCCCAAAATGTTTTTCCCCGAGATTTTTGCCATCTTGAACCAATCGCATCACATGTGCAACCAGCTTCCAGTTAACTCATTCACTGCCAATTTATTTGTCTTTTCACAGTCCAGCCATTCAATGCCAGGAACTTATTTATATTTTTCCCAATTTTTTTTTTTTTTTTTTTTTTCCAAACATTAGGGTCTGGCAGTGAATGAGTTAATAGAAGCAGGAAGTTGAGTACGCTCATCCAGAAAGCAATATTTATCCCCACTCAAAGTGTCTTTTACAGGATAACCTGGTTCACAAAATATTTCTGGCAATAAATACCAAAAAAAAAAAATGAACATTTTAAATCACCACTCAGTTTTCTTTTTTAGTATATACGGGTACACCCCAGCGGAACAATTCACCTGCTTAATGAAGCTTTTGTTTCACTCAAGATAATTAGTTGTCAGCAGCAGATTGCTTCATGGGTGATAATTAATAGAAGCCATTCCATGCCCATCAGAGCAAAAAGACCACGTCTCGGACCTGCTCTTATTTGATATTACCCCTTTCGCTAGTCTTAATGGAAGCCAGATACAGCGGCGGTGAACTGCTCCAGTAAATGCGCTGCTTAATATTCCACTATTCAGCATCATCACGCACATTAGGAGTTGGCCTCGGCGGACCAAGATTTAACGTCCCGCTGAGAACAATGCACTGGGAGAAGGTGGAAGGGAATTAGCAAAGGCAATTACTCAGCATTGGATTTGATCCGATAAGGTCCATTTCTCCGGAGATGATTGCAGAGCTGAAGCGCTAAAACATTCAGATGACCTAACAAGTCTTTGAAGGCATCGGCCTGCCCATTGTGAAAGTTGAACAATTTATGGCTCAGATAGCTCGGCGGCAGCGCAGCTGAGTTTAACATCTGTTGTCTGGACGGATACGCCAGACGCCGCGATAAACACGTCTGCCGAGGCTGGAGGAGGGCGTCGTGGGATCGCAGCAAGTATGCCACTGGAATATGTGTGTGTGTGTGTGTGAGACTTGAAGTAATTAGCTACGCCCCAATTGAGGGGCTGCACCATTCCCAATATAGCCGATGTGCTATATTTAGCCAAAACCCCCAATGAATGTCTACTTTTGGGGGACTTCCTGGATACGTCACATGTTCCCACCCTTAATAGGTTGCCAGGGGTTTTAATGACATGTCTCTGACACGCAATCGTCAAGATCCTCCAAGGAACTGGAACAATGTCACATTTTTGCAAGTGGGCCAACCCTCAGCTCTGTTTACGTTGCTCCAAGCCACTATTGGTCAATTTAATTATACCGCTGACACACACTTAAAGCGAGCACTCATAGAGATTCCAACACATTGTCGATAGCGGAGGCGGCATTTCATTAACTCGTTCACTGAGACTGCCGTATTTATTCGTCTTTTCACAGTTCAGCCATTCAATCCCAGGAATTTAGTTGGATTTTTTTTCAATTTTTTAAACATTAGGGTAAAAGAGGTTCTGAAAATGTCTTTTTTTTTTTTTTTTAATTTGTTTATTTTTAAAACAATCAACATTTTCAGCTAAAAAGTTTTTTTCCAACTGCAGTCCCTGTGCAAGGTGTCAAATGTGGCAGCGGAAAAATAAAATTACATCATCGGTTAACTCATGCACTGCCATTGACGTATTTATTTGTCTTTTCACAGTCCAGCCATTCAATCACAGGAACTTGATTTATATATATATTTTTTTTTCAGTTTTTTTTTTTTTCAAACAGGGTAAAAGAGGGTCTGAAAATGTCTGGCAGTCATTGAGCTAATATAAAAACACCTAATAGTATACAGAAAGACACATTGCATACACATTACTAGCACAAAACAAGCAGCGTTATAATAGCAGCAGGCAGGAAGCACAAAACAGTCCAGGTAAAAAGTCACTGGTCATGTGTACAAATTCGTTTCTCAAATAACCAGGATTTTAACACATTTCTAAAACAGATAAAAGTGTCCACATTATGTATACGGGGGAGGAATGGTGTTCCAAAAATGAACTGCTCTTACTGAAAAGGCCAATTTTCTGAAGGAACTTTTCTTCAAAGGGACTCCGATCGAGTGATCAGATCGAGTCTGCCTCATGCTCTGGTTTATGTGAGGGATAGATATTTCTTTACACTTGTAAAATGTATTCTGCATGAATTCTTACCTCATGTAATGTTTTAGAGCAATGATAACTAGACCTTGTTCCTCGCTCACTCTCTAATATTGTATTATCACGTTGTTGTAAGACAAAGCAAGATGTCTGTGGTTGGGGGGGGAGGGGTGGGGGGGGCAGTTTTATGAGGCAGATGATAACTGCCTGTTCATGTGTATGCGGTTTTGCCCAAGAGAAACAGGCAGACATTTCTACAAAGCAGCCATTAGGATGAATTTCGACCAATACCTCTCATTATTCACTCTCAAAGTGCTCGTCCTGTCTCTTGTTTACTAAAGGTTTAACATTTTTCGCTTGGCACCGCCAATTGTTGATTAATGTACGAACAAACATAAACATATACATTTGATATTTTGTTATCGCTGCACTGTAAGACAAAGCAAGACGTCCGAGGTTGGGGAGCGCCAGTTGCAGATGATAACTGTGTCTGTTCATGTGTATTCATGACCTCACCTAAGAGGAACAGGCAGACACTTCTTGGAAAGCAGCCATTAGGTTGAGTTTGAACTGTAAAATTGTATCTCCCATTATTCTCAAAGTGCTTGTCTCCCTGTGTACGAAAGTCTTAACATTTTTTCCTTGGCACCGTTAAATTGTCAACTGTGTGATCTTAAAGCGGAGATCAGCCCAAAAATATTTTTTGTGGCAAGAATAAGTTATATGCAGACCCACTAGTTATAACAAGGCATTCTGGTTAATATTGTGTCTGTGGAATACGAGTGGAATACGCCTCTCAGGCGGCGGCCATTTTGTCACTTCTGTCGACTGAAAATGACATCACAGATGCTCAGGGCTCAGGTAACGACCAATCACGGCTCAGCTTCTGAAAACAGGTCAGCCGTGATCGGTCGTTACCTGAGCCCTGAGCATTTGTGATGTCATTTTCAGTCGACAGAATTGACAAAATGGCCGCCTCCTGAGATAGCTAAAAAAGGGGGTGGATTTTGCCGCTTAACTCATATTCCACAAACGCAATACTCATCAGAATGCCTTGTTTCAACTAGTGGGCCTGCATAGAACATATTCGTGACAAAAATATGTTTGGGTCACCCTTCTCATTATAAGATTTACTGGGTTGTTAAGTTTCACACTTTATTGGTGGGCGGGCAACCCTGACAACGGCATATTTTTGTAGAAGACATTGAAAAGTCAGTTTTCCATAATGTTCAATAAAAAAAAAAATTTTTTTTAAAACACGAGATGGGTACGCTAAAGGTTCTGGGTCCAACTCCCATGTGTGGAGACTTTCCATTAGTGTGAATATGAGCGTGAATAGTTGTTTCTCTGTACGTCCTGTGACTGACTGGCGACAAGTCCAGGGGAGTACTCTGCCTGCGGCTGGAATTGGCTCCAACTCAACCGTGACCCTCATGAGGACAAGTAGTACAGAATATGGATGGATGTTCCCAGAAGCTCTGAGGTCAGAAAACCCGAACCCAATACAAATTTGGGAATTTACAATTTTGTGGTTTTCGGGGGGGTTGGCGGTTCTGAATTTCCCTGCAAATTTGAAATGTTCTCTCTTTGCTGATTTGTATCACTATACTGAAATATTTCTGCGAATGAGCCGTGGCATGCGAATAAGGAGTTAACCTGCAGTGTATCCTCTTCAAAAAAATATCAAAACAAGGCCACCGCCGAAGGGGCCTTCTAAGTGGAGCGGTCTTTGCACGGTGTTATAATGTGATACGCCGGCCTTCAAATGCAACCTCCAAATCGCGCTTGCATGTGAATTAGGACTAATGATCAACGTTAATCTTCTATATTTCAATCTATTGCCCAAGTGTGGTGAAAATGGCTTCTTCTGAAGCCAAACAATACACTGAATTCAGGAGGTGTTCCCCCCGCCCCCAAGTAGCCGGACATAGACCGTACATAGATGTGTGTTTGCTTTTTAGATTAAAAGGTCTGATGCACTCGGATGCAAATTTCACCCTTGAGGGGCTTCATCACAGCGGGGGTTTGGCTTAAAAGCGGGAACCACTTGCAGAGCTCCATGATTCATACGCACATACACCCCCACACACACACACCAAGTGAAGGCCACTTGAATTTACTTACTACCTCCACTGACTCTCACTAAATAGTTAAAGGCTGATGAAAATAACATCAACTTTTTAGCTAACAGCACTTAAAATCTTCAAACATCAGAGTGTCATCTCAGTTCAAAGTACACACATCCTTTCGGGGTGCCGCACACATTTTGTTGGTTTGTTTTTTTTTTTTTTCCCGCTTACAGAGGAAGCTTGCTTTTCATGATTAATCTGTATCTGTAATCTGCAAGTAAGGTAGTATTGAAATGGCAACAGGCAGTGATTCACGGACACATGAACATACAAAACCGAGACAGTTAGATTAACTCATTCGCTGCCAAGGACATATTTATTAGTCTTTTCACAGTGCAGCCATTTAATCCCAGGAATTTATTCATGTTTTAAAATTTTTTTTTTTTTTTTTTTTTAAATCAAACGTGACGGTAAAAGAGGGTCTGAAAATGTCTGTCAGTGAATGAGTTAATAAAGTTGACATGAAGCATGTTGGCAAAGTAGACAAGGGAGCATGACGGACAGAAATGAACCACAATAAAAGCATGTACAATGAAAACAGAATTGGCCCAAGAATGGAACCTTGAGGGAAAAACAGGACATACTAAAACCGAGGTTCCCCTTGTACAGTGGAACCTCATTTTAAAGAACGACTCAGTATAAGCAAAAAAACATTTGACTATGTGTCTCAGGTATCTTTGTTGTTGTTTTATTGCCTGCAATGGCCATTTAGGAGTGAGCAATAACCACAATTTAATTTCTTCATCATAATCTGTGTTTTCATTTCATTTCATTTCACATTTCAATTCAGTTCCACTGTCCTTTAAATTAACAAGAAAACTGTCCTAAACGAAGAAACCACAATGGTTACAAAACATACTGATGAGACTTCTGGCATGTACAGAAAATTACATGAAATATCAGCTATCTTGTTTGAATTATTCAAAACAAGTGTGCCTTTTTAATAGGCCGGGTAGGAAAAACACTCGCTGTTTTGACCTTCATTTTTAATTTCCTTAGACATCAACTATGATCTTTTAAACACAGGACTACAGATGCCTTGAAAGTTCCGCAGACCACCAAGCTGCCCTTAGCTGCATCTCGTGCCATTTTGTGTCAGATTTTATTGAAAAATCAATAGGATCTCGTTTTCTCAAATGACTCCTGATAGAGGGACCTCTATGAACGCAGTGGACCGGAGCCAAATGCTATACCAATAGAAACATAATCACAATTTAATGATAAAAGCTGCAACTGTGACAAGATCATCTTTGGATGATCTTTCCTGTTAAGAAAGACCATGCTGGAGTTCGCTCATTGGCAGGAGGCGGTGGTGAAGTCAAAGTGTTTTGACAAGAATTGAATACAGTCATGTGGACACCTTTGACCACCGCACTCGTCACTTCATTACACTGATTACCGGGAGTTCTGTGGCTTGGAACAATTGATGCGAGGCAAAATGTTCAGGAATGCTTTGACAGGACGCTTGTTTTAGCAAAGAAACGTTTAATGAAGCAGCTCAATGTTTAAGCCGCAGGAAAAAAAAAAAAAAATGGACGACTTAACAACAAATGACCCTTGATGCTAAATCCTTCAAATGCTGGTGAGATTTAAACAGGAAGTCAACCCAAATGTATTTTTTTTTCCAGGAATATGTTCTATGCAGGCCAACCAGTTGAAACACGACAATATGATAAATATGAAATATAAGTTAAGCAGCAAAATCCACCCGTTTTTAGCCATCACAGGGGGCGGCCATTTTGTCACTTCTGTCGACTGAAAATGACATCACAGACCCTCGGGGCTCAGATAACGAGCAATCACGGCTCACCTGTTTACTGAAGCTGAGCTATGATTGGTCGTTATCTGAGCCCGGCGGGCGTGTGATGTCATTTTCAGCCGACAGAAGTGACAAAATGGCCGCCCCCAGAGATGGACAAAAACGGGAGGATTAACTCTTATTCCACAAACACAATATCAATCAGAATGCTGTGTTTCAACGAGTGGGCCTGCTTAGAACATATTCTTAAAAAAATATGTTTGGGTTGACATCCGCTTTAACCCGGCTCCACTTCCGTTTACTTTGGATGAGTTGGCCCAACATGAAGCCATCCATGCTGGAAATCCACAGTAGCCCAGAATATGGGTGCAGGACAGAAACAAGGAAAAAGAGGATAGAACGAGCGCTCTTGTATCATTGCACTCCACTGACCTTGGGTACAGCCGGAATCATTACACACGTGCATTTGACAGCATAGCTACACCTTAAATGACTATTTTCTTCATTATATGTCTGTCAACTGAGACACATTCACACAACAGACTGGTGGTTTCGCCAAGTGTTTTTTATCTTGGGCAAGGATCACTGGCTGAATTGTTTCCAGCGTACAAAGAGTTGGTAGAGAAATGTGACAAAAGAGGGATAAACCACTCAGTAGAATCCTGCCCAGGAGTCATTGGCAGTGTGGTTGTTTACATAGCTGATTTTCATGCAGCTGGCGAGGGATCAATTGTTTCTTAGTGCCAAATGATATGACTGATATGGATGCATGGTACATTGTGAGACCAGTCTACGCAGAATGCAAGTCGAGTCCAATTTATTTATAGCCCTTAATCACAGAAAAGTCTCAAAGGGCTTTACAAGCCAGTTCAGGGGTCCCTAACCGCCGGGCCGCGGGGCCACTTTGGACTAAATGCACAAGCTCGCAAATGAGTAAAATAAACAGACGTATTTGGAACGTTTTTGGGTAAAAGTGTTTGCTTCACAAATCCATTGGGAAAGAGTTGATACAAACTGATAGTACAAACAGGCAAATAAAGGGGGGGGAAAAAAAATGGAAGATGATTTTGAAAATGTTCAGTTTGCCATACACATAACGAGCCAGTCAGGCAACACAGAAACATTTCCATCGCCTTGCTAGGCTATAACCATAAACACTTTGGAAGCATACAAAATTGTTCTG
This sequence comes from Filicampus tigris, assembly GCF_054856515.1. Lineage (NCBI taxonomy): Eukaryota > Metazoa > Chordata > Actinopteri > Syngnathiformes > Syngnathidae > Filicampus > Filicampus tigris. The sequence goes on from NC_141231.1 coordinate 15,869,508, forward strand.
AGTTTCAAGCGTGGAGATAACATGTTGTGTTTCCCAGCACTGACCGGGACTTGGCAGGCCGGTTTGCGTTTAGAGGCGCTTAGCATCATGTCCTCATTACAAATCAGCAGCTCTCCCGCAGCAGGCAATCTTGGATGAAACACCTTTTGCTTGATTAATCAAGATAACTTTGCGCCGAGCAATCTGATGTACTTTAAAAGCGTACAGAATCCTTGAAAACACCCTTAAGTTAGCATTCACCCTCTCACCTTCCTTCCATGCGTCTAACGAACCTGACCTGAAAACCTGACGGTGGATTTGATTTTGCGTCCAGACATTGACAGTCCTGAAGTGGAACAAAAGTGACAAAAGTCTCTCTCATTCGTTTGACTACTGTAGGAGATATGATAGAAGGGTAGAATAGATCTGGACTTAATGTTAGGTCTTACCAAGGGGCTAAGTTTTAACTAGGTTCTCTGGTCCAGAATGATTTAGCATTAGCATTTAGCATTCAGAACGAGCAGCAAAATCCACCCGTCTCAGGGGGCAGCCGTTTGTCATTTCTGTCTTTCTGAAAACGACATCACAACTACTCAGGGCTCAGGTAATGACCAATCACGGCTCAGCTTCAGAAAACAGGTTAACCGTGATTGGTTGTCACCTGAGCCCGGGGGGTAGTTGTGATGTCATTTTCAGTTGATAGAAGTGACAAAATGGCTGCCCCCAGAGATGGCTAAAAACGAGTGGATTAACTCTTATTCCACAAACGCAATATTTATCAGAATGCCTTGTTTAAACTCGTGGGCTTGCATAGAACATATTCTTGACTTCCTCTTTAACAAAACTTGACTAAAAAGCTTTTCTTCTGTTTCCACATTTAAGTGAAGTAAGATGCCCAAAAGAACCCTGTTGTTTGATGACTGTTTTACATTCATTGGATTTGTGTTTACATGCTGGTAGTGTTTATTTTTTAGTAGTGTTATTTATTTATTTATTTTTTTTACCAGCCACCACAGAGCCGCAGAGCGAAAATCAAGCAAGCAAAATCAATGTAAATGGCAATATTGATCATTTAATTGTGTTAAAAACCTTAACATAATTAAATGATCAATAGTACCAATGTTTTTGTTTGCATGAAGACTCCTGACAGGAAAATGGAGAACAGTGTAAGTGACAGGTGAAGTGTATTTAACCCAAAAAAAAAAAAAAAAAACACTTCCTCTCTGCCACAAACAATATTTTTCAAACCGCTTTGGCAAAGCTCCTGGAATTCTGCCTCTGTGCTTGAGAAAAGTCAAAATGCCCAAAATTGAGAAGGAGTATAATGGATTCCAAAAGAGATGATGTAGTGCGAGTGACAGAGGGACAAGAGAACATTCCGAGCCCCAAACATTTAAAGAGTATATTGTGCTTTCCAGATCAGACCGCAAATAGGCAGGCAGGCTCCCATTTAGGGAAGCTTAGCATCACGTCCTCACTCATCCAAACGAGCACATCTCTCAAGGGCAGTCTTGGATGAAACAAGTTTGGCGTGATCAATCACGATAAAAGCTCAAAACAGAACCACACAGTCAATTTGTGTCAAGGCAAAGATAATCCAGTTCTAAAAATAAAAGCATGGATCCTGTAATTAAAGACACTGTGATCCCAACAGCAATAACATGTGGCGTTTGCTTGGTGGCGTATGACAACTGTGTTCCTAAACACATTTCAAATGGCCATTAACAACATTTGTTTTTCTATTGAAATTGCTTAATAACTATTATTACCACATATCCTGGTGGCCTCTGCTCTACAGGACCTCAATTAATCAATAAATATGTAATGATCATGAATGAATTAAAATCACACCATGATGCATATTTTTTTTAAAAAACACTATTTATTTATTTTTTTATTTTTTAAATAAAGGCCCCAAACATTTTAGTGTCACTAGCCATTAGCCAACCAAACGAATAAAAACAAATGATTAAAAACATCACTCACCATCATCTACGCTTAAACGAGCTGACGTATTCCGACAAGTTTTATGGTAGAAATGACGCAGGAAGTAGACAGCTGTTGTCTGTGTATTACTTGATATAATAATCTGCTGATGAAGTTTCACTTTGTTCCTCGCCCCTAACGTAAATCTATCAAGAACAGCGGCGATCGGGTTAGTCGTTAGCTTCAGCTTTCCAACGTTCGACTCGGCCGCTAGCTTCCACTACGCATGCGTGACCACAACTTTAGTAGCATCTGCAATTAGCGTGTTATCAAACAAATGTCGCAACTATTTACTAGTATTTTTGACAAGCCTGTCCGAGAAACGTGACCCAGGATTTTTTTTTCCAGTGTTACGGGCGTAACAAGCTAGCATTCAGTTATTTCCGTAACAAAACGCGGGACAATCTGTAACAGTTGGCAGCTCTGGGAAAGTGTACCAGCGGTGGCACGTGAGCTCCCTCTAGTGGTACACAAAGTATCTCTGAATTACATGCGGTTCATGTTCAAACTGTGCATAATGCTACAGTGGCTTAATTTTGTCAGTTAAGATGTATTTAACTTTTAAGTACGGTACATAATCTTTTAGAAGCATTTGTTTTAAACATTTATTTCGGTACAATTGTTTTAATTGAGCTTAGCGTATGTGCAAAATATTATTTAAATACAGTTTTTTAAATTTTCCTATATTTAGGGGTAGAGTTACTATTCCAAATCATGCATAATGTTACAGCGCCCTACAGCTATTACTGTCTAGGAATACACCTGTGCCTCATTTTTTATGAGCACTTAAGCCTCCAGTACGACGGCGCTGTACTTTTGAAGTTGGTCATGATGTTGGTAGTTGGAGAGCTACGAATGCTTGGAGGTGGTAACTGGTGCGATGCGTTTTAGACCCACAGCCTGCAAACGACCTCTTTGTCTCTCACCTGGGGATCTGAAGGTCCACGCCTCATCATCATCGAAGTGCGTATCCCCGGCGGTGAAGCGCTCCCCGGGGAAAAAGGCATGGGCCACGGCGCCCCCTGGCCCGTCAAAGGGATATCCGTCATCGTGGTCGGCCTTGGTGAAGTCGATCTGAATGTCGGCGTCGCTTCCCGCCACCTCGTGGAAGTTAAGCGGTGCGATGTCACTCCAAACCTTCAGGGCGTAATGCATGAGTGCTCGAACGGTGTCTCTGCCCAGTAAGGCAGAGTCCTTTGGGAACGTCCTCACTCTGAGAGGGCAGAAAGGGAAGAAAGATATATTGTATGAATGGGGACATACATGCAAAATTGCCTGGCCACTCATCCATTGGGAAATTAAACAACCTTGGAAATATGTTTGATTCTGCCTATTTCTGAATGTGCCTGTGAGTGAGCAGTTTGCAAATTAGGACATCTCTAATCGGCCGATTTACATAATAACCCCCCCCCCCCACCACCACCAATTTTCTCGGCACATGACTTAGCAGCTAGGCTCCTAGATCAGCCATCGCTGATCCATCACATTAGTCGCTGGAAAGACGTAGCCAAAATTAAGCAGCAAGAGCTGCAGTGTTAGCACAAATCAGGTTTAGCTAACAGCGTTGACAGCATTAGCTTCTGATAACCAGCACATACGGCAAAAGTCAATGTGGGGGTTTGCGTCTGCCGCTGTGTCTGCTGAATACGCCACATCTGCAAACCAGTTCACAAAGTGTCATTGGGTTGCTTGGTGATAAAGTGCTGCCTCCATAAGTGAAAACACAATCAAATCCACCTGAATGCTCGATATATGATGAGGGATATGCTTAACTTAGCCAGTGGCCGTTTATTTGTAGTGTGGTCATGGAAGGGTGAACATCTGCTCCTGGGGGAGTCTGAGAATCTCGATTTTAGAATAGAAGTGTCCATAACATCACAAAAAGTCACGAGACTTGTTGTTTGCAGCTTTTTAGAAAAACTGTCGCTGGAGGCGTTGGGAAAGTTGCTGGATATTGCGATGAAGTTGGCAACTCAGAGTAGCCAACGCTTTCGTCACCGTGAACAAAAGCAATCGTCGGCATTTGCATGAGACTGATTCCGCCGTTATGTATGATAATTCTTTATCTTTTGCATCTTTTGACAGAAGAGTGCCCAAGACCTTTAATCAAGATACCGCTGTTTAAATCTGTTGAAAAAAATAAAAGTAATTACCGTATTTTCCAGACTATAAGCCGCATCTTTATATAAACCGCACGCACTCTACCTTTAAAAAAATAATGAAAGAAATATAAGCCGCACCTATCTATATTGAAAAATTTGATATTTACTGCATTTACAGAACGATTTTGAACTGTATATTTACATGTATGTACCTGAACAGATTCTTTCCTAACAGTGCCTTTTACACGGCGGCAATTTTTCTGATTACCACGGAACAGAACCAAGAGAAAATAAACAGTGCTTATCTTCATTTCACTGCCCGCTGCCATTCCAGTTTGTCGGTTAACGTCTACCTTTTCTCTACTTCCGCACACCGCCTAATTCAGAATGTACTACACAGCGCCCTCGCCTGTTGAACTCCTCCAACTGCAGTCACATCCTGTCAATGGCAATCGTACTGTATTGTATTGTAATTCCGGTTAGAGCGCCCCTAGTGGTGGAAGAAAAATCCACAGAATAGCCGCACCTTTATCTAAGACGCATGGCTCAAAACCTAGGAAAAAAGTAGCAGCTTATAGTCCGGAAAATACGGTATGTCAATTAGTACGAATATATAATAATAATGTACGTAAATAAATGCACGTCAAAAGACAGAAAGCTGACTTCTTTTTCCCTAATCTCGTTCCTTCCTTCATGCAATTTCCACTTTCATATGCCCAGTGGATATCGACAGTTGGGCCACGCATTCGCGGCATCTACCGTAAATCGTACTCGCGACGGCTCAAACGAAGCTTGCCTGAGTGGAAGAGGAGACGAGGGGTCTCGGGATACTTTTACTTCCTGTGGCTGTGCGGCTCTACGGAGACGTGGGATGACATCACAAACGACGCTAAGTACATGACACGCTACACCAGGCGCCCACAAACGCACTTTATTGACCTACCCCGCGGAGACGAGCAGTAATTACCCTCCTAATTGAAATGAAGCATCTCCTGGAGCGCACGCGACGGCAAGGACACACCCACTCACGACACTCACGCTCGCACATTTGAAAGTATTCGGCTGACAGAGAATGCGGCCCCATGCTGCGTTTTACCAAAGTGTCAGCATTCATGTGGCACATGCACGCACAGAGCCACGGGTCTTGTCATTCGGGCTGAGGATGAAGGTCCTGAAAATGAAAAGCTCCGCGCGGATCTTCCCTCTTGTCATGTCTTTCGCTCTCTTTTTTGCCTCTGTCTCTTTCCTCTTTCCTTGGCCATCATCACTATTCGTCACCAACTGAGACATGTGAGATAAAGACGTTGAGATTGTATTTTTTTTTTTTTTTTTTAGCTTTGGCTAGCTTATAGCAAGTTCCCCCGAATGTCGCCTTGTCACGAGCAGCAAAAACACAAGGCCGGTTTTCTGAGTTGTGTCTGATGTCTGACATGCACCGTGAAGTCAAATTCAAAGTTGACACTTTGAAAGAAATGTCGGCTTGTTCTCTGAGGGTACGCGCGCACCGAAAATCAAGCCAAATTTTAGGTCAAAGTCGGCGAGATAGGAGTCGGGCCTCATTATCTATGACTCGTCTCAAAAAGATCGTCCTGCGGTGTGGGTTGCGTTTGAGCGATTTCTCCATGATCGGCTCAGAAAACTGGCGGGGAAGACAATCGTAAATGTCTTCAATATCCACCCATTTATCTGAGTTAGGCCGAGCCACGGGATCTGTGACTATGACATAAAACGGAATTATAGCCAATTAGGAAGCCACCTGAAGGTCGCGCTTTTGCCAGACACCAGTAGAGGTTGTGTATGGTGTTTGTATAATGCGTCTGCTAAGTCGTTCGCAACAATAAAAATGACGTGGAGAAGAGTTTTCCACAGCAATGTAGCTACCATATAAGCTAACAGTTAGCGGTAGATTCACCATTGTAGGCCAACATATCGTTCTGTGAGTGGTGCGCTAGGAAATTAAAGTACCAAAAAATGGATACCGGTGCTTTCTATGCTGGAAACCGAAGCAAATTATCCTATTAAAAATGAATGGATTTAAAAATAATTTGTTCCAGTCTATCTCTCTTTTTAAGGGTTTTACAGAACTAAAAGTACCCTTTATTGTCTCTTTGTTTGCTGATAACGCTATGTTCCAGTTTCGATAGCTGTCAACCGAAGCAATATTTATTCAAAAATCCTCCCCGGAAACCGATTTGTGCAGGGTGGTTTCTGAACCACTATAGAAGGGGGCTCATAGACCAAAAACAACTTTTTAAGCTAAGAGAAAGTCATGTGATTTATGAAATATGCAAGAAACGGAGGACGCTCTTTAGCCGGCCACTCTGGAGAGCCGACGAGTGCGCGGCTTTCATTAAGACTGGGAAATCGTATTACCATGAATGAATTTGCACTTCATTGCATCAGTATGAGTTGAATATTATTCTACTTTCATGCCTCCCCTCTCATGCTGTCAACATTTTTTCCATGACCTTGCTACACCTGCTTCACAATGTGCCAGTAATGTGATAGTGGCAGGGCTTGGAATGCTGATTTGTTGAGCACTATGCAATTTAGTGACTCATGCCGAGGTTGATATTGTTGTTCCCAATTACGCACATGGCCAAATGTCTCCTTAGCTGAAAATGCAGCGCGACTAGAGGATGCCATAACCTCTAAAAGAGAGACTAAGTCTTCTTATCCTGCAAAAATAAAACACACAGCCAAGATAATGACCACATTAATACTCCATAATATGATTTAAATATTGCACGGGTTACAAAGGGAACATGTCCGCATGCTTCGGCGTTGCTTATTACTGCAAGCAGCTTCGCGTTATTATCTCGAATAGTCGCAGGGTTGCATGGACGGGCATGGCGGCGGCCCCTTCGGATACAGCTGTGGCGTTTCTTGACAGTCGCTAACAGCTGTGAGCAATGGCTGTAATTAGCATGATGACGGACCCCCTGCCGCTGACTTACGACTGTGGTTACCCTCCCCTCATTAGCGACTACTTTTGACTTTCAATCAGGTCTGACTTCTTTTTAAACTGTCCTTGCCTTAGCGACTTTAACCGTTATTAATGAGGTAAACAGTGATATCAGTGCGGAGCTACAGTGCATCCGTGTATTCTCATACTCTTGACTGACGGTTCATAAACACCGCTCATTTGCTTCATTAGGGAAATGAATGCGGGAATAAAGGGACGGGCACATGCTAGGGCTGCTCGATTAGGAAAGAAATATTAATCATGATTATTTTGGTAATTGAAAAAAAAAAAAAAAAAACAAAGACAAATTTAAGTAAGTTCCTTTTGGACCAAACAAAATTTGTAAAAATAGTTATGAAATATAAAAAAAAAAATTTAAAAAAAAAAAAGGTGCAAATGTATACATTCAACTATGATTTTGTTGTGTAAAGGGTGCGTTGGATAGAAATGACTATTAATAGTCGTTTTTTACGATTATGTCAATTTTGCAATCATGGGGTGTAATAATCGGAAGTGTAATTGAATTTGGATTAATTGCACAGCTCTGGCACATGCAGAAAGATTTGGGCTCTGACTCATGGTCCAGGTGTGGGTGGGAGGGTCGTAGGGGGTGCCAAAGGCCCCGCGCCGTCACATTTGATTCAAATGAACGGGCCTCCATTCAGCCCTGCAGAGGGTGATAGTTGAATTCAATTTGGGAGGTTATAAACCGGAGACATGCAGGGGAGGGTTTAAAAGATATAAAAAGAGAAGAAACTTTTCTTTTTTTTTTTTTTCTATCTGTCTGTCTTCACACTCTCATTCACTCTTGGATGCTAAGCAACCAAGCCTTTAGGGAAAAATTATTAAACAAGGTTTGGCCAGGAAAGTAGGCTAATGCAAAACTGAAGTAAATTGGCAACAAGTCTTACTCAGTATTTACTCTGGAATGGCATTTGGCTACATTTCCTTGCTTGACTTTGGGGAAAATGGATGTATATATATATATATATATATATTTTTTTTTTTTTTGTAATATTTTTTAAATGAAAGAATCTCTTTCTTAATGCTCTCAAACTTCAGTTTTCATGCCAATGTTGTAATGAGCAAAGGGGTGGTCTGTAGCTCAGCTTTGCATAGCGGACGTCATGTACTTGTTATATTGTTGTATTCACTCAACAGCGCCTCTGCTGGTCGCAGCCAAGTAATACACCCAAAGTGACATGCATCCATTTTTCCTAGCAAATCCATCCACCCATTTTCAGAAACCATTTACCCTGTCCAGGGTTGCGTGGCGCTGGAGCCGACCCCAGCTGACTCGGGGCAAAAGGCGGGTACACCCTGAATGGGTTGTCAGTTAATCACAGGGGAAATTATAGAGACAGACATCATCATCATCATCCATCATTCACTTTCTGAGCCACGCTGTCACAAAGTGGGAACTAAATTCACGCTGTGAACCGCCAGTGACACCAAAGAATTGAAAAGCACCTGGCGATCCGTCCATATCTCTACACACACACACAGCCGTAATCCTCGAATCCGCTGATAATTTTACGTGCTCCGACATGAACCTCGGCTCGGGCCGCCGAACACTCTGAAGCGTTCCTTGTTTCTTACCTCCAGGATAAATGCCTCTTTTTCCATTTGTTGGGAGGAGTCAGACTTCGTTTTCTGCGGCCCACTGACACTTCGGTTTCAGGCACATCTGGCAGAGAACATCTGGGCGTTTTCATGAGCCCCAATGTGGCTTGATCTGTCAAGAAAAGTCGATTGACTGTGTGAGAGATTTTAGGATAATCGAGCCTCGTTTTTACAGATCCTTTTTGCCGCGCCACACTTACCAAAGACTCCAGTCTCCTTGAGTCCTCCAAACTTCTGCATGGCTTTGATGGCCTTGGTCAAGGCCTCCTTGGTCTGAAGTTGGCCGGTTACTGGGTCAGCGGGCGGGAGGTAACCAAACTTGCTCAGCCAGTCCTGAAGGCGAAACGATAAGATTGGGTCATACTGTGGAACCGACAATCTCCAGATACGGTGCAACACCTGACCTGAATTGAGCGCATCATGGCATTGTTATTTAAAAATCCACCCGACTATTTATGATCCTTTTTATGCGTACGTACCCTAAAAATTGCTCAACACGTTCCAATCATAAGGTCAGCCACAGTTTCCAATGAATTGCTTGTAAGCTTTTGCCCTAGCGCCGCTAAGTGCACATTAATGCCACCTATAGAACCGTAGAAAAGAGAATGTCACTGGCTACCATATGACAGTCCATAAATTGTGTCACATTGCATTAAAATTAAGCATTTAACTTTTTGGGAGTTGTCATGCGGGATTAAAACAGGACCAAATGTCATAATATAACCAGAAAATGACCACAAAGGCACAATCACAAATATCCCTTTTAAGGTATTATCATTATTATTATTTTTTGCCTAAAAGGCTTTTAAGCACTTCACTTCGTTGCGGCTTGTGGTTTTTCCCGTCATGGGTCGACACAATGTCTAAAAATGTCTCACCTTGGGAGACGAATATTTATTTATTTTTCTTCAAAAGATGACATTCTACGAGAAGAGGCTCTCCTTAAAAAAAAAAAAAAAAGCAAGATTAAAAGGAGATGGATCGCAAACGGGAACGTCACAGTTGAGTTCAAGTGTAATCAGTCAAAAAACGCACATCCTCTCCCTGGTAATACAACCTGACATGCTGGTAATTGATCATCAATTTGTCTCCAAATAAAAGGGGAAAGTCACTTACAGAAATGACACGTCTCACAAAGCTAATCCAAAGGTGCCTTGACTTAGAGTTTTCTTCGCTCTGTGACCACACTAAGTAAAACAAAACACTGATATCAGAAATATTTTTGCCCCTTTGAAATGAATGATAGTGCCATTAACCTGGTCCTGCACCACGAAAACAAAAGACTTCTTATAAAAATACCACTCCCAGGTACTGTACTTTATAAAAACAGAAATAACAATTAAACAGACTCTAAAGCCTCAAACAGGTTGTGTGTCATGATTTCACGCGTCAATTTAGAGTGCGCTTCTTCTTGTGTGCATGCCTTAGCCACCGAGGGACAGTATGTTACACTTTCATAATGAACTGGAAGCCCGGTTAGCCGCTAGAGTCGGCGCCTCGTGTTTCTTAGATGAAAAAGGAAAGCATAATGAAGGGGGAGGTTAAAAAAACGTTGCTCCTTTAAAGAGGAGGGGGGGGGGGGGGGCACAGTATGAATCTGGAAAAAAAAATTGAGCACATAAAGCCGCATAATAAAAAGACAGAAAATAGAACTGAAGACTTGCGGGTGTCAGTATTGTCACAACCACGCATCCGACCGCATCGATGGCACTTGAAAATGTAAACAGAAAAGACTGTTTCAAGTGCAAGTCATGTCAAATAAATACTAAGTCAAAGTGGAGACTTTCATAAGGTTCAGCCGAAAATATGATGAGTACTATTTATGATAAATGTATTCATGGATATGTGGTAAACAAAAAAAAAATGCTCGCCTTGTTATATAAAAAAAAAAAAAAAAAATAATGAAAGTTGTTTGAAAGGTCGGCTCACAAAGGAGCAGTTTGTGGTCTTGCTCCCGCTGGGGTTTTTTTGTCCTTTCTACAACCCCATCACAGCTCACGGTGTACTGCCCCGTCTCCTGGTATCTTGGCTACACTTTAAATACTGCGCTAGGAGACACAGCAAAAACAACTTCTGTGCGCTGCAGACGCCACTAGTGGCAAGGACACGGGAAAAATGGGAGTGATCAGGTGAGGGAAATGGTCTAAGGCCATCACCGGCGTTAATGATAGTTTAGTTTCATTAATAATACAAACAGCTGCCAACATTGCTTTTGTTTTATTGTCTGACAGCGTTGCAGTTGATTTAAAGCAGCACTGGGCAAGAATTTGACCTTAACAAAAAATGTTCACAACTCTTTCAAAATGATGACATATTGACTTACAAGTAGTTGAATGGGACTTTGTCACGCCCTGCGGGGGTCGCGCATGGGAAATGTGGTTGACTTTTGTCAAAACACTACCGCTTTTGTCCACATGGCGCCGCCATAATCAACTAAAATTGATTTTTGAATGTTTTTTGACGCATTTCCCATTCAGCAGGTATATCATTCCAAAGTGGCTATTGTTTCCTAACTATACAAAAGATTGACTTGGAGGCTTGTATTTTTTTTTTCTTTGTCCTTGGGCTACACTTGGGATATGGACTCAAAATCTGTCCCAAACCTTTTGAGAAACGCCGTGAAGAGCAAACATACAAATTCTGGGGGGAAATCTAACCTTCTCTATGCGTCCAGTTATGTAATGGTGGTGGTACCTCCACCACCATTACATAACTTGGTCATTGAAGTTTAAGTTTTCGTGTCCGTCGAGAGATTGCATCATTGCACGAGCGCCAACAATAATACTTCAATGTCAACCAGTGATGACAGAATTGAGACTGTGGTGGAATCAAATTATGGCGGACGCACTTTGGAACGTAAAGCAGCCAAATTGGAACCATTTCCGATTTGTATTCAGGTCAGACAAGGGTGCGAATGACACATCACAGGCCCTATTAAATATGGTTTTTGTGCACTTGAAGGCTGCAAACACTTTTGAGCGGCTAATCTTCATTGATTTCTCCTCGGACTTTAATTGTATTAAGCCTCACAATTTTGCAGGAAGGCTGGCCAAGCATCCACAAGATTGATCCTCGCCTCTCATCTGCTGCTGGTGAATTCCTCAAATGGAAGGTCACATGTGAAGGTGAGTAATGTAATATTTTATTGTTATTCTTTCCTCGGGATGGTTTGCTACGCGGAGAGGAATGTTGTCATTTTGCTTTTAATGAGACGACCATACGGTCCACATTTGCAAATAAGCCCTTCGTGTGTCCCGTCGACAAAGATGCCCGATCAACACCACGTCTGCAGTGGTCAGCAAGTCAGTCCAAATACGGTCCTCCAACACACCTGATTCAAATGATCAGCTCATCAGCGAGCTCTGCAGAAGCCTGATAACGATCCTCTCAGGCTCTGCCCATGGATGTCACGGAAAAAAAAAACAAAAAAATCATGCTCGCCATTGGCCCAGCAGTGATTGGCATGATGAGACGTGGCCAACGGTTTGTAGCGTACTATAATCCTTGATACTTATTTTGATCAAAGCATCTCACAGACATGGTCTTTTTGCCCCTGGGAACGGTTTGTAACTGTTAAAAATAGAGCAAGAGGGTTTGTAGTAGAAGTAGTAATAATAATAATAAGGATGTCACAATATCGGCAACATCGTCATATTAAAATTGCCACGATATATCGTCGTCGTCATATCACGATATTAATAGCAGCAAATCCTTTTGATGGGGAAGTCAACCCAAACACATTTTCTCAGCATGCCCACTGGTTGAAACACGGCATTCTGATAAATATTGCGTTTGTGGAATAGGTGTTAATCCACTCGTTTTTAGCCATCTCTGGGGGCGGCCATTTTGTCTTCTGTCGACTGAAAACGACATCACAACTGCTCACAACGACCAATCACGGCTGACCTGTTTTCTGAATCTGAGCCGCGATTGGTCGTTGTGAGCAGTTGTGATGTCGTTTTCTGTCGACAGAAGTGACAAAATGGCCGCCCCCAGAGATGGCTAAAAACGAGTGGATTAACACTTATAACTCCACAAACGCAATATTTATCAGAATTCCCTGTTTCAATTAGTTGAACATATTCTTGAAAAAAAAAACGTTTGCGTTGACTTCCCGTTTAAAAGCCCAAGTTGTTTTTCATTTGTGCGTTTCCAGCACCTTCTGGTGGTTAGTTTATTAGTGCAGTTTAATTCGATGTTCTATGTTTAAGACCCACGCCAATCGTCAATAGGAGCACATGACTGTCCACGCCTATTTCTTTGTGAATGCTATCCCTATGTCCAAAAACAGAATATTGTGATGTTTTTTTTAATATGAGCCCTTTTTTGTTGAATTTTTTTTTTTTACAATACCTTAATAATAATAATGATAATATTATGAAGACAACAACAAAAAAAATCACCACGGTTACACACTCACAGCACCAACGTATTCTGCCTCCCACTATCCTCCACATCCACACCTCATTTAGGCTTAGGCAGCTTCTCTGCGGGCTTTGACATACTCCCATTCTTTGCTACTGTACTTGGATGTGAGGATGTTTGCAACCCGGTAATCCCGGACACAGGAACCTGTAATCCTTTTTAATACAGAAAGGTTTGCCATCAGCGAAAAAGCTTCAAATCCGAAGGAAGAAAAGAAAAAAATTCAGAAATTCACATTCAGAGCGAAATAATGAATCACACGGAGAAGTGCCTATAAATAGTCTGCGCAAAGCTTTTAAGCATTGAAATCGTGGAGGTATACATCTTAACACCTCATTTGAGTTGAGTGCTCATACTCACGGCATGGAGATTCGATACTGTCATTGTAGGGACACTCGTGCATCTTAAAAGTAGCAGCGTGATTTTATGGTACAAACGCATTTGAGAATGTGTAAAGCTTTTAGTCTATGAGGCGGTGGCGTCTGACATCGCCGGCGCGAAAACCTAATTAAGTCCTCTTGAAATGATGCGTGTATTGATACGCAGCCGAGGGCGAATCGCATTTCTTCTATGAGACATCTGCTTGTTCAGTGCAAACAGATCTGAAGAAGAAACCCGTGCTTTGTTCGCCGGAGACATTGATTAATGCGGGCACGCTGCTAAAATGAGCATCAATGTCGCGTTTGAAACCACAGAGGGAAGCAGGATGCGCGGGACACGGGGCAAGAGATATTTACTTCTATTTATATTTATTTCTTTGAATGGGATTTTCAGCATTTTCTTTCCCTCACTTTTTTTTTTTTTTTACTTAGCTGCTGAGGAAATGTAGGCGAACTTTGGCTTGCCCTGGAAACGGCTCTATAGCTGGGAGGAAGGCTGGTGATGAAAAGGTCTAACGATTGCCAAAGTTATTAGACCCGGGGAATCTATGCAAGGAGGGAAAAGCAATTCCAGCCAGTTAGTGGAAATCTGCGGGTGGTGTGGAGAGGAAAAGTCAAGTGATCCCTTCGTTTACGCTTTGCGGGGGAGTCACAGGTCAATATAAGGTGGTACTTCCTTTGAATGTGTTCTGACCAGTGAAGCTGCCTATATTTAACAAAAAAAAAAAAAAAAAAAGAGTTTAAAGTGCAAGTCAACCCAAACATATATATTTCAAGAACGTTTATGGAATAAGAGTGAATCCACCTGTTTTTAGCCATCTCTGTGGGGGCGACCATTTTGTCGATTGAAAATGACATCGCTCACCTGTTTTCTGAAGCTGAGCCATGATTGGTCGTTACCTGAGCCCTAAGCATCCGTGATGTCATTTTCAGTTGACAGAAGTGACAAAATGGCCGCCCCCTGAGATGGCTAAAAACGGGGGCATTTTGCTGCTTAACTCATATTTCATATTAATCATATTGCCTTGTTTCAACTAGTGGGCCTGCATAGAAAATATGTTTGGGTTGACTTCTGGTAAAATGAAGGTACACATATTGCCGGGTTTGTTTAGGCTGATTTTAATCATTGTGTTAGGTGTAGTAATAATCATTATTATTTTGATCGATATTGATATCACGATTAATAAACACGATTCTTCGTTCGATTTCAAATCGTGCCATCTACCAACTACCGAAACTCAATTTTAAATACAACTTGAAAGAAGAACCAGAAAATAAATCAGCAACAAAGCGAATAACATATTACGAGAACAGCGACACAAAATTGAATTCCTTGGATAATGGCCTTTCCATTCGTGCTAGCTAAATTAGACCACACACACACACACCTTTCTTTGTTGCCGCTGACATCACGGCCTATACTGAATGGCTGTCTCACGCATACACAAGTTTCGTAGCTATGGTGTCACCACGGCAACTACCCTGTGAAGCGCCCCCTCATGCGTGTGACCTCCTCGCCCCACAATCCCTCCCTGTTTAAGCCTGATGCACAGCTGCTGGCTCCCTTCATGTTCGTCCTCCCTGACAGGAAATGACCCAGTCAGAGAAATTTCACCTTGTGACCTTGATGACTCTCAGGAGGGTCATGGAGTCACCCAGTCTTTTATGGTGGTGACATTGTTCCTAGCTCTGCCAAGACACTTGGAAAGGTTACCAAGCTACACCAGAATAGAACTGAAAAGGCAAAATAGGGTGTAGTCAAATTTGGAGATGCCTTGGGACAAACTTCTTGGATTTGATTTTCAGCATTTTTCTTAAGCGGGGTACACACATACCAAAAATCAACCATAGTTTGAGTATTTCTCCACTCTTTTGATTAAAGTCAGCAAAGACCTGATTGTAGAAAGTATTTAAAAGATGAAGATACTTTTTTTTTTTTAGCATAGTTTGCTAGCTATTTACATGCTGCAGTGGTAGAAATCGTTTAAGTTATTATTACTAATTCGGCGGGGAGCCACTTTTAGAATGAAGGTGCTCAGTACTTAAAGTACAAGGGGCAACTCATGCCAGAAAGCTCAAGTGCGTACTTGGGCTTGAAGTTAGCCACGCCCACAATTTCGGAACAAGCAAAATGGTGAAAAAGAGCTGCAGGTTGAAGGAAGCCAAATGAATCGAAATTCAAGATCACTTATTCACTCGGAGTGAGATGACATAAAAAAATTGCGCAATATTACTTGTTCATCTATAATGAAAACGATCTATATCAACTAACTACTGAGTTATGGTATGATGTTTTCTTTTCAGCGGCACTTATTACACATTGGTCAAATTCTTTGCAATGTTTTCAAATACAAAAAAGTGAGAAGTAAAGAAACTTAAAGCGGAAGGCACCCCAAACGTTTTTTTTCAAGAATATGTTCTATGCAAGCCCACTGGTTGAAACAAGGCAATATGATGAAATATGAGTTAAGCAGCAAAATCTCAGGGGGCGGCCATTTTGTCACTTCTGTCGACTGAAAATGACATCACACACACCCTCGTGGCTCAGGTAAGGACCAATCACGGCTCACCTGTTTTCTGAAGCTAATTACTATTAATCACTAAAGACATGTTGGAATTCCCGTATCCCTTCATACATTTGATTTTTAAAAGCATTTGCGCCTCTACAAACATGCATTCAGAGAGACACGCCAACGCGTACAAATCTATTCCGGAAAGACACGGGTCGAACTGTGACTTTCCACACGTACCGAGCAGACGGCTTCGTTTATCAAATGCTCTCTAAAAGACTTTTTCACGAGGACTGCTTGAGCCCAAATCACATCACATTTTAATCTAGACCAAGCCTTTATTGGTCATTAGGATCAATGAGAATTAATTGGACCATATGCAGCGAACTGGAACAGAAGAGGATGGACTCCGAAGCATCCATTAGTTGAAATTTCTGCTCGGCGCATGTTGTGTGCCGAATGAAGCCGGAGCACTATTTGGCTGTGCTGGAATAACACAGCGCATATAATGAGACACCAGTCTGATGTGGTGAAAAGGATGCGGAAGATTCTGAAAAATGTGCTCACTTTGACACACACTTGGCATTCATGCAGAGTTTGTGAATGGCATTTCCTCAACATTTCATCGGGAGAAAATGACAAATTGATCACGTTTGCGTGCGTGTGTGCATGTGGCCAAAAGGAACCTTTTCATTCTTTATCAACAGCTGCTAAGTGCAACAAGTGAGGAGGGTCGTTTATTTCAAGGGCCTCCAATTAAATTTGTAGTTAGGACATTTTGCCATCTGCCGCCGGTAGTTCCATTCCTTTATTTATTTTTTTTGTGTGTGTTATTTTTGAAAACTTTGCCTTTAATTTTCATTTCATGTTCCACAGCTGCAAGGCGGATAAACGTGTTTGTGGTAACATTTTATAAATGGACTGTGTGGTCTTGTATATGAAGCTCAGCGAATGCTCGCCCTCTCTGAGTCATAAGCTTTGCCGCATTTTCTTTCCAATCGAAATTCAATTACAATTACGCTGTTACACGCCACGATTACAAAATTGGCATAATCGTAAAAAATGTATAATTAATATGCATTTATATCCAACGCGCTGTTTACACACAAGGAAATCGTACTTGAATTTATAAATTTGCATTCTTTTTTTTATTTTATAAAAACTCCCTTTGCGCGCTGTTTACACACAAGGAAATCGTACTTGAATTTATAAATTTGCATTCTTTTTTTTATTTTATAAAAACTCATTTTATACATTTTGTTTGGAACGTACATAATTATAGTGTTTCAAAGAAATGCATTTGTCTTGATATTTTGGAGGTTTAAACATTTTCCTGTTTTGTAACAAAAAATTTAATTTCAATTGTTACCCAAATAATCGTGATTCATTTTTTTTTTTTTTTTTAATAATCCAGCAGCCCTCCCTGACATGGTGGCCTGGGCAATCTTCTGCTGTCAGATTTCACAATGTTCTTTCCGTAATCATTCCAAAAATGACTGCGTTGTTCAAATTGCAGCCCCTTTCTTCCGATATGAACTTTTCTTTGCCGTCAAAATGACAGTGCCATTGTTAATGAGAACGTTAGTCCTCGTGCCTGTCAAAGTATTCCCGAACAATACGTAGAATCCTCTAAAAGCCGTTGAACCCACTTAGGTTACTTTGACAATCTTTTCCAATTTCTCCGTCAGCAGAATGTCTTTCACTGCATTCAACTTTCTCAACAATGAGTCAAGCTCATCATTATCATCATTTTGAAGCAAATTTTTTTTTCCAAGGACCTTGCGAAGTCTCGAACTGTAGGAGAACCGGTATGCGCTGCTTTAAGAATGTGGCAATTGTGCGTCCTACCATGAAGACCGCACAATGCTGCGCGCTACCCTCGCGATCCTCGCCGCATCCTTCTGCTGTCAGCTCAGGAATTGTGGCAGCTGTTACGTACCCCGACACATATATACGCAAACACACATGCACAGGGGCTTACGTCTGTCTATATGTGTTTGGATTTATTTTTAGAGCTTATGTGCCCAGTCTCGCAAGGAATACGAGCATGTCGGCCGACGGTCAGCCGAGCAACTCTAAATGTGGTCGGGTGAACGCGTTTGCTGACATGGGAACATTGGGGCGAACTAACTCAATGTGCTTCTTTTTCGGTGCAATCAAGGAAGGGAGATGGGTGATTTATGAATGTTCTGAACTCCTGTTTCGAGGCTCGGGGGTTGTGCGACTACTATAGCGGAGGTGAGCATGGATGTAGCGGATGTGATGTCATTGCCTTCAGGTCACCCATTTGCTGACGCTGAATTGACAGCGCCCCTGCTGGCCGCAGCCACGTGCTGCGCTACATTTTCACGATTTTTTTTCCTAATCTATTTCTTACTAAACACAAGGAGTCTGAATTGTTTTATCAAACATGTATGACCACGTGCGAGAAGCTTAGTATAAGTTCAAGTCTCATTCAAAACCAATGACCCCCCATTTGCACAAGTGTATTATAGTACAGCATGCCATATAAAAATACTGATTCTGAAAGGAAACTCAAGGTTTTCTATTCAATATCGTCGCTGTCCTGTGAAAAACACACCCGTGTTTTTCATTTTTCTCATTTTTACACAAATGGTGTTCCCGCGGTGCAGTCATCGCATTAACGTGAAAATCAAAACTAATTTCAAAATTGGCCGTCCGTGTTTTTCACAGGATAGCGACGATATCCTCATTTTCATTGAGAAGTGTATACTTTATGTGCTTTACCAGAGGAGCAAGCGGGCTTAGAGGCCACTGGCCATTGACACTTTTTCTCCGAAATCCACTCGGTCTTTTATGATGGTCCTCTATGCCTTCATTTCACATTTTCCGAGGAATGAGATTCGGAACTATTCTGACACGGGCGCCACAAATGCAATCGCCCTCATCGCTCTTCTTTCCCCCCCCCCCCCCCCTTATCCATGCAACTGTGACTTGTTCGGGAACGACCATCTGAGATCATCCGGCAGCACTCAGTCAAACATACATGTGAACTAATATCAAACGCATGTGGGAAAAAAAACACAAATGACTTTGCAGGCAAACAAACCGCTTCTATTATGACTCTGCCAGTTTCTGCAAGCAATTTGAGAGCGCCGTTGCTATTCCTTTCGGGTTTTCTTGATCATGTTATTAAAGCAGACTATTGGCAGCTCGGATGGCAAAGCTATAGATTATTTTGGGCGGCCGCACTGAGGCCAGCACAAACACCACAAAACCGCTGTAATTATACGATCTGGTCAATCGTTTGAAAAGCAGCAGCAAAGCCAAACTTTGATCTGGTCAAAGAGAAGAGGGGCGGTGCTAAAGTGGTTAAAATAGAACTGTCCACATGGAGTTGATTTGAGGTTTCCTATACGAGCCGCTCTATAGTGGGTACACTTGTAAGAGGGCCGCCACGGAAAAAGCTTTTGCGTGATCCTCGGTTCGGAAGGGGAAGCCCGGCGTGGAATATTAAATTGCAACGGAATTGTAAAAAAAAATCAAATGAAAATAGTCAAGGCCAAACCATGCTGTGATTAAAAAGAAACTTTCATTCTGGCTTTTACTTAGAAATAAGCTTGATTGGGGAACAGCACTATTCCATAAGGAAGTGTAATTACAGTGCTGGTAAAACAACCCAGAAAGATTCTGTATAACTTGCACATTAAATGCATTGCATACTGTATGCCAGTGATCCTCTACGGCACAGGTGTCAAACTCAAGGCCCGGGGGCCAAATCTGGCCCGCGACATCATTTCATGCGGCCCGCGAAGGCAAACCATGCGTGTTGACTTCACAGGTCTTTTTGAAATTGTCTTCACTGTTATCAACACAACATATCGTCGCCATAATGTGAAAAACACTTATGTCCAATTTTGGAAAAATGTGTCTGTAATGCGGAAACACCATTCACGTAAAAATAAGAAAATAGAAAAAAAAAAAAAAAGTGTTTTTCACAGGACAGCGACAATGAGACATTTGTTACTAATCCCTCCTTCAAAATACATTGAAAAATAGTCAAACTATTTACTGGCTTCTGATTTCAAAACTAGTTATCCATCAATTTGTTGTGTATATGTGATCATATAAGGCGATTATACATTTATACGGGTTCACAGTCGCAACGGCCCTCCAAGGGACCCCCATAACTATGATGTGGCCGGCGACAAAAATGAGTTTGACACCCCTGCTCCACGTGAAGAAAGCACCATTTTTTTTCTTTGAAATAATATGTTAAATGGGATGGGAGAGTGAATGTTCTGAACTCCTGTTTCCCCGCCCGTGTTATAGTGATCCGAATATTGCCGCCCTGAGGAGTTGCCACATGTACCCAGAGGGATTTCTCACCCCATTTAAAATCGCATACCTGAAACAATTTTAACAACCAAACCCTAAGAAGCAATTTCCATTCAGTCGAAAGTATCAGACACAAAACGCCGCAGCTGCCACGCTCCACTGGCAGCCAGTTAAACATCAGATCCTTGTCGAATTATCCTTTTAAGATATGCTAAACTCTGCCAATCCCATAAAAAATACAAAAAAAATTTTTAAAAAACGACATGCACCTGCAGTACTTTCACACTTAACAAAGCTGTGGCGAGACAGTTGGATGGCAGCGTGTTGACTGCTTTGTTTCCTCTGCACTCTTCATTGGAAAATGTGAATTTTATGCATGTTACACGCTAAACACGCTATCACTCATTACTGTCAATCAGCACGCAGTGAGAATCTGTGACTGAGGCTTTTTCAACAAAAAAATGCCCTCATCAACCAGGCCACAGTGCAAGGACCACACACAGAAAGGTCACACTGCTTGGCGAGAACTACGTCTGCAGAGGAAAATCCTTCCGAGCAAAATATTTGAAATGAAAATCATGGATGTTAGGTTAACTGAAGACTAAATTGCCTGAGGGGGCATTTACACAGCTCAAGGGTACTCAGTTTCACGGGCCTCCACAAACGCCTTTTCACTTTTAGACTTCCAAATAGTACAGTTAGAAAATGGGTACGCCACAGTGTATTAAACGCATCAATCACAATGAGCACATTGTTACGATAAATGAGAATGAGGGCAATAAGATACCATAGCCAACCGCCAAACATAATTTTAATATTCATTTTAAATTTCTCTTAGGTCTCATTTTACATCTATATACGCGTCAACTAGAATCATACTGGCTGGCGCTAAGCTCGTTCGTCTCTCAGGTCTGGCGTTCAAGTTTGAAGACTCCCTTTTGTTCGTTGCTAGCATAGCGTTAGCCGGCCATCAGCGAGGCATTAGTCGGCCAAATATTTCCCGCGGCGAGGACGGCGTTAGCCATAGCCTGTAGTTACGTCAGCCATAGGGGGGGGATGTGCTTTCTGAGGACGAAGCGTTCAGACTCGAATGGGAAAATGATCATTTGGCATTTGGTTTCCACGGCAAATTCGCTACTCAATTTGAGCACCCACCTTTGAGAATCGGACACGCTAGAGACACGGGTGTATGAAGTGAGGCTACATTTAAATCTAGCTTTTTTTACATTCATTAAATATCACTTTTCAAACTTTGATTTCAACTGAGAAACATAACGTTTGGCAATGTCATGGACTGTTGTGGACCCGCTGAAAAGCTCTGTTGGTCCGACAGCATCCGAACATTCGAACTGGGCTACTAGGAAAGTAATTGGTATATTCTCATAACAACAGTCTAATTGACCCTGCCTGGCCTGATGAATTTCAATGCAAACGTTTCTTCATTCTGTGACATCATCTACTTTTTCCCCCCTTTAACCTTGTTCCATTCTTCAGCTTTTGCTGCACATCACAAGACATGCAATGTGTTGGTATAAGGAAGCCACAAATGGAAGAACTAACCTCCCGGATGTAAAGCGGCAGAATTGCAGGGCTGAGGGGTTGGCAGAATGTGATTCTTTTGAAATCTCATGGTCATGAACAGCAATGCTAATGAGAGGCACCGGTGCAAGTACTGGGAAGACATGTTACATGAGACCCGTGGGAAGGCCTGTTCCTTCAAGTCCGTGGACAGGAGTTCAGAGGGAGAGACCAGAAATTGCCTGCTAAAGTCGAGTGAGATGTCTTTCCCGGGAGGCATTTAACGCACCTTCGTGTAAAAGCTGCAGAGGACTACGCAGGTATTGCTAATTAAAACATGTGTTCCAGGTAATTTAATTTTTTTTTTTTTTTTTGCCTGTAGCTGATAAATATAGCACACCGCTGAACTTGGCATAAAACAAACCGTCAAAAAGAATCATCTTGAAATTGATAAGAAGAACAAAAAACAGTTTGGATCATACAGTACATGCGCTGTTAGGTTGAAATCCCCTCCACACACGAGGATTACAAACGCTTCTGAGCGCTACGCTAGATAAGAGCAAAGCATGCGTGGCTCAGAGCTGCGCTTAAAGTTTGTGGTTCAGTTAATTAGTTTCAAAGACAGCGACGCAGCAGCGCACAAGCTCCACCAAGAGCGAGGCGATGCATCATAATGGCGGGGTGTCGTCGGAGCGGCTGGGGGGGGGGGGGGGGGGCAGAAGAGGTAGAGGACGACACGCATCTCCGGGCGGGTAGTTGTTTTGTGGACCGTGTCTCAAATGGACAACAGTTATGAGCACCGCTGGGCCGGGATAAAGGAACACCACTTAAAAGCCGGAGGAAAAATTGAATCCGCTTGCTCCCAACAGCTGAGGCTAGCTTGATCAGTGGGGAGGAGTCTTTTTTTTTTTTTTTTTAAGTCAATTAATCAAGAAGGTCACTGGTGGGAGGGATGGTGTCTGTGGCCCATCTGGCTCTCAAAATCCCCCCATTGTTATTTACACATTGCCTTTGTTGAAGCATGTCCAACTCCACCCTCTCTAAGTGATCCAATTCATCCATCCATCCATCCATTTTCTAATGCGCTAGTCCCGGTTAGCTAAACCCAGAGACTGGTCGCCAGTCAACCACTGTACATATATCAACAAGAAAACAATCACATTGACACCTAACCCAACACAAGTTTTGGTAATGTGGGAGGGAAAACACAAAGAAAGATAGATATAACATGCAAAACCCACACAGGAAGGACAAATCTGAGATTCAAACCCCAAACCTTAGAACAGTTAGCCAGACATGCTAAACGAGGTAGCTGGGGCTTGATACAATTATTATTATTATTTTTTGTTTCCTGCAGTAATATTTTGAAATAGAGAATCAATCAGTTCAAACAGGAAGGAAATGTTGAGACCAGGTGCAATGTGGTGTCTGCATGACTCATAAAACTTCTGGCTGAATGTATTCCCATCATAACTGCTGACGACATTTGTGTTTGACATGCTGCTGCTGTTTCTGTACACATAGCTGTGACTGCCTTCAAACGATGGGGGGGGGGGGGGGGGGGGAAGGGAAGGACAAATCTCTCTGTGAACACGCCGTCCGCATAAAGTTAGTACGGGTAGTCCGGCTATACGGAAGTTATTCATAGCAAAATAGCTGGTCCACTGACCCCAATGACATCCCTGCTTTAACCCAACGAAATTGAACAGGATTGCGTCATTAGTTGGCCTCTGCCGAGTTTGCAACAGATCTCTAAAATCTCAGGGCAGAAGTTCCCTGGGAATTGGAAACAATGCAAAAGAGCCAAGACAATGTCCGTAATCAAATATGGTTGGAGGCGGAACAAAAAAAAAAAAAATGGAGACCGGAGGGACGCTAAAGACCCAGATGCTTTCGAGCGAATGTTCTAGTGGCTTGAGGCAAGATTTTGTTATGGGAGACAAAAGCATCTGCTACAAAAGCCATTACTATGAAAAAGGATGATGTCAGCAGCAGTTCACCCTGTAATATTTTGTCCCCCCTCATTAAATTCATCACCTGACACTAATTCAAAATGGCAATTAACTCAGATATTGTGTATGAATGCTGTTGCCGACAAAGAAAGACGTGAATGGACGATAGAACTCCCGTTACTACCTTCCAGCTTCGAATTACAACATACAGCATACAAATACGCCCCCCGCCCCAAAGTTGCTTTGAAGATGACATCAGTGAAATCTGCTTTTTTAACCTCGCTCCAGAGTATATACAATAATTATTTGCATGCCTAGCTCCACATCCACCCACTTAAAAGCGGGGCATTGTTAGTCGTGCAGAGTATAGGAGAACAACGGAGCCATCAGATAGATTTCTGGTGTTTACAATTTTTATCCAGCAGGGACAATAATCTGACACAGTAGGAGCAGAGTTACGACTTAATTGACCAAACTCTGAGCCTTTCTCCCCCAACTGCATGAAAGGCATGTTGAAATCATGTTTGAGGGTGTTGTTTTGTGTCCAGGATTGGGTCTGCGTATCTTTCTTTTGAGTTCTCATTACAGATCAAGGCAGACGTGATAAGTGAAGCATGCCGCTTTGAGAGTGCTTTGCATCTTCTTGATTTGTTTACGTGTGCGGGAATAAACCCTAACATAAGAGTTTGAGCAGTCAGATTGTGGTTGTCAGTCGATCCATGAAGCGTAAGCATCTAAATTGTTAGCTCTGACTTCCCAATGCGGTGGGAATTGGAATTTCAAACCAACCATTCCAGTGCTACAATAGCGCGTCGACGCCATGGCATAATTGCCCATTATCTCTTCCCTGTCAATATGTCTTTGCAGTGCAGTCAAACATTTTGTTTGTCTGATAAGTGCTAGGTTGGCGTGGGAATATTCACATTACTCAATCCATTAACACTTAAGAGTCCTACATTTTCCACTTCTGCCCCATCCCTCTTCCAGAACTTGCGAATTCCACTCTCGGTACTCTTGTCTCCATTGAAATGCTAATTTGCGCATGCTCAGCCCTGGGCGTGTTTGACAACAGCTCTCCACAATCATCCTGTTTTGTCTTTTGATTCAAGAAACATTTTAAATTTGCAAAAAATCTCTTTTTATAATTCTTTATAAAATTCAGTGTCTTTATTTTGAAAATCATCCCCTTTTGTCTTTTGATTCAAGAAACCTTTTCATTTATTTGCCATGAAAATTATTTTTATAATGGCAGGTCATTTTACAGAGGGCAAACTTGTATTCACTGTCTTAAATTTATCTGGAAAATCATCCCCTTTTGTTTTTTGATCCAAGAAACATTTTCAATTAATACACACCAACAATGAAATTTTACTCTGCAAATCTCAAAATCGTGCGCCACGGTGACTTCTGTGTGAAATCCGACTTTGTGCAGATTGTGCAGAACAGCTGTGTTTGTGTCAGTGGCTAAGTAAGTACTCACTCGTTGATGGGTACTGAACAATACAATGGAAAGTAATTAGGGGTGTGACACATATTTGGTTTCCGAGAGGGGAAACAGAGTGGACACTAAAGTCTCCTCTTTGGGAATTTAACTGTTAAATCATCGGTCCGCAACCACCAGTACCGGCCCGTGGCCCATTTGGTACCGGTCCACCGGTCCACACAAAAGTCCCCCCCAGGGTGTCTCTAATTGTATTGGTCGACTCAGCATTCAGAAAATGATTTGGGATCAAAACTTTTGGACTGCCAGTCCCTTTGACGTATTAAAAGCAATTATCAAACACACATACATTAGCCACATTCACTCCAGTTTCAACATCATTCATACAATACTCATCAAAACATGAACAAAACAAATTCACGGGCTACCGCTAGAAGCTCCGTGTTCAAATGTGCATCAGTTTGAATTCATGTAGCGCCACAAAAAAAAAAAAAAAAAAAATTGTTGTCGTGACAACATTTCCGAAGCATGACTGAGAGAAAATGACATATCCAATAAAGTCGCATTGTCTCGCGCTGTCACCGAGCTGGAAGTGCACCTCGTTTCATTTCAGCGAGCTGTATGACAGCCAAGGCGAAGACATCGTGTGTGTATTTATTTACTCCGAGCCTCGTGTCTTATTCATTGCGCGACCTCACATCGCGGCTCTCCATCACAGCTTTGGACTGCCTTTTGATTCCATCGCATCCTGACCGCTTAGTATTCAGAGCGTTTTGCCACCTAACATCCAAACAAAAACACAACAGGAGCCTATGGATCCGGTTCTACGTCAAAAAGAGGAGACAAACTTCTTACCACCCCCGTGTCCTCCCGCCCGGTCTGCTGGGGGGCCGCTCGGCTCAGATGCAGAAGCCACACAAGGGGCACCAGGAGCAGCATCTCCGCGCATATATTCCTCGTCCACTCGGAAACAACCGGAGCCAGGCCGGTCCCGTAGCAGCATCCACGTCGCGGGACAGAGCTCCGTTCTTCGTCGCGCGCGTACAAAAAGAAAACAAAAAGAGAGAAAAAGATTTGGAAAAAGCTCACCGGCTACCTCACTGTGGAGCGCAAACACACAAAACACATGAAAACAAGTGGCTGAGGAAGTTTTGTTTTCCGGGTGACGAGGAGTTAAGTGGCTATCATGGGAGACTTGTGCACGGCCGGTGCTTTCGGTCTCCCGAGCAGCAAGTGGCGCGAGCTTGCTGTGAGAAATGGAAGCAGCTGCGCTGCGTGGGCTTTTTTGTGCCACATACACGCGCGTAAGTCACACGAGTGGACTGGAGAGGTTGGATTCGACAAGGGGAGAGGAAGAGGAGAACGAGGGAAGTGGGCGGGAGATGTCTCTCGAGTAATGTGAGATTGTTGTGGGTCAAAAAAAACAAAAAAAACAACAACAAAAAAACAGTAACATGACGCCTCAAATCATCTTTCTCCACTGATATGAATGGAAATTACATTAATCAGCCCCAGCCTCCTTAAAACGCCAACAACAACAAAAAGATTGTAACATGTTTTATAATGAGAAAAATTGTACTTTACAAGATTGTACTTGAAAGGCACGTTTTTTCGCTCAAAAGTAGTTTTGGATTAGGAAAATGAAACTACCTTGCATTTTTAATTTGATACATTTGTTGTGTAGAAATCATCAGTGAATAAGTACTCTTCCCACGCCTCTTTTTCCTTTGCAATATAGACACGCCCCTCCCCCTACCCCACCCCCACCCCGCCCCACAACGACGTCAGCGGAGGAAGTGGACACAATTTGACTTAATCAGTGGTTCTCAACCTTTTTTCAATGTGTACCCCCTGTAAAATATTTTTTTCAGCCAAGTACCCGCTAACTAACGCAAAGCATTTTTGCATTAAACAAAACAAAAAAGAAGAAAACAGTGCTGTGCCATCAGTGTCTGGTTTACTTAAATTTGGAACTCCGTAGTGATATATCTATAACTATTTAAAGATAAAATATATAACTAAGATCCCAAAAAGAAAATAAATAATTAACTTAATGGTAAATAAATGTTTGTACACATCAAAATAAATTTGAGATCAGAGTATAGAGAATAGTAAGAATAGTAACAACCTATTTGTACTTCTCTGAATAACAATTATCACCAACTACATTTTTGAGTACTCAAAATTTGCCCATTTGTCCATAGACATTAAAGATCACTCAAGAATGCAATGCAGGGTCGCCATGGCAATGATAGTCATACACGTTATAGTCACTGAGGCATCAAATTGGGTTGAAGTTGGACTTTGTGATGCACTTCATGTTTAATCTCTTTGAGGTCAATGAACAAAGCAACTGGAAGGCTGCTGAGCTTGTCCCTGTTACCATTTTTAATCCAAATCATTTTGGTTGACATTTTAAAATCAAAAGGCATACCTTGGGGACCCATCACACTTGACAATAATAATGTTGCCAACCAGGGAGGATGCTTTATCTTCCAGTGAGCTGAGGGACAGGCTCTTTAAAAGATTTAAGGATAAGAGAGTGCAGGAAATGCTCCAAACCCAACTGCGCCCTCAACTTATCAAGGAGCTGAAACTGCCACCATTCTCTAGTGAACCAGCTCGTAGGCCGGTGCCTGTGAAATCACGCTTTAATTTGGTGTCAGCTTGCAACAGCATTGTTGCTAATCATCTCCACACGTCAGGGTATGACTACACCTTTTCTGTGTTCTGTCCTGAAAGTAACCTGTGCGCAGGGAAGATTTGGGGGAAAGAAGACATTCTTAAGCTTCTTGAAATTAGTCCTCACTCATCACTTTCCAGATCTCTGCTTATGGGTGAAGACAGCAATAATCAAGGGTTTTTAATCCAACTTCTGGCAAATGTGGTGCAGCGTCACATGCCTCGTCTTTACCGTGATGCTTCGACTCAGACAGCCAGCGTCACAAATGGTGGTGAGTCTCTTGCTGAGAAGATGAAAACTATTGACAAGGAGTATGACGATGGCAGTGAGGACGAACACTTTTTAACCCAGTCCAAACTGGAGACATATAGAAAGGAAATTGAAACGCAGACAAAGATGGAAGTCAATGTAAGAATGCAGTGTCTCAAAGACATTGAAATTGCCAAGTTGAGGATGGAAATAAAGATGCAGTTTCAAAAGAAATTTGAGGAAGTGAGACAAGAACTGGATATGACCTATGGAATCAAGGCAAAGGCATTAAATGCCAAGGAAAACAACACGATAGATCGATTAGAAAAACAACAACGGTCTGAGGAAAACAATGTACTCGTCCAGAGACGAGCGTTACTGAAGGAAATGGAAACATTGTGGCAGCAAGAAAATGAGCTAAGGATGCAAATGGAGGCGTTTAAAGATATATGCAAAATACACAAAGAGAAGGTCAGGACCACAGAGGAATTGTTGAGGAGGAGAGAGCTAGTGGTGAAAACAATGAAAGACACACATGACCACCAGGTACTGAAAGAACTCTCCAAGTATGTGCCAGAGGTAAAGGAAGAATACCTCAAGAGAACAGATGAACTCGTAGACGGCAAGTATAGAACAGAACTGGAAACCACAAGTATCCAAACTGAGTTGGCTGCAATGGGCGCAAAAGCAGAAGACCACAGCGCAGTCTGCTCAGAGGTGAGACGATTGCAGGATGAATTGAAGGCGGCACAGCAGAAGACCTCAGTGCTGAATCAACAGAAGGAGCGACTGATGGCTAAATTGGATAACATGAAAGATTATCCCAGATTAAAAAGTGCGAAAGCAAAGTTGACGGAGCGGGTGCGGCTTCTCAAAACACGACTGAAAGACTTGAAGGTGGAGAACCAGCGCATTTGTGAAGACTTACAGAAACCCTCTCTGGCTTTGCAGTCAGAGCTACGGAGGCTGCAAAGTGAACACCTACTGGAAAAAGAAGCATTGAACAACCAGAAGCAAGTTCTGCAGGCACAGCTCATGCTTAAGGAGGAGCGATGTGGTCAGCTCAAGGTCCGGCTGAGAGAATGTGAGGAGAAATTGCAGTGGTTCACTGGTCATGTTGAGAACCTAAACAAACGTCTACTCCAAAATCAAGAATTCATCAAACGTCTCCAAGCCATCTCCAAGTCTGACAAGCAGGTTTGCTCCAGTAAGCATGTGAACCAAGCCACGACAAGAGGCACAACAGGTTGTACCATGCAAAGGGAGGAGTCAAGTGAGAATCCCAACAGGGAGCTCGGGATGGACCCCACAGCTTGGATCTCTCAGCTGCAGCAGGATGCCGAGGCCCTCCAGAAAGCCTACAGAAAGTGCCTGGCGAGTTGTCCTTCACATCATCCACAGTCTGCTGCACCGACACACATTTCTAACTCCCCATATCCCTACCAGACCAGTCAACCTGAGATTTTGACGATGTCTTTCACAAGATCAAAACCAGTCCTCTGTAATGGCCACAAATTATAGTCACTCCTCACCACCTGAACTCTTCCTTAGAAAATAGGAGCACTTTCCAGAAAGGCCTTCACTTTTTGTCAAAGAGCCTATCTCCACTCCACATTCTGCCAGCAGGGAAATGGTGCAAAGACAGATTGCAGAGGCAGTTTGGTCATTTGACAGTCTGTTGCCCATGGATACCTGCAACAAGCCGCCCAATCTTTCTGGTCCAAGACAAATGCAGTGAGTCCACACCCTGCTGTCGCTAGCTCAGAAAGTTCTACATTTAAATATTGGACCTCGGTGTGATTTGGCCAGAAGTGCTTGTTCTGGATACCTCTCTCTCTCTCTTTCTCACTGAGGAGGACCCTGAGGGCCCCTGCGTCCTCCAAAACCAGAAATCAATCTTCCTTTGAATCTTCCTTTTTTGCACTCATCATAAGATCACAAGCACAATCAAAAGCCTGGTCTTGAGCTTTTCCCATGATCCCAAAACGTTCCAGAACTTCGCCTGGACACCCGCTGTTCTGAGGCGGCACCTGGGAGCTCTTCAGTCCCCAAACCACAGGCATTACAGGATCCCCCAAGGGACTTAATAAACTCAAAGGAACTAGCAGCCGTGAAGCAAATCTCCAAGGACTTTACCTTGGAAGTAGAAAAAGACAACGCGGAACATTACTAGTAGGAAGAGTAGAGAAGAGAAAATCAACAGTGGAGGCAAACGAAGCGAGAAGACACAATACAAAAGGAATGAGAAGAAATGGACAGATTTGAGAAAGAGGAGGAGGGGGCAGAAAGACTGAAGAGTTGTGCCACAAATGAAAATCCACTGGAGACATACATGAAGATGGTTTTGAAAGACAGCAGGAAGCAACATGGACATTGCGCTGCAGGGACCGGAGAGTACTAAAGCAGAAGTTGAGCTCGGGAGGTTCTCTGAGCAGAAAAACAACAGCACTCAAGTGCTTTGGTATAAAGATGGTGGCGATGATTTCTTAGTAAAATTGGTTCAATCTCAGCCACTCAATTCTATAGTTTTGTTGTATTTGTACTCCTGTGCATCAAACGTTTGACATATCTGAAACTCAAAATGTTTCATTGGCCCGAAGGTGAGCATGAATGCTTGTTTGATCCATTGTTCTTTTTCCTATTGGCCTCAAACCATTGGGTTTAATATTGCAATTAGGACGACCGGATGTTTTAAGACTCACTGCAATGTTTTCTAGGTCACGGATGCTTTAACTTCTGCCGCTTTTCCAACAAATGCAGGCTAATTGAAAGTTTGTCGCTTTTATGGAACATCGGCACTGTTACATAAAAAAGCATGATCACAGTCACAAAACAATGGACCGTAATCGTAGAACTGCATTCAAAAGGTATGTTTATCCCTTTTCAAGATGTGCAAACAGGAATGTCAGACAACACGTTCCAGATGACTGCAATTCGTTTTAATGATACTATCGCGCATGAACTGACTTTCAATTAAAATGGACAACAGTGAGTCACCAGTGAGTCACCATTGGGTCCAGTACGCACATCAGAAATTACCACTTGGACTACAAATGTTTATGGATAATACAAAGACTGCTTATGTACTTCTAATTACACTATGCAGTCATCATTAGGATGTACACACAATTTGCTTAATTGCAGACACTTAAGTGTACTCATTATGTTGACTACCATTCAGCTGCGCAAACAATACAGGAGACATCTACCGGTAATTGTTTTTAAAAATGTGCATTTTCTTGCTGTCATACTTGCAAAGGGGAGAAATACTTTTTATCCCAAATGTCTATGTTGTATCATATCATTCACTTAAATTATGAATGAAATTACAGCGACACGTCTTTGTGTCTCTCTTGTTGACCATTGTTGCTATGAATTGGCCGGAGTTTTCGGCTCTTTTCCAAACGGTCAACTCTTTCCCCATTGCTGACACAAAATATTTTAGGACGCAAATCAGCTGCCCAGTTAGGCTAATTTAACCTCCTCTGAATTTGTTTCATCATCTCTGTGACATTAATTTGGAGGAGCGATCATTTTAACTGCAATATTAATCTGAAACTTTTACCTTTTTTCCCCCTTTTGTTTGTCTCAAAGCATCTGTTTTAGGATCTCTCTATTGCTCAGCAGGTCTTCACCGTACACGCTGAATAACAGCCCAAATACGGCCGTGACAGCACTCGGCTGCATTATGATTTCAAATGGAGAGCACGGTGGTTTCCAAAATTCAAGAAAGCGGATGTCACATTTGGTCGAGTTATCAGTATGTTAGCCTACTGCAAGGCCACTAATGGAAAACATGCTAATTCCAAATACATAGCGCTTTCTGAAGTACAGTCACATGTGAGGGCCTGAGCTGAAGTTTGAACCCAAGACCTCTTGACTGTGAGGCCGCCAATAACAGAAGTAATGTTTTCCGATTCAAAATTTGGTCAAAAGAATTCAAATCTTGAAATCGTCTGATCAGTCTTGAAAAGCTGTTTACTTTGCTTTCTAGTATCGTCCAGATTAGTCTTGGAATCTCGATGCTTGATGGAACTGAGAGATTTGTATTCCCCATTAAATTACGCAACATAATTGTATTGGTGACACCTCAAAAAATCATAAATCTCAAGGCTGCATGTTGATGCATGACATAGGTAACATTGCATTTGAAATAAAATACAAAACAAAGTAAATGGTAAAGTTTGTCCCCACGGACCACACATGCTGTAAGCTAATTGAATTCATTGCTTGTTAATCACGTTCCAAACGGAACTGCCACGTTTTAAGTCATGGCTCCTTCCACCTCCACCCTCAATATTTCTGAGACCTTCTGCATGTGTCAAATGCATATTGATCTCAACATGGGTTTGTGATTAATGGCAATACTGCCATTGGATTGTTGATTGAAGGTGTGCTTCGTCTGCTTAATGAAATCTGATATGCAGTCAATAAAATATGTTTTGCAGACAAGCCGCAAAAAATAAACGGAGCTTCCATTGCTGCATCTGCGTTAGAGTGGAACATCTGAACGCTGCTGAAGTTGTATCGTTTGGAATTCACTCAAACCTTTTGCGAATAATATGTGGTTAGCAACTCCAGCGATGCCTCAGTTCGGTCAGCAGCAAATGCTTAACGTGCACAAGATTTCTTCTTTTTCTTTTTTTTTTCCAGCTTTAGCAGGGTTGTTAAAAGAAGAGTAGGACATTTCACCAAAAGCCTTAGCTTTCTCAGATGGCACCACTCCTTCTCGCAGATCCGTTGGCCTGCGCTCGTCTGCAAAAAAGACCCAGCGTCGAGTCTAACCCGCCTCACCGGGCAGAGTTACATCACGTAACAGGCAACAAGGTCTTATGTGGTGTAAAGTGCTTGGAGAGGGTGACCTGATGGCAGACATCATTTACATTTCAAAGGTTAAGTTGATTTACAAAATGGATGATGTAGAAATACAGACATGGTTAACTTGACAATTGAGGGACTAGCTAATTAATTAAGGAGATTATTGGTCATGGTAGATTTAGTCCAAAGGCTAGCATAATAAGCAATTTGTAAGTGTGCCTAGCCTAGAATGGTTAAAGTGTTAAGCTATGCTCGATGATCGATTTTCCTGATTTCTATTTTGGAAGGCCATAATCGCTCGAGCTTGACTTTTCTCTTGCTTGTTTTAATGGCACAGATGTGTTCTTTTGACGCTGAGATAGACAGCGTGCTGTAGAGCTAATGTTAGCTAGCAAGATAGCCATTAGGTTTTGCTAAATTACACATATTTCATATGCATCTGTGAGAAAATGTCTTCCACAAACTAGATGATTGAGGTTTTGTTCCCAGTCTTTTACTTTAGTCTAACATACAGTATTTATGATGGATTAAACATTTTTTTCGCTGGGGAGGAAGTAA
The DNA here is from genome assembly GCF_054856515.1 of Filicampus tigris. Taxonomy (NCBI): domain Eukaryota; kingdom Metazoa; phylum Chordata; class Actinopteri; order Syngnathiformes; family Syngnathidae; genus Filicampus; species Filicampus tigris. The sequence goes on from NC_141231.1 coordinate 15,902,996, forward strand.
AAAACAAAACAATAAAACTAGTTTTTGTTATCATTTCAGTTCATTTAAGGTCAGTAGCAGTCACTCGCGTTCTGCCACCTCGAAGTACCCTGGTTTGTATTAAAGACTTTTTCATTCCACTTTCTCCAAATTAACCTCTCAATTGCCTCATTTATAACGACTTAGAATACCCCAAATAAAAATGAATGACTGTAACCCGGAAAGCCGAACTTATTTGACTAAATTCACAAAAAAAATGGAGATGTCTGAACTCTTGGAACCTTTCATTTCTTCCTCCTTTGCCGAGTTTAACGACACGAGCTTCTCTCCAATCCATGGTAATCAGACCGGAGGACAAACCTGATCGTCCTGGGTCTCAGCGAGAATCCCTGATTGGGAGTGATCCCCTCAAACTTAGCCCGAGGCACATGTACATCTTCTCAGATGTCATCTTTGAACTTTCGGCCTCAAGTCCACACATCCTCACAGTCACACACAATGTCAGAATGTATAAATGAATAAAACTAGTTGAGACGCTACCTTCGTTCACCAGAATATTGTTTTCATGCATCTCCGTATAAGCGAGGCTACTTCTACAGTCCGGTTGTGATGTGGCCATGACAGAATATAAATTGGTGCACTGCAGGGGATGCCGCCAAGTAATGCATCATGGATGTACCGCTTGGAGCATTCTGCCGACTTGCTCTCAATTCTAACTCCTTGCGTGTACAGTAAACACAAGCAGTGTTCGGATGGCACTGAAAACATCAGTTTTTACATTCTCGGTTGCGCTTCTCATCCCACAAATGCACATTCATTACAAACGAGGCATCATTCGTAAACGGAATCAACGGAATTGCCGGTGCAATGATAATACGCACTAAGGTGTCTGGCAACCCGACTCATTAAAAAGTCATGTGGGATAGGCCCCGACTCACCTGTGATCCTCATGAGGTGGTTTGGAAAATGGATGGATGGATTTATATGATAATTGAAAAATCATTCATTGATACATTTTCTAGAGGAGCTCCAAGCACAGCACGACTTGCCAAGCGTGACTAATGTAAACAATAGCTTTCGTCTTTATTGTTATCCAAAGAAAGTTGTGTCTTTTGCAGTAATGTGCATGTTTACTGTACGTAAATGTAACTTTGTATGTACATTTTTTTTTTTTTCATATTTTAATCATGGTTGACAACTCATGTAACTGTTCTAAAAGAGGACTATGCTGCCGTATCGCTATTCAATTTACTGACTTTTTCTAGTTCCTCTCCATGATTCCAATATAAGTACGCTACGTGGAAAACTATGAGTCATTCATTCTTGACAGCAACGTAAATGTAAACTTTAGTACGACAGTATGTCTTCAGAAAACACACAGCTCTCACACCGACATGCACTTTTTGACGGGGTGGTAATGACTTCCACGGAATGAACCAATCTCTTACTTATCCAAACAGTGGGCAGACAACCGGCACCCCGGCATCTATGTTATGTTCATGCCTGAAGACCCTTTAAATTCTTCAAAGATTCTTCAATTAACCTATGGGCCGTCGCACACCCGCGTGATGCTTCCGAACCCAACTTGGACCTGACCGTCACAAAAAAATGATACTCAACTCACATACAATATGTTGTACTGCATCACTTTTTGATATCAATATGATATATATATATATATTACAAGATACATATACAATTATGAAAATGTTATTGTTGTAAAACAAAATATGTACACTGTATATACCAGTACTGTATTTATATCGCTTGGCGGCATTTGTCCCAATCGCTTCTAATCCAAAAATTGGATTTCTTATGGGAATCAAATAGGTAACATTGCTTTATAAATGAAAATAAATCAGAAATACATGGCAAATTGAAAAACACTGGTAAAAAAAAAAAAAAGCCCAGCGCATCCTCAGTCCTAAGTAGAATGCTAACCAACCGTGTTACATAATACACGATTCAAAGCCAGTGCTCTTAAATATTCTGAAATTTGTCTCATTGAAGCCATATTTTTAATTAAAAAGATAATTTGAAGAGAAAAATCAGAGCACAATAGTTGGATCCTTCTAAGATTTTTTTTGTGTGTGTGCGTGTGATTACTAATTCATAAGAACATAGATCAGATGGATGTACTCTGCTTTGAGATTTAAAAATATTCAATTCCCTCCTTTGAATCCTCTATTAAATTACCATTAATGGAACCATCCGAGTGGAAGTAAACAAACTTCACAGCATTTCCCCGCTGTTTCCAAAGGAGACACACTTCACAGCTCATTTGCTGCTTATCCCTCACGGTGGAGATTGCAACTAAGCATCTTCCTTGATTTTATATAGTGAAGAAGTCCTGTTTGAGAAGTACACGGATCCAGAGCCGAAAAGAGTCCTAAACTCGGCATAACATAAACTCTGGTGTTTCCCAGTTTCCGCATCGAAATATTGCCACAACACGCGACGATCCAGTCTTGGAAGTGAAGTTTTCTTTGCGTTTACTCAGTACAAGCTCACCTCTTTGATATTTATTGTTCGTGGTCACTATCGGACTTGATGATTGCTGTGATAGGAGCTGCTGTGTTAGTAAGAAGAAGTGCATTTTGTCTTTACGAGCTCTCTCCTTCCTGAGCAAAAACAACCTTGGGTGTTTTGAAACAGTAATATAGAAATATTGACAACAACAAGCAATAATCCAAGCTTGAAGTCATAAAGGAGTGACCGTTTTTTTTTTTCTGGATTAAGAGGCAAAGGGCTTTTGTCATAGCACTGAAATGAAGAAAAAGCTGTCCTTGGCATTTATACAGTATTATGTGAGAGTTTAAGCATCAATGTCAAAGGCCACATCTCCAGAGTTATATCATCGAGGTGAGTTTTGATGGTTTTGCCTCTATACGACACAACAAAAGATTTGGGGTGGGAAAGCAAAGACATTTAGCTTTGATTCAAGATGATTCTTAACTCATTCACTGACAGACATTTTCAGACCATCTTTCACCCAAACGTTGGAAAAAAAAAATTGAAAAAAATATAAATAAACTCCTGGGATTGAATGGCTGGACCGTGAAAAGACAAATAAATCCGTCAATGGCAGTGAATGAGTTAAGAACATTTTTTTTGTAATGTAGTGGTTATGTTGCCTAACCACGGGATGAGAGGGAAGTCTTATTTATTCATGTATTTACACTCATTTTGAACTTGACAGGTGCTGGCCATTCAATTAAGAAAAAACTAATTAAGCCCATATCAAGGTCGATCTGGTTGACAGGAAGAAAATAAATACTGTTCAGGGTTGGCAGATGGCAGGAAATGAGCACATTTTCTCAGCACGTCCCCTAAAATGTGAAGACATTTGGACCTGGGAAACAATGCAGTGTTTGTCATATGTAGCAATAGATCACTGATAACAAGGAAACATCTCTGTTTGCTACACTAACCACAGTCTGTGGACCTTTCCCTAGATTTTTCGATTTGTTTGATTCTCTGCTACAAAATAGGATAATAATGGCAACATGGCAAAAAAAAGCCCTTAATGGCAACATAATAACTAATGCTTGACTTGAGCTGGAATGTTTGGTTGCCAAAAGTCTCACTGTGCCTCCAAATGCCTTTTTTCGTCCGTCATTATGATTATGGCGGTAAGAAATATTTCTATTGAACTATTCCAGTTTTCCTGAAAACATTTGCCCTCCAAACATTCATTTCCTGTACTAAGTCCTTTTTTTTGTCAGGGAATGATGATTACGTAAGGATTATTGGAATTGAATGTTGATGAATTGCATCACCAGTAATGGAAAAATGGAGTGCACTGTTTGTTTTTCACCAGCAGAGGCGCTGTCGATTGAATGACTTGACATCGGCTATGGGAAAGTGAGTCCATGCGTGACATCCACACTATGGCACGACTTTTCCAGGCAGCATTGTTCTGCGGGATGAAACAGGAGTTCAGAACATTCCGAGATTCACCCACCTCATTAAAACCAATACAGAAAGTAAAACTTCCCCCTTTGTGGTTGTAGAGAAAATGTAGTCAATTCTCTCATTCTTCTGTTGTACACATCTTGCAGCGTCATCTAATGAGAGCCGGCAGTTTGCATAAATGGCTAATTTTAATCACAAAAAGCACGTGTGAAGCCCGGGGGATGCTTTCGGTTCTAAATTCGGCACTTCTTTTTTTTTTTTTTTTCTTACTGCAGAAAGAAAGAAATGTAATGAATTCAAAATCCTGTTACCAAGTAAACACAAAACCACATTCAGAATCTGTACCCATTCATTCCTACAATAGCGAGTAAAACGGGCACCCTAAGCGTAGTTCACCTTGGCAGAACTCGTTCTGAATTCCAAATCCTCAAACAAGAACGCCTGGATGAAAATGCTCAATTTGATGGAAAGTCTTTGAAAAACTTAAATATGGCCAACTTTAATTTGAATTAGAGGCTTGGGAATGTTCTATACTTCCACTTTGCCAAAAACGGCACAAATCTCTTTTGTGTACTTAGCAGCCGGATATTTAGGTTCATTTTGAGTTTATGTTCACATTCCATGCACCTACCATACTCTGGGAACTCCTGATCTAGGGTGAAAGAGACCCTGTAAAGAGGAAAGACCATCCATTTTCCATGAAATACTAGTTCTAATGTGAATTGGACAGATTGCCAGTCTCCCGAGAGCAGTTGGCAACAAGCCTCATTGTAAATCAAGAGCCTAAGAGATTGATTTTAACTTAAAAAATAAGAACAACGTCTGCTGAGGGGCCTTTTTAATATGTATGTTGGGTTTACAGAATCTCCGTCCGGTGCTGCCTCCTGAGGCATGCGGGTATACTTTGTACATGTAACGCATGCATCCAGTGCTGTGCGAAGCTGACAACCCGATAAAAGTACGATATGCGCAGAAACAAAGCCGAGTTAAAAATCCAGATTAGCCGTTAGCATATTCTCTGGCAGCTTTAAGACAAATGAAAGATGGCCAAGATGACTTCTGCTGCTGTTATATCAACATACATTAAGCAAGACCAAGATCGCATGATTCATGAAAACAAAGAACACCAAACGTTTTATTCAGCACGGCCCAAGGCAATCAATATATTGGTTTGTGCAGACCAATTGTGATGACATCAACAAAGCAAAAAAACTTGACCAATCAGTTATTTTGTTGCCTAGTTCTGAAATGACACGACTAAAGGTGGGTCTGGGTATGGACGGGTTCTAGTCAGAAGCGCTGTTGACGGCTCTCGGCAGTTGACAAATCTCTCTCTCACTCTCTCTCTCTCGGTTTTCCTTCCTTTTCAAACATTACCGGTAAAGGCCAAGCTGTTAATTGTCTTTAAGGGAGGTCACAGTGCTCCAGCCGTTATCTTTTATGTTCTAAGTAGAAACGTGTTAACTAGGATACTCGCAGCTGTCATAAGAGCACGTCTGCGCGTGGAATTAGAAAGACCTCCGCAGTAGCAGTTTTGAACGATCCCGGAAGCAAAAAAAAAAAAAGACGCGATTACGACGATGAATCGTTACTTATCGTTACTTAGCTAGCGTGTCAAATAAGTACTGACTTGTTTAATCGAAGCATTTCATGCTATGCACTTGGATTAAATTTGCTTTACTTGTTTTTGTTATTATTTAAAAGTTCTAATATTCTAGATTTGAATTTCTTAACTTCTTTCCACATCACCAAAATGCTAATTAGGTTAAATGAAGATTCTCGTCATGCCCCGTGAAGAGCTGGCGACCACTATAGAAAGTGGATGGATGAAAGAAAGAACAAAACTGGTCAAAGAGGTGGTGAGCAAGGATACAGAAAAACATTAAAAGTGTTGCAGGAATTTCTGGCAAGCGCAGGCTGTTTCCTACACGTGACAGCAATCTACCAACAATTGTTCATTTGATCTGTGTTATTGGGTAAAACAGATGCCTCATTCATCTATCTATTGTATCTATGAGTTGTATCTGTCTATCCATCCCTCAATCCATTCATAAACTAACTCTTTTAAAATCCAGATTTCATTTGAACTCCCTTCTGTTCCTCATATTCACATGCATGTTTAAATATGAATGCTGTTCCTGGTAAAATGCGTCACACTTGACACACACATTAAAGTGATTCATCAGTTCCATTTAAAATAAAAATTACAATAAAACTCGAAGCGTGGGTGTTCCAATTGATAGTATTTTCATAATACTTTAGGGAATTTGAGGCTATTAAAAAACAAAACAGAAGAAAAATATTTGTTCGTGCAACGCAATGTGCCTGTGTGTGTTTTTCCCCACGATTTAAACCGTTTAAAGGCATATTGGAATTTCCCGCCGTACTCGCACGGTGCCAACAGGCAGAGCTGTGTCTAGAATAAATTGTGCAAATTCATGCGCGCCAACAGATTGAATCCTAGATTGAAGCCGGCGGGATCTTGCTACGGCGTTGTAAATCAGATATATCTGATATGTTCTGCCGCACGCCGAATCCGACGCTGGAAAATCAAACTTCTCCTTTTAAAGCATTTCCTGTTTACCTTTAGGAATGTACATTACTCACAAGTTGCCTCCGTATTCTGTGCACTATTCATTCAAACGTTAACCAATGTTGGAAGTCCCCGACAGATTATCATACGGGGAGAGCCGTGTGTGCATCATTTTGGTGAGTTTATCTATATGTACGTTTCATACCACTGTAAACTACCAGGATAATTGTCAGGGGTCGTAATAAAGTCAAAGAGTAACAGATGCAACATTTTGGCATCAATTGCTTTTTCATTGAACTTTCCTCCCCTCTGGTACACCATTGTCATGTAAGTTTTCGTAGTTACACCACGGATGTCTCATTTTCATGAAGAGCTCACCTCACTTTTCATACGGGTTGACGCGTTTTGAAGCAGGGAATTTTAAGGGGCTTAAATAATTCATGATATTGCATTTTGTTAGGGGGGGAGGCAGGGCCAATGTAAAAATAGTACATTTTGCAGAATCTCAACGAGAGGGCTTCCTTTTGTTGTTGTTTTTTTTTTTTTTTTTTGCACTCACTTTCCTCTCATCCCTTCTCCCAGCTGTCTGCCTTCAACACCTCAGCAGCTTCCCGTGAAGAGCCGTTTTATTTTCCCCAGGTGTCTCAGCTGCACTCTTCGCCGTTCTACTCCTCGGTTCTTTCAATAAATCGCCAGAAATCGCGCCTTTCTTGAGATTTGATGCCAAAACAGGAAGGATTGTTTCACCGATTGAACTACATTTGCGACTGGTGCATTTTGTTGCCGGCTCGTGTCCATGTTGTCGTATGGAGATATTGCTTCTTGTTTTTGTCTCCACTATGACTTGTAATGTTAAGATGCGTGACCTATATATATTTTCCTTAATGAGGAAATCGACCCAAAACATTTTTTTTCAAGAATATTCTCTATGGAGGCCCGCTTGTTAAAACACGGCATTCTGATTAATATTGCGTTTGTGGAATATGAATTAAGCAGCAAAATCTATCTTAGGGGGCCAATCACAGCTCACCTGTTTTCTGAAGCTGAGCCATGATTGGCCGTTACCTGAGCCCTGAGTAGTTGTGATGTCATTTTCAGTCGACAGAAATCACAAAATGGCCGCCCCAGAGATGGCTAAAAACGAGTGGATTAACTCTTATTCCACAAACGCAATATTTTTCAGAATGCCTTGTTTCAACTCGTGGGCTTGCATAGAACATATTCTTGAAAAAAATGTGTTTGCGTTGATTTCCCCCTTTAATTAGCGGCCTCAACTGTAAGAAACAACATGTTGGATTAATCCCCAAAGTGGAGTACACTCTGGACTGCTTGCCAGCCAATCACAGAGGACAAATTGACCAGCAACCGTTCACACCTTTGGGAAATTTAGAGTCTTCAATTAAGCTAAATGCCTGTTTTTGGCAGAGCTGGGTATTCCGTCTATGTGACGGACCGGTTCGTCTATCCGTCACAGACGGACGCCCGTTTTGCTGACGGCTGACGAATGACGGGAAAAATGTTAAAATAGACGGATGAAGCATAAACGGAAACCCCCTTATTTTGTCCGCCATTCGTCTGCTAGTGTAAGTTTGGTCGGACTCGCCGAAGGAGGGCCATTTAAAATTAGAGGCGGACCGGCCTATAGACGGGTACTATTTCCCCCCCCCCCCCCTGAAAAAAAGGCGAATGATGGAAGGCTTCCCACGCTGCTGACGGATGACGAATAACGGACGCTCAATTTTTTGTGAAATGCCCAGCTCTGTTTTTTGGAATGCGGAATGAAGCCGGAGCACCTGGAGATAACCGTGCTTGCCTTATACGCTTCCTGGTATACTGTAGAGGGCAGGAACACAAAGGAAGGCCAAAAGCAACAGGGGGTGTGGTAAAAAGTCTGACTCTAGTCAAACTGAAATTCGCTCTACTGTCTGAGACGACAAAAGGCTGAAATGCACTGGCACCGCTTGCTTCCATCTGTGAGTGTCAAGGCGCCAGCCTTGATATGAACTGACGCAAGGGTCGAAAATGCATCTGTCTCCTGGCCACGAGTTTCCAGGACTCTCGCCTTGTTTTGAATACTTCAACAGCTGGCTGCGCTTTGATAAAGCAGCAATACGACAGCGGACAAACCCAGCACGAAAGCTTTGTTTCAGGCGTTTGATTCATTGTGTTTACATTGCTTGTCAATGGCTACCCATGCAGGCGTCAAACATTTGCCATATACAGTAGATTCGGTTAAAAAAAAAAAAAAAAAAAAAAAAAAAAGTACACCAACCTGGGGAACACAGTGGCCTAGTGGTTATTTAGTCTGACAGTGACACTGAGCCAACTCTCAAGACCACCGTTGAGTGCGTTCTGCTTTTTCCCTGGCTTTGTATTTTTTAGGTTTTTGTGTGGAGGAAAACAGAAGAATCTGAAGAGAACACAGTGGCAAACTGTCTTTAATAGTTGTATAATGTAAACACGGAGTTCCTCCATCCGGGACATTAAAGTGGAAGTCAACCCAAACATATTTTTTTCAAGAATATGTTCAATCCAAGCCTATTAGTTGAAACAAGGCATTCTGACAAATATTGCATTTGTGGAGTAAGAGTTAATCCGATCGTTTTTAGCCATCTCTGGGGGCGGCCATTTTCTCACTTCTGTCGACTGAAAATGACGTCACAACTACTCTGGGCTCAGGTAACGACCAATTACGGCTCATCTTTAGAAAACAGGCGAGCTGTGATTGGTCATTACCTGAGCCCTGGGTAGTTGTGATGTCATTTTCAGTAAACAGAAGTGACAAAATGGCCGCCCGCTGAGATGTAAAATAGGTGTATTTTGCTGCTTAGCTCATATTCCACAAACCAAATATTGATCAGAACGCCGTGTTTCAACTAGTGGGCTTGCTGGGAACATATTCTTGAAAAAAAAATAGGTTTGTGTTGATTTCCGCTTTAAGTTATGTGCTCTTATCAGCCATGTTATTCACTAATTTAACGGAGTAGAATCGAATGCATGCAGGATATGCTCCTATGTTGTGATTGTTTTCTTTTATTTTGCGAGCCGTTTGGCAAGCTTTACAAAACATCGGATAGCATCTGTGAGTCATAGCTAAGAATAAAGTAATCCACCAGTCAAGCTAAAACAAACATTCTACGGAAACTGCTTCCATGTCTTTCAATTTAAAAACATTTGCGTTTATTCTCTTTTTCTTTAACATTGGATGTTATACCGATGCTTTTTGTGCTACTTCATTTAGCATTTGAATGGAGAGGTCCAGGTGGTTTATTCATAATAAAAAGGGAGTGCCTTCAAGTGTCCATTTCCAGTATTCTGCTTCTTGTTTTTCTGCAGAATGATGCAGTGGGAGGAACGTTTTTTTTTTCCTGATGCTTGCTGACGAAATGAGTCCTTTTTATATTTCGTGTTTCTTCCCGGTTCTCCTGCACGTGTAAATAACCCCTCTGTTAGAGTAATTTTTTTTTCTGCCTTGGAGTGAAAAATTTGAGCAGTTAAGAGATGAGCAAAAATTTGGGGTTAGATGAAAAAAAAAAAAAAGAGTGCTGTAATTCAGGTGAGCTAATTGGCTAATGTATGGATGGGATTCTTTGCACTGGAAGCTGCTGATGCTCAACTTTTGTTAATTAATAAGGGGCGGAGCCTTGGGTGGACCTGGATGTGCACAGGCCCACCCAGATTGACATAATGCCCACCCAGTGAAATTCATGACACAATATATATTTTTACATTTTTAGTAAATTATTATTAAAATTATTTTTTTAATATGTGTGTTCGTTGTGTTTTTTTTTTTTATTTCATTGATCAAGAATGGCGTAATTGTGGTTTTCTGAGGAAGATCTGAACTTCGTATTATTCAGTTCGTCGTTTTATTTGAATATACGATGGGTCGAGACAGGAGGATTATGCGAAGTGAGAGAAATATTCAGGCCCACCCTGATTTTTCCAGGCCCGCCCATTAGCCACCTTCTGGCTCCGCCCCTGAATTCAGGTGGCCAAACTAGCAACTGAATGTGATTGTGTGTGGGCTGGATGCCGGTGTGTTTGTTTAGGGGCACATGTGTGATCCAGGCCTCAGCTGCGCGCATGCGAAGAATTTCAAGGCAGCCAGTCCGACCGGGACTGAACACATGAGGAGCTTTTTTGTTTTGTTTTTTCATGTCAGAGGCCTTTGTCAGCTGTAATGGGGGTTATTGGTGATTTTATTCTCTAATATTGCCCCAACTCTCTTTTGAACCTTCACATTTGAATTTTTGGAGCCAAGGACCCTGAATAACTGATTACAATGCAAAGTGGTCCACTGTAATTAGAAAGGCCTCTAATGAGTGAAGAAGCATGCCACAATTGTATTTTATTCAAATGTAAACTACACCGTTGGACAAAGGGATTGCATACATGCAAGTTATTATCAGTGTCCATCTTATTTTAAAAGCATTGCTGTCCCTGCAGCGTTTTACTATGTTAGATTACTCCATATTTGTGTTTTTATTGACTTATGTTAGTGTGGTTGAAAGCTGGTGGAGGAACTCAATTTAAAGATACATCTAATTAATTACAAGCTTTCTAATTTACTTCCATTAAGAATATTTCATTTAAATAAGATATTTGACCCACAAAGCAACGTTTTCAAATTGATTGTGCCGGACAGATTGGCGTACTGTAGACACAAACATGAACAACATTGAATGAAAAACGCGTATATCGCATCAGGCAATACACAAAATTTGTACATTTTTAACAAAATGCTGTGATAGGAATATGATTTTAATTCCAATTTGAGCTGACATTTACTGAGGTCACTGTTTCAAGTTGGCGATACTTCCATTTTTTAATTACTATGTGTCAACTGAAGTACTTTAATATGTCTTTAAGACTTATTTTTACATAACTAAGTACCTTCCATAATCGTGAAAACGCCACATACCCTTGGCCAAAACCAAATAGACCAACAGTTTAAGAGAAAGTGCACTTTCCAAACCGGTTCAGACAACACAAACAGTCCCTTTTACTGACCTAAATTCATTTTATTCTCCCAGTTTCCGCAGCAAAATTTGCTGTTGCAATATGGGCCACAAAAGTGTGCTAAACGTCACGATAAACATTGTATTGATTTAATAAAAACAAATCCAACGGCCTCGCGCTAACTTTTGGGCTATTTTTCCCCACTCCATTTTAAATGCAGGATGTGTGTCTCTGGACTGCCTGCCCAGCCACCAAGTAGTATAAAATAACAAAACAATCTAAGCAAGCATTCCGATGTTTTCCAAACTGTGACCTTACAATAACATGAGAAAAGTTCTGTCATTTGTAGTGGTGAAATCGAAAAAAAAAAATGCAACGAATTTTAAACCTCTCTTCTACTGTTCCATCTGCAATGCCGTTGAGAATTTCGAGATGAAAAACTCTTGTTAGCGTGACCCGTGAGCCGACATCTTTCTCCTCTGCCCGTTCTCTTGCTGCCAGGGGACATTAGTGAGACACCAAGCATGCCTCTTAAATCTATACCCTCGTGAGCACATTCTCTCCTCTCATTCAACAGCCGTCTCCGCGTGTCAGTCCAAGTCGGCGGAGCGGCTCTCCTCGTCCGCACGCCGAAGCCCGCCAGTGAGGTCACAACCCGGCTGAGTTTCACCGTGACTGGCAGGCGGGATGGAGCTGCTCGGCTTCTCTTGGCAGGGGCAGAATGCATCCGAAAAGGCTTTGACAGAAGCCATCTGGCTCTGTTGCAGGTGCCTAACGTGTCACAGACAGCAGCATTTATTGGTCCCTTCAATGTGTCACTGTGTGATCGCTTTTTTAAAAACCTATTATTGTTTTTGTTTCAGGTTGAGTCCCGTTGTGTGCATACTACATTCAGCACACTCAGCAATAGACTGTAAAAACTCCACATGAGATGACATAACATAATCAAATGTATATATCCATTAGGACTGTCAAAGTTAAAGCATTAACAATGGAGATTAATTACAATTTGATAATGCACTAAAAAAATTAACTCAGTTAACTCAGTTTTATTCACTTCCTGTGGCAGCTGAGCTCTGCTCACTATGCGGCCAAACCTAGAGAGTCACTGTCACAAAGACGGACTTTTACGTAGTTTTACTTTAAAAAGTTGCTCGACGGCTCATTGGAGGAAACCAAAAAAATTGTGTTTTATACAATACAATACAACTTTATTTTTATATAGGGAATTTGATAACAGCTACAGCTGTAACCAATCACTTTACATTACAACAACAAAATAGCAATAATATAACGTGTGAAAGCAGTAAAGTAAAGCACAAAATACTATATACAATAGACACCGGAAAACAGCAGAAAACCCTCCGTCTCAAGACGGCTCAAAGGCAGGAAAATCGTATTCAAGGAAAAAAGAAAGCTATTAGAACAGTCTTTGAATCAAAATATACTTTAAATTCTTCCCCCATATTAGTTCCAAGATTTTATTTAAGTAAATATCAGTTCCAAGCTTTGTACAAAACTGTAGTTGAAAAATACGATTAATCACGATTAATTATGCGATTAATTAGCTAAAAAAAATGTAATCGTTTGACAGCACTAATATCCATCCATCCATATTCTATCATGCTTATCCTGTTAATGCTCACAGCAAGCTAGAAGCGATCACATCTTACTTTGGGCAAAAGGCCACATATATAGAGACAGACATGTTTATAATCTTCAAGCTTGATGTAGAAGGGCAAGCAGTAAAAAAAAAAAAAAAAAAAAAAAATCCTGACAAAAGTGGTCTCGAAATGCCTTGGCTAAAAACTATCCTAACCTTTCTCAGTAATTGTACTAACGTCTGCAAGATACGCTTGCTCACATCCGTCACTCATTCATTTACCTCAGAGGACGTCCCAAAGCAAAAGAGCAAAGCCCTCCATCCTTGCTTCTGCACTGGTATAAAAATGTCATCAGTAATCCCGCAAACCTTTAAATCATGACCATTTTTTTTTTTAGGACAGTGTTGTGCAGAAACTTTGACAGGAGAGATGATGTATTGCAGGCCCCTTTCACGCAAGCACTCACACACACACGGGCGCTAGAAGCTCAAATAGTAACAAACCAAGCATAAATACTTGTACAGTGCACAGATTCGGAGTCTTCAGCTGCCATAAAATACCTCAATTTCCATTAACCCTGAAGTGGACGTGGAGAACAAGGTAGACAGGCAAATATACAGTTGGTGCCTTCTGCATGCTTTATGGCTATAAAACTGAAACCAGTTACTCATTCAAAGCATTCATAAGAGCTGCAGCAATTATCCATCGCCTTGGCTTGATAGCAAATTGGCCAACACGCTAACGTGTACAGATGGGGGGGGGGGGGGTCTCCTCTTAATCACCCATGGGACACTTCATTAGGTACACCTGCACAAGCTGATGAGGTCTGTTACATGAGCAGAAGTGACACAGGCAGAAAGGCATTAATCTAGCACAATGTTAATTGCCGTTGATGTAATGTGCAGTGTTATAGAACCTTACTGGATCGCATTAGTTGACACACAGTTAAACCCTACCAGGAAAGGTCCTTCAATCCAGTACAAGAGAACGAGAGCCAAAATAATAAAAAATAAAGGAGCTTAGAGCGTACGTACATCTCCATGTACAGTCTATCCTTAGGTCTAGCAAAAAAATAAATAAGTATTTGCATTCTTCTTTGTCATTACTGTATTTTATAACAAAGTAAGCCTACCATATTATTGGATAAACACACAAAAATCAATGTCAATAAAACACTTGGTATTCATGTCACTCACCACACGAATGAAGCAGCCGCTTTCCTCCTCGCTCCAAAAGTGTGCTTTTGTGCTTGTTTACCTCTGCTTATGTATTTGCGATTCGCGCCAAACAACGCACTTCCGCATACAAGCACTACAAAGACTACACAGACCAGCATTTCTTGCGGTTGAGCAATGAGCATGCGCAGAGTGTCTCGATCGTGTCTGTTTGCGCGCCGGCAGTATTTTTTGTCTTTTTCGCCCACCTCTCCTCTTTCTCCATCCACTTCTCAGCAGTAATGCCACGTACAGCATCTTATGATTTTTATTTTAATATATTTTTGTGATTTTATACAAAGTATTTTGACGTAAATTTCGACTTTAATGGTGTAATCCGACATACGCGGAAATTCGTGTTACATTGCCAGTGTAGGAACGGAACTCGTTCGTAAAATGAGGACTTCCTGTATTTCAAATTTGCAGTAATAAGTAAGTAATTATCCACTCAGTGCTAATGATATCTGCAACAATACTGTATATGTGGCTGTGTGGATGTTCGAGAGGGTTTATAAGAATATGAGAGAGCTGGGGTGGGGATCATTTGGTATTTACATTTCATTTAATTGTATTATCATGTTCTTCTTCAGCTGCGTAAAAAAAAAATGCCTAAGCTTGCCTCAACTCTCTGTGGAGACTCAAACGCTATCCACTCGTTCACTTTCTCCCGCTTTCCTTCATGCTCACCACCTCCGTCCACTTTCCTGCTTTCCATCTTCATCCACTTTTCCAAATTAATCCAGCTAAAGGATCTGGCTGTTGTGCACTAGAGCAGAAATGAGGCGACAAGTGTGCACCAACAATAAACACCGAGATGCAATACGTCAATGAACAAAATCCATCCAACATAAAATGGTTGGAACACTACGCAAGCATATTTTGATGAGAGGATATTTCTTACATATTGATGACTGTGTAGCCTCAAAAGACAACAACATTGATTTGATTGTGTGGCCTGTGTGTGAACTGAGAGGCCCCTCCTGTAGCAGTTTTCTTAATTAGTGGCCAAATCAAGGTGAGTGACAGGCCAGGGCAGTCAGGGAATCGCCAGCTCGATAGGACGCATCTGCAATGCTCAAATCCGCCGGGACGGCTTTTTGTCAAGTGTCTTCTCAAGATGTTTGCTTTCCAAGCCCTATCAGAAATATTCTTCTTTCTAATCATTTATTCCTTCTTGATGTTGTGCTCGCAGCTACTGCAAATTGCTTGATCTTCACTGCGAGTATGCAATCAGATGGACCATTGTATCACACGTCTTGGTGTGATCTTCGTCTAATGAGGCTGGAAACAGCTGCTCTCGCATGCTTTTGTGAATAATAGATGCGATGGGGGCCACCTTTTACAGCAGTCATCACCAATGTCTCCTCGGCCTCCCGCTGCCGCGGATGATGGGAAGAACGGACGAAATAAAAATAAAAAAAAGTGGTGGGGTTGTTTGATAACCTGTCTGACCTTTCATTCAATACTGTAGGTTGAGAGAAGTTGAGAGCGAGCAAACAAGCGCTTCGTCATGATGAGGTGGCTCAGAGTTCATGTAGTGTCGGTGCCTGTATTATTTTTTACTCTACGGCTCAAATACTTCTTCATATTTGAAACCAATCAATGCAGCGCCATCTGCTGGACGAAATTGGGCCCCGGCCAACTTGCTGGTTATTTTTCTTTGTGTGTGTGTGTGTGCCCTGCGGTTGACTGGCGACCGTTCCAGGGGTGTACCCCACTTCTAGCACCAAGTCAACTGGCATAGAATCTAGCTCACACAAAACCCAAATGATTACGAACGATACAGAATTCAAATGCACATATTTTCAAGGTTACGGATTAACTGACAAGGCAATTGTTCGTGAGGTATGCAAAACCTTACAATCACACACAAGCTCTTTCGCTTACAGGCTCTGACACAAACTGGTAAATGAATCATTCGCATGATTCTTAAGCAGCTTAGTAGACAACCACGTAATGTATTTAAAATGCCAATGAAAGTGTTGTAAATGTCACACTTTAGTCAGAGGATGTGAATCACAGACAAAACCACCGTTTTTCAATATTACATGTTGCCGGTGGAGTCAGTTGGTAACTATGAGCGCTAGCCACAGGTTGAGTTGCATTTATGTGTTTTTCCCATCCAGCCATTTTCTATAGTGCTTGTCCTCATTAAGGTCACGAGCATGCTGACTTTGAGTAACAGGCGGGGCGGGGTACACCCTGGAATGGTTGCCAGCAGATCACAGAGCCCATACAGACAAACAACTATTCACACCCACAATCACACCGATGGACAATTCAATTAACCTGACATGTTTTTGGAATGTGGGGGGAAGCTGGGCTACCCCAGAGAAAACCCACACAGGACGGGGAGAAACTCCACACAGGAAGATGTGTCGAGATTCAAACCCAGAACATCTCGACCCGTGAGGCAGATGGGCTAACGGCAACGCATCTTCAGGTAATTGTTCAAATCGACTACGGGCTTGAATCATCAAAATGAGTATGCACAGTAATGACACACCCACTGTGAGTGTTAGAGCACCCGCACTCTGCCTAATAAAAGCACTCTGTTTAATTGACAGCTGTCAGTGATTTGCTTAGGTGGTGAGAAGCATCCTTGGGGGATGAGGTCCTCATTCCAGTGCTTCCTCTAGCTCACATGAATAAATTACACCTTGCTCCCGTGGCAACATTTTTGCCGCCGGTAATCCATGACGGAATGTCAGTCATCATTTTCAGTTTTTCCATTTCATTTATCTAATTCAATAATTGATTGCCAGTAATTGATTTACTGTAAATTATTTTTTAAATGAATAATTAATTACAAACACAGTAGACACTAAAAAAAGTAAGTATCATTTTACATGCATATTTCGGATTTTTGAACATGGTATGAAACTATCTAAGGTTGATATAAAAAGTCTACACACCCCTAATTCAAATGCCATGTGTTAACATTTTTGCAGCTGCTTACAAGAAAAAAGTTCTGCTGCCAGTTGGCAGACTCGCAACTCCCGCGATTATACAGCAACGATGTGTGTTCACAACTGCAATGACGGAAAGTCACTGATGGTTGATTGAGACGAAAGAAAATGCCAGGATGGAGACGCTGTGTCTTTTGCGTCTATTGGTCGGACTGATTTAGGACGACTGAGCTTCACGCCAAGGTGAGCTCTGCTGCTGCACTCTTGTTGTCTGCCTCCCATCTATGAGCTAATCTGAGATAAAGGGAGAGAAAAAAAAAAAACATACACATAAATGAAAGTGAGATTAGACGGCTCAAGATTAGATTTTAATAAAATCCTCGGTGTCCCACTATGATAAGAGGAGAAAACACAAACATTGCTCTTGGATGTATCAGAAAAGCTGTTAAGAATTCCACGATATTAGTTATTATGAATTGTTAGGTTGTGATAACCATGCGTCCCCTTACCTGCTTTTTTTTCTTCCTCCCTTTCCCTCCTCCTCCTCTTCTCAGTTTCCACCATGCTGTAGAAGTCTTGCTCAGCTCTGGCAATCAGTTGCTCGGGAGTCTCCTCTCGCTCGGCCGCGTCTCGGCCCGCCTCGTCCTCTCGGCTCTGCTCGGAGCGACTCCTTTCCTTCAGTCGCAGCTCCTTCTGACGAGCTTCCAGGATCTTCTCGCGCTTGGCCTCGCGCTCTAACATCTGCACCATTGACACAAGGCAGCGTCAAGAAGTGTCTCGCGGTGACGTTTTGCGATGGAATGTCGATAACCACTGCGATGCGAGTCTCTGCCGAGTTGAGCCAAATTAGGCTGTTGCTAACTGACGTGGAGGAAGTAGGCATGCGTGTTTAACTTAAAGTGGAAGTCAACCCAAAACTTTTCTTTATAATATGATGTTCTATGTAGCCCCACTAGTCTAAACGGCATTATGATTAATTTTGTGGAATATGAGTTCAGTAGTAAAATCCACCCGTTTATGTCCATCCCAGGGAGCGGCCATTTTGTCACTCTCTGTCGACCGAAAATGACATCGCAGTTGACAGAAAGTGACAAAATGGCCGCCCCCTGAGATGGACAAAAACGGGGAGATATTACTATAACTCATATTCCACAAACACATGAGTATCCCTCGTGCCTCACAGTGAGCTAACTCACACTTGCATTGGTGTAAATGCGTAAATGACAGATTTTTTTTTTTTTTTAACTAGTGTACGGTAGTCAGTCAATTTCTTTCAGCGGCATGTGGAAGTACAGAACAAAATGGCCGCACTCTTGATATGGATAAAACACGTTTCTGATTGATTCTTATTCCACAAATGCAATATTAATCAGAATACCGCGTTTAGACTAGTGAGGGCACATACAACATATTGCGAAGAAGAGAACGTTTGACTTGACTTCATTTTAAGGGTCTCACCTCAGCCATAAGACTCTTCTCATTCTTCTGGAGGTTGGACAGTCCCGAGCAGATCTCCAGTATTGTAGCTGCACCCCGCTGAGAGCCGCAAGCCACCAGGCGTCCGCTCTCATGCAGCCGCAGGCTAAACAGAGCTTCATCACACACCTGAAAAACAACATTTGGACTGATTCTCTCACAGAAAAACGCTGTTAGGCTTTTAGCGAACACGGGAGGTACGGGTTTTACCTTTACACTCAGCGAGGGGTCGTTCTGCTTAAACAAGATGTCCCAGACGTCCAGCACGCCATCCATCTTCACGGTGAAAAAGACGGCGGGTCTAACAGGACTCCAGCAGGCATCTGTCAGGCACGACATCTGGTATCTAATCGAAGCAAATATATCAATACGGGACTTAGTCAAGAAAAAAAAAAGACTAAGCTGTGAGGACACATAAAAATGGCAGTTACAGAAAACAGCATTACCAGGCTCACCACCAAATAGCGCATTTCGAGCCAAGGAAGCTTTCCCTTACAACTAGGAACTTTTGGAGGACCACTGTGTGTTTGGACCACAGGCACTATTGGCTAAATGTATCCATCCATCCATTTTCTACAGCACTTGACCTCATTAGGTTCTCAAGTGAGGTGATGCACATTCTCGTTGACTTTGGGCAAGAGGCGGGGTGCACCCTGGACTGGTCACATACGGACAAACAACCATTCCGATAGCCCTAACCCGAACCCTGGGAGGAAGCCAAAGTACCTGGAGAAACCCCACACAAGCATGGGGAGAAGCTACGAATTTCACACAAAAAAGGCCACGGCGGCCATTTGACCCCACAGCTCAGATTACTGAGACAGATGTGCTAACCACGAGTCCTATAGTACCTCCTTTGTCTAAATGTTGTTTCAGGCTAATCTATGGGGGACAAACGAACACCCCGCAAAATGCAATCTTTGGTGCAATTTGGAACATTTTAGTTCCAACAACAGCAAATACCAAGAACTAAAATTTCCCTTCCTGGCCAACACAATAACCACCCACATAGTTTCTTGGAAATGTGGTTTCGTTGAAGAATCCAGCTAGCCTTACAATATACATCCTTGGTGGAGGAAACAAATAGTAGCCTACTTGGTCCACATAATGGATGAGTCCTTAATGTCCTCGGACCAAATTCGAGCCCTCCAGTCCCCCACGGTGAGGAAGTTTTTGGGGAAGAAAGGGTTCCTCTGCAGGGCATAGACAGGTCCATGGTGACAGTCGTAGGTACACACTATCTTCTCGGCAGGAGTCTTTGCCTTCCTGTTACAAGACACAACAATGCCCTGCTCGGTCCCCACCATGAACTTGGTTGGCTAGAAAGCACAAGAGGACATTTTAAGGCACACACCGAGACACACTTTCATTCAGTCTTGACTAGCTGAAACAAAACACACCATGGTGGCTTCAAACTCCAGAGAGATCGCTCCCAAAGCCTGGTCCAGGTTCCCTTCCCGACCCAGGTCCAGAATTAACTGCTCCGTGGGCTCGCTCAGCCGACGGACGTCCCACCACAGAACCTGGCGGAGAACGCAGGGTTCAGTCCGCCTGGCTGGATGAATCAAACCCAGCCCGTGAGGGTTGATTCAAATTTACAAACCTGTCCATCAGTGGATGCGGAGAAGGCTTCGGTCCCGGTCTTGGATTGCAACCAAATGGTTTTGTAGACAGGATCTCTGTGACTCTGCTCCAGAGAGGACACATCGGTGGGCTGACTGCCTTTACGGGTATCCCAGAACACTAAAACAAACCAAGCCTTGGATAAAGGGTACAAAACGGACCATTTCCTGAATGGATTGAGTTGTCCTGGCCAGGATTGCTGGAGCAAATCTCAGCTAATTTTAAGCACGGGCAACGTAGTGTTTACAAATATGTGAGAGAACCCACTCATGATAGACATGGTTGCGGCTGGACTGTGCGACACATGTTGATCCACCTTTTACATGAACCCACCAATCTGTCCATTGTAGCTCCCGCCGACGAGAGTGTGCGAGTCTTTTGGGTTGTAGTCCAAACAGACAAGAGGAGACGCCGGTTTCAGAGTCAGCTCAGGTTTGTTGGGATTCTCTGGAAAGCACATAAATACCCAAGTGACTGTACCGTATCTCGGCCTCTTTGCCCGTCTTTGTGTCTGTCACACTTACCAAGGTCCCAGATGTATGCATCCGAGCTCATGTCCGCGGAAGCTTTCTGGAACTCCAGGCATGAGTAGGCAGCAGCCAGTTTCCTGCCTCCGTCGGGGTGCCAGGAGAGACAGGTGACGGTTCGCTTCACCTGGTTAGGATCTCTGTTGAAACGATCCCAACTGTTACATCTAGAATTGGACGTTTGACATCCGAAAAACCCGTAGAAGAAAGAGCTCCTGTGGGGGCGGTATGTCATCAGATACCTGAAAACATTGATAGTCTTCGCAGATGGCGCTTCCTGACTTTGGTCCCATAGATCTTCATCCTCAAAGTACTTCTGGTAAATGTCAACGGCGGTGTTCTGTCCAACGCAGTGCCCTATAACCTGGACCCCAGGGATGTGACATTATAGAGTGCATGACGACTTAAGGGCTAAACTGAGGCATTGTGGGACAACAGAGGGTCTTACACCGCCAAGCCGCAAGACGCTGTTCAAGTAGTTCTCATCCTTCTCAACCTTCTTCCTGAAACGAATGGTTTGCTCCACCTCTTGAGGGTTAATGTCTTTGGGCCACCCCCCTTCCACATGGTTTATTCCGCGGCTTTCTGATTGAAACCTCTCTGTGTTTACCTGGAAAGTATTGTGTTTGCTTTAGTTGGTGTTGGTTAGTTCAACACAAACATGGTCAATGCTCAACACTTTTTATGACGTATGGCAAAAAGGTTGAACAGTGACCTAAAAAAAAAAAAAAAGATCCCAAATCATTAGAATGGCCAGACTCTGCATTAGTAGCATGTTTTTTATTTCTTTCTAATACAGAATAATGTAGTTACATGTGTTGCTCAGGTATAAAAGTTCATTCATTTCAGTTTTCAATTAAATAAGTTAAACTCATTATAAAGAGGAATTAAACACAGGGAAATACTTTGAGAAGGCAATTCCGACCTAATTTCTATTTTAAAATACATGTTTAATATTCTAAGTTATTGAGGTTGTGAATTTGGTGTTTTCACAAGCTGTGAGCTATATACAGAAAACCAATTGTATCAAACAAAATAAAGTGAAATCAATAAATATTATACTCTGTGTGTAGTGATATTAGTGTCACATCTGCCATGTTTTTGGAATGTGGCAGGGTGCCAAAGTAGAGAAAGCAAGTTCGGGTAGGACATGCAAATTCCACGCTGTAAGGTCGAAGTCAAGTGTCAAACCCAAATCCTCTGTGAGGTTTTTAATCATAAGTCCATTATTTTTCTATTTTGCCACCGGAAGATTAAAGAAGAAGAACAACAACAAAAACGCATGAGAATGAAAGCGATCTCACAGGTGGATATCTGTGATACAATATTATGATGACACTACACAAGTGATACAATTTTTCCCCAGTACCCATACTTATATTAAATTGTCATGTATGACTGCATTTTAATAAAGTAAGAATAAATTAAGAATATCATGGGAAACTTTACTTAAAAAGTAAATTTCATAAAGTGAAAGTCATATACAGTCATTTAGATTCACTAACATAAAGTGAAATATTTGTGTGTGTTTTTTTCTTTCAAAAATAATTTTGACAGTAGCTGACAGCAAACAATACACAAGATTAAAAATAAATAATAGGAATGATTTTATTTATTGATTTTATAGAAATCGGGGGGAAATTGGCCTTCTGAAAAGTATTTTCCCTGTGTTTGTCAATAATGCACGAGTTTCACTTTTTGACTGAAAACTATTGAAGCAAATTACATTTAACACAGTAATTTATTAAAAATAGAGCCGTATTTAGCACTAGTATAAATACGTGTTTGAAGGTTCACACGATGCAGCTGGAAGACTACCTGGTGCTCGGACATGTCCCGAGAACACTGAAGCGCCTGGACGCTGCTGCTTCTCGGCATGAACTGCAGCGCCAGGTCCGAGTCGGGCGGCACGTCCGCAAGAAGCTCCGCCGGCCGGTCGGAGAAGAGACATTGGCGGCCAAAATCCCTGCGGGGCTTCGAGTACTCATGGGCAATCTCCATCCTGTTCAATCCATCCGAAAAACAGCCACCGAAACTCAAGAAAAAGACGGAGCAGGAATGGCAGTGCCGTCTCCTAGCAACACTGTGAACCCGGAAGTGGGGTCCAGTCGCTTGGCGACGAGATTCAAACTTTATTCAACTTTACTTGCACAGCTAACCGGACGCAAACACCGTCATCGTGTTGGTGCAAACCCTGTCAACTTCCAGATTGTCCGTTTCCACCTTGAGTCCTGTGCTTATTTTACGATTTCCAAATATCAATTTAGTTTTAACTTTACAGATATAGCTAACTCGCGTGTCGAACCAATGTTTTAGGTCATTTACTTATTTTCAATTATGAACACCTCTAACCCCCGCTCCTAACATAAAATATTTGTGACCGCAAAAATAACAAATTTCAATCATCATTATCATTTCGATTTATACTGCTCCAAAATGTACACTTGGAAACTACAGGTATCCAATTAAACTTAACTGTTTGTGTTGTCGTATTGCGTAAACCTCAGTGGGAATTAACACAAGTAGCTGGAGTGTTGTTTTGTTTTTATTTGGGGGGCCAATGAGGCATTCTCCATCATCCACTCCTATTCTCATTTGAATCACAAAGGAGGCAGAACGATGACCAACACATCATAGCAAGAAGCATTTTTATTGTCCATGCGACTGAAATATGGAGTGAGAATAAAAGTCTATCCAGAGTTACATCTTACAGAGCACATGGTGTGATTTTGAAAGGGCACCCAAAGCAAACCATGAAGTAAATTGGCACATTTTTGACGGTTCAGCTGCTAATATGGTAGAAAATCCTCAATGCCAATTCACAAATATCAGGAAAAAAAAACATTACCGGCAATTAAAAACTGAATGTTCTTGTTTTTTAGCATTCACAAATGTAAATATGTACACCCTGACAATATTTGGGATAATCGCTTACTGAAGTTGTGTTTTGAAAGGAAGGAGTGATTTTAATGTGTGGCCGACAACAACGGCAAAAAAGATTTTTCCTGTAATAACTTTGTATCGTTTTATGACCAATATAGCCTGTAAACATCTTTCTCTTAGGAGTTTTTCGAGCTTTAGCAGCAAACTAAAATAAACCCACAACTTAACATAATAACCAAGTTGCAGTAATCAAAACGAAATAAACTATTATTAGCATTTGTTTATCGTCTAATTCAAGATGATGAACAGTTTTGAGAGGGTTCACCAAGCGAACGACGTGCTAGCGTGAAGAGCTTGACCAGCCCGTCAGTGATTATGCTAATTGCGTAGCGGTTGCCTACTGCTTGAAAAGCGACCGGATCAAAAGTGTTGCAGAGCTGATCATATGACGTGGGCTTATGGCTTTGCCGTGCTAATATGTCAGGTAAGCATAACCGTGTTTGTCATAAATTGCAAAACCTGGGTAGACGTCTTCCTCAAAAGGCCTGTTATAGGTGTAGATGTGTTTCATTTTGCTTCCGGAGATGCCATAGAAGGACAGAGTGCATCCGGGAGAGTCAAGAAACACTCCGATCTTTTCCATGCCCCTCTTACTCTCCATGCATAAGAAAATTTGCATATCACCGGTGTTTACAATGACTTCAAAATCACCGTTTGCGTGCATCCCCCAAGAAGTGAACATATCAGTGAATTGATGATAGAGGCCTTTGCTGGTCTGCCTCGGAGTTGAATTGTACGCGACCACCGCGCAAATGTGATTCCTCCACTCCACCTCCCAATAATGACGACCAGCTAGCGCCTCTTTGCACAGGACTTGCTTGAAATCAGAAAACCTGTTGGAGCTCTCAGGATATGACTCGCCGCTACCATACGTCACTTTCTTGTTGTCCTCCGACAGGGTGAGATCTTCGTGGACGGTACTCGCGTCCAGCGTGAGTTCGGTCGCATCTGATGGAAAGACAAAGACAAACATGCTGCAGATCACAGTTGGGATCATTTGACTTGGGAGTGGAAACGGCAGCACGAGAAAGGAACTTACACCAGATGACATCGTTTCTGTCTGTGATGTTCTGGACTGGCGGCAGGGACGGCACCGTGAACTGGTCCGTGTGTAGAAGGCCGTTTTTGTAATGGTAGATGGAAGATCCCTTGTATTTCTTATTTGGCATAGCAGTTATAAGGAACTTGACAGTGCTGCTACGCCGCAGAACTTTGGCATATTTGATGAACTCCAGGGCATTTTCTCTCATTTTGATGATGACGTCATTGGTGAAAGTCTTGTATTCGGTAACGGTTCCTCCAGTCTGGGTTGTGTCCAAGTACTTGGCCATGGCATCGAGGGAGGGGTCATGCGCGTCCAAGTCGGTGAAAACATAGCAAAGGACATTTGTGACGCCCATACTAAGAATCACTTGATCCAATTCGGACTTGGTGCGCGCGACGCGAGCGTTTGTGTCGTTCAGCATCATGTTAACGCACGACTCGATGACGTTGATGTCTCGTTCTTTGCTCTCCAGCCACTTGTTCAGGTCTTCTTGGCGGAATGGGGAATTTTCCCGATCATTAAAGACTTTGGCCAGTGTGCTCTCATCTTCTCTGTCATCGCGGATGGCAGGAAGCTTTTGGGCTAGTGCCAGTTGGAGTGAAGCTTTGTAAAAAGAGCAAAGCTTTTGGAAAGAGCTCAAGTTTTTGCGAACTAAAGGAAAATGTTGCGCCGTGCTGCTAAACAAGCTATCGTTGCATCTCATTTTCGCTTGATTTAAATCTTCCAGAACATCTTGAATTCTCCTGGAGAGTGAGACGCTGACGTCTCTGACAAGTTTAGCAGCTTTGTCGTACAGCTCCCGCAGAGGATACAGCCAGATGACCAGGGGCGCATTATTTGCCGCATCTCCCAATAGAGTTGGAAGCTCACAGTAGGTCTCTACTGCTTGGACAAATGTGGCAGGGTTTTTCTCAAGAATCAGGTCTCCAAAGAATGTGCAGCTGAACTTGTTTGTGAGATTTCTCTCTTTATCAGACATCTTTATACTAGCACTGCCTTCGATTTTAAACGTAGGTATCTTCTTGATCACAGCTTGCATGTCACCCTGGATCTCTTGAACACGGCTGGAATCCAACTTCTCACTGTCGAAGACAAAGACTGCATTCGCCCCGTAAAGGATACCTGTGACCAAATGCGTCGCCTTGCCTTTTTCAATCACTTGTTTTTGTTGGCTCGTCAGCGGCCCGAGAGCAGGAAGAGACAGCTGCTTAAAGGTGGTGGTGGCTTTGTACTGAAAAGTGACCCTGCTCTGGTTCTTGAATTTCTTCTGGTCATTCAGGTACTTGGCGGATCCTCCGACTTGAACCAGCCCACCTAAGAAACTCATATTCAAAGAAGCTTCGATATTCATCAGGGTAGACCTCGATTCGATGGTGTCGGAGGCTGTGATCTTAAAGGAGCTGCTTTTTTGAACCGTTTCACTGGTCTGGCTATCTAGAGTTGCTTTATCCCACATAGTGAAACCTGCAGGGACAGACACGTGATATTACTGAAGTTCTTTTACAATAAATCCCCAAGTAGCAATCAAGAAAACTGTGCTTCAAGTCCTACCTGGGATGAGTTCATCTGAGCGGGCATCATAGAGCATCCCCAAGGTGAAGGGCTGACCCAGAGCAGCAACTTGCATGGGTTCTGGCATGCTTGCAGATGTATGGAGTGGCTGACGGGTACAATGAAAAAAGAATGAAGTCACACTACCGTCAACCATCTGCGTTCACTCTGATTCAGCCGATAGTCAACGCGCAAGTCATACCGCTGCTTACTCATCATCACTCACCTGGGATGATCGGCTGAGCTGTGTGATGGTCTTCTCGCCTTTGAGCAGGAGAGTCCGGTGCAGTCATCAGTTAGGTTGCCGTCCTATTTATAGTCGAAATGATCAGGTGTTTTGCATGTTTTCTGAATTCTATCAGAATACATTATTGAAATGATTGCTTTATTTTACTATCAAAAAAGAAACGTTAACTGCCAATGTTCTCTGAGCCTTTGTTATCATCTCTTATACAGCCAATGTGGGTACCAGATGTGATCCGGTGTCCAGATTGTATCGGGTCCTTCGTGCCCGCTGATGACGTCACGCTTCATAATATATTTGTGTAATATATTTGTTGTGTTTGATGGTTCTGATTTACTAAATAGAAATAAAATAAAATAACGAACATTACTGCTACTTTTGCGAGGATCGTCCGTCGGTCGTCTACGTGCCTACTGTAGACGTCACGTCACTGTTTCCTGACTTTCCGAATCGGATTGTGGTGACTAGTTAATCGGAGGGAAAACTCGTTTTATGAAGAAATCCTTCACGTTATATATAGCGCATACAATTTTGCAGCCCGAGTCAACCACAAAATTGTTGCTGGTTCGGCAGGGGAAACGCAAGCGTTCCGCTGATGTTCTATCACAAGACGCGCAAGGGCTTCTTCTCGAGTCATAAGCGGAAGTGACGTACGAGCTGCCAATCTGGACACCCGATCACATCTGGTACCCACACCAGAGGTGGTAATGGCCTTTGGCAAGTTTGGTAAAACTCCAACACAGCCGATCTATGGCATGACATGCTTTGCTTTTGCTCCCTATCGTTTCCCGATTATGTATTCAAGTGCGTGTTAATGAGTGAATAAAAGGAATTAAATGAGTTCACTTAGGTTGGCACTTTAAAAGAAGTTCAGTCTATCACTTTTACATTTTTTGTCAACCAAACACATGCGTCACTGATATGAAGTTTCGCTAACGTTTAACCAGCAATCGTAGAGCTAAATTGACAAGCTGAACTAGCTGACCAGTTTGTGGTTTTCATAGCAACCTCGGTGTGAGAATGACAAAGCTAATTTGTTAACACGTAAATTTGAATATCATTTGCTTACTAAGGCAGCGTCTATGTTAACACATTGGAAATCACAGTGGTGTAAGTTATAGTTTCCATTTTACAGTCGCCGTATTAACTAGCCTCTAACTTCATTGCCTTTCAAACACACGCCTCATTGATATGAAGTTTAGCTAATGTTTAACCAGCTATCGTAGAGCTACATTGGCAAGCTAAACTAGCTGACCAGTTGTGGTTTTCATAGCAACCTTGGTGTGAGAATGACAAAGCTAATTTGTTAACACGTAAATTTGAATATCATTTGCTTACTAAGGAGAATGAAAATACATTTGGAAAACAGTGTGGTAGAAGGGAAAAGTGGCGGAACAACAGAAGAATATTAAATTAAGACTGAGGTGGGAGAAAGGCTAAAGAATTGTATTAAGACAGAGGGGAAGTGCGAATATTTTATCTTCCTTCTACTCAGAGGAACAACTGAATAATTGATCAAGAGTTCTTGGCAAGTGGGTGGCTGATGTATATTTTCTGGGTTGACACGATCTTAAACTGCGGTAAAATGTGGATACAACAATTATTGTTATTTGTTTCTCGATTGGCGGCGCGGTGGGCGACTGGTTAGCACGTCCGCCTCACAGTTCAGAGGTCGTGGGTTCGATCCCGGCCCCGTGCCTGCGTGGGTTTTCTCCGGGGACTCCGGTTTCCTCCCATATTCCAAATACATGCATGGTAAATTGATTGGACTCTCTAAATTGCCCCTAAGGTGTGATTGTGAGTGCGGATGTTTGTCTCTGTGTGCCCTGCGATTGACTGGCAACCAATTCAGGGTGTCTCCCGCCTACTGCCCGAAGACAGCTGGGATAGGCTCCAGCACGCCCCGCGACCCTTTTGAGGATAAGCGTTATCGATAATGGATAGATGTTTCTCGATTTTACTTTTCTTTTGTGAACGGCATGCATTGTTTGCTATTGATATTTTTGTATTTTACGTCAGGGACTTTTTTTGGGCATTTAAGGGGTCCTCTGAAATACTGAGGGGTGTTTTTTTTTGTTGTTTTTTTTTCCAGAAGTTACTATTTTCTTTTTAATCATTGTCATCGTTTACGCAGTAATTACTGTCTCGTTATTTTTTTGCTACAGAAACGCAAAAATATATTTAGTTAGCTTTTAACAAACGGAGACACGTGGCAACGCTCGGTAAGATGCGGAATTTGTGGTCATTTTCATTTTCAGTGCGCCATGTAGTGGGCGGGCGTGGGACTATCACAAGTCGACAGACTCGACACTAAATATAAGAGCTAAAATACTGGAAAATACAGCAAGATGTTCGAGGAGCTTCTAGGCTTAATCAGCATTGTCATCTCCTTCGTGGCTTGGTGTGAAAAAAAAATAAAAATAAAAATCTTTGACATTTTTTGTAACATACCACATTTAAGAACCTTTCACAAAGAGGACACATCAAAAGTTTCATATTGTTTAGTGTGTGCGTGTGTGAGCCGGTAATCAAATTAGCTGGTGACTTTGCAAATAATTGTTGAAGACACGGATTTGCATTAACTGTGTTAGGCACTTAATATGTACTTGATTTCTCTGTTATTTCAATGTAGTCACCAAGCTACAGACATGTGACTGAGACTCCTGGAACATTTTTAGATTATAATAATAAACCAACAAGAAAAATTAGGAAAAAGCAAAAGTTTTGAATTCTTAAATTCTGCTCGTGAACCTACGAGGTTGTGATTGATGTGTGACGACCAGGTATTTGTCTTTTACAGGTTCCACACTCTCTGTTGTTATTTTCACAGGTACAATTTCATTGCCAAGTGACTTTAAGCCATTGTGTCAAACTTATTTTCGTTGGGGGCCACATTGTAGTTTCAATTTCCCTTGGAGAGCCATTATGACTCCTCATATTATGACATACAGTACACAACAAATTGATAGATTACCCGTTTTTAAATTAGAAGTCGAGAATAGTAGTTTGGTGAACTACGGTTCAAGTTACTGTACTAATATAACAAGAAAATGCTTGCAATATCAACGTTATTATTTATGACTTATGAATATTTGAAATTTGGGTACAGAATTTTTAAGCATCATGGAAATTCACATGTTTGATTTGGTTTTGCGGGCCACATAAAATAATGTGGCGGGCCAGAGCTGACCCCGGGCCTTGAGTTTGACACCTTTGCACGAACGGAATACTACAGCAGTGATGAGGCTGCTCCAATCAATTATCATGACACCAAGTGGAGCAACTTGCAGTGCCAATGTGGGACAAATTCTTGTGCGACTAATGACAAATCTTGTTAAATCACATCGTCTTTCTTCCAGACCGTGAGCAGAGGGCATAAGTGACAAGGATGCCGGTGAGAGAAAGCGCATACAAATGAACACCGCTGCGACGTTTGCAATGCTGACTGATAATTGTGATGAATTATGTGCATGTGGGACTTTAAACATTCCATCTGGAAAGGAGGTTCACAGATGGCTCATGACACGCATTACTCCCATTTCTTGTTGTAACCACCCAACGAAACTTACTCATTTCTTACTAACATGCACGGTGGCTTCTTTGTCCCCTCATGAAGGTGCCCTGAAAAGGACTCATGGAAGATGTACGTAGACAAGCCTAAAGACGGATACCATGGAAGTAAATCTGTGCCATAGAATACATACATGTACAAACATCTACGCATTTTTCCTTGCCTCGATCGTGACGAAAATCAGCAAAGGCCTGACATAAATTTATAATGTATTTCTTTATAAGGATCCTCACAACATTTTAACTGGGCCAGTTCCGGCAGATGGAACTGAACTTTTTCAATCACCCCGAAGGACTGCACCAATTCACAACACTATGAATGAAAAAAGAAAAGAAAAAAATGCTTTGAATATAACCCAAGCAAGAACTAAGTCAGTCAATCTATAACTGATTACAGAGGTGACTTGGTGTACCCAATATTATATAAGCCACCATGCAATGTGGGACCCAAATACCGTGACTGCATTATCCTTGAAAATGTTAAAATGTCACCGTATTGACGTGTCTCCGAAAAACATCGACCGCGAATGACATTTAAACAAAGAAACACTATTGAATGAGATTCCTGTACACACCGCATTAATGCGTATCTCGCCTAAAAAAAAAAAAAAAAAAGAAAAGAAAGAAAGAAAAACGGCTCGATAAACTGAGGGTGGATGGATTAGCGGGCGGAAGTCATATTTGTTTGGTGGAGGTTATTTTCACAGCTGTTTGTGTTTGTGGCTGCTGCTGATGCCAGCGCTCGCCCTCCTCCCGTCGCGCCACTAATGCAACTTTTGAGAGCCACTCTGTGTTTATGTTTCCAAACAAGGACAGTGGTGCACTGTGGTCTCATTTGCCCTCTCTCACTTTGTAGTCATTTGCACAGCAATGGGGACGCTTCAAGCAATTTTAGAAATACATGCAAAATGCTCCTTTCACATTCACTTCTCTTAAGAGCTAACTTCAGCAAAGTTCACGCATAAATAGCTGCTTTAATTTTTGCAAAGTTGATGCATTCGAAATTTGAAAGGGTCATACATTGAAATTTAGCGGGAAATTCAACTTTATGATTTGAGCGGCTACATGTTAGTTTAAAGAGGACTTTAAAATGCTTAGTTTAGATAAACAATGCAAAACGCCACAGATGGGCTAATGAATGGCATTGGTGTTAAGGTTTTATAGCTGAAGACAAAGAGAGGAGCAACATAAGTCATACATTCTTTATCATTGGTGAAAAATGGCCAATTTTTCTAGGGTGGGTCAATGTGTTCACTCTCTGCGACATTATCACCACTTGTGCTGTTTCTTTTCTCATGTTTTACTCTGGGACTGCAAAATTAACCACCTAAATCAGTTTAAGTGAGCATGTTACTTTCCCTGTTTCGAACATGCAGTTAAGAACACAATATGTGTCCTGCTGTTCCACAAGAGGTTGTTGGGTTTAATCAACACTGTTCAAGGCTTGGTGGAAAAATACTCATCCGTTTCATCTCTGTGACCTTAGTTTTGAGTACGAGAATATCAGCTCTATCCCAAGACACTTAAGAATGTGATAACGCAACGATATTAAAAAGGCAATCGTCTGTTTAACAACATGAAATCCAATATGGTTTTATGTCCAAACGGAGCAACATAGGCCTCCTCTGCGGCTGAAAATATCAAAACTATCACCACAGTATTTGTGATTTTATTGCCATTAAGCTTTTTGTTACCAGCATAGATGTTCACTACAGACAAAACGCTTAACGTGGCTATGATCAACCGTCACCAAAATTCATGTGCACATCTCCACTTCTTATGCCAACTTCAGCCTCTGAAAATATGAAAGCAATCGCCACAGCACAGTGTTAGAAAACTACAACAGAACTAACACAATTCATGTGCACAACTGCACATCACCATCTATGCCCACATCAGTCACTGGAAATATCAGAACAATCGCCGAAATATTTTGGATTTTATTACTGTGGCGATTGCTTGATATTTTCAGAAGCTTTTTTTATAACACTTGAGAGGGTCCCCGAATTGCTTCGGAAGTGAGATCAGTTTTTGCAGCTGTAGTTATAGTGCCCCCCTCTGGCGGAAAGAAAGTCTGCAATGGATTTATAATAACTGAAATACTGTACTCACGCACACACGCAGGCGCGCACACACACGCGCAAAAACGTACACACTGTGGCATTTCGGGTTCTTTCTTTCTTTTTTTCTTTCTTTCTTCCTTTTTTTCTTTCTTTCTTTTTTTCTGTTTCTTTCTTTCTTTCTTTCTTTCTTTCTTTCTTTCTTTCTTTCTTTTTCAATAATCGTTCACGATTCAAGATGTTGCAGGTGTACATGAAAATCTTTGGCATTGGGGACATGTTACAGTGATGTGACGTCATCAACAGCTAAGCCCGCCCCTTACTGCCAGGAAACTGCCAGGAAACTGCCGCTAACAGGTGGAAATTGTATGAAACAAAACCAAATTAAAAAGGCCCGTGTTTCCTTAACTGTTTCCTGGCAAGCATGTTAGACATGCCTCACATACGTTTTTTTCCATTCTCTACATTTGACATTTTTCTTCTTTGTGAAGGCAAACAAGTTGACGGAAGTCGTGTCCTTTGTTTGCCTTTTGTCACGGCCGCGCGCTCACGTGAACGCGCTCGTGTGCAGGTGTGCCTAGCTTGTGTCGGGAGTCCTCACATTGTCTCATTGACTGTAGGTCTATAACGGCAGCCAAATCTTTTTGGAACTCTGAAGAAAGCGCCGTCAGAAGGGAGTCTCCTGTGGCGGAACAGGTGGCGGCAATTCAACTTCTACTTTTCAGCAGCAACGCAGGCAGGATTCGGTGATTATGGCACATGAAGCCAGAGGCAAAGTCGTCATGGAGGAGTTTTTCAAAACGGTTCGTCTGCAGCTGTTCATGTTTGTCGTCTTTTGTCACTTCAGCTATCTTGACAATTGTGTGTGTGTGTGTGCAGGTAGGGGAGCTGAGCAGCCTCATACAAAAGATGTCTTGTCAAGTGGACGAAGTGGAGAAAAGACAAAGTGTCCTTCTTGCTTCCTCAAACCCAGACAAAAGTAAGTGATGTGTGTTTCTGTGCGTTTTCCTTCACGTTGATGCTCCATCTTCAATGACTGGTTTACAGTAAACATACACGAAGCATCATTTCCACTGGATTGTACTGCCATCAGTGTTGTGCTCTTCCCAGGAAGCAGAGAAGAGCTGGAGCACCTTAACAACAAAATCAAGACTGATGCAAACTTGTTCCGAGCCAAGTTAAAGAGTAGGTGCATTTTTGCTTTAAGTCGATCAAAGTATCTCCTGCAGTTGTGACGTGTAATGGGTACAGTTTGGTGCAGTAAATATGTATTTGTTGCAATTGGGCTGTTTGTATAAAAATGCTTGTCTGGTTGCTTGCAAGGCATCATTGTTTACAACCGCGACCAACGTTGCTTTGCACTTCCTCCCATTCTCGGTTCTGATATTAAATGAGCAAATATTTGTCTTGCAAATAGTGTCGCTAGACAAGGAAAACGAGTCCCTCTCACCAGGAGCAGCCAATCATTTCCCCCTTCCCTGTGAAGCATCATAAAGGTTGTTTCAAAATAAGTTACAATACGAATGTGTTCCTCCAGCATTGCGAGACGGCTTCCCAGCGGACGGCAGTGGCAATGGTGGCTCGGTGATGCAACGCATTAACAGCAATCAGGTTCTGGCGACGCTATTTATTTATTTATTTATTTATTCCACACGAGCCAGGTGCACACTTAAAGTCCTGAGCAACCATGGACAACAGTTGGTGTGTTTTAGCGACCTCTCCCCGAGCAGTAACAACTTCTTAACTGCTGTTGTTCCTTATTGCCAGCACGCACACCTGACTCGCTGCTTTGCTGAGCTCATGACGAGTCATCACGGCACACAGGTGGCCTTCAGAGAGAAATGCAAAGCCCATATTCAGAGACAACTGCAGATTGGTGAGTCTGGGACATTTGCCCATTCTACTTGAGTAGTCCACCCGCGCGGATTTGTTTGAAAAGATTAGTTGGAGTCTTCAGAAGTAAAAGTAC
The DNA here is from genome assembly GCF_054856515.1 of Filicampus tigris. Taxonomy (NCBI): domain Eukaryota; kingdom Metazoa; phylum Chordata; class Actinopteri; order Syngnathiformes; family Syngnathidae; genus Filicampus; species Filicampus tigris. Next base: position 15,937,120 of record NC_141231.1, read on the forward strand.
CACTCCATCAAATTATTGTTCAAAAACACTGCCTTAATAATCATATGTTCTATGTGCCTCCACTAGTGGAAACACAGCATTCTGATTAATTTTGTGTTTGTGGAATATGAGTTAAGCAGCGAAATCCACCCATTCTTAGCCATCTCAGGGGGCGGCCATTTTGTCACTTTTTGTGACATCACAGTGACTCAGGGCTCGGGTAACGCCCAATCACGCCTCACTTGTTTTGTGAAGCTGAGCCGTGATTGGTTGTTATCTGAGCCCTGAGCAACTGTGATGTCATTTTCAGTTGACAGAAGTGACAAAATGGCCGCCCCCTGAGATGGACGAAAACGGGTGGATTTTACTGCTTAACTCTTATTCCACAAACACAATATTAATCAGAATGCCGTGTTTCGACTCGTCGGGCTGCATAAAACATATTCTTGTCGAGAAAAACTTTGGGTTGACTTCCTCTTTAAACAATCACGAATGTCATGAATTTTATGTTTTGTCTCCTGCTTAGTGGACAAAGTGACCACAGATGAGGAGTTGGAGGAGATGCTGAACTGCCACAACGTGACCGTCTTCATCTCTGATGTCAGTTGGATGTTAGCTTTGAGTATCTGAAACGTTACGCAATTTCTCTTTGGTTTTACTATCTAAATGTCATGATAAGATAAGATAAGATAAGAATGCCTTTATTGATCCCACAGTGGGGAAATTTTCGTTGTTACAGTAGCAAGGATATAGGTCACACAGGGGCGGCGGCATAATGTGGCCATTAATGTATAACATTGACGGCAAACATTTAGAATCAAACCTATGTAGATATACGCAGTAACATGTGTATATACACATGTGTATACACACCAACCTACATCTACATAAAAAATATGAGGAACACTCATTTCGGCCTGTACATAGTACAGAGGAAAAAATACTCTAAGTGACAGTGCTGCAGTGCTGTAGTGAAATGTAAGGAACAGCATTGGATAAAAATAAAACTAGACTAACAGTAGTGGGGAATGTTGAGTATTGCACGGTATTACAGTAGTGGGGAATATTGGGTATTGCACGATACGAGCTCAGGTGCAGGACTGCACAATTGCACTAATGACCGCCAGTTTGTAGAGACTACACAATGTTCTTGTTAAAGAGTCTGACAGCAGCAGGCAAGAAGGAACGGCGGAATCTCTCCTTTGCACAGCGAGGGTGTAACAGTCTGTCACTGAAGGTGCTGTGGAGTGCTGTTAGTGTGCCCTGGAGGGGGTGGTCCGGGTTGCCCAGCATTGATGACAGCTTGGCCAACATCCTCCTGTCCCCCACCGAGTCCACAGAGTCCAGGGAGCAGCCCAGGACAGAGCCGGCCCTCTTGACCAGTTTGTCCAGCCGCTTCTTGTCCCGGGCCGAGACGCCGCCTGCCCAGGTGACCACTCCCTGGAAGATGACCGATGCAACCACCGAGTCATAAAAGTTCCTGAGGAGTGTCCCCTGAACCCCAAAAGACCTCAGTCTCCTGAGTAGGAAGAGTCTGCTCTGACTCTTCCTATAGAGGGCGTCTGTGTTGTCGCACCAGTCCAGTTTATTGTTCAGATGAACACCCAGGTACTTGTAAGTTGAGACTCTCTCAACATCTGTTCCCCGGATGTTCACTGGTGCAGGTGAAGAGTGCTGGCGCCTACCGAAATCCACCACCATTTCTTTGGATTTCCCCGCATTGATCAGGAGGCGGTTCTGCTGGCACCAATCCACAAAACCCTGAGTAAGTTCTCTGTACTCCCGATCATCTCCGCCTGTGATGAGGCCGACAATCGCAGAGTCGTCAGAGAACTTCTGCAGGTGACAGGTAGGGGTGTTGTAGTTGAAGTCCGAGGTGTAGAGGGTGAACAGGAAGGGAGCCAAGACAGTTCCCTGTGGGGCCCCCGTGCTGCAGAGGAGCACGTCAGACACACAGTCCTGTGTTCTCACATACTGTGGCCGGTTTGTGAGGTAGTCCTGGATCCATGTGGTGAGGTGGTGCGCCACCCCCGCCCGCTCCAGCTTGTCTCCCAGTAGGGTGGGCTGGATGGTGTTGAAAGCACTGGAGAAATCAAAGAACATGATCCTCACAGTGCTCCCCGCCTTCTCCAGGTGGGAGAGTGAAGTGTGGAGGAGGTAGATGATGGCATCATCCACACTGATGCCAGGCTGGTATGCGAACTGGAGTGGGTCCATTGAGGAGCTCACCAGGGGGCGCAGGTGGACAAGGACCAGTCTCTCCAGGGTCTTCATCAGGTGAGACGTCAGCGCCACCGGTCTGAAGCTGTTGAGCTCCTTCGGGTGGGGGGTCTTTGGCACCGGGACCAGGCAGGATGTTTTCCATAGCTGGGGGACCCTGCCCAGCTTCAGGCTCAGGTTGAACATGTGCTGGACAATTCCACACAGCTGGTCTGCGCAGGATTTGAGGAGCTGGGGGCTGATGCCATCTGGACCCGCTGCCTTCCTCGCCTTCATCTTCTTCAGCTGGTTCCTCACCTGAGATGTTGTGAAGGCCAAGGCTGGACAGGAAGGAGTGGTGGCTATCTGGTGTAGCTGGGAGCTGGAGTCTGTGGAGAAAAGAGGGGAGGGGGTGACACGCCCAGCAGGAGGAGTAGGTGGAGACTGCAGCAGGAGAGACTGAGTGGAGGCAGGCATCTGATCGAACCTATTGAAAAAGAGATTCAGCTCATTTGCCCACTGCAGGTCCCCCTCAGTCCGGGTCTTGGGTTGTCCGTGGCCTGAGATGGTCTTCAGGCCCCTCCAGACTATGGTAAAAGGTATAAAGTTTCACTCTTCTTGTTTTCCAGATTGTTGACTCTGGCGCTTGTGTTTCCAGCAAGGCCCTGAGCGAGATCAAGTCTCGTCATGAGGACATCATTCGCCTGGAGGCAAGCATCAGACAGCTGCACGAAATCTTGGCTGACACTGCCATGCTTGTGGAGAGTCAGGTCTGATGGACGTCTCTCTCTCTCTCTTTTTTTTTTTTTTTTTAATTTCTTTCTAAATACTAGGTATCATTTGCTACATACAGTCTCTCATGAATAATGGCATTGAAAGTTAAGCCGTCAGTTATTTTTCCCTTCCACCAGGGGGAGTTGGTGAACAGCATAGAAAAGAATGTGGCGAATGCTGCAGAGTATGTGGAAGAGTCCAGAGAAGAGACGCACAAAGCAGTGACGTACAAGAAGAACCCTTACAAGATAGTGTCGCTGCCGAGATTCTTCAAGTCCTTCAGGAGGAAAACGGAAGCCAAAACAGTCGCAGGTCCAAACGCCTCAGACCAAAACCACAATGACAGAAATAATGCTCGCTGAATCTTAACTGCACCATGACTCACACTGTCAACAACACCAGTCAAATTACTCATTTTCAAGTTAGGTAGTAATAACGGTCAAATTGAAAGACGCAAGAATCAAGAGGGTAGGGCAATTTCTAAATACAAAACGCTCCTTTTACATTTCAAAACAAGAGCCTTTGGAGACCATTGACCTCCACCAAGGTCAAATTTGAAGGAGTATCTGGAATAATGTGCAGTGGACTGTGGTCGCTAGGAGACCTGCAACCTGCAAAAATCATCTTGGGGGGGCCTGTGTTCACATCGACTGCCCAATAGGTGGCGTAAGAACACTAGCACTGTGCTGCAAGGTCACTTCACCTTCTCCAAGACTTTTTGCGGTGCATTTGGGTCCCCATGGTCTTTAAATGCAATCATATTGCCTGTCATTCACTTCTACAAATCAGCTTTTAATACCATAGGGGACTTGTTACATTTTAATTTGTATCTTTCCTCTGGTGTCAACCGTCATGATGAAATGCATGTTCGTTTATGGTGGGGAAACAATAAAACACTTAATGCATTGCTTCTGACTCTGTCGTTGCCTTTCGACTTGTAATGCCGGAGATGGAATCTCATCAAAATTTGAGTATTTATCCATCGCAGTTCTGCCGTGTTCATCCATTGTGCCTCTGCTCCTCGATGTAATACAAGCAGCGCAGTGACTCAGTTTCATGGCAGCGATCAAGCTTGTCCCTGCATTACGGGAACGCTGCCATGTTGAACCCAGTGACTCCTCTCCCTCCTCATCTCCAAATGTCCTGGCTAAGATTTCACAGCAACCTTTGAACTATGCTGAAGGAGCATCTGAATCCAAATATGAGGAGGGCAATGTAATTTGAAGAATATATCGTGGAAAGAGGCGTGTAATTATATCGGACTTCGAAAAGGAACCAGACAAGTTATTACTGTATAAAACATGGTTTCTTTATTGGTGGTGTCAGGGTGACGGTACCCACACGCTTTGGCCACAACTTAAAACAACTGAGGGATGTGCACGTGTTGAACAGGTTGCGTATATTGTGGGCTTGTTTGTCTGCTTAAGTTGATAGGTCGTCCTTTGGAGCAATCGGGAGACTAACAAGACCCAAGTGTCCCCATGTTGGAATGGACTACAACGAGGCGAACATGTTCGGATGGGATGTAAGGACAGTCTTTTTTTTTGTTTTTTTTTTGTTTGCCCCTTAGCTCCTCGAGCTCACTTCTTCACTTTGCCCTGGGCGGCCACGGCCTCCATGGCTTTCCTCACGGTTTCCTCGTCGCCCAGGAAGGACATGGGCTTCACGGGCTTCAGGTTAGCATCCAGCTCGTACACGATGGGAATTCCAGTGGGAAGGTTCAGCTCCATGATGGCGGCGTCAGACATGCCTGAGAAAACGCGCACAGCGGGTAAAGTGAGTGTCATAAAGGTATGCATTGCACAAGGCGGGATTTTACAGTGATTTCTATTAAAAAGGGAACAGGGAAACTTATCAGAAATGTAACTAATAAAACTCCGATGCCAAACAAAAAATGTACAATATTTAAAAACGGTGCCTAGATGCCCCCTAGTGGCTATAATAGTGCAATCTCATATGGTCATTGGTTTTTTTTTTCTCCGACATTCAAGTGAGCTTTTATGTCACATAGTATTTTGGAGCCTACGAATTGTACCTATTCCTTGACCAAGTCGTCCATTTTGCTCTTTACTGTTCAAGCTCATTGTAATAAAACCGAGTAGAAGAACATGTATTTGGAGGAAAGGAAAATAGCGTTGGTGTTCCTCTACAGCTTGATCCCATTAGCCTACTCGTACATTTTGTGGGAAAGGTAAGAGAATTGCAAAGTAGTCATACAATTCCAGAAAAGTGACAGATACACTTAAGGTTGGAGTAATTCGGAAATGTACAAAGTGATATTTCCGTGATAATTGACGATTTTTTTTACTCCCTTTTTTGCGTGAATGGTACTTTTACTAGATTGTTTTATCAACAAAAACTTGTTATGAACATGAAATGTAAAAAAAAAGTTATTGGATGCCAGCATTAGGGCTTAGTCTTGAGAGGTTCTGGGTTTGAATCTCAGCTCATTCAGGCAAGCAAAGTTAGCATGTTCCAGATCTCGCATTTGCTCTCTTGTTTTATATGATTTTTTTTAAAATTTTTTTTTACGGTTTACAGCATGTTAAGTTCTCTAGATTGTCCATAGGTGTGAATGTGAGTTTAGTTATGTCCTGCAATGTGCTGGCAACAATTCCAGGGTGTACCCCGCCACTTGCCCAGAGTCAGCTGAAATAGGCTCCCTCTCACCCATGGCCCTAACGTGAACAAGAGTTATACAAAATGGCTGAATAGAAATTATAGGACTAACTTTCAATTTGACTAATTATAATTTGCAAAGTGTTGCCACCCTAAACAATAGAAACAGTTACCAGGAAGGCAAAGTCCAACACTATTTAGACTTGTTGGGTGTTTTAACACAGCTTCTACCCTGAGGAACATAAACGCACTTCTACTGTCCCTTATTTTGGACCGTCTTAACAGTGACATTTCCCCTTGTAGCTTTCTGCATGTGTAAGTCTGTCCAACCACTCCTCGAAACCTTTCTAGATAAAGGTCACGGCTGTAATGGAAACCAGGCTCATGACCCTGTCTCTTGTCCCTGAGCCCACAGCTGCTATTTATATACACTGTAACTTTGTGCGTGTATGTGTGTCTGAGTCTCTTTGTGTGTCCTTGTGCGCAAGTGTAGACGTTTGCTCACATGCACCGTCAGTATGGTTGCAAGAATTACTTATCGGTTATTCCACGACCTTTGACCACTACACATAACTCTCGGTTTCTTTTGTCCTTGTTTTAGCGCTCACCTTCAAGGTGCTTGACGATTCCACGCAGGCTGTTGCCGTGGGCCGCGATGATAACATTTTTCCCGGCTTTGATTTCAGGCACGATGACGTCGTTCCAGAAGGGCAGGGCACGGGCGATGGTGTCCTTCAGTGACTCGCACGTCGGCAGCTCGCCGGCCTTCAGGTTCTTGTAGCGTCTGGACTGGAGGTCGATTCAACGGCGCGCAACCATTCAGCACCAGTTGGAGCAAAGCACCTCATTTTACACATCAATTTTCTCTTAGCTCACCTCACTGATGATGGAGTGGTAATGGTGGTCCTTGTCCATGGGTGGAGGTGGGATGTCAAAGGAGCGGCGCCAGATCTTCACCTGCTCCTCGCCGTGCTTGGCGGCCGTCTCGGCCTTGTTGAGACCGGTGAGGCCTCCGTAGTGGCGCTCATTGAGGCGCCACGTGCGGATCACGGGCAACCACATCTGGTCCGTGCCCTCCATGATGGTCCACAAGGTCTTGACTGCACGTTTGAGCACGGAGGTGTAGCAGATGTCGAACTTCATGCCCGCATCTTTGATGGCCTTGGCTCCTCGAGTAGCCTCCTCCACGCCCTTCTCGCTGAGGTCGGCGTCGAACCAGCCGCAGAAGCGGTTCTCCTGGTTCCAGGCGCTCTCCCCGTGGCGGACGATAACCAGGCGATGAACGGCGGCCATGCTTGGGGTGATTGATGGGACCCTCAGTCCTTCTAAGTTGTGCACACACTCTGGCTGACCCAAAGTGAGGCCCGCGTGACAATTCCGCTTTCTTTTTATAGCGGCATGAGGGCAGGCAGCATGTGACTGGCAAGCCCCCTTCATGTTCCACCTGCGAGAGGCTTTCCTACCGCGATGGCCACGCCCACTCGGCCAATAGGAGCAGACGCCCGAATGTGCTGCCGGCGAAGGCCAAAGGTCAGCTATTGAGCCAAAATAGCAACATGACTTTTAAAGTGAGATCTGTTGAATGGCGAAAAGTGACTTGAGACTGCGAAGATATTTGGTCAACTTTGGGCCACCGCTATAGTCTGTTGAGTTCCAGTGTAAAGTTTCAGCATGCAAGGTCGTGTGCAAAGTTGGGAATTATATTGGATCTATGGCTGAGAACGCAACACAATGAGTGCAACACGTACTTTGAAGCGTGTGGCGATGCTGAAACATTCCTAGTTTTACACAATATTCCAATATTTATGGCAATTCCACGTGAGGTTTCCAACCGAGCTAGTGGTCTACTAAGTCAGCCAAAAATCTTCATTCTGCAACTTCCACATTGTCCGTTTCCACCTTGATTCCTGTGCTTATTTTACGATTTCCAAATCTGAAATTAGTTTTAACTTTATAGGTAGCTAACTTATGTGTCGAACCAATTTTTTAGATCGTTTATTTATTTACAATTATGAACACCTCTAAAAGCTGCTGCAAGCCCCAACCCCCCCACAACATAACATATTTGTGCTCGCAAAAATAACAAATTTCAATCATCAGCATTTCGATTTATACTGCTCCAAAATGTACTGTAGGTTTCCAATTAAACTGAACAGTTTATGTTGTCGTATTACTTAAACCTCAGTGGTAACACAAGCTGGACTGTTTTGTTTTGTTTTTATTTAGGGCGGGGGGCAATGAGGCATTTTCCATGATCCACTGCTACTTTTCATTTGAATCACAAAGGAGGCAGAACGATGACCAGCACATCATAGCAAGAAGCATTTTTATTGTCAATGCGATAATATGGCGTGAGAATAAAAGTCTATCCAGAGTTACATCTTACAGAGCACATGGTGTGATTTTGAAAGGGCACCCAAAGCAAACCATGAAGTAAATTGGCACATTTTTGATAGTTCAACTGCTAATATGGTAAAAAAAATCCTTAATGCTAATTCAAAATATCAGAGATAAAAAAACGATTATGTAAAAGCTGAATGTTCTTGTTTTTCCGCCTTCACAAATGTAAATACACCCTGACAACATTTGGGATAATCGTACTGAAGTTGTGTTATGAAAGGCAGGAGTGATATTAATGTGTGGCCGATAACAACGGCAAAAAAAATTAGTAACTAATTTTTCCTGCAATAACTTTGTAGCGTTCCACGAGCAATTTATTTTACTTTACTACTAAACAAGTTGCAGTAATCAAAACGAAATAAACTATTATCAGCATTTGTTTATTGTCTAATTCAAGAAGATGAAGTGAAGATTTGAACAGTTTTATTATTGTATAACTTTGAGAGGGACCACCAAGCGAACGACGTGCTAGCGTGAAGAGCTCGACCAGCCCGTCAGTGATTATGCTAATTGCGTAGCGGTTGCCTACTGCTTGAAAAGCGACAAAAGTGTTCCTGAGCGAATCATATGACGCGGTCCTCCGGCTTGTCTGTGCTAATATGTCAGGTAAGCATAACTGTGTTTGTCATAAACGGCAAAACCCGGGTAGACGTCTTCGTGGAAATGCTTTCTATAGGTGTAGAGGTGTTTCATTCTCCTTCCGGAGACGCCATAGAAGGACAGAGTGCCCCCGGGAGAGTCGACAAGCACTCCGATCTTTTCCATGCCGCCCGTGGACGACTTCCATCGGGAAATGTCCGCATTACTGGCTTTTACAATGACTTCAAAATCACCGTTTGCGTGCATCCCCCAAGAACTGAAGAAATCAGTGAATGGTAGATAGTAGCCTTTGCTGGTCTGCCTCGGAGTTGAATTGTACGCGACCACCGCGCAAATGTGACCCCTCCACTCCACTTCCCAATAATGACGACCGCTAAGCGCCTCTTTGCACAGAACCTGCTTGAAATCATAAAACCTGCTGGAGTTGTCGCGATACGACTGGACGCTGCCATACGTCACTTTCTGGTTGTCCTCCGACAGGGTGAGATCTTCGTGGACGGTACCCTCGTCCAGCGTGAGTTTGGTCGCATCTGATGGAAATACAGAGACAAACATGCTGCGGATCACAGTTGGGATCATTTGACTTGGGAGTGGAAACGGCAGCACGAGAAAGGAACTTACACCAGATGACATCGTTTCTGTCTGTGATGCTCCGGACTGGCGGCAGGGGCGGCACCGTGAACTGGTCCGTGTGTAGAAGGCCGTCTTTGTAATGGTAGATGGAAGATCCCTTGTATTTCTTATTTGGCATAGCAGTTATAAGGAACTTGATAGTGCTGCTACGCCGCAGAACTTTGGCATATTTGATGAACTCCAGGGCATTTTCTCTCATTTTGATGAAGACATCAACGGTGAAAGTCTTGCATTCGCTAACGGTTCCTCCGGTCTGGGTTGTGTCCAAGTACTTGGCCATGGCATCGAGGGAGGGGTCATGCGCGTCCAAGTCGGTGAAAACATAGCAAAGGACATTTGTGACGCCCATACTAAGAATCACTCGATCCAGTTCGGACTTGGTGCGCACGACGCGAGCGTTTGTGTCGTTCAGCATCATGTTAACGCACGACTCGATGACGTTGATGTCTCGTTCTTTGCTCTCCAGCCACTTGTTCAGGTATTCTTGGCGGAATGGGGAATTTTCCCGATCATTAAAGACCTTTGCCAATGTGCTCTCATCTTCTTTGCCGTCCCGGATGCTGGGAAGCTTTTGGGACAGTGCCTGTTTGAGTGAAACTTTGTAAAAAGAGCAAAGCTTTTGGAAGGAGCTCACGTTTTTGCGAATGACGTTAAAATGTTGCGCCGCGCTGCTGAACAAACTGTCGTTGCATCTCATTTTCACTTGATTTAAGTCTTCCAGAGCCTCTTGAATTTTCCTGGAGAGCGAGGCGCTGACGTCTGTGACCAGCTCAGCGGCATTCTCGCAAAGTTCCCGCAGAGGGTACAGCCAGATGACCAGAGGCGCATTATTTGCCACATCTCCCAATAGAGTTGGAAGCTCACAGTAGGTCTCTACTGCTTGGACAAATGTGGCAGGGTTTTTCTCAAGAATCAGGTCTCCAAAGAATGTGCAGCTAAACTTGTTGGTCAGATTTCTCTCTTCATCAGACATCTTTATACTAGCACTGCCTTCGATTTTAAACGTCGGTATCTTCTTGATCACAGCTTGCATGTGACCCTGGATCTCTTGAACACGGCTGGAATCCAACTTCTCACTGTCGAAGACAAAGACTGCATTGGCCCCATAAAGGATACCTGTGACCAAATGCGTCGCCTTGCTCTTCGCAATCACTTGTTTTTGTTGGCTCGTCAGCGGCCCGAGAGCAGGAAGAGACAGCTGCTTAAAGGTGGTGGTGGCTTTGTACTGAAAAGTGACCCTGCTCTGGTTCTTGAATTTCTTCTGGTCATTCAGGTACTTGGCGGATCCTCCGACTTGAACCAGCCCACCTAAGAAACTCATATTCAAAGAAGCTTCGATATTCATCAGGGAAGACCTCGATTCGATGGTGTCGGAGGCTGTGATCTTAAAGGAGCTGCTTTTTTGAACCGTTTCACTGGTCTGGCTATCTAGAGTTGCTTTATCCCACATAGTGAAACCTGCAGGGACAGACACGTGATATTACTGAAGTTCTTTTACAATAAATCCCCTAGTAGCAATAAAGACGACTGTGCTTCAAGTTCTACCTGGGATGAGTTCATCTGAGCGGGCATCATAGAGCATCCCCAGGGTGAAGGGCTGACCCAGAGCAGCAACTCGCATGTTGTCTGGCATGCTTGCAGATGTATGGAGTAGCTGACGGGTACAATGAAAAAAGAATGAAGTCACACTACCGTCAACCATCTGCGTTCACCCTGATTCAGCCTATAGTCAACCGACAACTGATACCGCTGCTTACTCATCATCACTCACCTGGGATGATCGGCTGAGCTGTGTGATGGTCTTCTCGCCTTTGAGCAGGAGAGTCCGGTGCAGTCATCAGTTAGGTTGCCGTCCTATATATATTTGACATGATCAGGTGTTTTGCATGTTTTCTGAATTCTATCAGAATACATTATTGAAATGATTGCTTTATTTTACAGTCAAATAAAGGTAGCTGCCAATGTTCTTAATATGTTTGAATAATGTATTTCTTTGCCCATATGTTTGCTACCCAACTGGCTGACATGTTCTGAATTACTACATATAAAATAAAATAACAGACATCACTGCTACTTTTTGCAATCTTGCAGCCCGAGTCGACCAGAATGAAAATACGTTTTTAAAACGGTGTGGTAGAATGGAAAAGTGGCGGAACAATACAGGAATATTAAATGAAGACTGAGGCGGGAGTAAGGCAAAAGAATTGTATTAAGACAGAGGGGAAGGGCAAATATTTTATCTTCTTCTTGGCAAGTGGGTGGCTGATGTATATTTTCTGGTTTGACACTATCTTATATTACTGTAAAATGACTAAAGGAGGATGCAACAATTATATTTGTTTCTCGATTTTTCTTGCATGCATTGTTTGCTGCTGATATTTTTGTATTTTGGGTCAGGCACTTTGTTGGGCATTTCAGGGGTCCTCTGAAACACTGAGGGGTGTTTTTTGTAGACGTCCCTATTTTCTTTTTAATTGTTGCCGTTTACGTTGTAATTATTGTCTCATTTTCTGCTACTGAAACGCAAAAATAGATTTAGTTAGCTTTTAACAAACGGAAACACGTGGCAACGCTTGGTAAGATGCGGCATTACTCACGTGTGTCACGTCATTTTCAGTGCGTTATCTAGTGGGACAGCGTGGGACTATCGCTAGTCGGCATTAAATATAAAAGCTAAAATACTGGAAAATCCAGCAAGATGTTCGAGGAGCTTCGAGGCTTTATCAGCTTTTTTTTTTTTTTCAACATACCACATTCAAGAACATTTCATAAAGAGGACACATTAAGTGCTTTACATAGTTTAGTGTGAATTAGTCTATAGTCAAATTGCGTTTTCATTTGCACTTTGTGTGCAAATTGTGAATCTGTGGCTGAGAATGAGTGCAACATGTTAGGGCTATGCTATTAATCGAAATTCAATTACAATTACGACTGCTATTACACTCCACAATGACAAAATTGGCATAATCGTTATAAACGATAATTAATATGCATTTGTATCCAACACACTGTTTACACACAAGGAAAGTTGGCTCAATTATTGAACCTCCGTAACGTCTGTATGTGTGTACCCCGCTTTAGTGTAATAGAGAGAACGTGGAAGAAACACAACGGTGCCTTGCAGGGTCTCTATGAGGATTTCTTGCCGTCTGAGTTGAAGGCTGAGGGCAGGAAAAGCTCAAAGGATGAGGCGGGAGAGATCCACAGGAGGCTGCTACCCTGCCAGCTGGAGGTTTCTGCAGAGTCATCAATGACTGTGGAGAATCAAGTGCATGACCTCGATGAGAAGCACAGTTCAAAATAGCTGCAGCGCAGGTCTCATAGACGATATAATCATGTTTACAGTTTACAATGTGCATTTTGAAATTCAATTTAGGGCGCCGTTGCAGGGTCGGAGGGACAGGAAACGGCACCACGAACCAGCTCACTGTCATGATGGCTCTGGACATTGAGATTGCAGGATGCAGGTGATACAAATCCACCTTGTTAATAGAACCTCAGCACCTTTGTGTAGAGTTTGCATATTGCTCTCTGAGCTTCCTATAGTATATTCCATAAGCATGCATGTTAGGGAACCCCCGGTCAACATTTTTAAAGCTACATTTTTTTAATCAGAGATGCCATTCAACTTTTCTAGATGAATATTGTGGAATAGGACTTGCTTTTAGCCATCTGTTGGGGTGGCCATTTTATCACTTCTGTTAACTGAAAATGACATCACAGTTGCTCAGGGCTCAGGTAATGACCAATCACAGCTCACCTGTTTTTGGGAAGCTGAGCCATGATTGGTCGTTATCTGAGCCCTGAGCATTGGTGATGTCATTTTCAGTCGACGGAAGTGACAAAATGGCCGCCCCCTGAGATGGCTAAAATGGGTGGATTTTGCTACTTAACTCATATTCCACAAATGCTATATTAATCAGAATGCATTTTTTCAACCAATGGGCCTGGATAGAACATACTCTAAAAAAATGTTTGGGTTGACTTACACTTTAATAATGGAAAAAATAAAAGTTAAACGAAAAAAAAAAGATTAAAAACATAATGGATGCTCAGTAAGTACTATAATCATTGCTTTGCAGTCTAGTATTTTATTATAAGCTGTACTATTTCATGGGTCATTTGTGAGTGAGAAAGAGACAGCGCAGGTGTCCTAAATACGCCTCAATTTGTGTTTGTTGATTCATTCCGTTATTGATGGACTTTTTCCCGAATTAAACTTCCAGCCTCAGTATCATCGTGTTCCAGCCACACCCAGTAAACCGAGGCCGCCCCCTTGCCGCACTCCCACAGGGATGACGAGGTGGTGAAGGACAAACAAAAAAGGTGGCTAAAGTGGACCAGAGAAGTGAATGGAAGCCAAAAGAGGTGAAAAGGGGGGGTTGTGTACCTTCTAGTGTTTATTGCAATAAAACCATTCATGTGGTTATGAACAATATTAAGGAAAAAAAAATCATATAGGAGGAGGAAAAGGCATCCTGAAAAGGTGAGGCCAAATAAGCCGCACAAGACAAGGTTGCATCTGAAGGTGTATAGCTGTTGACAAGTGCAAGCAGGCAAGAGAATAATAATAACAAAAATATTACACCAGAAGAGAGAAGGGAAAAATGGTCCATAAAGTTGTTCATGACGTGTACGGTTTCCCAAACCTTTTCATCTAATGCAGTGACTTTCAAAGTGTGGTTTGTGGGCTCCCTCTACAGTTCAATTGTGTTTCAGTTCAATATGTTTGCATTTAATGTTTAAAGCGGAAGTCCACCCAAACATATTTTTTTCAAGAATATGTTCAATGCAAGTCCGCTAGTTGAAACAGGGCATTCTGATAAATACTGCGTTTGTGGAATAAGTGTTAATCCACTCGCTTTTAGCCATTTTTGGGGGCGGCCATTTTGTCTTCTGTCGACTAAAAATGGCATCACAACTACTCACAACGACCAATCATGGCCCAGATTCAGAAAACAGGTCAGCCGTGATTGGTCGTTGTGAGCAGTTGTGATGTCATTTTCATTTGACAGAAGACAAAATGGCCGCCCCCAGAGATGGCTAAAAAACGAGTGGATTTTGCTCCCGATTTAAGAACTGTCTGTTTGGAATTAACCATACTTTATATATGGTATATACATTATACATTTCGGCTGTTCTAGTGTCATTGGTTTTTTTTGGGTTTTTTTTTTTTGTAGCTGTGGTTTGTAACATGCTGACACAACGGTATGAAAAAAGACAAGAAAAAAAGGTTTCACTTCATGATGACGTTTATTGAGCAAATGCTGCTGGGAAATCGTTGATGAGTAAGGTCGTGGGACTGCAAACAAGTAGCACCTCATATATTTTCTGTATTTCAATTCAAGTCAGGTTCCTATGCATATACAAGAATGCGAGACCCTAAGCACTAGTACAGTATTTCCTTATATTTGCACCCGGGTAAACATAACGGACACGGATTGAAAAAGCATCTTTAAGGCTAGGACGTCGTCTGGGTCGCTTGGGGGCTGCATATGGTGGTCCGATCGTCCTGTCGTCATTCGCCGCGGCAAGGTGTGTCGTTTCTTTTTGGCCGAGTCGCTGTGTTCACGTGTCAGGTATAAGGCGACTTGAGCGCAGCGTGTGCTGCAAGCTGCAGAAAAGTCATCCCATATATAGTGAAATCCTTTAACATACAGTATCGTCTCTCTTTACCGTACATACGTAGGAGAGGAAAAGTGCCCTCCCCTCCGGCCCCCTGAGCTATATAGCATGCAAAGCCCCACCCACCCCAAAAGCCACCAACCCGTCAGCTGCGGCAAGAACGGAAAAAAGATCAAATGTCTGGATGGCTCGCCCCCGCGCTGCGTCTTGCAAACATGCATTTCTAACATTTGTAGCGTTTGGCTTCTCTCTAAGTATGTTTTATGATGTCGCTCTAGCTGTATGGTGTTCTCTTGTGTTAGTTCTGCTTGATTGCTTGCCGTCACGCCGACCGGCGCCCGTCCGCGTTGAGGCCGCCTTCCTCAGTCGCCCTCCGTCACCTGCTTGATGGACTGGCTGGAGTGCTTCTCCGTCTTGATGGTGGAGACCATCTTCTCCTGCAGCACCTCCTCCACCTCCTGCAGCGTCTCGGTAACCGTGACAGACTTGGTGACCTGCTGCGAGCCGTCCTCGCCCGTGGTGATGGTCTCGACCGTTTTGGTGATCACCACCTTCTGGCTGCCGTCGTCCTTGACGGGGCTCTCGTCCACGCCGTTGATGATCACGTCGTTCCCGTCGAACCGTTTCCGCTCCTCTTCCTTGGGGCTGCTCTTGTCCACGTCACCATTCATGGCGGCGTCCTTTGTCTTCTTGTCGTCTGCGGGCTCGCTCTTTTTGTCTTCGGCGGGTTTGGGTGTGTCAGGTTTAGTCGATTCGGTCTTTGGTGAGTCTGGTTTTGTGGATTCAGATTTAGGGGACTCTGCTTTTGGGGAGACCGCCTTTGGTGAGTCTTCCTTGGGGGATGCAGGCTGGGGAGATTCTGATTTAGGGGACTCCTCTATTGGGGAGCCAGCCTTCGGTGAGCCTTCTTTGGGGGATGCGGGTTTGGGGGATTCGGATTTAGGGGACTCTGCTTTTGGGGGAGTAGTTTTGGTTGAGGCTTCTTTGGGGGGTACAGGCTTGGGAGATTCTGATTTAGGGGACTCTGCTTTAGGTGATTCCGACTTTGGGGAACCAAGCTTTGGAGATTCCGACTTAGGGGAACCAGCTTTTGGGGATTCCGACTTAGGGGAACCAGCTTTTGGGGATTCAGACTTTGGGGAAAACACTTTTGGGGATTCAGACTTTGGGGAAGCAGCTCTTGGGGATTCAGACTTTGGGGAAGCAGCTTTTGGGGATTCAGACTTTGGGGAACCGGGTTTTGGGGATTCACTCTTGGGGGAACCAGCTTTTGGGGATTCAGACTTTGGAGAAGCAGCTTTTGGGGATTCAGATTTTGGGGAAGCAGCTTTTGGGGATTCAGATTTTGGCGAAGCAGCTTTTGGGGATTCAGCTTTTGGGGAACCAGCTTTTGGGGATTCAGATTTTGGGGAACCAGCTTTTGGGGAACCAGCTTTTGGGGATTCAGACTTTGGGGAACCAGCTTTAGGGGATTCAGATTTTGGAGAACCAGCTTTTGGGGATTCAGACTTTGGGGAACCAGCTTTAGGGGATTCAGATTTTGGAGAACCAGCTTTCGGGGATTCAGACTTTGGGGAACCAACTTTTGGAGAGTCAGGTTTAAGAGAAACTGGTTTTGACAGTTCTTCCTTTTTGTCTTCCGGTTTTGCAGCTTCTGTTTTCTGTACGTGTACTTTGGCTACAATTGTTTCTGTCACACTGTCTTCAACTGCAACCTTCTCATCCTCTTTTTTCCCTTTGTCTGCATCTGCCTTGTCTTCATCGTCGTCTCCATCTTTGGATGCGTTGTCTTCATCGTCTTCGGCATCGGCTTCCTCTTCTCCACCGCTGACCTCTTCTTCTCCTTCTCCCTCTTCTTCTTCTTCTTCTTCTTCTTCTTCCTCTCCAGCCTTGACTTTCTCAGGAATGGCTTTGGACTCTTGAGACTTGGCGCAGAGGACAGTCTCCTCTACTGCCTCCTCCTCATCGCCTTCCTCCTCCTCGCCTTTGTCGCCCTCATCCTCATCTTCTTCATTTTGCTCCTCGTCACCTTCCTCCCCCTCATCTTCCTCATCCCCCTCTTCCTCTTTCGCCGGTGCCTTGGAGCTAACTTTGGCATCAGCCGCGGCCACGACGTCCTCTTCCTCCACCTCAGCGTCCTCGTCAGCTTCCTCTTCGTCCTCCTCGCCTCCGCTGCCTTCCAGTGTGGCCGAGAGCTCCTGGGCTATCTGGTCCAGGGCGTCCTCCATGTCGGCCTTGTCATCCTCCACCCTGGTCTCCTCGATGATCTCCTCCACAAACTTGTGTTGCACCTTCATCCTGGGAGGTTCTGATTTGGAAATGGAGATTCTGGCGGATGGAACAGCTGGACGATGGGAGAATGTGCTGAAGTGGGTCTCCTCACCCTCCAGGAGTTTCCTGATGGGATCATCAATGAGTCCATTACAAGGATGACCATTTGTGTCAGCGTCTTTGATTGACAAAATCAATGAACAAAGTCCCTGTTCTATATATATTTTTTTTAAGAAATGTTCTATTCATGACAATCTTTACAATCGCTAGACTGATTTATTCAAAAGTGCCTCTGTCCAACTACATGCACTTCTTTTTCAATTGATTACACCCTGCCGACCGGATTCTTTATCAATTAATTGAGTAATCCATTATAACCTACTAGCTAGTGGATTCAACGCACAAAATAATAAACTCTCTTGCGTCTGATATTATTTTCCATGTGAAATACAACATAAAGCTACATGTGACTTTTTTTTATTTTTTTGCCTCACTCTTTAAAATACTTAATTGACAGTTCTGAATCGCAAAATCAATTAATTATATTACTGTATTACTTTTTCTAACTTTGTCACATTTTGCAACAATTGTTTATAATAATGATATTCTCCTTTTCTTTCTCCTTCATTAAAAAAAAAAAAGTGTCCACTCCAGTTCTTTGTCTTAAAAAGGGCCATGAATCAAGTAGGCTCCGCTCAGTTAGATCAGTGTTCCAGTTGCCACTCCAGTTTTGTAATCCCACATGTGGTCCATATATGAGCCTTCGTATTAGTTTCTCTGGATATTATTTCACTTTAAATCAATCTTACTTTGTGCATAATTTTAACTAATGTGCATCATTTTAACTAATCATTTATTGCGTTTGCATGGTCTCCCCCATATTTGTCTGGAGACTATAAATTGGGAAAGGCTCCAACTCTCTGACTTTTAAAAAATGTTTGAAAAATAACCTCTCCTTTTTTATAAGGGCCTTGCTGCTAATAGATGCCTGGGACTCTCTGCAGTTGAGTATATAAATACCCCTGGTTAGTTTATGAGGTAATACATGTGTTTGCATATTGGATTTTGTTATTTCCCCTTCCATTTTCTGTATTTTGTGGTGTACACCCAGGACTGGTTGCCAGTCAATTGCAATTTTAAAATGACATTTTATGCAAAAACAAACGTGTTGCATGTGACTTTCAAACTGCCTTTTCTCACTTGAAATGTGCAAAATGTTGCAGCCGCACGTCTCACCTGTATGCGGCGATCTCAATGTCCAGGGCCATTTTGACATTGAGCAGGTCCTGATACTCGCGTAAATGACGCGCCATCTCCCATTTGGTGCTCTTGAGCTCATTGTCCAGCTGGTGGACGGTCTCCTGGAAGACATACACAGACATTTGTTTGAATAGGAAATTATTTGCTTCCATTTCAGGATTGGAGACAGAATGGGAAAACGTCACTTTGACTCTTTTCGCATTTTAGTCCCGCAGTCGACACTTTAATATATTCTGACGCAGATATTAAAATAGTCCCAATGACTCCTCCTTTCTGTGCACCCCGCCCTGGAGGAGAGGCGGTGTGACGCAAGGACGTGGCCAGTGAGGGCATCCCGCCATGATTCTTACTCAGCAAAAATTTGCAGCCAGAGAGAGAGAGAGAGTGAGGCTGAGAGATTGATTCTGCTGCAGTCCTTCTCTTTAACTCTTTCGTGAGACTTTGAATGGAGTCACTGCTGGTGACTAGTAAAGTAAATACAAAAATATGAAACTTTCCACAAGCAATTATTTATCATTTCCCAGTGACAGGAATGGAATCAAATTATACAAATGATGTACACTGGGAATATTCTTTGGCCATCACTGTTAAACACGACTAAAATTGTTTTCAAGTGAAAAGCAGCATGGATGCTACGAATGAATTTGCGCCCATAGTTGCACTCAAAAACTGTTCATTGTTACTCTTAGTGCGAAATGCGGCGCTTGTATTACCTGCAGGCTGGCCAGGTCGCTGTTGTGGCGGTCCTCGATGTCGCCCAGCTGCCTCTCCAGGGAGTCTCTGGTGCCGCGCACCGACTCCAGCTCCACCGTCTTGGACTGCAGCTGGCGCCGGTAGTCGCTGATCTCGTCGCGCGCGCTCTTGATGGCGTCCTTGTTCTGCTCGGACGCCTCGTTAAGCTTGGCGTAGTGGCACATGAACCAGCTCTCCACCTGCTGCAGGTTCTTATCGGAGTGGCCCTCCAGCTCGCTGCGGATCTCGCGCAGAGCCTCGGTGATGTCGGCCCGCTGCGGGTCCCTCCTCTCCACGGTCACCTGAGACGCCTGGATGTGGCCCAGAAGCTCGCTCACTTCCTCTTCGTGGTTGTTGCGGATGAAGGCGATCTCGTCCTGCAGCGACTGCACTTTCTTTTCCAGCTCGTTTTTGAGCATGTCCGAGTCGCCGGCGTCCTTCTTGAGGATGCGGATGATGGCCTCGGTGTCCTCCCGGATGCGGGCTTCCTCGTCCAGGCGCTCCCTGAGCCTCTGGATGTCGTCCTCCAGGTGGTCGCTGTCGAGCTGGATCTGCGCCTTGTCGCGGTGGATCTGCTCAAGCGTGGCGCGCAGCTCCTGCAGCTCCTGGTCGAACAGGTCGCCCAACTGCGAGCGGGACACCTGCTGGTGCCTCAGGGCCTGGATCTCGTCCTCGATCTGTTTATTCTGCTGCTCCAGGTAGTGCACTTTGTCGATGTACACGGCGAAGCGGTCGTTGAGCCCTTGGAGTTGCTCCTTCTCGTTGGAGCGCCGGGAGGAGTCCGCGCTCAGGAGGGAACTTTGGCTCAGCTCGAAAGTGTCCGCGCGGGGCTTGTTGGTGCTCCTCTTGTACGACGCGCTCACGCTGGTAGCCGGGCTGGCCCGCGACCACGTCTGGGAGCGGAAGCCGCCGGTGGAGGGGCTGCCTGCGGAGCGGCTGTAGCTGTAGCTGCTCGTCCTGCTGTCCATAACTCTCCTAAATGGGCTCCCTATGGCGTCCATCCGGCCGCTAATAAGAGAAGAGTGGCTATGTGGGTGTGCTATACAGTATGTGGCTGTGAAGGGGGGGGGGGGAGTGTATGTATGCGTGTGCGTGCAGGTGTGAGGGGTGGATGGCTTCCACAGCGACTTCCACCTTCTCAGTGCGCACCTTATATATGATGAGCATCGGCATTGTCACCAGGCAACTTGCTGCCGCTCAGAGGGGAGGGAGGGCGCTGCTCACATCACAAACTCTGCTATTGGGCAGTCACGAACACGTGACTGCATATATTACAGAGCTGCATTGGCATTTTGGCGTTCTAGCATATGTACGTAGATTAGGGAGTGAAGTTGTAAATTAACAACAGGTCCTGTTTTGAAAATGATGTTCCTCATCCAATACATGAAATGACGGCGAGACAAGAAAAACATCAGCACATTGGAGCATGCAACATTTTTTTTTTTCTGCAGTTGTTGAAAATAGAGCAAAAAATCTGAATGCTAAATAAATAAAAAAAAACAATAGCCTAAAATTGTATTTATTACGTGAAGTAAACTATTCAAAGCTATACTGTTCCTGTGTGAAAAAGTCCTTACCCCCGTTGTCAAATTATGAATTTACTGTGGCAAAATCACATTTTTGGGAAAGCAAATTCTATTTCCACTGGCTACGCCCAAGCCCGATTATCTCCAGGCCCGTTCAATCAATATATCACTTAAATAGGACCTGTCTGACAAAATGAACTTGGCCTTAAGATGTCAAAAAGCTGCAACAGAATGTCACAATCCAACGAAATCCAAGGACAGATGACAAATAAAGTAATTGATCAGTCTGGAAAAGGTTACAAAGCCTGAAGTTTTAGGACTCTGGCGAAAAAGGGTAAGAGCCATTATCTACATATGGAAATGGAAAACATGGACCAGTGGTGAATAGCCAACCTACATAAATGACCCAAAGTTGAACTTTTTGAAAGGTGCGTATCTTAAATATCATAAATGTAGCAACTGGATTTCATTCAAAGAACATCATACCGACACTCAAACATGGTGGTGGTAGTATGGCCGTCTGGGGCTGCTTTGCATCTCCTGGACCTGGATGACTTGCTTTTCTTATTTTATGCTTTATGTAAAGTGCTTTGTTACAGCTGTGAAATGCGATATATAAATCAAACTGCATTGTATTGTATAAAAAATATTTGAATATTAGTTTAGGGGGCAAGGACTTTTTCACACTGGGCCAAGTATCTTTAATTTTTTTCAGCCTTGATAAATAAAATTACCATTTTAAAACTGCATAGTCCAATAGTGTTGGACTATTGTTAATGTATTGTAATCCATAAAATAATGAATTATTACAGTGGTGTTTTATGACTTAAAATAAACAAAATAAAAATAGACTAGAAATAGACTAAGTGATGCATTCAGAGGATGGAATCTGTGTTTTGATGGAAACGCCCCTAATTACTGATTAGTACACTAACCTATCACGTTTACATCCAGAAATGAAGTCCTCTAATCTTTGCACTCGCTATCGCATGCGCTTTTAAAGGCATTGGCTTGTTATCTACTGGATGAATGCATGCACATTTAAAAACCACTTACCACGAGTCACGCACAAAAGTATGCGGAAAAAGTGGTTTAAACACTCCTTCCAAGCGTGGCGCAGGGTGGCTCTATTGATCAGCTATCAATCTGAATGTTGCCCTCTCATCTCAACTCAATGTGGTGGATGTGCAATGGTTAGCAGCTGTTGTGGAGGGGGGGTGGGGGGTTGATGCACCAAAAAAAAGCAGCTGCATCAATGTTTTCATCACCGTTCTGCCAGCGCTCCTCTCTTTACAGCGCAGGGCAGGTTTAGCAAAATAAATTCCAGCAGGACAGCGGTGTGTCTATTTTTAGCACTATATCTACTGTAAATGAGACAATCGGGGAGCCACGCCCCCCCCCCCACACATATCTTGGTTCCATTGTCCTTGAGCGTTGCTCCGTGAGCATGCCAGACTTTTAGATGTCATACATTGGGTGTTGTGCGGGCCCTGAGAGGGTGACAGTCAGTGTGGTGTGATGATTGGGACTGGGTGGGGTCCTGCAACAAGAGCCGGTGAGCCAGTCGGAGCGAGTTCAAGGCTCAAGCGCACTGCAGAAGTGTCCTGAAATGATACTGCAGCTGAATACAGGCGTCCACTCAAAACTGGGCCATCAATTAGCTTGACTAGCACACGTATACACGCACACACACACACACACATATGGAGGTTCTCAAGTCAAAAACGGTGTTGTAATGCAGATGCCGCTTACTCTTCTATGCCGTGTATTGAGAAGACAAGGACAGCGTGACCTCGTATAGAGCTGATGCACAGCTGACTAGCACATCTGCACGGTGTTGCTATGTTGCAAATGAGCTGACTTAACAAACATTTACGCCTTGACTACCTGCAGCGCTGTAGTAGTCGAATAACAATGTGTTCACTAATGTTGCATTTCTGATTTTTTTTTTTTTTTTTTTGGGCGGGGGAAGAACCAACCACAAAAAAGTGTTCTACCTTATTTATGGTGGCTCATATGAATATCTCCTAACATGATGCACACCATTGCACACTACACAAACAATTATAAACATTGTTAAAGTAATACCTCACTGGTTGTGTCAGTTAAAACATTTTTTCTTCTGGTGAGCGGTCATATTTTTGAACACTTATGGTTGCAGGATTACGCAGAATTTACACAACTGCCTTTCATTGGTCTGTTCTTTTTTTGGGGTTAGCCTGTTAGCTAGTTAGCTAGCAAGTTACTTAGCTACAGTATCCACTAGTTGAAACAAGACATTCTGATTAATATTGCTTTTGTGGAATGTGATTTAAGCAGCAAAATCCACCTGTTTTTAGCAATCTCAGGGGGCGGCCATTTTGTCACGTCTGTCAACTGAAAATGACATCACAACTGCTCAGGTTAACGACCAATCACGGCTCAGCTTCAGAAAACTGGTCAGCCGTGATGCGTCGTTACCTGAGCTCTGAACATTTGTGATGTCATTTTTCAGTGAACAGATGTGACAAAATGGCCGCCCTCAGAGATGGCTAAAAACGGGTGGATTTTGCTGCTTAACTCTTATCACACAAACAAAATATTTATCAGAATGCCTTGTTTCAACTAGTGGGCCTGCTTAGGACATATTCTTGAAAAAAATATGTTTGCTTTGACTTCCCTTTTAACTCAAATTTGACTTCGGGTTTGAATCATTTTGGTCAGCACAGGCTCAGGGGAAACTTTGTGCACAGTTTTAAGCGAACATGTCGTCGTATAGAATGACTCATGAACCCTTAAACCTGCTCCTCGGACCGCCGCTGCTGCTGTCGTAGTAGCAATGGTATCACTTCCCTCCACACAACCCACCCGCATCCTCTGTCTCACCCGTCGTCCCGCCGTCTAGCTGCCTCGCAGTCACCGTAAGGGGCGTCATCTCTTGTTCACAGCCAGAACATTATTGCTGCTCCGACCTCGACAACAGATTGATCTTCCACACGTGGGATCGTTTACCTTTAGGTAGCCGCACTTGTCAGTGACGTGTCCTCCACAGGACGGCAACATGTCCCACAGCGAAGTGGCACATTTAAATTTGTCATTGCCAATATGGTATCAAATGTTTTGTTTTGTTGTTGTTGTTTTTTTCAAGTAGTATACAGGTGGCACACCCGGCTCAGTTCTGGGGTGCGGGATTTGAATCTTGGCCTTGGCTTTCTTGTGTGGAAGTCTATGTTCTTCTCATGTTCTTCGGAACCTATCCTCAGTTATTTTTACTGAAAAAAACACTCATTTATTGTTTTTGCGCTTTGGCGTCATCTTGACCCAGCAGATTGGGTCGAAGATTGCATTTGGGTGGTCTGAAAAGCTGAAGCTGGTTATCATTTTGGAGAGTTTTGTTGTGTACCGAAGATGAAGTCAATTTAATGTAATATTCTTAGAAAATGTTGGTGACGGCTGGATGTCTTTGCTTACTTTGTACACGGGCATTTCGATTTAGTGACTTGGCAGAGGCGCCGGTGAGTCAGCAGCCTGCTACAATAGCTCCACTAACTTCTGTTTTTATTTGAATTCCAAAATAATATTTTATGCATTTGTTTTTTTTTTTATTGCCCTTATGAGGATAAGCGGTATAGATAATGGATGGATGAAGGTGTTTTTTTTGTGTGTGTTTTGTTTTATCTTATGTACAGCACTTTGTTGCAGTTGCAGTTTTTTTTTTTTTAAGTTTAATAAAGTTCATGTGAGTTTTTCCACCTAATCAGTTAAATCAAATGTGTGCATTCGTTTTTGTATACATGTATGTCTTTAAATGACTGGCGAAGTGTTTTGTTGAAAATAAAATAATTAAACAAAGCATTAATAAGAGAAACAGTAATTCATTTTATTGAAAAATTGTTGACTAAACACAGTTGAATATTTATGAATAACATTTTAAAGAAATAATGACTTACCGTACAGTTTTGGAGTAAAACAATTTTATTCACATTTTACATGTACACTGAACTTCATCTTCAAATGAACTGGCCCGACTGTTTGTTTTTTGTGGCCCGTGAGCGCATACGTTTCCCCTCACTGACATCTTGAGTTTCTTTTATTTGATTTTTTTTTTTCAAATAAACATTTGAATTTTTTTCCAGAAAAAATGGTTCAACTCCAAATATTGTCGCATCATATTTGCGACAAATTGAAGTATTCATCTATCCACTGTTGTTATTCTAGGACGTCCACATTGATCCACTGTGTCCTGGGATGAATAGCAGGGCGGTGTAAAGGTTAAAGGAAGACATGTAGAGGTAAGCAGGGTGTGACAGGATGTGCATGGTGCGGGGCGATGTTAGTGTATGCTTCTGCGGAAAGGTGATGCCGTGTACAGTGGCAGGGAACAAATTAGCAACAAGGGTGTGTGTGTGTGTGTATGGGCAGTGCATAGGTGTGGAGAAAGGGAGGGGTTACACTGCAGTTTATCTGCAATGCATCACTAGCTCTCTCACTCGGCCTCTCTCTCTGGGTGGATTGAGAGGATGCGGGTCTTTTCTACACACACTCTGACTCACATCTGATTATTTCGCACACTTACATTAAAGCTGAAGTTCTCGGCCGTCCAATTTGATGTGCAACAAGCTGCTCGCTTCATGTGGTGAGGAACCACATTTGGTTTCTTCAACTTGTCAAAATGGCAGTCGAACCATGTGATTTCTCGCAGCTAATCAACAAAAAGATAATACCGATAAACGATTAAATAAAGCTTCCCACAAAGCCGTGAGACCAATATGATAGCCGCTATGCACCGTGCTGTAAATAATACATTTCAAACAAAATATGATTTAACGCACACCAATATTAAATTCAATTAGATTTTCCATGTCACCTTTAAAATGTTCCCTAATCATGGATCATCACGACTTTTGATCTGCATGGCCGTTTGATGCAAACAACTTTGTTTCAACCCTCATAAAAATAGAGATGCAGGATATCATTATTCATCCGGTAAAATGTATTTTTCTCATGTTTTTTTTCCTGTTTTGTTATCAATGTGTGGACATTCAACAAATAGGATTAATTCTGGTCTTGGTGTTGCGCACATCTTCAGAACAAACCAATCACAGTAAAACTCAATGGAAGTCAGTACAAAATGTATTTTTTTCTCTTTTTTTTTCCTGTTTTGTCATCAATGTGTGGACTTTCAACAAATAAGATTAGTTCTAGTCTTTGTGTTGTGCACATCAAGAAAAAAACCAATGACAGTAAAACTCAATGGAAGTCAGCACACACACGCCACCATTTAAAGTGCCCCTGATTAACCAAAATTTGAATAAGTTGTGTGAGCGTGTCATTACCATGCACAAACCCAGTCATGTATGCACATTGACCCAACGCACACAACCATAAGAAGCATCTAGAAGAGAGCATCAGTATGCTGACGTGCTCGCCTCTCCGCTCAAACTGAACGTCAGCAGCTTTTCTCGCCCTGAGCAGGAAGTCACTGATCAGCAAAAGGCGAACAGATTAAAATGTATCAATTCGTGGGATACCTGATTACTCCATCAGTGTCATGCTGTTTATTTACAAGGAAATATACCTTTTTTTTTTTTTTTTTGTATTTTGTATTTGTAATCAGCCTGAATACAAAAATCAAGTATTATGAAAGACACACTGCTGCCATATATTGAACCATATTTCCAACTTTGGGGTTCAAAATGCTCCACAAACACCTCACTATGAGGCACAAACACAATGTGACATGCTTACATCGTGTGAATGTTATAATATTAATGTGTAGTTATTTTTTTCACAATTATTTCCCATTCCAAATGTTGACTATTATTTTATATTATTTCCTCACTAAGTTTCTGTGACCATAACTTGGTAGCTATGAGGAAGATGTAGAGTAGCTAAATTGAATATGCAGAGTCACTTTCCAGCCTGTCAAGCCTTGTCCATGCACAGATCCTCACACTAATTGTCAGGTGTAATTCGCAATCTTGATGATGAAGCGCTGTCTCCATGAGGGAAAATATAATCACTTGCGTCTCTATGGGGGCTTGTGTGAATTGCAAAGTATTGTAATGAGCATTTAAAGGGTTAAATGCATCTGATTTGGTGAGTAAGCTAAAGTGATCTGCTTTTTTCTTTTTCTGTGTGTGCCGTCTACTTACAAAAATATGTATTACATTAGCATCCTTAATCCGTCAATGTAGCCACCTCCTCTGCTGCAATGCATTTCCTAATGATATGCACTTTAATCACTCGGACTGTGTCATAACAAAGAAAAAACTCAATTTCCAGAGTCTTGCAATATCCTGGAGTGTGGCCTCTCGTTGAAAATCTGCAGAGTCACTCATCACCCTCCTTTTCTGCAACCCTCCCCTCCCCTTCCCTCTTCATTTGTCTCCACCTCCACAAACACTCACGCTCACACACACACACACACAGTCTCCATCACCAACCATTAGACTTTAAATATTTGTAGGTTCTTTTTGGGAGTCAGCGGGTGTACTTCATCCCAATGCACTCGCTGTTTTGCAATGTTATCACATTGAATTATGTATGACTGGCAACCGTTCATGCAGCGGAATGATGGCATGACTTTTAGGACCCCCGCTTTTGGATCAAATATCACACAGTGGCCTAGTCATGACTGATATGAATGACATGAAATCCAATGCTGCTGCTAACTGGAATTGTTGAGCCTTTCGCAGCAGAATATACAACCTTGGCTACCCAGAAAAAAAAAAAAAAGTGAAACTAGATGTGTTGATTAATTAGTAAATAGGACGAAAGAAGATGGCTACCACCAGCAGGCGAGAAAAATACATGTCCCTTAGCAACCGTGATGTCATTTCCAGTCGACAGCAACTGACAAAATGGCCGCCCTTTGCGATGGATAAAAATGGGTGTATTTTGCTTCTTAACTCATATTCCACAAACGCGATTGTAATCAGAATTCCGTGTTTGGACTAGTGGGGGCGCATACAAGATATTTTTATAAAGAAAATGTGTGGGTTGACTTCCCTTTAAGGGAACTGTATAAATTCAAATGATTGCTGTTATGTATGAATAAATGCAGTCCGTCTTCAGTTTTTTGTTTGCCCACACAATTTACCACAGAACCACAGATTGCAAAATAAATGTCAGGTGCAAGTAGAATCAATTTTCTAAAATAAGGGCATATTGAGTACTCTCTAGTCTCAGATGTGCAAGTGTACCTAATATTGAGACCGGTGAGCCTACACGTCCTCGAGGTTTGGTCGCGTCGCAATATGTCTCCGGAGCAGGTCAGTGAGCTGCTGATGAACGCGAGCGGAAGGTGGAGTCGTGCTGCAGAGGCTGAGCTGCAGAATCCTGATACAGCTCAATGCCGGTTTGTGACCGAGCTGTCCATTCAACGCTCATTACGTAAATGCGTCTGCTGCGGCAGCAGGCTCAAGAGAAAGTTGTCATGCAGAACTCAAACTGAGCTGATAGATAGATTTTTACAGTGTGCCGTGTACTTTCAGGCTGCTCCCTTACTTTTTCCACAATCAAATGAGGTTCAGATTGTGTTTTACAATTTGGAATCTTTCCGGCTGAGTTTTCCTGCATCCAATATTTCATTTCATGAAATGCAATTGTATTTTTTTTTTATTTTTTTTTTAATGCATTTTTAACTGATAATCTTTTCGAAGTGAGCCACTTGCAAATTCAGCAGGGGATCAAATAATAATACAGTACAAAGTGGTGGTGAGTCAGAGGATGTTGTCGGCGATGTGCACTGTGTGGCGTCCGTTTCGATCTCTCGCTTTGATGGAAAGTGATTGTTGTGATTGGCCCGGGCTAAATTTATTTACGCGGCGTAATTGCTTCACTAACAGCGCACGGTGTTAGGTCCATGGAGTCAATCCTGCTAATGAGCAGATATTGTTCTGAGACACTTCCCTCAAAGTCCAGGAGCTACTGAGAATGATAATAGACGAAAATGGATTTTTAGGAAAACAATTAGGTTTTGGCATGGTGATCTAATTGAATTCGTTCGATCATTCTTTTGATTAAATGGAAGAAAGCACAACACATGCGTATAGCACTGCATGTGTGCTACCAAGTTTTAAATATATTTCGATCATTCTTTGAAAGCCGGGGTAGAGTCTTCCAAGGCACGGGCGGAGAAATTTGGATTGGCTGTTAGCCTCACTGTTGCATCACAATTGGGCAAAGTTCTCAATTTCATTTACGTGTTTGTTTAAATGTGCACTCAGATGCTCTCTGTGGCCCTAATTATTTTACATGATATGTCCCCTGTAAAAGTGGAAAAACAAAAACATGGAGCGTCTTGTTTGTGTTCATTTTCAGTCCGTGCGTTAGCAGGCCACTTTCTGGCAAATCGAGTATGACGTACGATGACAGTACCGCACCACTTTGGATTCTAGGTTGAGGGGAACAAGTCCAATCCAAACTAAAACATGTGAAAACAAACTCTTCCAAAACTAAACAAACCCCAAGCCAAGCATATTTATATTTGTTTCTATTTGTATGCTAGCTAGCATGCTACTTCACAAATAGCACAAACTGCACGTAAAATGCTGTTATGACCTTGAATTACTCTTTGAGGCAAATATGAGCTTTCAGTTGTAGCTTTCAGGACAGGAATTAGAAAAGAAAGTCCCGCTAACCTCTGTAGATTATGCAGTTTAAGGTCTCAGTCGCGTTTGAGTAATATCATCCCATTTCTCGAATGTATAGGATCTTTTTCAAAACGCTATTTTATTTTCACGGACCCTTTGCAATGTGCAAAGGTAGCTTCTTTGCGTTCATTTGTTCATCCATTATTTGGGGTTTTTTTTCTTCCCATCTTTATGCTAGCTAGCAGGCTACTTCTCCTTCAAGAAGAATGACCAAATATGAATAAATAATAATACAACCAAAGACAAGGAGAATGGTTCCATTGGGAGTCAATTGGCATCAAAAAGAAAATACAACTATTGTGTAATCCCATTAAACAACCTGACTCACAAACCCAACAGATGCTAATCCAAGCGATTAATAATCCAATTCAAGGAAGCAAATGTCGCTGCTTGAAAGGGTTCCTCAAAGCATCCAAACAATCAGCGTACTCTGCAAATGTGCTTTCAAGCAATGTGTCCTGTCATTCTTTTTTTTTTTATGCTACCTGCAGCCGGGCCCGGCGTCCCCCCGAGGACTCCCCCTCGCTGCCGCACCTGACGCTACATTATGCGTGCAAAACGTTTGCGCTAGTCGCGGCACTATAATCACAACTCAGGTTAAGAAAAATGGAAGAGAGAAAACAAATGGTGCTTTCCCTCATGGATATGACTCACAGGAATCTTACATGAGCTTGGTGACTCAGCTTTTGCTCTATTCATGATGACAATCCTTTGTACTGTACCTCTCTGCAAATAGAGCGCACGCTGCACAAGGTCCCCAAGTGTGCATTTCAATTGCTAGTTTGAGGATAATTCATACTGTTCTGTTCCCTTTTGGTAACGGTGCTCGGCCTCCAGGGTGGAAACGTCTTTGGGCGCCGCGCTTCCTAACTTTCGCAACAAACTTCATTTTTGAAGCAAGCTTTTTCACCTGAATCGACCTGCGGAAATGCTCCCCCATACACGTACCGTTTTGTGTAAACACACACACGTTGTGTAGGATTGTAACTCGAAAACCATGCAAGGTACGACACCGTTGCATTACTTTGCATTCCACGAAGCTTCCTTTCTTATTCTTCCGAGTCCAATTTTCACGCGGGCCATATAAGGAGTCGTAGATTCCCCGCCCCTTTTCTAAATGTTGCTATGAGGCCAGTCAGACTGCCATATCACTGTCGAGCTGAGTAAGCTGTCTCTTTGATTTCGTCACTGCGCGCACGCACAAACACACACACACACACACACACACACACACACACACACACCACCGAGTTGTGCAAACGTGAGTGGCCAATGGCAATGCTTCATCTTGCATATTTCATGAGACTGCGGAAAACTGCAGTGGAGTAGTTAAGTGCGAGCGGGAATCGCAACTGTTGCACTGTCGCATTGTGTTTCTGAGAGGACAAAACAAGACGGATGTTAGCATTTTCATCGCTTGCAAAATGAGTGACATATCTTGCGTCATAATTGGGAATTCATTATCGTGTCATTTAATCCACTGTCATTTATTCCCCCCGCTTTTGCATTGACTTTTTGCCGCTATTGACTTAAGACAGCGCAAGGGAAACATCCAAAGCAAGATTCATTCATTTTTCAGTTTAGCCATTCCTATTTAAAACAGTTCCGTGCGTCGAAATGACCTGTGACAGAATTTTGTCAAAACCTCCAGGATCAACAATTACAGCATACTTTAAACATCACATTTCTTGTCTTGTTGAAATTAGAGTGATTTGCAGAGGCTCATGCCTGGGGCCAATGAGTACACATTTTGTAACCAGACAATTAGAGCTGGGTCTAAGGGTGACTGCAAATTGTTAATGAACTCGAACCCTTACAAGGCAACATGGATTTAATTTTCCCTCTTGGGAGGCGCGGCACATCTTTTCTAAGCCACAGAATTGCAGTTGCATTGCATCAAAAACTAACGCTCTTAGCTAACGTTAAAATGTGCATCCAACGAAACTTGGAGGTCTGCTTACCTTCTGGCTTTGACACGACTTTAAGAGCGTGTAGTTTAGCCGTTGCTTGCCACAAAACACAACTGTGCTGACTAAAAAGTCAAATTTCCAGTATTCTGTATGGCGATTTTAATCTTGTCCATTATGACATTCCGAACAACTATTGCATAATAATTTGCTTGGTCTGCCAGGGTCAATTACAACATGAATATATTCCTGTCCGTTCAGTTTTACGTGGTTCGGATAATGAATGGATGATATTTTCAGGGCGGTACTTTGATACTAGGGACAAATGATAGATTTAGAATGTACCTTATCTCATTAAATCATGAAATGCAAAGCCTTGAAATATAGCGCAATAAGTACTGTATATGTAGCAGCCAATCCAGATCAACTGTTGCGTGTTAGTCATTTTATGCTACTGCGTCGTTATGTTCACGTCTGAAATACTTTTAAGTGCAGGCCTGTCAGCTCAGCCATGGATCACAGATTTTAATCTTGTTAAAAGCGTAGACGAGCGCAAAAGACAGGCAGGCACTCGTGATTTCATAAAAAAGAAATGTCATCTGTAATAGGCTGTTCCTTTACTAGTCTAAACACGGCATTCTGATTAATATTGCATTTGTGGAATATGAGTTCAGAAGCAAAATCCAGCCGTTTTTTAGCCATCTCACGGGGCGGCCATTTTGTCACTCGCTGTTGACTGAAAATGACATCACAACTGCTCAGGGCTCAGATAACAGGTGAGCCGTGTTTAGACTAGTAAAGGCGCACAGAACATATTATTGTAAAGAACGTTTTTGGATTGACTTCCCCTGTAAGAAGAAGTACATGTACGTGTGTCTAAAAAAAAAAAAAAAGACTGGTAAAAGTAGAAGCACTAATTAGGCACCTGCACTTCATTAAAAGTAACAAAGTACAAACAAACTGAAGTACACCAGTAAAAATGAAAAATGAATGCTTACTGTTTATTATACACAATAGTTGTTTTGATCATTTGGCACAATGAAAAGCTAGCAAGCTTTGTGCTGTCAAAACGTGTTTCCCGTAGTGAACCGAGCTAAAAAAAAAAAAAAAGACAAAAAAACGAAAGAAAAACAGACCCAAGTAAAGTGCTATGTAGTATCACCTGATCTCCTCAGTTGCCTCTGTAGTGTTCAGACGAATGTATATTTGGATAGCACATGCGTGCATCTACTAATAGTAACACACTGGTCTGTTTCTGCTTGCGTCCCCTCAGTGACGTCCCAACAACCTCTGCCTGCTCTCTTCTCTGCTCCGGCTCACTCGAGCCAACGCCCAGTTGCTGCAGTGCAGCTCGCTCCTCCTTTTCCACCAAATCCAAATGACCCCCCCTCCTCCTTGTCTCCTCAGTCTTAGCATCCTCGCCTGTGTTGCTCGCATCGTTCTTGATGCAATGTGCTTTTCCATTTAGGGATTTCAATACCCTAAACGTAAACAAAAAAAAGAGAGTGCGGAGTAAACTTCAAGCGGGAGTGGTGATATCGTAATGCTAATGTCCAAATGCATGGCAAAAGTAATTTAACAACATCAAGTTGACCTTAAAATCATCATCAAAATAAGGACCTTTCCTTAAAAAAAGACCATAATGAGAAGCTTTGCAGATTACTAATGTTAAGTATTAAGTAGTGAGTTCATGTGTTGGAGTACCACTAGCGGTACACAGGCTCCCCCTTGTGGTATGTGAAAGAATCACTAAATTCAATTTTCAAACGGTAACAGTGGCATCAAAGTTTTTTTTAATCCAGCCCCCGTTTAATCTTTAAAGTGGAACTCAACACAAACATTTATTTTTTTAAAAGAATATATTGTACGCAGGCCCACTAGTTGAAACACAGCATTCTGATTTATGGAATATGAGTTAAGCAGCAAAATCCACCCATTTTTAGCCATTTCTGGGGGCGGCCATTTTGTCCCTTCTGTCGACTGAAAATGACATCACAGCTGCTCAGGGCTCAGATAACGACTAATTATAGCTCAGCTTCGGAAAACAGGTGAGCCGTGATTGGTCGTTATCTGAGCCCCGAGGGTTAACGTCAAAAAAGGCCTGTTTTCTTGCCATGGCATTTGGACCTTATACCACTGAACGGATTTTGGAACACAGTGTTTGGTGTACATGCTACAGAGCGAAAGCTCTTCCTGGAATGGAAGCCTTGCAAAAACGGGCCCAGTCGATGGACATTGATCGAGAGCAGCACAAGCTTTGTCCTCAAATGCTCCAGGGCTGCTCACTCTCAAATTTTGGAAGGTCAGCAGATTCCTCGGTGGAGTGAAAAGCACCCAAAATGGGGAATAATCTTTATCTCAGTGAAGAGGCACGACTTGGATAGTGCAAGGCGGTTTAAAGCAGAAGTCAACCCAAACATTTTTTTTTTCAAGAATATGTTCCCAGCAGGCCCACGAGTTGAAACAGGGCATTCTGATAAATATTACGTTTGTGGAATAAGTGTTAATGCACTCGTTTTTAGCCGATCTCTGGGGACGGCCATTTTGTCTTCTGTCGACTGACAATGACATCACAACTTCTCACAACGACCAATCACGGCTGACCTGTTTTCTGAATCCGAGCCGTGATTGGTCGTTGTGAGCAGTTGTGATGTCATTGTCAGTCGACAGAAGACAAAATGGCCGCCCCCGGAGATCGGCTAAAAACGAGTGCATTTTGCTGCTTAACTTATATTCCACAAACGCAAAATTAATCAGAATGCCGTGTTTCAACTAGAGGGCCTGCTGGGAACATATTCTTGAAAAAAAAAAAAAAATTGGGGGGTTGACTTCCGCTTTGAGTGAACATGCAATTCTGCTATTAGCTGACAGAAGAATTTCACGTGGGCTCCTCATCAGCACTCCCACAGAGAAAGTTTGCACCATTCTTCTCCTTGACAGAAAGCTACTCTGCACTATTGTGCCATCTTGGCTTCCACGCGTCGACGCTGAGATGATTTCTGGACGACCGCCAAGCCGCTTTTTGCCCTCCGGCTCTTGATTTCTCACAAGAGTGTCTCTGGCATTGTGATCAATGACTCCTAATGGCGGGGTGGGCGTGCAAAGCCTGAGAATTATAAAAGATCGCTAGATTCTTTTTTTTGCAAGGCGATAGACGAGCCGCAAATCCAATTTTTGGGGCTGATTCATATCAGACGGGTCGCAGTGAGGATGCGTTCTGGACGTGGGCTGTTATTTTGTCTCAGTCAAATCAATGGCAGACTTGCAACACTGCCAGATGTCAGAGCGGGGCATGTGGAATTCTAAATCAAACTATTGTAATCATCACAGCACAGAGAGAGAGAGAATGCAAATACCACACTGGCAGGCCGCAGCTGTGATTTGAACCTGAAACCTGAAAGTGCAGATAGAGCACGCTCTAAAAAACAGTTGGGTTAAAAATAACACAATTTGGGGTCAAAAATGGACCGAACCACAAATTGACAAATCTGACCTTTTTTCTTGTATTGTTTTGAATAAAAGCACCCCATTTTTTGAGGTTGTTTTGTACAAAACTATCCAGTTTTGGGTCAAAGTGACCCAAGTAGTGGGTCGGTCCATCTTTTGACCCCAAATTGTGTTACGGTATTTTTAACCCAACTGTTTTTAGAGTGTGCTCTATCATTCTCCACAAAATACAAAGAAAAACACACAAATAATACAAAATAAGAACACTCACAAGGAGGTAGTAAGCTACAACTCACAGTTAGATGCAAATACTTGGAAATTCAAAACGGAAACAATTGAAACCGAAGTAGAAGTACTGTGTGGTACATTGTGAATCCAGCCGCCGATGTTCTATAATTCTCCTCATTAGGGTCACTGCACTGGACAATTTCGAGTCTTCATTGAACCGACCATGCCTGTTCTTAGAATGATTTAGTAAACTGAAGGATGTAACAATGGAGTAAAGTAATTTAACATTTCATGTGTCACATTTTACTGCAGGGCTAACTTCCTTGGTGAGCTTTAAGAAGAGGCTCCTCCTGAGTGTATTTTAACCTGGAGGCCTCATGTCGCAGGTTCGTATACTGGAACTTGACTGACATCTAAAGTTGTATGTGTGGAAGTGCAGCAAGAGCAGAAGTGATATTATTAAGGACAGCCATTTACAACACAAGTGAGTATCGAAGTGAGGGTATGTACGCATGTCATGTGTGTGTGTACTGCATATATATATATATATATATATATAAAACGGTTCATAAAACTCGCTGTTTGGTCCATTTTCCGTACAGCAATAAGGCTCAAATGCATAAGACTAGTTTTTTTTATTTTTTTATTTAGTTTTGACAGAGAGCAAGTTACAATTCAATTTGCTATGAAGCAAAAAACATTCCCTGTTATAAAAGCACAAAATAGAATAAAAACTTGGGGTTGTTCATGAATAACAATAATTTATATATATATATATATATATATATATATATAGAGAGAGAGAGAGAGAGAGAGAGAGAGAGAGAGAGAGAGAGAGAGAGAGACAGTACATATATATATATATATATATATATATATATATATATATACTGTTGGTTATATTTCTATATTTCTTTCACTTCTTCCTCTTGTAACTTTTGTCCCATGACAATGTTTTTCTGTATGTGTTTACCTCAGAGGGAATGGGTGCCATTTTCAAGGAAGGACACGGTGCATGCAATCTGTGTTCTATTTAGGCCAAGAAGCATGTGACTCTGCTTGAAAGATAGTCTGGTCATATCACTGATATCAAACAATAAGCGTCTGAGTCTAAAAATAACCACAATATTGAATCAAAGATAGAGCGGCGCTTGCAGTTTAAGTGGAATAAGCGTGACTAACTGAATTGGAAAATCCACTGTCATTTACAACAACACTGTGACTGAGTGATTTCACTTGCTGATTCATGCCACACCATCCAGGAAGGTGCTGTAGATTCTTTAAATTGTAATAATCCTAAAGTGCCACTAGATAGTGCTCACACAACGCTTGAGACAGAGAAATTATTATATATATATATATATATATATATATATATATATATATATATATATATATATATATATATTTTTTTTTTTTAAATATTTATATATTTATATACACATTTATATATAAATTAATATATATTTATATTATATTTATATACTATATACTTTGAGTGGACTCTTCTGTTCCACCTAATAGAATCCGAAATAAGAGCTCTATTAAATAAAACAACAAAAAAGTCTTTTAAAATGATAGCATTGATTAGCATGTTTTTTTTGTTTTCTTTTTCTTTTTTTTTTACTCTGTAATGTTGCACGTGAAGCTGAACCATGAGACCTTACGTGCGGATTTGCTGTGGTTGCAGAAAGAAATGTTACGTGAATGTCCTTGAGAATCCTCCAGAGCCCACGAAAGTGTCTCTGAAGCTGACAGGAAATAATGAAGGCGCCTTGTGTTGATCATAAATGATTTAACGCCCTCCTTAACGATAAGAGGAAGGCAGATGCAAAACAATTCTAACAAGCCAAGACTCAACCCTCGGGCCAAAGACAGCAGTTTCCTGGGACCCTGACAATGCTTTTAATTTAATTAGTCTTTGGTGACACCAACTGAGCCCTATACGTCCATACTTTTTATTTATGTTTTTATCCCAAGGGAACCCAATTTGTCTTGCTAATTATTTGACTCTTCCGATGCTCCGATTAATGGCGCTGACTTTTGATTCCGGAATGGAGCAGACGTTAGCTGGCAGGCTAATAGCCATTATATTTGGATAAAATGTTTTTTTTTTGTGTTTTTTTTCATCGCCCCCATTTTCAATCCTGCTTGACGGGATTGGACAGATCTAACTTTGATATGTTTTGACATGAATATTTAGTATCAATCCTTGCTCTTGTCACACGCTCTCGCCCTCTTTTACGGTTGCTGCTGCCTATTGTTATGCAACAGCGTGGAGAAAGATGATGTTGCAGGGGGGACCAGAAAAGGAGATAGGGAGAGAGTGCATGTTGTTATTACTTCCCCTTGCTGCAGGTGAAGAATAATAGGCTGTGGGGAGCACAAAACAACCTACCGCTCTAATGTTTTTAAGAATCTGATGTAATGAGGCGCTTTTCTCAAACATATGCCTTGTTAGCTTCAGAAGTAGACTACAGCTATTGTATAGTCCCATTTACAGTAAACTGTCCAAAAAAAAAAAAAAAAAAAGTAAAATCTATTGTATCAAAGATGATTGCTGTTTGAGTTATTTTACAAGCATCTGTTTTACTATTCTTGCCCTCCTTTCTGTCTGTAGGAGGGAGGGGTGCCATGGAATGCCATGGAATGCCATGGCGATGTGAAGGCATCCTGCAGCATGGACGCCTCAGTCCTTTGTACCTGGAATGAGCCACTATGTCGGAGGACGGAAGGTGCCATGCGGGAGACGACGGTAAAATGGGGACGCTCGGCGGATTAAAAACAAGCAAGAGGGAGATTTGCGGAAGGATCCCCGCACTCCCAAACGCGGCACTGCGTGACTGGTCTCTGGGAGCAACGTGGGGAGAGAGAGAGAGAGGGAGAGGTAGGCAAGTGGGGGAGGGGAGGTGAGGGGAGGGGAGGCAATTCAGCGCAGTGCGAGCGACCGGATGAGTGGCCGCATCAGCACCGCTAGCCGTAGCATCTTGAAGCTGACGTGCGGCTTGCGGCTGCCGTACCATCTCCATCGGCTGTACGCGGGTGCGGGAGGGGGGGGGGAGGGCGGGTTATCGGGGGGAGTCGGACAGCAGCACACGCATGCCGCGGCGGCAAGCCGAGGGGAGCTAGTCGGGGACTAGTCTGGGCTCGGGGGGACTCGGGCAAGAGTAAACCGGGGGGGGGGGGGGGAACTACCAGTAGCAGCAGCAGTGTAGCAGCGGCGGCAGCGGCGGCAGCGGCGGCGACGGCACCATGGCGCAAGCCGCCAAGCAGCTCCGCAAGACCAAGGACCTCGCCGAGGCCGCCGCCCAGGAGCAGCGGGAGAAGGAGGAGGAGAAGATCAAAAAGAGGAATCGATCCAGGGATCGCAGGCGCAAGGTAGGGAGACGAGGGAGGTGACGGCGTCGCCTCGGTCTGGCACTCTCGTCATCTTCATCCGTCACTCTTGGCAGCGTGTTTCCCTTGACTGGTAGCGAGCGTTCACTTACACATGCATAATTACCCCACTTGGTCCTCGGGCCTCAGCTGGTGTGTGTGATTGTTCGGGGGAGGTGTGGCTGTGTGAGGCTTTTCCCTTAATGGCACTCTCGCGTTGACCACGATTGAATCTTACTGCAGTCGTGTCTCGAATGGATGCCGGGGTAGTTTGATGCCCTCCAATGCGTTTTTGCTTCATGGTATCGTGCCCATGGTACTTATGCTTGAACGGGGACAAGGCAAAATGGAGGGAAAGGTGCAATTTGAACCTCCTCGCCACGTTTCGGTGGCATGCATGTAGGTTTTTAGTCAGGAATGAAATGACACTTTGTGGTTTCAGCCCCCAAATGTTCCTCCAGTTGGGTGAAACTCTCACATGCTGGGTTTGCCTTTCGGTGCACATTTTATGAGCTTTGTACCGCCTGTGCACTCAACCTTGGCAGCCCCAAAATGATTCATGAGAATGAATATTGCATATTTTAATCTGTTTCATATATTGCATGCTTGTCAGTTGGATTACAAGGCAAACTTTAAGAGAAAAAAAAAAAAAAATCCAGTTCACTGTGGGAGGATAGATGAGAAGTATTCAGTGTACTATTTTAGGGGTGGCTGGGCTGGCTTCATCGGTTTTCCACTCCGAAATCGAAAATGACTATCATTTTTTTTCCCCCACATTATTGCCATACAGTTGACATTACTGTGGTACCTCGAATCGGGGAGCTGTTAGCCCATTTAACTAGACAAAATTTCCGCCGGCATCAAAGGATTAACTCAGCATGATTGACTTTTTCCGCAAAGCACTGTTCTCAGCAAGGGGCAGGTGCATGCAGAGGGCGGGGCCAACAAGGTGGTGGCACGAAACTTCAAATAAATAAGCCTCCGTCCGCACCCACTAACGCCGCAACATTTCCGGGCACATCGGAAGCGGATCTTCTGTGTCTGTTGTATTGCAAATGAGCCCCTTTGTTTGACAAGAAGAAGAACTGAGTGAAGATGCGGACTGATTATGCTACGCTAGCTTCTTGCGCAAGCGGCTAGCTTGCCAGCTGCCGACCGGCTTTCTGCCGTATGATTGTGATCCAAAAATAGAGCCCGGGGCCACGTGGATAGCCCGTGGGCCTGTTCAAAAATACCTACCAGTC
This sequence comes from Filicampus tigris, assembly GCF_054856515.1. Lineage (NCBI taxonomy): Eukaryota > Metazoa > Chordata > Actinopteri > Syngnathiformes > Syngnathidae > Filicampus > Filicampus tigris. Next base: position 15,976,575 of record NC_141231.1, read on the forward strand.
ATGGGACATTGTGATTTCCTAGCAATATTGTAGAAGTGATCATTTTAAAATGCACACACTTGCAGAGATTTATAGAAGTAACCTATTGCATATTGATATTTATCTGTTTCTTCTGAAGCCGAGCTAGAGTGCCGCGCGTGTTCTTTTTCATATATAAAATGCGTGTGTGCGTTCACGAGCCGGTGAGAATGTTGTGTAATCTCTTTTAAATTTTTAGAACATCTTTCTTGCGGGTCATAAATAATGCCTCTCCAGAATTTGAGTCCTGCCTCTTCCCCTCTTTTGCTCGGTGAATTTGTAAAATTATGCTCCTTGTTTTGTTGCCCTTGCTTTAGATAGGAGACAAGATAAAGAGTTTATTTGAGTTCACTTTCATGGTTTGACGTTTTTGACTCTTAAGCGTGGCGCACACTAAATCTAAAGTGCAGCGGGACCGCCAGGAAAACTTTTCCTCTAAGCTGAACCGTCACCGTGCATGACGTAATGAAAGACCTCAGTCAATCTCACAGGAGTTTATTCAATTGAGCATCCGGAGATGACCACTTCTTTGGATTATTTTTTTTTTTTTTGTAATTTATTCCAAAAAGAGAAACCGAGAGAATAATGGAGAAAAATTTGCGAAAGAAATGTGACGGCAGTAAATGCAGAATGTTTACAAGTGCTTATAGTGGGAAAGCTCAGCGTTTCCTCGGGGCAAAACAACAACCTGTTTGGAACAAAGCCGTTTATTCTCCATACCAAGTACCTCCGTTGTGAAACTTGTAAAGTGTCTGCCGTGCAGTAGAAATGTGGACGGCTGAGTCCATTTCGTTGTTAGTGCAAGAGGAAAATGTCTTTACGATTGTCTCTTGGACATTTCAAGTAGTACAATCTGGGATGTTAGCCAAACGAAATCGTGTTTACTCTAAATAACAAAACTAGCAGATAATAAGTCTTTAAATGTCGAGCATCAGAAACAACGTGACTTCTTTTCCCTCATCCTCTTTTGAAACAATCATCAATTGTCGTTTTATTCAACTCCCTGCTAATTGTCTTTTCTCTTCAAATCCTTCGTCCTCAAGTTGATTGTTGCTTTGGAGCAATTTCATGTATGAAATATGTAATTGAGACAGACAGCCAAACAGTAGACATCAGGAGGTCCTAATGTCCAAGGATAGTAATTAAGTGAAATTAACATTGTCGTAAATCAAACGGGGCAGCATGCTAACGTAGCGCCTCCGCCCACACTGCTCCCCTTGTACAAAGGTCATCCGCTACAGCTTCAAGAGAAATGTTCTCATAACACTGGACGGACTGTACTCCAACTTATATTAGGAGTTTAATAAGTGCTGAGTCTCTGCTATAGGTTATTGTTGCACTGCAGTTTCCATTTAGGCAATAGACCATAGATTATCGATAAAAGAATAAATAGATATAACTGCAGTCACACAATTTGGTGGGACTTTCACTTGAAGCTTGAATGGATAGCGTCCACCTTTTTATGTATTTTTGGACATACTGGTTTTGGATCTGACAGCACAGCACGGAGTGCGCAACAAACCATCGTATTTTTGTCTTTAGCTCAACTTAATGAATAGTGACAGTATTTCCATCTGGAGAATGCAAATCTCTCTCCTTCCTCCACTGTGGTATGTTGTGGACACGTGCGTTGAATAATGTACGATAAGTTGATGATAGATCTTGGCCATCTTGACATTGTTTGGGGTTCGTCTACATTTCTTTCTTCGCTGTCAAATGTCTTGTTGCTGTGGCTCTTCAGTCATGCACTTAATACAATGGAGTTGAAGTTCTGCTAATGGATGGTGTGTGCTCTTTGTGAATATACGTGTGTATGCGTGTGTGTGTTATCAGGGCTTCAGGGTACCTTGTCCTGCTTTTATGTAACATTTATGGAAGTAGAGCCATCACCTTGCTAACACCGTCTTCTGCCTGAGCCACAAAAGTCAAAAACATCAGATGTACTGCATATCGCTTGGTTACTAGAAGACGTGATCAGATCATAAACTTGAAGCAGCGTATGCTTTTAAAGTGGAAGTCAACGGAAACATTTTTTTTTTCAAGAATATGTTCTATGCAAGCCCACTAGTTGAAACAGGGCATTCTGATAAACATTGCGTTTGTGGAATAAATGTTAATCCACTCGTTATCAGCCATCTCTAGGGGGCGGCCATTTTGTCTTCTGTCGACTGACAATGACATCACAACTGCTCACAACGACCAATCACGGCTCAGGTTCATAAAACAGGTCAGCCGTGATTGGTCGTTGTGAGCAGTTGTGATGTCATTGTCAGTCGACAGAAGACAAAATGGCCGCCCCCAGAGATCGGCTAAAAACGAGTGCAATAACACTTATTCCACAAACTTAATATTTATCAGAATGCCTTGTTTTGACTTGTGGGCCTGCATAGGACATATTCTTAAAAAAATATATGTTTGGGTTAACCTCCCCTTTAAGTAGGGATGTAACAATTCACTCAAAGCCCCGATTTGATTCAATTTTCGATTTTCAGTTCCCGATTCGATTTAAAAAAAAAAATTGCTACTATGCTTGTCTCTGTGCGCTAGTGCGGTTCTGGAGCCATCTACAAAAGCAATATGCAATGATTTTTGGCGCAAGCGCAATTTGATCTACACATTCAAAATGTGCTATGCATATGGAATGAAAAAACGTTTCAAGACATGATTTCCTAGATGGATTTAATCAAACAGATTAGTCAAATCGATTAATCAGTCCGAATCGATTTCTAATCGCTCTTTGATTAATCGTTACATCCCGACTTTTAAGGTTATTGTCATACACTCTGTTCCTAGTAACTGTAAGCAAGGGTCTTTGTGATCGCAAGCCGGCTCAATGTTTAATACGGTACAAGGTCTGGATGGTAGAATAGATTACATAGGGTATTCGGCGCATTAGCCAGCTTTCATTTTTCTGGGGAGGAATAAACCAGCAAGGCACGATAATAAATAGAATTGATGACATCATGAAAGACAGCATTCGGCACACCTTCGCCATCAAAGGTTTTTGAGTCTCAGCGCAAGAGATTTGACTTGGGGTTTGTCTAATATTAGAGTAATACTGGCAGATGAAAAATGACATTGGATCGGCGCTAAAGAGGTGACTTGACATGGATGGTTGGTGAAAGCAACATGAAGAAGTGGCATGAGAGCGTAGGAGGGACGGTGCCTTTTGAAGAGAAGAGTTTGAGGAAAGGGAGGGCAGGATGGAGCCAAGGTCGAACGGAGCAGAGCAGCACTCGGCTGGGCCCAAAGCGGCAATAAGCTATATTTGCCTGCCAGCCTAGGATTACACTGCACCTTAGACCACACACACCACCTCTGTGTTACTGTATCCGGCTCTGACTGTATCCCTATGTGCTGATGTGATTCCAGGCAAGTAGTGTGATTGCTGATACTTATCATACACTTTTATGGGATTACCAAGGAGAAATTTTGATCCGGAGACCAAAGTGACCATCCATTTCAAAATGATTTGTTTGTATTGCGGCTTAGTGCATTGGATTAGAATACTTTTATCTGTTTTACTTTAAAAAAAAAAAAAAAAAAAGTATCTATTGAGTATGTACAATGATATTTCACTTGTCAACATGCTTGCAAAAAGCATAGTTTTACAGTTGGCCCAGAGCCTTGTTTTAATCATCACTTTTATTTTTTGTGCATGGTATCTTTCATCCCTCTGAGGTGGTGTCATTGATATAACACAAATATTAAATGATGCAATTTGAATGGTCGACTCGGACCCGCGGGGGCTCATCAGGGTGAATTTGAAGACTTCTGAAAGGAAACAGTTTTTTATCGTGAAGCATGAAATGTAATAAAGATCGATTGCGTAGCTTTGCAGAAAGCCACGTTTAAGTTGACAGCGTGGGACACACACAGGGCAGCCGTCTTCCTTCCCTGAATTTAGGATGAAGAAATATCCTTGCTTGGCAATGGGGAAAATGAGCAATCGATTAACCAATTATTTATTTCGTTTGTTTTTTATGGGAGGTAGGTGCACACCGACGTAAACCCAAAATGTGTACGAGTCAGAATAAAATGCAGTTTTTTTCATTTTTAAATGACTGAGACAAATATGCTATTAGGCTAACAACATCGTGTTCGTTCATTATTATTGGGCTAACTGATATTTCTCTTCGGTAAAATCACTTAGTTACTGGAATGAAATGAACAGTTTTATGTCTAATGAATTTATTAATCAAATGTAGTAAATATTAATGAAGCTGTGAACCTCCTGGAGGCAGATATGCTAATGTGAAAAAAAAAATTGCTCCACTAGCCATGACGCAAAGGTTTCAGAAATTCAATCCACAGCTCCAGCACGCGTTTGCATTTGCGAGAAGCTAACGGCGTTGCTTTCGGTAGCATGGTTTGGATCAGAGGGAGCGAGACCATACAAAAGATGCTTTCGCTCACCCGTACTCGCTAATCAGAGCATCCATCAGCGTTGTTAGCAAAGCCGAGCAGCGGCAAGCTGTGGCGCGGCGCAAGAGCGATAGGAGACGTAAATCTTGTGGCCAAGTTTATTATAAACCCCCCGAGGGTCAGGTGACAGGCGGCCTGAGGTGACTGATGTAACCATGGAGACTACAGGATGACACTGCACATTGCGAGATGATGAAGGGATGAGGAGACGGACGAGGGCGTGCCTCGATGTTGATGAGCCATCTAAAGGGCTGCCTGGATATACGGACAGACGTGAAGTAGTGGAGGGAGAAATAGCTTGTCGCTTGAGCTACGTGCTACAACGCCACAGATGTATTTGCTAGCTAGCATAAAATGCTACAGCTAAAATCACATTCGATCAACTATGTTGAAAGAAAACTTTCAAAACACATCTAACTTACATAATTGGCCTACATACAAGATATAGCCAGTGCTAATGATTCATCAGGGGTCATTAGCAAAGTCAGGATGAGTGAGCACTGTTAATTCCAAAGAATCATTATAAAGGAGAGGGAAAGTGATACAGACTGGCACCATGCCATACACACTGATAGGCACACACAGTGAACATACACACTTGGAAGTGGAACTGTTCATTATGTAATGGAATTAGCAGCGCTCAAGGTCTGTGTGGATCATGTGGCCTTCAGAAGTCCACTAATGCACTGAAACAGTAGCTCGCAGGCGCACCCGCACTGCATCGCACAAAGTGGACGTGATAACGCCGGCACATGATGATCAAAAATCACAGATTCCGTGTCTTGTTATTTGAGGTTTTTTAGTTTGATCATTGCGAAGGCTTGGTGAAATCTTTTTGCATGTAATTCAGCTCCGTTTCGTTCAAGACAAAAATCCAGCCCACATTTGCCACACAGAGCAATTAAATCATTTGAATTAGGGACGGGTGAGTAACGACACCAGGTATCAGTATCAGGCCTATACCCGGACTTACTTCAAGGTATCGGTACTCGCCACGGACCCTCTTGTGGGTTTTACGATCAGGAACTAGAAATTGGAAGAATAGAAAATTGCTCTTAATTTCATGCAGTTTTAACAAGATAATATTATAGGATAATCTAATAAAACGTGAGATAGTCTTGCGTTTGTCATCCTTGATCGGGAAGTGGAAAAATCGGGACACAAATAGCCCGATTAAGTTTATGTGTACCAGGCCTTTGACTTCCTCCAAATCTTATGTTGGAATAGCTACATTTTTCTCGGTCGAGGTCAAATTAAGTTGAAAAATGTCAATGTTCTCGATGAACTGAAAGTTTTCTGGCAAGTGTCACTTTTATTGCACCCATGCAGGCATAGCACGGGCATAGTTTAATTCAGTGCCGTCAACCGTTATTGATTGGTTATTGAATGATGGGCCATTTCATCTGTCGGCTGGCTGCTATCCCAATGACACATTCCCTTCGTTCTCATTAAGAGGACACATAAAAAGCACGTCCCAGTGAATAGGAATCACAAGTGGCTCGTGTGTTGTATTCCCATTGTCAAAATACAGAAAATAGCAAAAGGGAGCATCAGCAGTTTCGCAGCAAGCCCGCCATTACCAGCTGCCATTGTTTCGGCGGTGTCACTTTGCAGTGTTTGCATCAGCACTCGGTGATGGCAGCCCGGCCGCGAGCACGACGAGAAGAGACAGCTCCGAGCAATCTCGAGCGCTTCTCCCGAGTTGACTCTCAAAGCTTGTCACCCCTCTGCTTCTTGATCCTCTCACACTGTCAGGCCTTCCCCGGTGGAAATGACGTTGTGTTACTGTATATGGCCACGACCTCTTATAACGAAAACATGCAATGGATGTAAAAAAAAAAAATTAAAAAAAAAACACACACACACCTCTATTCAAATGCCAGGTTTTGTCATGTAAAAAAAGACACCAAGATGAATAATTTCAAAACCTTTTCCACCATTTATGTGACCTGTAACCTGTACAACCGTCTTTTCATATGCCCTTGATTAACTCCAAATAGTTCTAGCAAGTTTTTCCATGGTTACTACAATTTAACAGAATTTCAAATTAATCTTAAAGCGGAAGTCAACCCAAACATTTTTTTACCAAGAATATGCTCTATGTGGGCCCACTAGATGAAATTCTGATTAATATTGCGTTTGTGGAATATGAGTTAAGCAGCAAAATCCAGTCATCTCAGGGGGGCGGCCATTTTGTCACTTCTGTCGACTGAAAATGACATCACAGTTGCTCAGGCCTTAGATAACGACCAATCATGGCTCAGCTTCAGAAAACAGGTCAGCCGTGATTGGCTGAACAGTTGTGATGTCACTTTCAGTCGACAGAAGTGACAAAATGGCTGCCTCCAGAGATGGCTACAACGGGTGGATTTTGCTGCTTAACTCATATTCCACAAACGCAATATTCCCACCTCTTTTAAACGGGTTTCCGTCAGCGATTCCGACTGCAAACTTCAACAACTCACTCTTGTTCCTCGCTGCGAAAAATAGACTAAAGACAGACTACATACGTAGACAGAATGCCCAGCTCTGCGTAAAAGTATAACCCCAACAATGACACGGCAAAAATGGGAGTGTTTCATATCGTCGCCGTCATGTGAAAAACACTTATCTGCATTTTTTTCAATTTTCTTATTTTTACGTGAATGGCGTTTCCGCGTTACAGACATTGCATTAACGTGAAAATTCAAAAAATTTCCAAAATTGGACGTAAGTGTTTTTCACAGGACAGCGACAATATGTAGATCACATTTATTTATATAGCACTTTTCATACAAAAAAAAAATGCAACTCAAAGTGCTGTCCAATAAAAATGTCCAAAACACAACACAAAAGATAGACCCGCTCCAGCCCTCCCTTCCGACAAACCCAAAGACATATATCATAAGGCCTCAATAAACGCGCAGACTTTTGTCAGGAGGTAACACTAAACCATCAATTCATCGTGCCACAAACGCTTGCAAAGCATCTGCATAAGCGGGGATCAGGACATATTAAAAGTGTTGACATCTCAAATCCCCAACATGTTGCTGTCAGCCAAAGTGAGTCGGTTCGTGCCTCAGAAACAACGTGTCAGCCTGGTCATTTCCTCAAAATGAAGTCTCCAAAATTCGGGCACTCCTAAAACGACTCATCGTGCTCTAAGTAAAATGCTTCAAATTTCAAGTATGAGCGTCATTAAAGTCCGTTCGATCTCAAATGATTTGCATGTGTGTACGGGTGTGTTTGTATGTGTGTGTATGTGCACTGATTACATTGATTTAATGTTATGGATGTGTTGCTTGTGCTCCATCTATTGCAAATGTTAATTTACTGCTGGGCGTGCACATTTAGCCTCATTAACTGACATGATGATTTTTATTTCTGGATAACCTGTTATCTCCCTTGTAGTCTTCCACCTTCCTCTAAAAGTCTGTTAATCGAGCACATGCTATTAATATAAAATTGACATATGGTATCCCGGGTGCGCATCTATCTTACTTGAATGTCACAGCGTGTGCTGTATGTTTTAAAATGACAACAAAAAATACCTGGAAATGACTACAAAGAAAAGTAGCTATTTTTTTTTTTTTTTTTTTACACTCCGTATTATTAAAGCTTTTTGTTACCTCACGAGTGAACCGAGCACAAACAACAGAGTGGCCATTTGTTCAAGTAAACAATCAGGTCAGGTCCATTGCAAGCATCCATTATTGCTCCGACCGCAGAGGCATCGGCTGAGTACTGCAATAAATGTAACCACGTTTTACCGGAACAGCCTGTTTGTAATGAAATATAACGAGAGCTGCATTAAAACAACATGAAATTAGCAGACTCCGCGCAACAGATGGAAATGTAAATAAATCAAGGCTTCGGTGCCAGACTACAGAAGGACAAACCACAGAAGGCAGAGAGAGGCTCCACAGTTTCGCACGGATATGTGGTCCGTTTGCGTTGTATCCTTTACATCCTTTTAAGTCTAAACGGGAGCAGGGCCAGTGTCTTAATAGTAACTGCAAATGTGATACATGCACTAATGTTCTCTTGCCGCATAAGCTAGTTAGAGTTTTACATCGTTATTCGCACATCTGTGTCTATGACTCATACTAGTAAACAAATTGACCATTTGACAAAGTGTTTCTGGCTGCCATTGCACCAGCAGTCCCGTTGGGGACGTCGGGGTGAAAGGGAAAAACCCTTTCATTTGCCCATGGTCCACATTTTAAAAGCATACCCTTAAACGGGAAATCAAACATATTTTTTTCAAGAATATGTTCCCAGCAGGCCCACTAGTTGAAAGACGGCATTCTGATTATTAGTGCTTTTGTGCAATATGAGTTAAGCAGCAAAATCCACCCGTTTTTAGCCATCTCAGTGGGCGGCCATTTTGTCACATTACAGTTGCTCAGGTCACGAACAATCACGGCTCACCGGTTTTCTGTAGCTTGGCCATGATTGGTTCTTGAATGAGCCCTGAGTAATGATGTCATTTGATGTCATTGTCAGTCGACAGCAAGTGACAAAATGGCCGCCCCCTGAGATGACTAAAACAGGTGGATTTTGCTGCTTCATTCCTTTTCCACAAACACAATATTAATCAGAATATTTTAAATTAATATTTAGACTAGTGAGGCGGCATAGAACATACTATTGTAAAGACAAATTTGGCGTTGACTTCCAATTTAAGGCAACTTCTGCATGTACGAATGGCATACATCCGCTCTCTAGCACTGGGATCGTCGACTCTTCAGTACATCGCCTCCATCTTACAGTGGCTGAAATCATTACCAGTCCAGTAAAACCTTTTAAAAGATTATGTAGGCCAGAAGGGTATTTGACCAAGTCAGGACACTTCACACCACAACACTCAAATTGTGGAAAAGATTATGTAGGCCAGAAGGGTATTTGACCAAGTCAGGACACTTCACACCACAACACTCAAATTGTGGTCGTCGTGGCCACTGTTTGATTGCTTCTCACATGCCAACCATGGTAATGAAAAAAAAAAAAGTTTTGTCTTGATTGACAAGCTTATGATGTACCTTACGAGAAAGAAGATAATGCTTCTACCTCCCAATAGGTGAGTCTCACTTCACGTCCGCATTTTAAGGTTGAATACACAACCGGGACAGGACACAACCGGTGTGAGCTTTCATAGCCTGAAATGTCCCAGAATGGCGTCGTCATCAGCACAAACGCAGCTTTTGTGGAATGTTGAACCCACACTGCACTACTCCAAATGAATGTCAATGCCTTTTGAACGTTGTTTTTATGGGCTCTTTTTCCACAAGCTGTGTCCCAGTTTCCAAGTGCAGCCGGTAGGCATGGTAGCAATGCAACAGTAGCGCGTCTCCGCCGCCTAATCGCATGCTAGCTTACCTGCATTGTCAGCACTTCTTACAGCCCAGCAAGGCTGTATAGGGCACATCCCAAAGGACACAGCCACTGTATTACCTTTCCAACACCGCAGGCTTGTTGGAAATGATAACATTTGTCTTGCCCTAATTCTTTGCATCACTCAAAATTGTTGTATATAATCCACAGTTGTTGTTATTTAGGGTTTTACAAAACACTATAAAACATGTTTGTCCAGTCTCATGTTAGTGAATGCTGCCTCTCTATGACGCAGGGTTTCCCAAAATTTTCAGATCAAGACAAATTGGATCCTCCCTATGACCCAGGCCTACTAAATTACCCTATTTCTGCAAATAGTGCCGAGGAGTTCATTTTCTCTATAGCAACTCAATTTGTGCAAACATTTTTGGAATCATATTAAACAATATACCCTGTTTATAACAATTGGTGTAATGTGTAACTGGATTTAAAAATGAAAGTAAAAGAACATTACATACCATCAGGATCAGTTGCGTGCACGCCATTTTCCTACAAAGTACTCGGTTTTTCTCTTACACACCATGACTGCCGTGGCAAATGTTTTGACAGTTCAAACATCTCACCGGGCATCTCCGGCCCGTCACGTTTGCCCATCCCTCCAAGCACAACATCTCCTGACACATCCTGTTATGTCCACGTCGTCGTGAAACGCGGCGATCATCATATAAATGTAGCCAAATCAGCATTCGAGATACCGCCTTCACCTAGTTGAAAGACGGCATTCTGATTAGTAGTGCTTTTGTGCAATATGAGTTAAGCAGCAAAATCCAGCCGTTTTTAGCCATCTCAGGGGGCGGCCATTTTGTCACTTCTGTCGACTGAAAATGACATCACAACTGCTCAGGGCTAAGCTAACAACCAGTCATGACTCAGCTTCAGAAAACAAGTCAGCCGTGATTGGTCGTTACCTGAGCCCTGGGTAGCGTTGATGTCATTTTCAGTCGACAGAAGTGACAAAATGGCCGCCCCATGAGATGGCTAAAAATGAGTGGATTAACTCTTATTCCACAAACGCAATATTATCACTATGCCTTGTTTCAACTAATGGGCTCGCATCAAACTTTTCTTGAAAAAAATGTGTTTGGGTTGACTTCCGCTTTAACTGGGAGGGCTGGCAGTGGCAGTGAGGGAGTTGATATTGCAAATGGAAATTTTGGATGAGCCTGGGAGTTGAAAAAGGCATCGTTCACTTCCATCTTGAAGGTCAGTGCGTGAGCAGTAGTGTGTATCAACTGAGTTAACTACACATTTTCTTGCCTTGATTCAGATACCTTGTACGTGCTATTATTACTAATCGCTCCTGCATGATTAAGCAGAGCAAAACTATTTGCTACGGTATATATGTTGTGTATGTGTTGGATGAGTCATTGATGGTGTAGTGAGACACTCGCATGACTTTGGTGCAGGCACGGGTACCGGCTCAGTCCCCACTCTGTGACGGCGTGAATTTGACCGGCGATATGTTTTGGATGCGGTGCGCAGTTGCGTGCGTTGATGTCACGTGCTGAATAGAGTCAACAAGAATCAGTGGCGTTTGAGTGACGAGGTTGATTGGTGTCCCTCTGAATGAAGTTCAGCTTCCCGGTAATGTAATGTCAGCTTGTCAAGCTCGTATTTCTTAGGTTTATTCGGTGCCGGTTCATCATGCGGTGACTTCTGGAAAAGATTATGTCACCGAGTCTCCAGCTTGTCTGTGGTAGATTGTGCATGATAATCCAGTTTATTCTTTGTATTTGGTGTGAAAATGAAGCAACGGCCTCTCTTTTGGTCTGATCACTTTTCTGTACGTCTTTTATGTACAGTATATTTGCTCCTCTGTGTGATCAAGTCACTGCTCAGTTCTCCTCACTATTTCTAGCCTCGTTTCCTTCACCTGAAAATGGATTATTCTGATTCACATTGACATTTCTTGCTCTAACTCTTCTTGGACTTCAGGTCACACTTGGAAATGTTTGTTCCACGGATAAATGGCTCCTTATGGGCTTGAAACATCCCTTGCGATTATTGCAGGGTTCTGAATCACAAGGACTTCTATTGACTGGCCTCAGGGAGATGTTGTCATCTCGAGAAATCCATCAGACTAGCAGAGGGATTCAGTGCAATTAGTCCCTTGTGGTAGCATGTCAAGGTTATTTGCTCATATTTTTCATGCCACCGTGACAACATTTTACACTTTTTGGAATAAATGGAGGATGGACTTCCGCTTCCTGGAATACTAAATAGTGTAGGTGGTGTGTGTGTATACATATATATGTGTATTTTTTTAAAAAAGTGTCTTATACAGCCTCCATTCCCTTCATTCATCCTCCATTTGTCCTATGTAACAAATTAAGGATAGACCGATTATCGGCCGGGCCGATCATCTGCCTTTCATTGAACTTTTGAAGACACGCGGATGACCCTGTGAGCTCATTTATTGTTAGAATTATACAGCAAAGGCATATATTGGCAAACATTTATAATACAAATAAAATAAACAAAAAACATTATGCGAATCTGAAAAATTGTTCAATAAACATAACATGCGCTTAAATACATTTCAACAAAGTTCAGAGGTTTCTTTTTTTTTTTTAGATTTTGACGCCAATATTTTCCTTTTTGCTGTAAATGAATATCGACTCAAAATATCGGTTATTGGCCTCCTTGACCACTAATAATCGGCATCGGCCCTGAAAAAAAACGTAGGGGTCCATCCCTGTAACAAATCCTCCCTCATGCAACATTAGCCCACCCTGAGCCTTAAATCTTTTCACAACATGTTGCTGACTGATGGGGCTCCTCATCCGCCGTGTGATTACCGATGACCTGCCAAGCCTCAGCGGGGTGGGCTGCACAAACACACACCTACATGTGTTTTAGCAAACTTCTTGAGGGTTCATTTGTGCTGTAACCTGTATGTACAAAACTAGATGCGTTGCCGTTTAAGATGTGCAAACGGTACTGCACTTACGACTTGTTGACTATGCAAATTAGCTGGCTTGGCTTTTCTTTATAGAGGTTTAAGTGAGCGTCTTTGCGGCTTTAGGAACCCCATCATAACTCAAACCCCAATTGGCGATTGTTGTTTTGTAATTTCCATGTACGCGGAAGGGTTTCCATTCCGCATGGAAGCCCGGTGATGTCATTTTGCCTGCGTTGTATTCTCGCCGCGCTGAAAGCAGTGCGTTGACTTCGCATCCTGCTGCGAGGAGCATATGTCAGCCCCCGTGACTGCCTGTTGACAGCAGGGCAAATTGTGATGCCGCATGTTTATGTTTGCAATTCGACAGAGAGGATTTTTAAATACCGCGTAAAACGTGGCTCAGAAGAGACCACGTGCACTTCCCTTGGGACAATAAAAGATTCTTTGCGGGCCAAACATTTGTTTGACTGAAATTCAAAGAAACGGATATGCGCCAAGAAAAGTGCCAGAATATCTGAATAATCTTCAATCATTTTGGCACTTGGTATTAGTGCAATACAGGCATCTATTAAGACACTTATTGAAGCTATCAACGTGTGACAATTTTCATTTGATGCATGTCCATCCGAAATCCAAACATTTAGGACTTCCCATCTGCCTTTTCTTACCTCATCTGTATTCAGCGATCTTTCTCTTCATCCCTCTATGACCTCTCACTTACTCATTCCATTTTATGTCCTAAAAGAGGAAATCAACCCAAACATTTTTTTTCTGGAATATGTTCTATGCTAGCCCAGAAATTGAGACAAGGGATTCTGATTAGTAGTGAGTTTGTGGAATATGAGGTAAGCAGCATAATCCACCCATTTTCAGCCCTCTCAGGGGGCGGCCAATTTTCACTTCTGTCGACTGAAAATGACATCACAACTACCTTTGTGACTTTCCCTTTAAGCAGCAAAAATCCACCCGCTTTTAGCCATCTCAGTGGGCGGCCATTTTGTCACTTCTGTTGCCTTAAAATGACTTGACGAGCAATCTCGGTTCACATTTTTTCCGAAGCTGAGCCGTGATTGGTCGTTATCTGAGCCCTGAGCAACTGTGATGTCATTTTCAGGCGACGGAAGTGAGATGGCTAAAAACGGGTGGGTTTCTCATATAGCACAAACGCAATATTATTCATATTCTTAAAAACGAAAATCGGTTTGGGTTGCCTTCCTCTTTAGTGGCTTCATTGGGGGCTATTCTACCCTTCCCCCACCCTGGCTTCCATATACCCTTCCTGTCTTCCCCTTTCTTCCTTTCTATCCGTCACTCCCTCTACTGACTGCTCACTCCTGTCATCGGGATTGTATCTTCTCATGATGGGAGGCACGTGCTGCTGAGTGTTTTACATTAGCTACGCACACACGAGCCTCACTTCTTCTGCCTAATATCTATCTGCAGGCATATTGATCTGGATTTCAGGAATTTGAGAGTCTCACAGCTTTGTCTTTTTTAAAAAAAAATGGCTGCCCGCTTATGGTGTTGTGATACACAGTGAAATTTTAAGATGCAGCTTGTATTAGTGGATCGCCACTACTTTAAACCCCCTTGGCTGAAAAAGTGAGTTGTTCTGACAATTGACAGTCTTTTTGAAATATCAGCGTCCTGGCCAAGCAACAGCGACTCTGGTCCGGTTACTGGGAGAGGGCTTATTGCCCAGAATGTCAGCACCGAGTGATGACGTCAACAGCAGACGCTCTGAGGTTTAGGTTTACCCGTCATGCCTTGCAGGTAGCATTCCTGCAGTGCTCATGAATATTGAAAGGTTATGAGAAGCGTGAGAGGGAAGGCAAGCTGTGGGAGAGAGAAATATGGACATGATGTGTGGCTGAGTGACTGAGGACGCGTTTGTGTGTTCGCATCCACGCTGGCTCGCCAGCTAGTACCCAGTGCCGAGGAATAAGGGGACAAATCCAAAATGCTGCCTTGGATGCAGTTTGAACCAACATTTCTTGCAAAGTGCTGTATGATTAAAAATAAGATTCTGACTTAAAAAAAAAAAATCAAAAGGGAGGCTAATGAATGATGCAGTTAAAAGAAACATGTAAGAGCATCGCACGTCACTGCAAAAACAAAAGATGCAAGAACTCGACGAACATAAGTTTCTATATTTGGCCTTCTTCATTTTTATTAAGTGCAAAAACCTCATTAAAGGGAAGTCAACCCAAACATATTTTTTCAAGAATATATTCTATGCGCCTGCCACTAGTTGAAACAAGGCAATATGATGAATATGAAATATGAGTGAAGCAGCAAAATCCACCCCTTTTTAGCCATCTCAGGGGGCGGCCATTTTGTCACTTCTGTCGACTGATAATGACATCGCAGACCATTTAGGGCTCGGATAACGACCAATCACCGCTCACCTGTTTTCTGAAGCTGAAAACGTTATCTGGGCCCCGAGGGTGTGTGATGTCATTTTCAGTCGACAGGAGTGACAAAATGGCCGCCCCCAGAGATAGCTAAAAGCGAGTGGATTTTGCTGCTTAACTCATATTTCATATTAAATCATATTGCCTTGATTCTGAGAAATGTTTCAAAAGGTCAAAGGAAAAAGCATCATGTTAAGAGAGGGTCTTGTAAAGAGTGCTGACAGCTCCAGGTATGTGCCGATGTCACGTATTAGAACTGCTCCACATCCAAAACTGCACGGCATTTAAGGCTTTTTTTTTCCCCCCCCAAATTTTATGAGCTTAAAGGATTTCAGGATTTGAGGTTTCACTGTACCAATGATCATGTTTTATGCGACCTCAAACTGTCATGCATGTCGTGTTAACATTAACTCGTGCGTGTTTGGGAGGTTACATGCGCCTTTGATGATTGTGACATTGCTGCTTGATTTGAATCCCGAAATCGGCCTTCAAATTCATATAAAGGGTGGGGATGCATGATAAAGTCAGGAAAAAGCACGCTTTGATCGTAATGGCTTGCTGAAGCAGTGGCCTGACACAGGCTATAAATATTTCAGATGCTCCGCTTTAGCGCAGGCGACGAAGAGACAACAGGAAGATCCTCGTTTTGATCCGTCTCATCATTGTTTCGCCGGCAATGAGAAATTTGGCACTCTGCAAAATAGATTCCGCTGAAGAAATGGCTCGCTTATTAAAATATGGAGATATTTCACAGGCATTAAGTAGACTTGATAGTGCAAATATGACACGAGTAGAATTTTTTCACTCTGGATCTCGTTTTTAATCTTGTTGTAATCTGTTCCATTACCGGCGCATCGGCGATCTTTGCCACATTTGATCAAAGAGTCTCGTCAACAAAAGAGGCACCGTGCTAAAATATGCATGAACTGCACGATGAAGTCTTCAACTCTTATTGTTCTTGTGGTTTAAATTGTGTACACATGCATCGTCTGGCTAATTTGTGAGTTCTATGTCCATGTAAACGTTGGTGCTGAAGCCCTAGTTAGGTTTTTAAAATCAAGAGCATGTTTGGGTTTCCGCGTGCGTTTACATGGCTTTCAAAAAGCCGCCAATATTTGGGTTTTAGAATGGTTTATTGTAGTCTTCGTATGACTATAACTGGCTAGTACCAAAGTCAGGAGTAGGCCCGTGCAATTACTCAAAATTCAATTACAATTACGATTATTACACTACACGATTATAAAATCGGCCCAATCGTAAAAAAACGATTATTAATATGCATTTATATCCAACGCGCTATGTTTGTTTACACAAGGAAATCATAGTTTCATTTAAAAAAAATTATCAATTTTGTTTGGTCCAAAAGGAACTCATATAATTATAGCGTTCCAAAGAAATTTGTCTATATTTGTTTTTTTTTTACATTGGAACATTTTCTTGTTTAGAGTAAATGATCGTTTGAATAATCCTGATTTCAATTATTACCCAAATAATGGTGATGAATAACTTTTTTTTCAAAATGGAGCAGCCCTAGTCTGGAGTGCGACTACTTCGGCATCCAACCCTTTAAAACTGGAGCAGCTGCCACTCTGTGGAGCCCAGGTATTGATTTTTAATTCTCAGCGCAGTGACTTCATCTCGACATCGATCTGTACTACTTTCCTGGATGGAAATGTATAGTCGGGAGTCTCAGGACATTCAGTTTGTGAATGAATGTGGCCATTGTTCCTCTTGTGTTAGGATGGAGTTTGTAAAGCAATTTCGTCTGCATGTAACCTGCAGTTTGACGATTCCGGTATTATGACGAGTTTGTTTCCATATCCTTGCGCTTAACATCTGCTTTATGTTGTTTCGTGGTTTTTAACGCAGGATGCCCTTCCTTACGCAACCCACCCGAAAACTTGTGCGTACAATACGGTATATCGTCGCTGTCCTGTCAAAAACACTTATCTCCATTTTTTTTCAATTTTCTTATTTTTACTTAAATGGTGTTCCGCGTTACAGACATCACATTAATGTGGAAATTCAAAAATGTTCAAAAATGGGATAGAAGTGTTTTTCACAGGACCGCGACGATATAATATTGTTTAGCTTACTATGTATTTATAGTTTGGCTGGTGCATCAGCTGTGTCGTTTTCGGATCACGAGTTACAAAAAGCACTGTGAAGTTGCTGATCCTCATCAGAATTCTTGATCATGTCATACTGTGAGCTTGCAACATTTTGGAATATCCTGATCTTCTGCCGTCCTCGCCTGGGTTTCCTCCGCCTCAGATGTTGCCGAAAAGCAACACCGGCTTTGTCGCGACGTGCTCTCACTTCACCACAAATGAGATGACGCGCATCCCGCTCGTGTGATTTAGTCAGGAGACTTGAAATTTCGAATTTTGAAGGTGCAAGAACCTAATCAGATTACATACCGGGAACGATAACAGGGTGTTTGTTGAACACGCTTCAATTGGAGTAGCGCATGGAAAGGAGGGAGGAGCAAATGATCTTATTCGATTGAAGATGCAATCTCATGGCACGCGTTTTCCGCTCCTGGCGCTTTGGAGATAAGAGACGCGAGAGAGAAGTTCAGTCTAATCAAAGCCCTCGGAATCAACAGCTCAAAGTGACACATAATGATGCTGCTGAAAGGAGCGTCGGGAAGGGTGGAGAATATGGAGCGCTGCGCAGTATTTTCACTCCAGGCCATCGGAGGCCTCTCATCGCGAAGAATCCCTCCGTCGTTTGTCATCCCATTGTCCTCGATTCAAAGTGGTCATGGATTCAGGTGTGTTTGGAGTGAAATTTTGGCTCAAGTGCATTGGCACAGTGTATTTGTGATATGTTGACTTTGTGCAGTTGGTAGTCTGGTGGAACCTCAAAAGTGGAAAACTATATAGTCTGTGATTTACGGTTGCCATGTCGTTAAGAGTTTCCAAACACATTTCCCATATAATATAAACTGAATTCGTTAAAATTGTGAAAGCTTTATTAACTCCACTGCAGTGTTTTAAGTAGAATTTTTACACTCTTCAGTGTTCCACAAAAGTACAGTGGAAGCTCAGGTTTTTGTGTGTGTGTGTGTGTGTAATTAATCTGTTCTAAAGAGTCTGACTAAAACCAAAATGTACAAAGGCCGAAGCATTACTTCCCACAGGAAATCATTTAAAGCAACACTGGGCAAGTATTTGACCTTAATCATTTTTTTTCACAACTCTTTTGATGAAACATTGACTTACAACTGGGACTTTTGTCATGCCCTAAGGGGGTCTGTATCAGTTTTACTACCACTAAGCAACTTTGAGGAGGAAGGGAGTAACCCTGGCACACACAAAAAAAAAATACAAATGTCCTGAATTGCTTTACAGCACACGTCACTTCCTCCTTCCATTTTCAGTCGATTCAAACGTCGACGCACTATTGCTGGTGTCATGGCAGAAGCTCCAAAACAAACAAAAACAAACAAAAGTATTGTTTGAGCAAAATTAAATTCATTACCTCATCGCTATTCACCTTTCACGCAGCCACTGGAAATAGAAATGTAATACAGTCCAACTTGCAGGATTTCACGCCACTACGCGCTGGCGTGCATGGGAAAATGTGGTTGACTTTGTCAAAACAAAAAATAAATTGTATCTAGAATAACTATAGTTTAAAAGACAGAAAACAATTAGAACTAAGTCTACAATGGGACTATGTTCTTTATCCTCTGTGAAGAACAACTACTATTACTGAGCAATTATGATGTCTTTATGTTTATCCATTTCTGTTTTATACTGCCCCCAGGTGGCCATGGTGCATACAACTGAAGTACCGGCACAAGGTCCATTGAAAGGAAGCAGAATATTTGCCAAAATACGTTTAATTTCTTTACATTCAATTTAATTGCCCCCGCTGTAAGCTTTTATAAATTGCAATATTATAGAGGGTTTTTTTTTTGACACAATACAAACTTTTTTGTGTGTGGGCATAAATTAATGGCATTTCCATGATTCCAAAGAACACAGTATATGTTTGTTTTTGTTTTTTTAGTGATCAGAAAGTTTTGCGATTGTATATTTGTTGCCTTGTTTCCAACAGTCTCTGTCTTCCTTTCTAGGCTGATGCAGCCACCAGCTTTCTGCGCGCCGCTCGTTCAGGCAACCTGGACAAAGCTCTGGATCACATCAAGAATGGAATTGACATCAATATAGCCAATCAAGTAAGCGTATGAAAAAACTTTGGGAGAACTTGAACATGCTCGGTAAAAAATAGGACCTAAAACTCGAGTTCAATATGTAACGGCATAATGAAGGGCTTCAAAGGTCAGAGTGTTTTGATGCCTGATATAAGGGCCAATCTGCAATCAGCCACCTGACTTGCAAAAGTGCACTTGAAGTCTGAGCCAACAAGCAAAAAAGTGGAATTAACTCATCCCAGGTGGGAAAACGCTCGGCATCAACATCGGATATGAGACGGTTTTAGGTTTGAAGACCAGCGCTATAAAATGTGGACGAAGGAGTAAATGCAAATAGATAAGCTGGTTTCGGGGCTTCTTGAGCTGTTTCATAACACGTTGGAAAGTGCGAGGATTTCCCGCAGTAACGAGGTCACGATTATGAAACGCCCTGAATGAAAACACTGAAGAATCCGTTTTATTCTACGGAGGACAAACCTTTACCTTTACTTTAAGTCTTTAGTGGATCATTTAATTTGGAACGCATAATGTCACTGCATCGTGAGAGTGAAGTCTGTGTGCAGTGTCCTCGCCGGGACGAATAAAAAAAAAAAAAAAAGACAAAGAGAATGAAAAATTCAAGACTTCTGGATACTTCACCTTTGTGTAAAGTGGTGTACATAAATGATTCAGTATTTCGCATTAACATCCTTTCAATCTTCTGCCTTTTAAGTTTTTCCTCTTTTCGCCTTGTTGCGTCATCGGAACGCAACAAACGCAAGTAATTGAATGTGTGCGAAATGAGTATGTGTGTGAAAATAATGTGGAGACTCAGGTTGATCTTTGCGAGTTTGGAAGAAAGACAGAGACAGTTGGGCAGACTCCAAAGACTGCAAAGGCTGCTCGCTCATTACTATCGCCGGACTGTGCATTTTGTCGGAACGGAGCAATTGTGGGTTTATCGTCTATTTTTAGAAAGGCGGTCGGTAACTAGATGAGGTAGGTGCTGCGCAGAAATCAGATCTGTTGCGGCGTTTGAAGCCAACGGGTGTGGAAATTAGGACTGAGAGTTCACACACGCTGATCTGCAGCTTTTAAAACGCACCTCAAGTTTGAAGCCTTAGATCTGTAAACATCCCGTTAAAGGGGCAGTCAACGCAAACGTTTTTTTTTTTTTTTTCAAGAATATGTTCGATGCAAGCCTACTAGTTGAAACAAGGCAGTCTGATAAATATTTTTAGTTTGCGGAATAAGTGTTAATCCACTCGTTTTTAGCCATCTCTGGGGGGGCGGCCATTTTGTCTTCTGTCAACTGAAAATGACATCACAACTGCTCACAACGACCAATCACGGCTCAGATTCAGAAAATAGGTCAGCCGCGATTGGTCGTTGTGAGCAGTTGTGATGTCATTTTCAGTCGACTGAAGACAAAATGGCCGCCCCCAGAGATGGCTAAAAACGAGTGCATTTAGCTGCTTGATTTATATTCCCCAAACACAAAATGAATCCGAATGCCGTGTTTCAACTAGTGGGCCTGCTGGGAACATATTCTTGGAAAAAAAAAATGTTTGGTTTGACTTTAAATCTTTGTTTTCCAGCCGGCCGTCGGATTTAGGCGGATAAAAGTTGGGTAGAAGAACGTATTAGTGCAGCAACTTCCAAGAGCACCGCTGATTAATTCATTAGGTTGCCATAAGAGATGTATGACTTCAGAGTAATGTGGTCTGTGATTATATTAATCCTGATTATTAACAAGATTAATACAAGTGCGCACATTTTGCAAGACAGATAGTCCTTTCAAGGGAATACATTTTTAATACTGTTGCTCTTCCGAGATGAAATCCTTCTTTTTTTTTTTCCCCTCCCCCAAAGAACGGCCTCAATGGGTTACATCTGGCCTCCAAAGAGGGTCACGTGAAAATGGTCCTGGAGCTCCTCCACTCGGGCATCGAACTGGAAGCCACCACCAAGGTACAGTCCATACTTGTTGCGCACTGAAGAAACACGAGATTCGATGGAAGACGCCGTGAGCTGTCGTAAAGCGCCGGCGCGTCGCGAAAGAGGCGAAGTGCCCAATAAGACTTCTCACGTGTGGGAAGTTGCCTTTGTTAAGTTTAACACGGAGACCCGACCATGTCTCCGCAACTCGGTTCTGTTTTGTGTGCATGTATGATTATTGTAGCCTGTACCTTTTACAGAAAGGCAACACTGCTCTCCACATCGCGGCGCTGGCAGGCCAAGAGAAAGTGGTGGCTGAGCTCGTCAATTATGGGGCCAACGTGAACGCCCAGTCACACGTGAGTCGCCAATGTCATGATCAAAACAGGCCGATCATTATATCGACCGTAACCGTGTGTCTCATACAGAAAGGGTTCAGTCCTCTCTACATGGCAGCGCAGGAAAACCACCTGGACGTGGTGAAGTTTCTGCTTGAGAACGGCGCCAATCAGAGTCTCCCCACCGAGGTAGGTGTGAGTGTGCTCACGCGCCTGCGCGTGTTCCAGATTAGAGCACAACCAACTGATCTTTACTGTAGTCCGCCTCTAGTGCCAAACTACAGAATACCCGATTGGTCCCCTCATTCGCAATGTATTCCGCCCTTTGCGTCTTTGCCCATCCTACTTTGCTTTCCTGCCATCAGGACGGCTTCACCCCACTGGCGGTGGCCCTGCAGCAGGGCCATGAAAACGTCGTGGCGCTGCTCATCAACTATGGCACCAAAGGCAAGGTCCGCCTCCCCGCACTTCACATTGCCGCCCGAAACGACGACACGCGCACCGCCGCTGTGCTGCTGCAGAACGACCCGAATCCTGATGTTCTCAGCAAGGTGAACACTCCCAGACGGCGTCGTGTTTTGGGAACAGCGGTCACCCTTCCAAGCAGCTGTTGGCCAAGCAACACTGACTGACGAGACAAAAGTAAACGTTTTTGGGGAGGGATCCGACTTAGTATTTGAGCTAAAGAACATCGGTCAAAAACTGACTTCAGTCAAATGTGTGGCAGTTTGACGATCTGGGCCTGCTTTGCTCCTTCAGGGCCTGGACAACACGTTGTTGTTAACGGAGCAATGAATTCCTATCGTAAATGCTTGATTTCACTTATTGCTGCCACGGGTGGCACAACCAGTCATTCGATTCAGGGGTCAATTCGTTTTTCAAATAGGTTTGACTTTTTTCCCCTTTTTACTCATTCACTGCCGGCAATTTTCAGACTCTTTTACCCTAACGTTTGATCAAATTTGAAAAAAAATCGAAATAAATTCCTGGGCTTGAATGGCTGGACTGTGAAAAGACAAATAAATGCGTCAATGGCAGTGAATGAGTTCAAAATAAAATCATGGATTGGCTTGGGTTGTCTTTGCGAGATGTTAAATTTGGTCCGGTGGTCCGAACCATTTAAGTGAGATAAATACGCAAACACATCAAAAATCTCTCGAAAATGAATACTTTTTCAGAGCACTGGGTCCCCTTTCTGTTTACCGTTTTCTCCACCGCACACACACCTGTTATGTCCTTTTCTATCTAGACTGGTTTCACCCCTCTTCACATCGCAGCCCACTATGAGAATATGAGCGTAGCCCAGCTGCTGCTTAACAGAGGAGCCAACGTAAACTTCACCCCGAAGGTCAGCCAAGCAAAGATACAACTTACTTTTATGGAATGTTTGGTTATTACTTTGTGTAAATGACTCCCTGCTCATCTCCTTTTCACTAGAATGGCATCACACCACTTCATATCGCCTCCAGGAGGGGCAATATGATGATGGTCCGACTCCTGCTGGACAGAGGGGCCCAGATAGATGCCAAAACGAAGGTTTTTATTTTTTTATTTATTTATTTTTTTAGTTCAGCTGCTACTTCCTGTTGCGTTTGTCGCGCAGGTCTGGCATTTTATCACCGATGCCTGCATATTATTTTCCAAGCATTTATTAGCCCCATCTGTCGCCCCCGCCCCCCCGCTGAGTTGCTTTTTCTACTGAGTACTTTTTATCCATTTATGCCCACAATGCCCCTTTTTTTTTTTTTTTTTTTTTTTTTGCTTGTGTGCGCGCAGGATGAATTGACTCCGCTTCACTGTGCAGCTAGAAATGGACACGTTCGCATCATTGAGATCCTGCTGGAACACGGTGCTCCCATCCAAGCTAAAACAAAGGTACCCTTTTATGAGATACTGTATATTAGGCCCGCCGCGAGAGTCTTTCATCGGGTGCTGCAAGTTTCCCACACCGGCGAGCCTTTTGATATCATCTGAGTGAATTCGGCGTTTACTCAACTAACGATGTTTCCGGCATACGTTCGCCTCATCAAAATCTAACCTAGCAATCAATTGCCCTTTCTCACCCTACTTTTTTCCTCTCGTCACAGAATGGCCTGTCCCCCATTCACATGGCAGCTCAGGGGGATCACATGGACTGCGTGAGACAGCTACTCCAATACAACGCAGAGATCGACGACATCACACTGGACCATTTGACCCCTCTTCATGTAGCAGCCCACTGTGGTCACCATCGCATGGCCAAGGTTCTTCTGGACAAGGGGGCCAAAGCCAATGCTCGAGCTCTGGTAATGTTGTTTGTTTATTCGTTTTTTTTTTGTTTTTTTTCCTCCAGATTTTTTAGTTCATTATGCTCAAAAAGGTGATGCTTGAAGAAAATGTAGACTCTTTTAGTTACAATGTGACAGCACGCTATAAGGAAGCTACATCACATGCAAGCATTAATTCAGAATGTAAGCTTTTCGTGAAGTTGACGAGGCTTTAACGAAATATCGCCAGAGGTGTCAAATCCAGGTGCAGAAAGTAAAAACCCTGTCACAGTTTGGCTTTAGCCACAGGTGCTTCTAGTCAACCGGGCAGGTAAACGAGTAGAAGCACCTGTGGCCAAAGCCACACTGTGACAGGGTTTTTACTTTCTGCACCTGGATTTGACCCTTTTGAATTTCTCTGCTCATTTGACGAATTAAAAAAAAAAAAACGAATACTAAATTATTGTATTTTGTCGGACTATATGTCACATAACTCGCACCTGTAAAAAATGTGTCGTGAAGAAGAAAAAAACGTACCGGTTTAAAAGTCGCCCCGGAGTATAAGTGGCATTTTCTGGGTACATTTATTTTCCCCAAAAATGATACCAAGAACAGTAGAGCTTGGTCTCCCTAATCGTGGGTGCGTTTGGAAACATGCTCCGAGCGGGCACTGCTTCCTTTTTCTACAGTTTTGAAGCAAGGAAAGTATTCTCTCTTCACTGGGAGAAAAAAAAAAAGAAAAAAAAAAGAAACTTCAAATCTGGTATTCTAACTTACTAGATGTCCAGATTTCATGTTTTATGTTGCTGTGGATTTTTTTCCCCATCTCCAGAATGGCTTCACACCGCTCCATATTGCATGCAAGAAGAATCACATGCGCTCAATGGACTTGCTGCTCAAGCACTCTGCTTCCTTAGAAGCCGTCACAGAGGTGAGCCGTTGTTCTCGATTCCGTGTCGTTTAGGATTTCCCTCTGTGATACGTGAACAAATTCACACTGTGTACTTGAATTTCCACGTTGACCCATATTTCTATTTCCGTCCCTATTTGTGCAGTCTGGCCTCACTCCCCTCCATGTAGCAGCTTTCATGGGTCACTTGAACATCGTGAAGAACCTGCTCCAGAGAGGGGCTTCACCTAATGCTTCCAATGTGGTAAGCGCCTCCCTCGTACCAACTGCGCAAGTCCTCAGCCGAGCGTGCCGCAGTGTCATTTCAACGACTATACTGTATGTATCCAGAAGGTGGAGACCCCCCTCCACATGGCCTCCAGAGCAGGACACTGTGAAGTCGCCCAGTTTCTGCTGCAGAACTCAGCCCAAGTGGATGCCAGGGCAAAGGTGCGCATAGTCTCGTTTTGATCTGTGCATTCATAAACAAAGATGTCTTTTCCCGTGTCCCTTTGTTGTCCGTTACCAGGACGACCAGACCCCCCTTCACTGTGCAGCCCGTATGGGACACAAGGAGCTGGTCAAGCTGCTTCTTGAACACAAGGCCAACCCTGACTCATCCACCACGGCAGGGCACACTCCCTTGCACATCGCTGCGCGGGAAGGACACATTCACACCATTCGCATCTTGTTAGATGCTGGAGCGCAGCAGACCAAAATGACCAAGGTGAAGGTTGAAACTGCACCAAATAAGCAGGCATTTCTTAAAATAAAAAAATGGAATTTTAGACAAATGCCTTATTATGTCTTATTTGAACAGATTATTTGTTGTAAGAGCGGTATTTTTGAATTTTCTGGTTGGTTTTGACTTGAGCAGAAAGGCTTCACCCCCCTCCACGTGGCCTCTAAATACGGAAAGGTAGACGTAGCAGAGCTCCTTCTCGAAAGAGGCGCCAATCCCAATGCGGCCGGCAAGGTGAGGCGACATTAGCATTAGCATTAGCATATTATTGTAGTATGGGTCTCATAGATGCGTGTTTCTCTGTATGTATGTTTGTGTCTTTTTTTGTTTATTTTAATTTTTTTATGTGTTCGCATATGTGCGTATTCCACAGAATGGTCTGACACCCCTTCATGTGGCGGTTCACCACAACAACTTGGATGTTGTCAAACTCCTGGTCAGCAAGGGTGGATCGGCACACAGTACCGCCCGAGTAAGACGCAGGAAGACAAACACAGTGACACACACACACACACAGTGTGGACAAAAGTATTTGGACATGGCTATTACATATACGGTACATTATTTGTTGCCGCTTTGCAACTGTTCTTGCGTTTTTGCGTCAAAGGAGGTTTTGTGTCGAATGCTTCCGAAGAACTTTTATGAGGTCAGATATCTTGAGTGTCTGTTGTCTACACCAAACTCCTCATATAATGGAGGTTGGTTTGTGCACTGCGAAAACGTTATGCTGCAACAGCAAAGAGTGTTTCCAAAAGTGTATTATTTATTTATTATTATTTATTAAATTATCCAAGATGCCTGTGTGGCCAAAGGCCACTTTGTTCTTCCCGTGTTTACATTGCCAAGAGTCCTGTAATAATATTTGCATATGTCGTATTCCTGTAACTTTTTTTTTTCCCAACAAAACTTTTTTTTTTCCTCCTATGGTTCGAGTCAAATTGCTCTGTGTTAAAGTTTAAAAGTCTATTAAAGAAAGGAAGAAAAAAGTAGGATGGCCTTGTTTTTATTCTTTTTATTATAGTCAACAGTGACGCAAAGTGCTAAAAGCTTGGCAAAAATACCTTATTTAAACACAAAATGGTATCCAACTCAATTTTATTAATTTTTCTTTTCCACTCTAAAAAAACATTTTCGAAATTTAAAAAAAAACATGTTCTGATGGCGCACATGCAGCAGGTCACATTGACTCATGAAGATTTTTGCTATCCCAAAGAAACAAACAACAGGGCGGGGTTCTTAAAAATGTCATCAAAATAATTAACCGTAAAATTTGCATTAGCAATAATAAAAATCCGCTACATAATTCTTTTTTTTTTTTTTTTTTTAACCTCATGATAAAATGGCATCCGTCAGTTTTGAAAAGCAAATGTGGCCTGTATGCCCAAGCACTTGCTCGTCCTCGGTCTAGATCAACACCCAATTAGTTAAAGAATCGATTAACTACTGGCAACAGATGTCTAAATCATTTTGCCACACAGTAGGTGAAAGATGCTGTAATCGACATAGTAGGAAATTCATTATCCTCTACAGACGTGACATCATTTGCGTTTCGGTATCTCACAGCTCACCAGCGAGCTCCTGTCTTCGTGTCCTCGTGTCTCTTTGCAGAACGGTTACACCCCACTACATATAGCAGCCAAGCAGAACCAGATGGAAGTGGCCAGTTGCCTGCTTCAGAATGGGGCATCGCCCAATGCCGAGTCCCTCCAAGGCATCACGCCCCTCCACTTGGCCTCACAAGAAGGACGCCCCGACATTGTGGCACTACTCATCTCCAAGCAAGCCAACGTGAATCTCGGAAACAAGGTAGCGTTCTAATTCGTATTGCAAGTTGAATGAACTAATGTTCGTTGGATAAAATGACCCGCAGATGCCTCGTATATGAAGTCACACCTCTTCAAAAAGTTGTCGTATGGACTTTGAAATTCTTTCCATCTTTTTGTCCGCAGAATGGATTGACCCCTCTCCATCTGGTGGCACAAGAGGGCCACGTGGGCATTGCTGACATGCTGGTCAAACAGGGAGCGTCTGTTTATGCTGCTTCACGGGTAAACCAACTGCTCCCACCAGTTGACAAAAAAAAAAACGAATCACTGACTGAAACGGGTTTGAGTCGAAATACTGTAAACGAACATTTAGCTAATTCAGGGCTTATGTACAGCACGGGCTTCCTGTTATTGTGTTTTTATTGTATTGACTGTATCTCCCGTGTTTGTTTCAGATGGGCTACACACCCCTTCACGTGGCCTGCCACTATGGTAACATCAAAATGGTCAAGTTCCTACTGCAGCAGCAGGCACATGTGAATAGCAAAACACGGGTAAATTCCACCTATGTGTGACTTCTGCTCCAGTAATTGTAGAAAGCTTATCAAAATTTTGCAGACGTGTAAAACAAAAAAGAGGAAATGCGTTCTCTTTTTCCCCCCCCTGCAGATGGGCTACACCCCTTTGCACCAAGCAGCTCAGCAGGGTCACACTGATATTGTCACCCTGCTGTTGAAAAACGGAGCCCAGCCCAATGAGATTACGTCGGTGAGCCTACCATAAGGGTCCAGTCACTCATTTGAGAAATATTTATGACCTGTTAGGAGTCAGCCCTGTTAGATGGCATCGAAATGGCTCATGCACCTATTATCGTATACGGATTAGCTCAACGCACAGATGCTAGTTGACTTGCGCTTTGTATGGTGCAACTGCTGTCATACGATCTCTTTTTGTAACAAATGTCACAAGGTTGAAATATAATCTACCACTAAACATTTGAACTGATAGAATTCGACTTTTTGATCAAAAGTGACAAGTATGCGGAAAGCTAGCCTGACAATGTCTTACTCGTGGCTAGCATGAGAAGCTAACCTTGCTGTTTAAGTCACGTTTTAGTCACAAAAGGCTGGTCCATATTGCCTCTGCGTGAGAGCACAAACACAATATAGGAACTAGAAACCTACCAAAGTAAAACAAAAGTTGGTGGTTCATACTGACTTCTTAATTTAACTTTGATCCCATTAAATGTGAAGCATTATAGGAACAAATCACTGACACTGAAATCCCTGAAATTATGCCATATGATGAAGTCATTAAATCATAGCTGTGCATGTTTTAATCTGTATTGATTATTTTTGCCTGCCTCAACACAGAATGGCACATCTCCACTGGGCATCGCAAAGCGTCTTGGTTACATCTCTGTCATCGACGTGCTTAAACTGGTGACTGAGGAATCCGTCTCTGCGGTGAGCCACCATTTCATGTGGTTCGCGCGGAGGCCAAAATTGAAACCGTGACCTCTCACCTTCCATCGCGGTGGTGTTTGCATTTGTATCCTCTCTTCACAGATCACAACCGAAAAGCATCGGATGAGTTTTCCTGAGACGGTGGACGAGATTTTGGACGTCTCCGAGGATGAAGGTTGGTTGCGATGATGATGGAAAACATGCCGTGCAGGATTGATCGTCCATTTTCAGAAAAAACGCTGATATGGAGATATGAACGACTTACACGGGATATTAAAAGTCTGCACACGCCTGTTCAAATGCCAGGTTTTTCCGATGTCAAAAAATGAAACCAAGATAAATCCTTTCAAAACGTTTTTCAGCTTTTATGTGACCTATAACTTGTAAAACACAAATCGGGGAAAACTATAATTTTTTTTCAAGAAGGCAAGTAAAAATAAACAACTGAGAAAATGTGGTTGCGCAAGTGCGCACAGGCCCTTTTAAGTGGGGATGTAGCTGTGTTACGAATGAACCAATCGGTCACTATTTCAAGTTCTCTGATAAACTGCAAATACATTTCAGATGTTTTAGTAGGATTTGGCGGACAGTTGTTTCACCATCTAGTAGAAGCATGAAGGTTTTGTGCTAACACTGACTGCTATTTTGAACTGTTCATAATTCCCTCCAGCTTGTCTAAGGCCCGTTTCAGATGAAGAAAAACAGGCCCAAAGCACGAGATTTTAACTTCGGGATTTATGCGTCACAAGTCTTTAGAAGTGATTGATCTTACTCACAATTTT
Source organism: Filicampus tigris (assembly GCF_054856515.1). NCBI lineage: Eukaryota > Metazoa > Chordata > Actinopteri > Syngnathiformes > Syngnathidae > Filicampus > Filicampus tigris. The sequence continues at coordinate 16,006,018 of NC_141231.1, forward strand.
TTATACGATAAAAAAAATCTGGCACTTTAACAGGGTTGTCTATAGTTTTTCAATCCGCTGCATATTTTACTCGATCCAGTGAATGAACTTATAACTTCCCTTTCCTTTTTTTTTTTTTTTTTTTTTTTTTTTTTTTTGTAGGGGTTGCCCAGCTAACGTTAGGTAGGACTGTGTGTGTCTCTGCTTTGTCCGTTCCGGTGGCTCGTGAACCATGTGGCTTCATCGCAGTCGCACACTCATTTTCTCTGTGCATCACTTCTTGTCTTTCTGATCAGTTCCTCCGACTCAACTTCAGCCATGTTTGTTCCGCTCTATTTTTATTCCCTCACCCTTTATCTCTTGCTTCGAGATTTATTTAGAAAGAAAAGTGTCCTGTTTTCCATCAGCATGTGGTCACAGCACTTTCCTTATACGAGCGTTTGACACACTTCTATTCAGGGGCCCATTAACATGACACGGCCTGTAGTTTCCTTCCAAATCAGCTGTTTGCTAATTGCAGTCCGTGTCAATGACAGCCGAATTGATCAACCGGCTAATTCAACGTATGCTGACACATTTCCTGAAAACAACATGCACTGTTGTTGTTTATGCTGTCGTCTTTCTGCTCGAAGGAATCTCCAAAATGTAAATGTGTTATGGTCATCACGCTTCATTTTTAAATGTCTTATGTATTATTATGTTTTTTTAATAGCGCTCTTCTCTTTGAAATAATTTTCTTTGTCTCTGTTCCCGAGCAGCTCATAGCAATCTTGATCTTTGGTTTCCTGTTCTATAATTTCCGTCTCATACCTCTTTAATAACAGCTTTTTTTTCTCTCCTACACAGAAACAACCATCACCACATGTGATTGTGTCTTTATTGAGCATGATTTAAGCAAAAAAAAAAAAAAAAAAAAACAGTATCACCAGGTGCCTTGTTGTTTGCCGTCCATGCTGGTTGTTGTTTATTTTACTCACTGCTTAGACGTAAAATGTCTTTTTTTTGTGGCCTTTTTTTCCCTTGTGTTAGCAATAGAGCAAGTGACACTATTTTGATGTTAGTGGAGAAGTCAACCACATTTCAAGACATTGTCACTTCGCATTGGTGGAAAATGTTTCAAGACAGTGTCAATTATAGAATGGACTCTATTTCTTTATTATGTTGTTGTTCGTCTGTCTTGATTGTTTCTATTCTTTGTTTTCTCCTACTTGCCTTTAAAAATAATAACGGACATACTGTTTCAAAACTACTTTTCGACAGGCGATGAGTTGCTTGGAATGGACGGGGCGCGCTATTTGAAGCTTGATGACTTCAAGGATCAAGACGATGACTTCCTGTCCCCAAAGAAGACACTTAGAGATTTTGAAGGTGGTGTGGGGACCACGTAAGTCTATTGTGTTTTTTGTTTTTTTTTTCATATTAATCCTCCTTAGTAACTATTTAGACTTTGATGTATAGAGCACTTCTAGAATACATTGTTTCAGTAATCAGCATGGTTACCAAATTAGAAATTGATTTTTATCGCCGAATGCAAACACATTAAAATGCCTTTGTACATATTATAATATTGACATACCTACATAAAGTAATCATAGGGGACAGAGAATGGAAAATAAAAACAGACTCAGCCCACTGTTGTTCTCAGTTGTTCAATTTACTACAACAAATATGCAACAAAAAGCCATTTGCCAAGAAATTGTCTACTCAAGTTGAGTTAATTAGTTAACTTTGTCATCATTTTCTCTCCCACAGGCCCTACTCTCCCGCCATTCCCAGGATCCCTTGTGTGTCGCCAGAAACTGTTCTTCTAGATCAGGTATGTCGAACACTGCTTAAAGGGAAGTCAACCCAGACATTTTTTTTTTCAAGAATATGTTCTATGCAAGCCCACAAGTTGAAACAAGGCATTCTGATAAATATTGCATTTGTGGAATAAGAGTCAGTCCACCCGTTTTTAGCCATCCCCAGCTGACCTGTTTTCTGAAGCTGAGCCGTGATTGGTCATTACCTGAACCCTGAGCGGTTGTGATGTCATTTTCAGTCGACAGAAGTGACAAAATGGCCGCCCCCCGAGATGGCTAAAAAGGGGTGGATTTTGCTGCTCAACTCATATTCCACTCACGCAATATTAATCAGATTGCCGTGTTTCAACTAGTGGGTCTGCTGGGAGCCTATTCTTGAAAAAAATATGTTTGGGTTGATTTCCACTTTTAAGTGTGGTACTCACATACAAATTTTTTTTTTTTTTAATTAATATTCATAGCGATTTTGAACATTTGAAAGAAGTGTCTGCTTACTGCTCTTTTAGTGTGTGGGACATGGCCAAAGAGCATACCACACACATAACTATATCTCCATCCACTGTTGGAAGTCTCCGGATCAAGCCTGTTTTGTGACAGGCAGCTCGGTGCCGCAGGGCATAGTGAGCAGGTTTACCATTTATGACTGTTTTTTTGATTTTGGTAAATTTCTTATTTAGGGCACTTGAATTCCCTTATCGTGCTTGCGCTCCTTCCATACGTTTATATTCTACTCTCTCGTCCTCTCTGTGTGTCTGTCTCTCTCACCACACAGCACACCCCCATTCCACTGCCAAAGGAGTATGACGAAGACTCTCTCATCCCGAGCAGTCCTGCTACAGAAACTTCCGATAATGTCAGCCCTGTTGCCAGCCCCATTCACACTGGGTGAGATTATTTATCAGTTTCAACCGTCATAATCCTCAAACCGGAACTCTAGTGTAACAGTAACGCTTTAACTTTGTTAGCTGTCATACAGGTCAAAAGTTCATACGACGTATGACATCCTGATGTATTGCTACTCTATAGTATGTACGTATATATCTTCTTTAGTGTATGCACAGCACCATGAGTCAGCATTGGTAGTAAATGTGATTCTTAAATAGGGAGAACAAAGATGCGCAGACGCTCGCGAGATGAAACTAAAACACACGCGCACACCACTGGATCCCTTGATTGTGTCTCTTATAGGACAACTCACGTTTAAAAATAATAATAATAATAACAAAAATGTTTCTTTTTTTTTTTTTTTTTAACGAATTTCCAAAAATTCTTCAAAAAATGCTGATAAACATTCAATATGCGTTTTCCATGAGAAATGGGGAGGAAAAAAAGGGAATATCCAAAATATTGAAAAAAAATCTGTTTATATGCAAATCCGCAGGTTCTGAACTGCGAATATGCAATCACCACTAAAAGGCAGACATGACTTGTTGGTTTCTTGTTTCTGTTTTCAGTTTTGTGCCATCCTTGAATGGTAATGCGAGAGAGCTAATGCTAGCTGGATGAAATGACTCGATTGGTGTCTCAATCACTTTCCAGAAAACAAAACAACCGCAATTTCAATGCCTTTAATGAGCATTCCTGCACCAATGTGTTTTTTTGTTTTTTTCCCCCGCTGTTTTATTGCATGGAGAGGAAATGGTGCAGTAATTGTGTAAACCCGCCCACTGACAGCTTCCTGGTTAGCTTCATGGTCGACGCCCGTGGAGGCTCCATGCGAGGCAGCAGACATCACGGCCTGCGAGTGATCATCCCTCCTCGGACCTGCGCCGCGCCCACACGCATCACCTGCCGCCTGGTCAAACCCCAGAAGTTGACCACGCCCCCTCCACTAGTGGAGGGCGAGGGGCTCGCCAGCCGTATAATCTCGCTGGGTCCATCCAGCATGCAGTTCCTGGGGTGAGTCAATCCACCTCACTGTTTGGTTTGCGAAATTTCTGCATTTGACTTTTTTTTTGTCTTTTTGCGAGTCGAATGTGAATAGCGTATGATGTAAAATAAGAAATCCCATTATCGGTTCTAATCCGATCATGCAAATTGAAAGTCAGTACTGTAATTTCTGAAGTACATTGGGAGAGTCAGGACAAAAAAAGGCCTCAAGCTCAAAATGAAAAAAAAATAGTTTGATCGAAAAGTACACTTACGAAATGTAAATGTCTTTTTTTTTATGACTATGATGGTAATAATGATGATACGTTATTATTCTTAATTCACAGGCCCGTTATAGTGGAGATCCCACACTTTGCCTCACTGGCTCGAGGGGACCGTGAGCTTGTGGTCCTCCGTAGTGAGAACGGCTCGGTCTGGAAAGAACACCGGAATCGCTATGGCGACGAAGTGCTGGAAACCATTCTGAATGGCATGGATGAAGGTGAGCGAGATGGAAACCCGCCCACGAAACACTTCAAGATGACTCCGTCTTAGATTTATGGTGTTAAAATATAAAACAAGGACATTGAGAGAGAATAGTTTTATGAGTGCACTTCTTTGGAGTCAATTATGCACCATTAACTTTCTTTCTAACCTTCTATCACAATCCCACCCCCCATTCATCCACTCTTACTTGCCCGCCCCTTTTTATATATCCGTAGACCTGGAAAGTCAAGAGGAGTTGGAAAAGAAGAGGATTCGTCGGATCATCTCCACTGACTTCCCCCTGTACTTTGCCGTGGTCTCCCGCATTCAGCAAGAGAGCGATCTGATCGGTCCAGAGGGCGGGCGGCTGAGCAGTAAACTGGTGCCCCATGTTGAGGCCATCTTTCCAGAGACAGCTGTAACCAAAAGAGTGAGACTGGGACTGCAGGTAAGTCGTGAGTTGCTAAATGAGACGACTTGACCTCCGTGACGGAAACATTGCGCTGCATCTCAATGCATTCGTGGGAAATGTCCTTTCTTGCATTTGCTCAATTAAAAAATTTAATAAATTAAAATGGAAGTCATGTACAGCGTCGTATTTTGTCCCTACACACAGAGCAGCATATTTCATCCCTTGATTTCCACATTCTTTTTGATGATTATCGTAGACACTTACAGCTGACGAAAACCCCAAATTCACCTTTCATCTCTATTTTATAAGAAACATCAAAAATATTTTCATTCATAAATTACAGCGGAATTGGCCTTCTGAATCATATTTTCTCGTGTGTCTAATGATGACTGTCCAATATAATTGTTTCATTTTCGAACCAGTGAAATAAATGTGTAATTTTTTTCTTTTATTGAGATGCACTTGTGTTGTGATATATGACGGCGTGTGTTTCTGTCATTTGACTGTACATTTTTTTTCTCATTGTTTGTCACATTACTGATATCATTTGAGGCAATGGCATGTGTCTGAAATTGGCTTTGCTTTATGCTGCTTTCTGTTTATGTTTTTTTTTTTTTTTCTTTTATCCAGCCATTCTTCACTCCTCAGTTCCCCCGATTTAAGTTGTGAGCCACACTGACCGAGCTGATGCACTGATCTGAGTTGGGTCAGATATGACTTATAAGTTGGTTGCATGTGTGAGTATGGCGGGGTCCTGATGTTAAAGTTAAAAAGCACATTTTGCTTTCTGTTTTGTGCTTATTCTTTCTATTTCCCTAGTATTACCTCTCCGTAATTATTTTTTTAAATGTTTTTGTGCACAGTATTTCCAATGACCTGCACGTCTTCTGTTCAACAGTCTTTATTCCGCCTTTTTATCGGCTTGTCCTCTCACCCTCTCAGGCCCAGCCCATCCCCGATGAGTTGCTGACTCGACAACTCGGCAACCAGGCGACCTTCAGCCCCGTGGTCACCATCGAACCACGCAGGCGCAAGTTTCACCGTCCAATCGGGCTGCGTATTCCGCTTCCACCGTCCTGGCGGGAGAGCCCTCGTGACGCCGGCGAGGGTGACACCACCAGCCTGCGCCTCCTTTGCAGTGTCATTGGTAGTTGACCATTTTTTTTTTTTTATTAGGGATGACATTGGGACGACTCAGCCTTTCTTACCTTGAGAAATGTGTCGTAAAAAAAAAAAAAAAAAAAAAGTGCCGTAAAGGGGTGAAGAGGTTAACAGGGCATGAATGACGACGTGTGATTGTCGTGTCTCAGGTGGGACAGCACCTGCTCAGTGGGAGGACATCACCGGAACAACCAAGCTGATGTATGCAAACAGCTGTGCCAATTTTACAACTAACGTCTCTGCAAGGTGTGAGCTCATTCGTCATAATCACGTCATGTAATCAGAGCGGGAGGTTCTCAAAATTTGGGGTCCAGGGTCTCCTCCAAAGACAGTGTCATAATCCTAATGACAATTAGACTTCACCATGCGTGATGGAAAATTAAAGTTGAGTCGGGAAATAAAGTAATAATTGCAATATAAAAAAAAATGACTTTTGAGAAAAAAGTGTTGTAATGTTACAAAAATAGTCATGTTTTTTCCACCTAAAAAAAAAATCTAATCTTTACACGAATAAAGAAGTACACTGGTAAAAATGACAAGTAGTAATCTTGCAAGAAACGCATTTTTTTTCCCAAGATAAAGTTGAACTATATTAAAATTCAAAAAAAAAAATTTAAAAACACAACTTCATTTCCGGAATGTTACACCTTTTAAAAAACTAGGCTTTTATTCCAGTAACAGGTATCCATTTGGTTCTTTAAAAACAAATTGACTATTTACACAGGGATGTCAGTATCATGATATTCCACAATTAAATCTAACCGTTTTATTAATCCAAAAATAAAGAGGCGAGGAAATTGATTGTCCCATGTCAAAGTTTTTCTTTTAAAAATAACATATATCGATATATAATTTATGTGTATATTACCTTACAGACCCCCACGAGCCCCAGACCCAAGTTTGCAAACCCCTGAGGCGACACAGCCTCCCCCGTTTTATAAAATCCGTGGCTGCAATCTCTTTTCCTTCCTTTGTCTTTACCACAGATTCTGGCTAGCAGATTGTCCCCGCACAGCAGAGGCTGTGACCTTCGCCAACCTTTTGTACCGGGAACTGATGGCCGTGCCTTATATGGCAAAGTTTGTTATCTTTGCAAAGATGAACGAGGCGCGGGAAGGACGCCTGCGTTGTTACTGCATGACCGATGACAAGATGGACAAGACGCTGGAGTTGCACGAAAACTTCACCGAAGTGGCACGGAGCCGAGACATTGAGGTCAGCACTGAGGAAAAAAAAAAAAAAAAGATTCTTTAGTACCACAGTGGAACCTTAATAGCATGTGCATACATTGTAATTTAGTCCTAAATAGTTTGTTGTCACTGGCTGACAAATGCAGTTAAAATAATTTGATAGTATTCCAGTAGTATTGTTGATTTTCACAGTGAAGTCGAAAGACTACTACCTAAAACATGGCAAGCACTTGAAATGTGCTTGGGTTTTTGTTGTGTTTACCGTGGGGCAGGGCTAGCATGTCCATATATGCCGCTGGTTGCTAAGCAACAGAACAGGTAGTAGCCTGGCGCCTTTTCCTGCTCGGCATAATCTAGTTAAAACGGAAAGCCCTGCCTTTGCCCATAATAATGAGGAGGAGGAGACATGGTACACCGAGGCATGTGGCAACGCTCTATTTTATTTTAGGCTAACATTTCTGTTGTTTAAAAATGCTAAAATCACACATTCCCACATTTCTGTTTTTTTCTTTTTTTCAAACTTTAATTTCTTGGTTGATTGATTTTTGGACGTCATCTCTCATTTTCCATTTTGCTTTTACTTTAAATTTTTTTTTTTTTTTTTTTTTATATAAGCTGATGGAGGGTATGCCGCTGCATCTGGAATGTTCCGGGAACCTGGTGCCAATCAGGAAAGCCACACAGCAGCCTCGCACCTTCAGCTTCCAGGCCTTCAGAGATAACCGGCTGCCTGTTTCTGTCAAGGTCTGCGACTCTAAAGGCACTTATATCACCACCGCGTTGTGTTCATGTTGTCGTGTGTGTCGTGTATTCACTTGTGCTCACTGAATCAAATCTCCTGCTGAGCCCCTGCTGACCCTCCCAAAAGCCTCCTCTGGTGTTTTTGTCTCTGTTTGCTGTCACATCTTTGGGATATTGTGTTCAAAAGGAGCACAGTACAATGCTGCTCTCACAAGCCCAGCCGTGTGCGTGCGTGCATCTAAAAAAAAAAAAACAATTAAAAAATAATAATCAAGACAGACTTTTAAGCTTGTTTGATAATGATGAGATGCTGTGCCCCAATTTGTTACTCGGGCGCATCATCCATTTATGGCGCATTTCAAATAACGTCCTACTTTTTCACCTCAACAAAGATTTTTTTTTTTAATGTGCTTCTAATTGGGAAAATAGCATGCTTTGGTGTTGTACTTTATACAAACATACAGGAATAACATCATTAAATAGAATGTAAAGATGCTCTCTAATTGTCCGCTTTACAGCAGCCAACATCCTCTGCGAGTGGAGATCTTGCAGCTACTTGTAAAAGTTCTTTGCATGCGCCGATCACTTGCAACGACTTCCATTGTGTTTAAAGTGGATGAGGGGAGCCGCTTCGATTGGCTGGGGATCAAGTCGGCTGTGTTCACACCCACAACTGCGCAAGCACCCATGTCTAGCTGCGCCCGTCTACGGAAATACCAAACCAAAATTCCAGCCAGTTTGACTACACTTTGCACCAAACAGTCGCAGGGCATGAAAATTGGCCCCGCATTGTCATTTAAGAATTCAGAGAATTGCCATTTGATTTCTTATTGTTGTCAAATTTCCATTGCCAAAACATGATTTCATTACAAAGTCCTCTCAAATGTGCATAACTGTTATCATAAAATATTGTCACACTATTCTGTGTTTCATAATAATTTGTCTGTTTCTGGTTTGCGACCGTTCTTGTCTGGTGTTCGTAGCACATTGAGAGTTTTGACATTTTTTTTCCGACCACATTCATGTTGCTCTGATTTCCTGTTCATTTGTCTCATAATTTTGCCATGCGCGTCTTTGTGCCGTGGCGATGCCGTAACTGTTGCGCACCCACCAGATAAACACACACCTTCCGTTTGTTTGCGGCGACACTCTTGAGCGAGAGCGTCTGCATGTCCCTCACGTTTCCTCGCCAGCCTTGCAGATCTTGCGGCCTTGCCCGTCCGTTTTGTGTCCGTCTCACTGTCTCTCTTTCTCTCTCTGGCGGTCACTCTCTAACTGTCTGGTCTGACAGACGTCCAGGTAAAGTGTGCAGGTAAATGTCACCCTCTCGCCTGCCTGTGGACTGCTTCCATCCCCCCTGCTTCTGGCCCCCCCGTGTTACTCCCGCGCCACGTGCCTGCGACATTGCGGTGGGCTCGAACGTTGCCTTTTGAATTGACTTCCTTTCCTCTCCCCTTCCTTCACTTCCCTCCTGCTTTCTCCCCCTACCTTCTTTTTGATCTCTCCCCCTGCTACCTTTCCGTCCCTACCCTCGTCGACCTCTTTTTCTTCTGTTAGGTCCGAGACAGTAACAAGGATGCCGCGGGGTTTTTGTCCTTCCTGCGAAAGTGCACCAAGTACGAGGATGCGCAGCACGTCCTGTGCAACCTCAACATAGCAATGCCGCCCTGTATCAAGGTAAGATCTTCATTTGTGCACACGGTGCTTGAATCCCAAGCGTGTCTGTTGATTTTTTTTTTTTTTCCCCTAGGTCGTCGGAAGCGAAGAGCGCAGGCGGACTTTAACGCCTCTCGCCCTGAGGGAGCGCTACAGTGCTCTGAGTGAGCCCGGTTTGGGTGAGTTCACTGTCTTCCCCGCAGCCCTCTCCTAAAATATCCACAGTGGAGATGGGCACCGAGTCTTGCACTGTGCTTTTATTCAAAGCTCTCTGCCAACCCCCCCCCCCCACCGCCCTAATGTGCACGCATGGCACAAGGACTGAGCTCTGTGCAGTGCAGTTGAAGGAAATTGAATTGAATGTGTGACAAAAGATGCGCAACAGCCTCCCCCCCCACCCCCTCCCACCATAGGAATCGCAAAGGCTCCACGGCACCCGGTTTGCTTGCCTTTCTGGGTGCCCTGGAACCGATGAATGACTCCTGCGGTATCGGTTTGCATGGCGCTGGTGTCTCCACTGCGATTTCCACCGGCATGGCGGCAGACTCTGCGAGCTCTTTAGCTCGGCTCTGGGAATGGGCAGGACCTCGCAGTGGAGTGAGACAGAGGAGCCCTTTTACCGACCCCCAGTGATTACACCAAGATGGTCATTTGTTGCTGCTGGAGGACACGGGGGTGGTTCTTTGGAGCAAGGTCTTTTCTGTCTATCTTGGACACAAGCGCAGCTACAATGCACTTCCGGTTACGGAATGCTTTAATGATTATCGGGACTGGCACCTGAATGCGCCCCCCTTCCAAATTCCGTCCTCTCCGGCCCATCCGATGTCGACGTTATTGCTTATTTCCTTCCTAACAGAGCAGTGGTTGTGTTCAGGTAAGGATTACTATAAATACCTTTCAGGGAAACTCGTTTCCACTCACTTAGAATTCCTAGAATACACTGTACGATGTACATTGACCAGCAACAACATTTGCACAATATCATGATATCCAGTACAAGAGATGATGTGTATCAGCTATTTATTCTTTTATTTATTTATTTAGAACCTAAAATTGAACATAAAGCATACAAGACAAATAATAATGAAGAATCTCTTCTCAATTACCAGGATAAATAAAGGTTAAATAAACAAAACAAAACAATAATAATAATGATGGAAAAAATAAATAAAATGATAATACTTGTGAAATCTAATGCTGAATATTTTTCAACACCAATATCATCTTTTAAAACATAAAACCAGCCGGTGACACGGAGACGTTCCTGCAGCGCCGCGGTCACAGTCTTTGTCGGCTGCAGTTCCGCCAGCGGCCTGAAGGTGTCAGAAGTTGTGGCGTGTGTTTGTCTCATATAAAAGTATTGCTTTAGCGCCATCGCGTGGCATTTTTCTGTCTAGGAACTATGTTGAAATTAAGAGGAGGAGCTTCATGTCGTCATGTCATCAAAACTGTTTTTTTTTTTTTAAACTATGGATCAAGCCCTGCCACAAATAGCGGTGTAACACTGCATTGTAACTTTTTGATTGATCAAACCGTTATGAATTTATCTATTTTTTTTATGGTATGGTTTTTATGGTTATTCTTTATAGTGGTGGGAAAAGTGGTGGTTATTATTAGCATGTCTTCCTCACAAATCAGACGTGTATGAGAGGACAATAAAAAATGGGTGAATGGATAGCTTGGAGCAGTGTAGAACTGTACTTCATCATAATGAGCGCTACAAACTACAACAACATAACACAACAGTTATACCTCAAAAGTGAAGAAGATTCATACAGCTCTTGCATTGAATGTTACATTGCGCAAGCGGTCGCGAGGTTAAGTCTGGCCGCTGCGTGTACCTCAAGTTTTTAAACCTTTTCATGTCTTCAGCCACAGTGAATGCAATGGAGAGAACTGAGGTCAAGATCAACATCATATCAGAGCAACTGGGTTTAAGTTGGGCAGGTCAGTCACCCAAAAAGAAACGTGAGTGCCCGATTACTCCTTTTTTTTTTTTTTTTTTTTTTTTTTTTTTTGACCCGCCTATCCTCTGCTCAGAATTGGCGCGAGAGCTGCAGTTTGGCGTCGATGACATCAATCGCATCCGTGTGGAGAATCCCAACTCTCTACTGGACCAGAGCTCCGCCTTGCTCAACCTGTGGGCGGGCAGAGAGGGCAAGAGGGCAAAAAGTATGTCGGCTTCTTCAAATTGGCTCACATTTACGACTTTCAAGTGTTTTTTCTTAAAACATCAATGTGCCGTTATCATGACTTCAAAGCTCGGACTTGTTTGGATTTGGGTCACGTCGCCACGGCTCATAGTTGAACAGAAATCGGTTGTAAATTCTCGACAGATTTCCTGTGCGCGTGATACACGCAAATCTCGATCTGTCTAATGCACGCGTGATGCTCCCCTCAGTGGAGAGTCTGTACGCTGCTTTGAAGAACATCGACCGTGCAGACATCGTGAGCTCCCTGGAGGGTCAGGCCGCACAACTGGCACCCGGCTCTTCGGAGGAGGGCGCTTGCCGACTGGGCGATCGCGACTCCGCCTTGCTCTCGCCCAGTGTCATCAATGGTACGACACACACTTACGCACAAGCGGCAGATGAAAAATGTGTTTGTTAACGAAGAGAAATGGACCGTATGAATTATTTGGATCTTTGCCCTGTTTGTTTTTTCACTACTGCTGCGACTCAATATTAGTGCTAAAAGGCCGTATTTCATATCGCGTGTCTAATATTTCACAGATGCAGCAGGACATTTGTGGATGAGCTAAAATATCAAACGTGTGCGTAAAATGACGCCGCATCAGGGGGAATCGTCGCATTTCCAAAACCATCACTTTTCAGGAACCCCTCCAAAAAAACACGTTCGTTGAGCCATTAACATTTTGCATTGCTAAAAACCCAAGAAAAGATTTTCAACACTTGAAATTAGTCAATAATTTGTAAAAATAACAGATCCATGTGGGGACTGGTTAATAGTATAGATTTATAAAATCTATACATAGGAGGTTTCCCCCCCAACAGTGACGATATGAAAATATTCCATTTTAGAAATATAACAATTCAATAAAATGTTTTAATTGTATTATTAATCATTTAATTTTAATTAACCAAGCAATTATTTTACATTGTACAATAAATGGAACATTTTGAATATACAACATTGTTAATTTTGCTATTTTTTTGTATATTCATCATAATAAATTGTAAAAAAAAAATATTTTTTTTTTTATTAGCCAATTTTAGGACACATAATGACAACAATAATGCAACAAATATTACAGGATTCTTGATAATGTGAATGCTTGGCAGACCGGATTAAAGAACGAACTTGATCACGGGCCATACGATGTCCATCCCGAACCCATTTCCATGATTGCGGATCTCCACCAATTCTGTGCACATTTGTTTGGAAAATAAATGAATCCACACTACTTTTGCTTTTGCTTGAGCAGAAGTAAAAACAGCAATAGCAGTCAATTCGAAATTGTTAAGTAGAATTAAAAAAACGAAAAAAACGTCACCTTTGAGGTTATTGTTACTGATTTGGATGCCTATTTTATGCACGTATTATATTGGAAGTGAAATCTACCTCCTTATTACTTAGCCTTCTAAACTCTTGAGGCTATAATGGTGAGCTGTTTTCTTTTTTTTTTTTTGTCTTTCCCCACACGGCTGCAACCCTTCCCGTGAGTCTGGGTAACAGCCATTTTTATTTCTTTATTTTTGTCTTACCTTATCTCTGTTGCTTCACAAGAGGTGACGGACACAAGGCCATCGCGCCTGGTGCACAAGCCACGAGTTATTAGAGCCCCGTTTTTCAGGAGGGGTAAGTGGAAGGGTGGAAGTCGGGGCTGCATGGTGGTCTGCTCATGACTCTCGGAGGATGCCGCCCGAGGGTCTGAGGAATGGTGTCGTTCTCTGTAGCAGCATGCACGTATACCTTTCCGCCTCACTGGAGCACACGTTCATTCTTTTTCACACCCCATACATGAGAAACAAAGGTAACCTATCTCCCTTTTGATTGACACATTTTATGCAAACAATTTTTAGACCCGATTTTTTTAATGAGGAATGTTTGAGAATGTTTTTTTTTTTGTTGTTGTTGTTGTTTTTTTGTGTTGTTTTTTTTTTAAGTGTGTGTGTGTCTGGGATGTATCCATAAGTCAAAAGTGGCGCTAGTACACACGAGACAGTGTGCTTTGGGCCTTCATACCTTGTTTCTATTTCCTCCTTCCTTCTCTCTGTGCCTGAGAACAAGACAGAACTCAGCATTTTGTCTTTTGCTCAGCCTCGTTCTCTTTTCTCTCTCTGGCTCTCTAAATCTACGACATGTCATATCTGCTGCCTCTTCCTCCTCCCGTCACCTGCTCTTCTTCCTCACAGCTCTTCCTGTCCGACCTCTGACCCCATGTGGCCTCATGTTGAACCTCCGGGCCTCCTCCTCCTCCTCCTCCTCCTCCTCCTCCTCCTCCACTCTTGTCATTCAATTTCCCCGCGCTCCTCCCTCATGGAGTTGAGCGGGGGGACCCTCCGCCTCTCTCAGTCCAGCTCTGTGTGTCTTCTACAGTTTGTGCACGGGCATGCTGCATGATAGTGTATTGCAAGGATCGATGTGTCTGAACGGTTGTTTATTTGTAGGGCAAAGCAAACCTGTTGCGCGTGAGCGCGGTTGGAAACCGCTATTTGCATGGCATGCTGTCATTGTATGAAGTTTCCTTCACTGTGTACAACCTTTTGGACTATTCAGTCGGTGTATTTAGTCATCAACGCTTTATAAACAGACAGATGTGCTTTTAGTTTTTTCCGTGAAATAAATGGCGTGTTTTGGAGGCGACGCTGTAACGCATCATGTTCATGCAAGGTGACTGTGGCACCGTCTCTTTCATTCATGGGCAAAACTACTTGGCATAGTTTTAGGGACACTAATTATCAAAGCAATGAAATGCTCTCTAAACTACCCTTTAGTGACAAATAAGGACGGGGTAAATAAATGGACCGCACGCATCTCATCTCGCTGAGAGCATTAGCTGTGAAACAAACACAACATTAAGCGCTAGTTTGAAAACAACACACGCTTAAGACCTTCTCCCGTTTGACACAAGTGAAAAACAACTACCTGAGGCTACAAGTCGCCATCGTCACCAGTGAGTCTTCCCTCTTGTCTAACAGATGGGTTCAAATGCAACATTTTTTACAAAATCTGTTCACAACAGCAGTGTCTAATCAAGCCAGTGGCAAGTGCTAAACATGGCTTGACATGAACAATTATCACTGCCAGCCGTTTGTGCTTTCAATGACTCCATTTACTTCAAATTCACAGTAAATTCCCATATGTATACTCCACTAGTCTAAACACAGCATTCTGATTAATATTGCATTTGCGGAATATGAGCTAAGCAGCAAAATGCACCCGTTTTTAGCCATCTCTGCGGGCGGCCATTTTGTCACTTGCTGTCGACTAAAGATGACATCACAGTTGCTCAGGGCTCAGGTAATCACCAATCACGGCTCACTTGTTTTCTGAAGCTGAGCCGTGATTGGTTGTTACATGAGCCCTGAGCAACTGTGATGTCATTTTCAATCGACAGAAGTGACAAAATGGCCGCCCTCTGAGGAGGACAAAAACGGCTGGAATTTACTCATATTCCAAAAACACAATTGTAATCAAAATGGCATTTTTAGATCAGTATTTATTATTGTAAATACATTTTGGGGTTGACTTTAAGGAAATTCTGAACATTCAAGTTCCAAATGTGTCGCCCTTTAGGAATCGAGGTTCCACAATTACACAATTATGTTGGTCAATGAACATACAGTAAACACAAACAATAGATCAAATAGTTTCTTTTTTCCATTTTGTGACACAAAGTTTTGCCCAGGTTTGACGGACAACAGTCATCCTTGTGTGAGCGTTATCCGCTCGTAGTGTGTGTGAGGCTTCCATCGTTGTTTGGACGTCTGTGAAAATGTTTCTATTTTTAAGCCTCGCCGTTTTTGTCCCCATTCGTATTCCAATACGAGTACACTTTGGTCTGTTTGCGTGACTGTGGTCCACGAATGAGGTGCTGCCGTGCAATTTGTCTTTCTTTTTTGCTGTCGTTCTGTGATGACAATCTTTGTGCCGTAGTTCATTTCTGTCACATCGTATTTTGTGTTTTATGTCTAAAAAGCCGGCGTGAAGGCGAAAGCGTTGAACACATTCATCACGCTAATGCTCATTCCGATTCTGATCCATTGCACCATGTTCACCTCATTCTGAAGTCATTGGTCATCCACCTGGCCCCGCAACATCCCAGAAACACATACATACGTGCGCATTTACGACTCTGAAAGGTGATTAGCTAGTTAGGTGTTCATCCACGCATCCAATTGATCAGCGTGACACTGTGTAACCCGCCAAATGATTTTCCTACTTATTATCATGACGATTAGTCATCTTAGTCATCGCCACCAAATAGTTGTACTTTAAAATTGTTTCTCCCCCCCCCATCGTGGATCACCTGTAGCCTTCGAAGCATTGAAGGAGGATGTACTATGGGAAATTGAATTTTCCGTTGCTTGTAAACAATATTTGAGGGTCTGGAGTGCTTGCCTACCCATTTTGTGTCAAATTTCACAACCAAGTAAAAATTGTGTAAGCTCCCTATTTCCTAAAATGTGTATATTAGCGAATTTTCAACTGTTTTTTTTTTGGGGGGGGGGGGGGGGGGGGGGCTAAAAGAAAATTACAGCAGTAAGATGACCAAGTGTCTCAAGTTGGCTCTGAACTGCAGTCACGGACAGAGCGCCGCTCGTCCGGCGTTATGAATGATAACGTTGCGCTTCGGAAAACTGCAAGGCCTAAGCTGTCGTATGCTGATGGCCTCACGTCTGTCCGAATAATACCTGAAGCGAAACAGAAAATGTATCGCGACTGCAGAGTTGTTATCTAACGCGCAGCAGAGGACCAACATTCCGCCAAACTGCTTACTTTTCTAGCCATTGGATGAAGCCTCATCTGTAGCATGCACAAGCGGCCACATGTCCAGATCATTATCTTCAATTTTTTATTTATTTATTTTTTTAAAAACAGTATCCCACCTTTTGTGTGCCCATCTTATGGCGATAAGCCCAGCAATTCGTCTTTGATAACTTTCCCGTCAGAAAAACCGACATACCGTACATGCAAAGCCGGGCTCTGTCGACTCACCCACTGCTACAATTATAATATTGTCTTCTCTGAATTGTTTCAGTAACATCTTAAACCATCTTTGACAAGTTTGTGTTTGAACCGTGAACTGAGATGGCGCACTAGTCTTGAAAAGAAGAATTCGTCAGTCAACCTCACGGCGTTATCTCAGGCGGTGGTGACAGCCAATCAGCATCGAGAACGTATTTACTAAGTCTCACACACACATGCCCGCAAAAAAAACCAAAAAAACACACACACAGCCTGGTGATTGGTGAAATGAAAACATGGAACAATCTCATTGCGGTCTGTGGGAGCAAAAAGTATACAACACTGTTTGCTTTGATTTTTTTTTTATTTCTTGATTTTTTTCAAAACTCGAGTCTGCTTTGCCTTTAGCCTGCATGTTACGTAGTAAGTCCGTTCCAGACGCCGATTGTCTGTCGCTGACAACGACTGACGGAAGGATGACTGACGGACTGACGTGCCCACCTCTGCTCGGAATATTATACCAACAGTAATTTCCGGAAGACTCTATATTCTCAGTTGAACTGGATGCCAAAGAGATCGAGACGCGGCCGCCCAGCCCTTTCCTGACAGATGCGGCAAAAGGTCTAATTTGTCCAAAACGCTTCCTACTCTTACACAGTCATGGCTGCCCCCAAACAGGAGGAGGAGTCTGCCTAGCTGACAGCATTCATTCAAGTGTAGCGAAATTGTGTGATGACATCATACTTTGCAATTTACCTCTGTGTGTGTGTGTGTTTGTGTACCATGAGTGTAGTTCAACATAATGGCTTATAATAATCAGGTTTTTGTCTTATTGACAAATTCCTGGTTTTATCTGACATAGTTACAGGTAACTTAAAAAATGCTAAATACGCTAAATGTGGAACTGTGGTTTCAGGTGAAATGCGCGCAAGCGTCAATCTACAGATGAGCGAGGCAAAGCCGGCGAGTGTATTTTGTTCTCGATTGTCCAGTTTGGTCGTGTCGCTCGGTGTGCGGCGGGCATCGTGACCCGCTCGCTGTACCCTTTAGAAAAAGACGCCAGAATGGCCCTATTTTCCTCTAATAAATGTGCCGCTTAGTGTCATTTTATCACCGAGTTACAGCCATATTCTGCCCCATCACATCTCAAAGCTTTTCTATTGCAGCGCAACCTGGTGACATCGCAGGCCGTTTAAGCCCAGTGACCCCTTCGGGCACGTTTAACAAAGTAGTTTGTGACAATCGTGCCAAGAAAATCTATCCGCCACTTAATAGCCGAAATTGTTCACACAGGGCTCGGTGGAATTGACCCAGCATCGTGACTCGCCCGTTGGAATATCTTTGCATGAATCACGATTCAACACGCTTCCTATCTTCCGCAGCCAAATGTCGTTTGTCATTCCAAACGGACCTTGTCCGCTTGAACTGGATCTGAACAAATCATTTTCCCTTAAAGCGGAAGTCAACCCAAACATATTTTTTTTTCAAGAATATGTTCGATGCAAGCCCACCAGTTGAAACTGATAAATATTGCGTTTGTGGAATAACATTTAATCCACCCGTTTTTAGCCATCTCAGGGGGCGGCCATTTTGTCACTTTTGTCGACTGAAAATGACATCACAACTGCTCAGGGCTCAAGTAACGCCCAACTTGTTTTCTGAAGCTGAGCCGTGATCGGTCGTTACCTGAGCCTTGGGTAGTTGTGATGTCATTTTCAGTCGGCAGAAATGACAAAATGGCCGCCCCCTGAGATGAGAGCTCAAAATGGGTGGATTTTGCTGCTTAACTCATATTCCACAAGCGCAATATTAATCAGAATGTTTCAACGATATTCTTGAAAAAAAAATATGTTTGGGTTGACTTCCCTTTAAGAAAGTTAAACCGGCTTCACCCTGAGTCCTCAGCATCTCTTTTGTCACCATGTCCGGAGCGTGTCGATCTTATTATGCCTTGAATTGACTCAAGCTATTTGCTTGAATGAACACTTGGAATACCTTTTGAAATGCTAAGCAACAGTGTGATTGGTTTTGTCTCGTGTGTGTGTGTGTGTGCTGGCATGTTTGAGGAGACTTAGTATGCACGGCTAATTCTTGAGAATGCAGGAAGACCAGAAACTGGCAGTAACTTTGCATCGTCTCCCGTTATGGGACATGTTCTAAGGGTTGGAACGATACTAACAATGCTTGTCAAAACTCAATACTGTAAATTAGTATGACAAGATCAATTCCAGGAAGCAATTTTGAACAACTTCCTAAAAAGAACTTTTTTTTTTTTTCCCAATGAAATATCGTGCCAACCCCAAAACAAACTCTTGTTGATGCTTTCTTTTCCTCTTAGTCTGCTATGTAATATTCTTACACAGTCATAGCCTCATGTCGTCACAGAGACTGATGACTCTCACTGTGTCCCAATGGCAATCACCTACCGTAGCTTCTTTCCAGCATTTCTTTACACAGTATCACACACATTTGTGGATACATTTGTCAAATTGTCTGAAAAGTCTTAAAGGGGAAAGTCAACCACAAATAATTGTATTTATCAATAATATGTTCTATGCGCCCCCATTAGTCAAAATCCAGCCGTTTTTGTCCATCTCAGGAAGGGCGGCCATTTTGGCACTTTCTGTCGACTGAGAAGGACATCACATTTTTTTCAAGAATATGTTTTATGCAAGCCCACTAGTTGAAACTCGGCATTCTGATAAATATTGCGATTGTGGAATAACATTTAATCCACCCGTTTTTAGCCATTAGTCAAAATCCAGCCGTTTTTGTCCATCTCAGGAAGGGCGGCCATTTTGGCATTTTCTGTCGACTGAGAAGGACATCCACAGTTGCTTAGGATTCAGGCAACGACCAATCATGGCTCACCTGAACCCTGATCAACTGTTGCCGGGTTTACATGCAGACTATTTTGTTTACATGTGACGTGATCTATTCCGATCGGCCGTTTACTTGCGCCACCCCGTTAGTCGGATCCGCCGCGTGACAGGCGGAGACCGATGTAAACATCGCGTGATGTTTCAAGATGGAGGTCATTTATCTATTTAGCAATTTATTCGCGACAGTTTTAACACTTTTATTAAAGCGGCATCTCGATTAAAAACGAGTTAGCAGTACTTTAAAACGAGTTGCCGCGTCAGAGACGAGCTCTGGTAAGACGCCGCCATATTAGTCAGAATGCCGTGTTTTGACGAGTTGAGGCGCATAGAACATTTTATTGTCAAGGATTTTTGGGGGTTGACTTCTTCCTCTTTTAGTATGTGACGTTTCAAACTGACTGCAGTCAGATTACAATCGTGTCTTTTTAATCCGGCTACTTGAATTCTGAATTGTAAACTGATTAGGGCTGACTCCAGGTTTTCTGCAGCTTTATTGGGACAGGGCTGAGCCCCATACACATTTCCACCAAGCGGTACGGTTCAGCTCAGTATGGCTCAGTTTAGATCGGTAAATTGTGTCTCGGGTTGGTATACTTCCGAATGATGCTAAAGAGTAGAACTGTTCGCTAGGGATTGACCAACTATCGGCCGGGCCGATATTCAGTATTTTGACGAATATCGGTATCGGCCTTTTTTAAATATCTGATGGCCAATAATATATCAATTTAAAACAGTGTTAACTTCAAGGAACTATTTATTTCAATATTCAATGATCTTTATAAGAGATTCTACTGACCCGGCAGGGAACACTATGCACCTTTTGTTTTCATTTGAAGTCAATACAATACAATATCTCTTTTTGTTAGAATTTTATAACAAAGATGGCCACATTGCCAAACATTTATAACAATGGCCCAAAAAAAATCGTTATGCAAATCTGAAAAGTTGTTTTAATTGATTAAACAAAGTTCAGAGCTCTTATTGTTTTTTTATTTTGACACCAATATATTCCTTTGGAGTGAAAATGATTATCGGCCACTAATATCGGTTATCGGCCTCCTTGACTACTAATAATCGCGATCGGCCTTGAAAAAAAAAACCATATCGGTCTCTCTCTACTGTTGCCACTCATATAGTTGGTCGCCCCCGAAATCGGACCCAATCTGAACCGAGCTGCACTGATTGGTGGAAGCAGAGCCTTGGATCTTTTACGGGGGACCACTCCCCACCCCCTCCCCACCGCCACCTCCTCCCTGCTGCCTGGCTGTGCCTGCATGGTGTTAGTCCTTCTCTTGTCTTGCCCCTGTCGTCCCTCCAGGTTATGGGCTGGTTCAGGAGGAGCTGCTGTCTCCGGCCTCCATGCAATACAGTTTGCCTTCTCCTCTCGGTGCAGAGCCCTACTGGCAGGAAGTGTCCAGTCTGGAGTGCGCCCCCATCGCCGCCACAGAAGAAGACACCCTGATGGAGATGTCGGACGTCCAGGTGTGGCCGGCGGGGGTCAGCCCCTCGCTGGTTACGGTGGAGGACTCCTCGTTGGACGGCAGCAGCCGAGCGGACGACTCGGAGGGCGCCACGCTCTCCCTTCCCTGCAGTTTGGGGCGCCCGAGCAGCGGAGCGAGCGGGGCGAGCGGCTCCCTCATGGAGCTGGAGGAGGAAGAGGAGGAGGAGGAGGAGGAAGGGGAGGTTGAGGAGGAGGAGGCGCCACTGGAGCCGGCCAGCGCGCCGGCGGAAAGGGACCGGGTCAGAGCCAGTGGCGCCGTTCCCAAGGTCAACCTGAATGGCCAGCTGGGAGGTCAGAGGTCGGACGGGAGGAGAGGGGAGGCTCCCGCGCTGGGAGGAGGAGGAGCCAAGAGAGGCGGGGCAGGGCTTGGTTCAGTGGAAGGCATTTGTGTCGTTACAGGCCAGCAGATGTACGCCCACCCTGAGATGTCAGCGTTGAGTCGAGCGGGCGAGCGCAACGGAGACAACCGGTACGTGGCGTCTTACTCTGACCCCCGTCACACTGCCTTTGCGGATAAATTGCCGCGTCAGGGACGTACCAGGACAGTCTGCGTAGAAACCGCCGGAGCAGGACCGCGACTTGGCAAACAGTGATTCAGTTCTGTTAAGTTATGGTACTAAAAAGATTCTGCCAATGTACTGCTCGTGACAAAACAAAAGCATTCCGACAGTAAACCGTGGTGGCAGCATCGTACAAGTACTTGGCGGCTTTTTTTCTTCGGGTGGCTGTAGACAAGCTGAGGGGAATTATGAACAGTTCCAAATACCAATCAGTGTCAGCACAAAACCTTCAGGCTCTTACTGGAAAACCAAAAGTGTCAGGAAAAGCCTACTAGAGCATCTGAACTTTATTTGGGGTTAGTCAGATGTTTGTCAGGTGTGTGGTGACCTCTATTTAAAGCAGCACTGGGCAAGAATTCGACCTTAATATTTTTTTTTCACAACTCTTTTGATGAAACATTGACTTACAAGTAGTTGAATGGGACTTTTGTCATCTGTATCGTTTTTACAGGCACTAAGCAACTTTGGCGAGGATGGGAGCAACCCTGGCACACAAAAAAAAAATACAAATGTCCTGAATGGCTTTACGGCATACTCACTTCCTCCTTTCGCTATAAGGACGGAAGTCGATTCGAACGTCCGCGCGCTATTACTGGTGTCATGGCAGAAGCCCCAAAACAACCAAAAAAACTAAAGTATTGTTTGAACAAAATTGGAACTATTACCTCATCGCTATTCATCGTTCACACAGCCACTGGAAATAGAAATGTAATTCAATCCAACTTGCAGGCCAGCGGGAGCTCAGGATTTCACGACACGACGCATGGCGCGCATGGGAAATGTGGTTGACTTTTGTCAAAACACTACCGATTTTGTCCACAGGGCGCCGCCCTAATCAACAAAAACTGTGTTGCTTTAACATGACTTTTGATGAACACCCCATCCCCAATTGTACGATTGCAGTTTTTTTTTACCAACTGAGAAATGCAATTTACTTTTTTCCTTAACAATTGGCTTCATGTGGTCCACACCGGACCTGGGAAAGAGCAATCAATCCTTGATAGGCAGTGTGAATGGGACTCATAGACCGACTCCAAATATCTCTCCATCCACCGCTCACTTTTTTTGACTTCCTGCCTATGTTAGGGTGGTTGGGGGCGGAGCTTTTCAACCCTACCTACCTGACAAGGATTCCCTGCAGGGCTGGGTGGGCTCAGTATCATCGGGACGGGACAACAGCGCGGCAGGCCTGCACGCCGCCCAGGAGGCTCTGCTGACGCCGGTGTGTGACACAGCTTACTCACATGTGCTGCGTGGGCGCCTCCTGCAGGGCAAGGGGCTGGGCTTCTCTCACCACGTGACAGGGAAACGTGCGTGGGAACACGAGTGGAGGCGGGGCAAGGTCAGGTTGAGGCCGACGAGCCGCCGCTTTTTGGGGAGGGGCAACACCTTATCCATGTTTTGATTTATTTTTATTTGACTTTTTTTGGAATGAAGCAATGGAAGCCAACCATGTAGATGGAAACTGTTGTGTTCAAATTAACAGCAGTTGATTTCGAAAAGTGAGTGAATGATACGGGAATGTTTCTCGTACTGTGGTTTTGGGCCACTCTATACGATACCAGGAATCGTGGATCATTTTAAATTAGGGCTGTCAAAGTTAAAGCGTTAACTACGGAGATTAATAAAAATTTTAAAACGAGTTAAAAAAATCACTAACTCAATTAACTTAGTTTTATTTACTTCCTGTGGCAGCTGACCTCTGCTCATTTTGCAGCCAAATTTCACTGTCGCAAAGACGGACTTTTACGTATTTGCTCGACAGCTCTTTGGAGAAATCCAAAATAATGTGCGCACTTTGCAAAGCTAAACTCAAATATTAGTTTTACGTCTTTGGTGTATCGTTCAACAGTTGTATTTTACAGGAAAGGAATCATATTCAAGGATCAAAGAAAGCTATTAGAACAGTCTTTGAATCGAAATATACTTGACATTTTTTTTCCACATTAATTCCAAGAGTTTACTCAAGTAAATATCTGTTCCAAGCTTTTAAATAAAAATTGTAGTTCAAAAATACGATTAATTGCGATTAATTATCGAAAATTTTGCGATTAATTAGTTTCAAAAATGTAATCGTTTGACAATCGTTTAAATACATCAGAATACTTGAAGCGGCTGTGTAAGTTCAGGGGTTTTTTTTTCCATAAAACTGATTTCAATCAATTTCCCCTCTTCACTTACAGAAAAAAAAATGACATTCAAACCACCAGCTATTTTGTTCTCGAGCTTTAATTTGCATAATGTATAGTAATTTAAAATAAAATCAATATTGCAGATGATCTTAAAATAAGTTTTTCCTCTTGGGGGGAAAAAAACCCTCTTTTCTCAAAACGTATATAAATACTCATGTAGTTGTACAGGCGAGGCAGACAACCTCCAAATATTTGCAGCTTGGAAGCACATACCATGGGTCAAGTTGAGTCCTGAAAAATCATACCCAAACTCCAATTACTGGTAATTAATAAAATCGAGTAGTCGCCCCGCCCTACCAGTATTTAGATTCTATGTAACTGAAATAATACAGTTGCTCACTTTTTTTTGTAAAAACACTGCTGTTATGTTGCATACAACAGTATGTGATCATATGTGATCATCAATAGCTTTAGTCTCATTTAAACAGCACTCATCAAAATGGAGCATTTTGATGACGTCACGACGCTTGATGATCAGGAAAATATGTGTTGTGCGGCGCAACACATGGTGAAGTTTGCCATTTTCTTCCTTCCCTGACATTTCTAATGAATTGACTGCTTAAAAAGAAAATTGCATGGTCATATTTGAACTATTGTCGTTATGCAGAGAGAGGAGAAAGAGGACTATGTTGCTGACGAACATGGCGGCATGCTTAATCGAAAGGTGAGTGGATGGATGTGTGTGGGCCAAAAGTAAACACTGACATGTTCATGATCGAGCTTTTTATTGTACATCAAAGACTCGCTGCAAAAAAAATGCATCGGATGAGAAATGAACACAAGCCACCGGCAGACATGACAGCAAAGCGGGCATTTTTCTGCTCCACCTCGCGTAAGAATTACAATGGAAACTCTCAAGTGGAAAGTTTGCAATTCAGCCGGGAACGCACAAGCGCGTTTCTACCACTAAAGCCGGGAGAGCGTATATGTCATTTTCTTTTTTAAATCCAATTCTTGTCTCTTAGCCAATGAAATGCATCAGAATAGACATGTGACGGTGTCGTGAGTTGTCGTCGTCGGAGGAGGATATCCGCGATTTTTTTTCGAGGAGTAATGGCGGCACAATCGATCGCGGCAGCTCTGATATAAGTCACGGCAGTGATATAGACGACGCGCTTGCGGACTTTAAAGCCGCGAGACCCGCCAAACGTGATATATGTTCGTGGACAATGACGATTTCAACGTCTTTGTGGGAGAATACAACATGGTAATTACCACTCGATTATTTTTGTATTAAAAACAGTGCTTCGCTTGCATCTCCGATTGAAACAGTTAAGATTAATAACCCCGGGGCCTGTGTGAAAGCCACATGTCTAAGATCTCAAATTCTTATGGAATTATGTTTCTATCTGCTACAGGGGCTGAGATATTAATTATTTTGTAGGTGTTGAATTGAATTTCCGCAAAAATGTCAGGTTTTCAAGGGTGACTCCAATGACGACCGTCGGTTTTAGAGAGATGTCTCACAAGCGGCTTCAAGCTTTAATGGATTAATCGGGCCCTACTCAAAATCACGTATGAGGATCGTCGAAAATCGAGGACTGACCAAATTTCTACCTCCATTGTTTGCTGTGGGAAATTTTCTTTTGTGCAACAGTCCGAACATGTGCAATTCCTCATTGACACTATTTGGACTAGTAGATTTTGTGTTATACGGAGGCGACTTGCAATCGTCCACGATCCGAGTAGTCGAACCAGGTGCATTGTGGGACCGCGGCACGCCGCGAGCTAGTTTCCTGCTCCGGGTCCACATAGACGCTTCAGCACTTTAACAGGAGTGTTGTTTCCGTCCCTCCTCCCTCCCTCCTTGCTCCAGGTGGGGGCGGATGTGAGAAGGGCCGCTCAGTCGGTGCAGCGCACCAGTCTTCGGAGGGTTAAACACTGAAACACAACACACACAACCTGGTCCACGAGGTACGCGATTCCCTCCACACAAGCACTTGTGTATCCCAGTGCTTGAAATAAAAACAAAAAAACTAACAGAGCAGCTCCAACGTTGATTTTAATTCACACCGTTTGTACGCTGTGGAAGTGACACCTTGCTTGCACTACGTTGGTATACCTTGACTTTGGCCTGTGTAATTAATCGAAATTCAATTACAATTACGATTATTACACTCCGCGATTACAAAATTGGCATAATCGTAAAAAAACGATTGTTAATATGCATTTATATCCAACGCGCTATGTTTGTTTACACACAAGGAAATCATACTTGAATTCCGTGACAGTTTCCATTTGCAACTATTTTTATTTTATAACTAATTTAAATAATTTTTATTTGGAACTTACATAATTGTGTAGAAAAGTGTTTCAAAGAAATGTCAGCATTTTCTTGTTTTGTACCAAAAAATACATTTGAATAATCATGATTTCGGCGGCACGGTGGTCGACTGGTTAGCACGTCCGCCTCACAGTTCAGAGGTCGCGGGTTCGATCCCGGCTCCGGCCTCCCTGTGTGGAGTTTGCATGTTCTCCCCGTGCCTGCGTGGGTTTTCTCCGGGCACTCCGGTTTCCTCCCACATTCCAAAAACATGCATGGTAAGTTGATTGGATACTCTAAATTGCCCCTAGGTGTGATTGTGAGTGCGGTTGTTTGTCTCTGTGTGCCCTGCGATTGGCTGGCAACCAGTTCAGGGTGTCCCCCGCCTACTGCCCAAAGACAGCTGGGATAGGCTCCAGCACGCCCCGCGACCCTTGTGAGGAGAAGCGGTACAGATAATGGATGGATGGATGGATAATCATGATTTCAATTATTACCAAAATAATTGTGATTCATATTTTTTTCATAATCGAGCAGCCCTTGACATTGAAAGACTTATACAATTAGAAATTTGTTCATGCCCCGAAAAAGCGACATTTTTTTCGGCACATATTTTTGAGTCATTTAACAAACACAAGCAATCCAAGCAGCCTTTGAGATTTGAACATTTTATTCTACTCTATGGCGATGTCGATTTGAATTCGATTAATTGTTCAGCCCTACCCGGAAGTCAAGGCACATTTGTTTTTTTGGCAGGGACAAACTCTAATTCTGCTTCATTGTGTGTCTTCTAGGACAAGAGAGCCACTGCCAAAGCTTCCTCCACAAAACCACATCCGGAACGCAAAGGAAAGTGAGCGATGGGACAGAGACTAACAAAATGACAAACATGGAATTACCCTCCCACATGTGATAACACCTCCAG
The DNA here is from genome assembly GCF_054856515.1 of Filicampus tigris. Lineage (NCBI taxonomy): Eukaryota > Metazoa > Chordata > Actinopteri > Syngnathiformes > Syngnathidae > Filicampus > Filicampus tigris. The sequence goes on from NC_141231.1 coordinate 16,032,789, forward strand.
AGAGAAAAAAAAAAAAAAAAAACAAGTGAAGAGCTCAACTTGTAGTTTTATAACATTTGTAAAGTATCACTTAAACTAAAGCATGAGCGTTTTTTTTTTCTACAAAACAACCCCCCCCCCCCCCAAAAAAAAAAATAACAGCGAATATCACAGAACTACGACGACATAAAGTGCTTCCTGTGAACTGTAACTGCATGATGACTGCTGGTGCATGACTTCGACCTTTTGAACTGTCATTATCTACAAGCTGAAGAGGGCCGGCCCACGCTTGGCTCCTGTGACCTTTTCAAGACTCGATTGCCCCTCGCGGGTTGGCCGGCTCAGCCCCAAAAAAGGAGCACGTCCCCCACGGCTCCCAAACGACGGCTTCAGACGAGCCCGCCGATGCTTCTTTCGGTGGACCCTTTTTTTTTTTTTTCTCGTTTTTCTTTTTTTTTTTTTTTTTTGTTCAGTGCGCTTGTCGTAATTATGCACTCGCTGCTATGTGGACGTGTGTCGCCGTGCGTGTGTGTGGCTGTCTTCTCTGCCGCATGCCTTTCTTGCTTCTGACCGGGCGCTGAGCCCCGGCTCCTGATTGGCTCAAAGGCCCTGTGATGTCAGCACTTGGAAAGAAGCGCGCCTCTGTGCTCGCCTGCTTTTGAGTGTCCCGTCCGTCCTCGTGTGCAGAATTGGCTTCCCCTTGTTGTTGTTGTTGTTTTTGCCCCCTTGAAAAAAAACTCCAAATGTTCCATTTTTATTTTCTTAGTAGCTGGGACATGTTTCCTTTGAAGGAGTTGATCACTCTCCATATCGCAGAGCATAACTTTGTCCACTCGGGTGCCCCTTTTCTTCGACCTTCTTCCTTTGTCTTGGTAGCTGACGTCATCTGTGCAAAACCAGTAGCCTCACTTGATATGCAGATTACTTTTCCGCACCTCTTTCCCCATCCATCCAATGTTTCAAGCGATCACGTTGGCCGCAGGATGTGGTGATTTCCAGTGTTGAAAAAAAAAAAAAAAAGACGTAGAGTACATTATTGTGCTATTATGACGTGTGATTGTGCAGGCAGCACTGTGATTGTCATCATTCTCCCCCATCCCCAGCCTCGTGATGTCGACATAAACTAAAGCACACACAATCAAGGTGATTACGGACTGGTCAGGGTGTCGGATCGTGTGAACTTGCCACAGCAATAAAATCCAAAACACGCCTGACGAGCGCTGCTAGGAAGTTCTGTAGACACATTGGAGTTGGGGTTTTTTTTGTTTTTTTTTTTTTTTGGTTTTTTTTTTCCCCCCACCTCCTGGATAACGCAAGATCCCGCGTGCTGCGTCGACCTTGCTGTGAGTGAGTCAGCGAGAAAACGCTGACACGGGATCAGTCCAGTGTGATATCGTGTGGGACTGCAGACGCCTGAGAGATTTGCAGCTGTGTTTTACAGCATTTAGCATATCAAGCAGTGTTATGTTGTAGTATCCTATACAACCAATATGTATCATTTGTAATATTTTCTCTTTAAAGCGGGAAATCAACGCAAACACATTTTTTTCAAGAATATGTATGTTCCCAGCAGGACCACTAGTTGAAACACGGCATTCTGATTAATATTGCATTTGTGCAACATGAATTAAGCAGCAAAATTCACCGGTTTTTAGCCATATCTCGGGGCGGCCATTTTGTGATTTCTGTCGACTGAAAATGACATCACAACTGCTCAGGGGGTCAGGTAACGACCAATCACAGCTCGCCTGTTTTTTTAAAGCTGAGCCATGATTGGTCGTTGCCTGATCCCTGGGTAGTTGAGATGTCATTTTCAGTCGACAGAAATCACAAAATGGCCGCCCCAGAGATGGCTAAAAACTAGTGGGCTTGCATAGAACATATTCTTGAAAAGAATCTGTTTGGGTTTATTTTCTTTAAGTGTAAGTATCTTCGTTGAGAGAAGGGGTGGGAAACCGTTTTCCTGATGGGGGTTGTTTAAAGTCCTCATGGGCCATTCTAAATTTTCCCCCAAAATATGATGTTATGATTGAACTAATGTCTATTTGTTACACCATTTGGGGGGTGAATCATGGTAGAATATGAAAAGGTCTGAGGGAACCATTACTGAAATTGAAGAGGTCAATCGTTTGAATTTAGCCTGTAAGTCTGGCTGTGGTTTCCATGGAGACGGACCCTGATCGAAGGCTGCTTCGGAGCGCACTTTCCTAGCCCACGTTGCTCTGCTCTACTTCTACACTTCATCGTCTCTTCTACCAGCCGAGCACATTGCCGCCATCTTGCGGCCGTGCAGAAGACAGTCAAGTGAGGGTCGTTAGGTCTGTCTAAATTCGCCCGCGGAGTCTTCGGAGGATGCAGCATGCAAATTTGGACACAGCTAATTTGGTTTGAAGCTGTCATTAACAGGAGGGTTGAATATAAGAAAGAAGTCGGCCATTTTGGTTTAACACAGCACTTCTGGCGAATTTCAGTACTTATGAGAAATTCCTACGAGGAAATGTGTCCAAATGAGCTCCAATTGGCGAAGAGTTTTATTTATTGATTGTATTTTTTATTTTTTTGCTCATGCCATCCGATTCGGGCCAAGAATGATGTCAAAGTTTGATCATTATGGCTCGCAGCTTTAATTTATTTTTAGTATTGCATGGTGGGATGGCTCAAATTCTCGAGCGGGCCGCTCGTGGCTGATGATCCGTAAGTTCCCCACCCCTCCCCTGAACAAATATTTGATGCATAAAGCTGTTGTTGTCATATCACGGTAGCACACATGCGCTGACCATTAAAACACAAACTATGTATCCCATAAGTACTGTAAGTGCTACTGTAGCCTGAACAAGTGAGACTGACTGAACGAATGAGCACATTATTTTGCACACATTTCACACATTTTTACATGGCCAGTGCATGCACTATATTTGCCACATATCACATTTTCCACTGGTAACACGCCACTCAGGTTTTTATTTCAGAAACTATGAAGTGTTTTATTTTGTGCAGGGCCCTCCTCCGTGAGATGCTTGAGTGAGAACTTTAATCGTTTTTGGGTGAGTGACTATTTTGTCTGTTTAGATTCTTTTTTGTTTTTGCTCAGGGGTATAGGTGAAATACGATGCTTTGTGTGTGCGAGAACCAGGGGCGGAGCCAGAACGTGGCTAGTGGGTGGGCCTGGAAAAATCAGGGTGGGCCTGAATATTTCTCTCACCCAGCACAATCCTCCTGTCCTGACATATTGTATATTCAAATAAAATGGCAAACTAAATAGTATGAAGTTCAGATCTTCCTGAGACAACCATAATTATGTCATTCTTAATATTCCATAAAATTAAAAAAAACACAAATTCCAAAATAATTTAAGAATAATTTACCAAAAAATCTAAAAATATATATTTTCATGAATCTCACTCGGGTGGGCAGTTTGTCAATGTGCCACCCATGGCTCCGCCCCTGGCGAGAACACAAGTTTTGAAGCAGGCATGTCACTTGAAAAGGTAGCGTAACGCCCAATGATGTATTTTAACGAGTATTGTAACATTTAGACCGTCGAGAAGAAGAATAGATCTCACCTATACTCCTTTAGAATGGATACATGACAATGTAAACGCAATATCATATTACTCTATCCTAAGGAATGCAACTGCACCCATGCACAAAAAAAAAGATGTTTTTATGAAAATACGTGTATAAAAATATATATGACAAAATATATTTCATTAGAATGCTATGCACCCTCATAGAGTTGTTATGGATGTTCTTTCAGCATTATCTAGCTAGCCGATGCCCACATGATGGGGAATGTAGAGGCTACGTAGCGTTGACCACTTTTTTTTTCTTTTCTTTTCTATTGGTCCAGAAAATGAAAAAAAAAATGTATACAAGACTTTTAATCAGAGCTATTCTGACTTTGAAATATGTAAAGATCATCTTACCCTGTACACCAGCTCAAACCATTTACAAGACTTAATAAACAAAGATGTGACATACTTTTTGCATTATTCATAAATTATTCCCAATGCACACTGTTTTATGTGGAGGTGCATCTCAATAAATTTCAATATTGTAGAAAAGTTTATTTCTGTAGTTGAATTCGTACAGGGAAAGTCTTTATTAAATAGTACATGTTAAACAAATTAACACATTGAAAAATACTTTTAAAAAGGACAGTCCATAACTAATTTCTATATTTAAAATATTTTTGTTTCTTCATTTCTCATTACGATGATTTTTGGTTTTCGTTAGCTCTTTACAGTTATAGTCATAGTCACTTAAAAGTAATAGTCATATAGTCATCACAATTATGTGTGTTTTTATATATATATATATATATATATATATATATATATATATATATATATATATATATATATATATATATATATATATATATATATATATATATATATATATATATATATATATATATATATATATATATATATACACACATACACACACACATTAATACATACACACACACATAATTGTTTCACGTTTGAGGTACTGAATTACTTCAGGTCATATTCTAATTTATTAAGGTGCATCTGTTTTTTTGTTGTTGTTTTTTTTAGATAAAATGTGTTCTATTATTGTCTTTTAAGCTCCAATTCGAATTTGTCTCTTTGGGCAACGTCCTCGGTTTACGACTGTTTAGTAGACGAAGGAACGTGTTGTAGTTATAAGTATTTATATGAAAAAAGACTTCATTGTCATAAATGCAATTGAAAACGGTAAGTATTGTGATAACGTCCTTCTTGTGCCGCGTAAGGATGTAGATGTATACTAAGACATTTGTACACTAAAGTACTTTAGTACGTTCGTTGCGCGCCGTCGTAACCTTGAAAGGGCGCATGTCAGGAAACCGTAGCAAGAAATAGCTTTGTGTATGTATGACCTATTACGTACACTCGTACAGTATTAAGTAACTTCGTCAATTCATTTATATCAAAACATAATGTATACTGTTGGTAATTTTATTTCGTTTATTTTCTGTTGTCATTCGACTTCCGCACCAGGACAAAAAAAAAAAAACTACAACTTCCGCAGTCTGTGACGCCCCCTGCTTTCAGCCAATCACAGCCCCCGACTTTATGTGCTCGCACCGGAGGGCTTTCTGGGTTGTTTTGGAGTCGGTGGTAGCACATGGAGGCAACAGGGAACCACATTTGAAGAAACTTTGGATAATCTTTTTTTTTTTTTTTTTTTTTTTTTTTTACCGAGAACGCGTTCTCCTCCAAGGTATGTCAGCTGCAGGTCAGACGAGCGGGAGCCGGGATATACCGGCCGTGAGGCGGGTCGCCGTCCTGGAGGCTGCCCACATGCCCCACGAGTACTCCACGACCCCCGGGGGGACCGTGTTCAGTACCACGCCCGGAGGTAACTCGGTCATGGGTCAAACTGTGTCTCTACAAGTCCAAGGAAAACTTTTTAGACAATACATACATGATATATATACATAATAACATGGGCTTTAAGTAGTAAGTGGTGATGTAGAATTGTACTTCTTGCAATTTTTTTTTTTTTGGGGGGGGGGGGGGGTTATTCCAAATTGCAAATTAGAATTGCAGAACTACTCCTGGCTGTGGGTCATTTAGTCATAAGGAGACAGGAGGCAAACCAGGTCATCAGGTCAATGTTTATTACCAACTAAAAGGGCGAAGAAAATCTTATTAATTATTTTTTTATTAGATTTTTTTGGGGGCCACTGGAAATCTCAGGTCCCGTGATGACTGGACATGGACAGAATGCCAAGAGTCCCCCCATATTGTAAAGCATTAAACACTAAAGCAGTGTTTGACAGTTTTTTGTTATTTATTTATTTTACATCTGAACGTTTTTTTTAAAGCGTGAGAGGCCGACCCTACACGACAGGGAAAAAAAATGCCAAACGTGTGCTTACTGCTCTTACGGTGTGTAGTATAGTTCAGATGATTAACAGCACATCCCATACAAAACCATATCTCCACCTTCAATTGCGAGTCTCCTCCCTCAAACTAGATGTTTGTTGTAGTACAGAGATTGAGTGACTGATGACAGGCAGTACTGAAGCCAGAAATGCTAGAAGCTAAGCTAACTGTTATGTTAGCTCACTGAGTAAAAACATTGCAGTTGCAAACTTGTATTATTATACGAATACTCAAAACAACTATTTGCCCCTCTATTTTTATTTTATCCGGCAACAGCGCACATTTCACCGCCAAACTCGCCATTCTCCACATACGCAAGTATCTGCAAATACTGGCACCTGATGTAAGATTATCACTACCATACCATGAGTAATAATACAATATACAACCAAGCCCTGCCATGAATAGCAAGCATCAGAGAAACTGTTCTAAAAAGCCACAAATGTTCCTAACATATAACAGATAAACAGGAGGACTTTCAAATTGACCTTTGACAGGAAAAATCTTCCCCACATTCCTGCCATAGGACAATCATCTATAGGCTTCATCCTCAGCCCTGTCATGTCCCCATGTTAATGATCAATAGTGTTTTGTTATTCACTCCTTTCCAGCCCTTTGAAAATGTGCTCGAGCAGAGGCGGAAATTATTATGACCGCTTGCACAGGATACTGATATGTAATTTAAAAAAAAAATAAAAATCACAAATCTACACTGAGATAATAATTGGTATTTATTGACATTGTCAGGGAGGTATGAATTCAACAATATGTTTCTTGTTGTGTGTTGACTGTCTGTAAGCTTCCCAAATCGGCGTTGTGGTAGAATAAGTCAAATAAGTGAATGTTTTCCCTCTGCAGCAGTGAGAAAGTTGACGGCATGTCCACATGCCGGCAGTCAATGATACTGTGTTCTGTAAATGTGGCAATTGGGGCACATTCACACTGATAAAACACACACACACACACATACACACACACACACAAATACAGCTGGCCCACTCTATGTGTGTCAGGGCACCAGAATATAGGTCATTCAAGCACTTGAATGTAGACCAGGGGTGTCCAAATCCGGTCCTTGAGGACCGCTATCCTGCATGTTGTCCATGTTTCCCTCCGCCAACACGCCTGATTCAAATGATCAGGATTGTTATCAGGCTCCACATGAGCTGTCAAGATGTTTGTCAAGAGGAGCCTCATAAGCTGAATGGACTGTCACTTTAAACAGCGGAGTCAACAAATGCAAACTATTGTATCGTGCCAGATAGCAGCTTGTGCTTAAATGCCGGAATGCACCAGAATGGGATGTCTGCTGAGATATGTTGCGGTCGTCCACTCCATTTCTATTTACAGTGCAACCCCCAAAGTGGAATGTCCGAAAAAGGTTTTATTTTAGAGGTCAACCGAAGACTACTGTGGAAAGGCGTGTCCATATACATGCATCTTATTTGTACTCAAATGGGCCACCCAGTCTGCAATATTATTATTATTATCAAAATGTACATGTATTGTATCATAATTAGCACATACCGGTTACATACACATACGGACAATCTTCATTAAATCCATCAAAAGAGCCTAGCGAGCAGATGCTAACGCAAATAGCATGAAGCTAACGGCATAACAATGCCTACTTCTTCACTAAGCTGAAAACAAGCTTTTTCTATTAGTTTGTTTTTAATAACCAAAGCTCTGGCAAATGTTTTGAAATGACAACAACTTAGTAGTCAACCAGCAGAAATGGATTGTGTACAATTTTGGGGCTTACTCTGTAGTTGAGACATTAGACAAAATAAAACCAGGACTCAATACCCCTTTCTCGCTTGCTTCTGCAGGAACTCGAATCATCTACGACAGGAAGTTCCTGCTCCAGTGTCGCACCTCTCCTCTGGCTCGCACGCCTCCGAAGCTCCCCGACATCCCGGGAGTCACTCGGCCACTCAAACGGGAATCCTCCACTGAGACATGCCAGGCGGGGGCGAGTGAGAGCGGTCGCACTGAGCGCAGCCAACATACAGAGGGTGCAGGTAAACATTTGTTTGTACACGTTGCCTTGACAATGTCATGGAGAAGGGAGCTTATTGAGGTGTACCTCAATGTTACGCTTTTTATCTCTGTCCACTCTTTTCTCCCCACAGGAGAAGATGCCCAGTTTGACATGGACATTTGAAGAGGATTCGAACAATTCCTAGCATCATCACGATAGTTGTGTTGTGAGTGTAGAAGATTTTTTAAAAGTTGAATTAAAACATAGCGACTGTGGAATATAAAATGAGGGTTCCTTAAAGCGGAAGTCAACCCAAACATCTATTTTTTGTAAGAATATGTTCTATGCAGGTCCACTAATCGAAACGCAGCATTCTGATTAATATTGTGTTTCTGGCATATGAGTTTAGGAAACAAATTCCACCCGTTTTTAGCCATCTCAGGGGGGGCGGCCATTTTGTCGGGTGGATTGACTTTTAGATCCACAAACGCAATATTTATCAGAATGCCTTGTTTCAACTAGTGGGCTTGCATAGAACATATTCTTGAAAAAAATATGTTTGGGTTGACTTCTCCTTTAAAGGGAAATTGTATTTTACCAGAACTATTTATGCCTCGCTTAGTTGATTGGATATGTCATGGCATATTAGGTGTTGCTAGAATCGGTTTTAGCTTAACATAGTATTAATAATATTATATAACGTAATATTGTGATTTAGCAGCTTTTATAATATTAAAGATTCAAGTGGAATATGGCTTTTTGATGTGTTGTTGTGGGAAGTGATTTTACATAGAGAGAGAGAGAGAGAGAGAGAGAGAGAAAGAGAGAGAGAGAGATAGCCGTCGAGCAACTTTTTAAAGTAAAACTACGTAAAAGTCCGTCTTTGGTGACTCTCCTCTAAGTTTGGCTGCAAAGTGAGCAGAGGTCAGCTGCTACAGGAAGTAAATAAAACTGAGTTCACTCAGTTCATTTTTTTTAAGGCTTTATAGAATTTTAATTAATCTCCAAAATTAATGCTTTAACTTTGACAGCCCCTCCCTCGCTACCTTTTTTTTTTTTTTAGCCTTGTGTATTTGTTGATGTTTATTTTATACAGCTGTACACGCTGGACAAAGTTCATCCAGTGAAAGAAAATGTCTGTGAACCCTTTAGAATGACATGGATTTCATCAGAAATGTGTCATAAATTGTCACAACAAAAGACCACACATAATTGACATGTTTTCATTTGGGCCTACACGGTGGTCTTATGGTCGAAAATGTCTGCCTGATAGTTGAAGACTCTAAATTGTCCATATTTGTGAATGTGAATATTTGCATGCCTCTGTGTCTTGTGATCCACCCAATGTTAAAGGGTAAGTCAACCCCCCCAAAAATCTCGCAACTACAGATTTTGAACTGGGAAATGAAAATGACAGTGGAACGGATCACAAAAGTATCTTGAAAGGCCTAAAAATTAAGACAGATTGTCTATACTGTAAATGGAGAAAGATTTTGCAGTACCTGGGTGTTTCACAACACTTCTGGCAAACTATTGTGTATTCAAATAAAAACAAAGTCGGGTTGTTTGAAAGCACACCATCCCAACTGTGAAGTATTGTGAGGGGGCATCATCATTTGGGACTGCTTTGCTACCTCAGGGCCTGGACACATTGTTATCATCAAAGGTGGCTTCACCCCAGGTTGCCAGATTCTCATTTGGCCAAGCAGTCAAAATGGGATCATTTAAAGTGAAAATCAACCCAAACGTTTTTTTTTTCCCAAGAATATGTTCCCAACAGGCCCACTAGTTAAAACACGGCATTCTGATTTATATGGTTATAGTTTGTGGAATACGAGTTAAGCAAGAAAATCCACCCGTTTTTAGCCATCTCAGGGTGCGGCCATTTTGTCATTTATGTCGACTGAAAATGACATCACAGGTAATGATGGCTCAGCTTCAGAACACAGGTCAGCCGTGGGTCGTTCCCTGAGTCCTGGGTAGTTGTGATGTCATTTTCAGTCAACAGAAGTGACAAAAATGGCCGCCCCCAGAGATTGCTAAAATGGGTGGATTAACTCTTATTCCACAAACGCAATATTTATCAGAATGCCTCGTTTCAACTAGTGGGCTTGCATAGAACATATCCTTGAAAACAATGTTTGGATTGACTTCCCCTTTACAAGAAATGTGGTGTGCTGTAATTGTAGATCCTTGGGGCATTTTGATAAAAGCATGTCTAAAATATGTTATTAAGACACCTGGAAACTGTTATAAATTATGGAAACAAATGCAAACCTCTCCACTTGAATTGTGTTGGGTTTTTTTTGCATTCTCATCATTTTCATGAATGTTGGTCAAAATAAACTCCTGGCAAATAATGACTCGTACACACTTTGTTGAAAATAAGAAATAATTTATTGTTTTACTGTACAAGGTAGGGTCAATGTGACCCAAACATCTCCATATCATCAAAGCGCTCACATTTACATCTCAGTTACAATATCTTTTAAAAGGCAAAATGTAGCTTTCATGTATTCAGTTTTAAACTACAGTGCTTCGCTCACTCACCCGGCTGTGCTTTTTGGTTTCATTTTGAACCGGCACAACGTAAGCCGCCTAAATCTACAATACCAATATCATTTGCAATAAAGAGTCTGTGATTCCGTACGGGTCCTTGGCTTCTCTCAGTGGCAACCGCACTCCTCCACCACCATGTCCTGGTGGCGCCTCATGACCATCTCGCCCTTCTCGTAGTAGAGCATAGACAGCGGTGCCACCCGGGTGGGCGCGCAGGACAAACACGGCACGTTGCGCGAGCGGTGCAGCCTGAGCAGGCTCTGCGGAGGAAAGAAGAAGAAGAGAAGCGTTCGTTAGAGCAGCGGTCTCCAAACTACAGTGTGGGGAAGAAAACCGACGTGCGTAGCAGAGAAAGTGAGTCTAACCTGCATGTAGGCGTGGTTAGTGGGCCTGAAGCTCTCGTCGACAGGCGTGGGACAGGCGCCTTCGCAGCGGAAAGCGTTGAAGTGTTTGGGGTAAACCATCCACTGGCTCCAGCCCAGCTTCGCGAAGTCCACCCACATGTCCACCTTCCTGCACAGAGGAACGTTCTTGTTCTCGCCTCCAACAGGCATCGCCGCGGACACCCTTCCTCTGCGCTGCTGGCGGGAGAACCTTTTGGTCCTGCGGCGCGTGGTCCTGGTGCCGGCCTCTCTGTCCAGGCTCACGTACTTGGAGCGCACGGCCGTGTGGATGAGAGACGGCATCCGCTGGGCGTCGGGGTTCTGCCTGGCGAAGATTACGATCATGACCCGGTTCGTTGTGTGATGCTGGATTGCCGCCAGGTTCTGTTTGGCGTTTTCCGGCTGATGTGTGGACGGTTCCCGCTCTTGCCAGCGATGGAGCATCCGGGTGACGGAGAACACCTTCCAGGAGGACGATTTCATGGTGCTGGGATGGGCCCTCAGGCTGCCCAGGAAAAGCCTGCCGCCAGAGCAGCTTTGGTCAGAGCACGAGTGGTAGAGGTCCACCGAGGCTCTCGGGGACTCGCCGAAGTCCGGGAGGCGGATGCGAAGCTCGGCCTGTTGGATGCGGTCGCCGGCGGACATGGAGGACGTGTCGAAGGTGATGGACCACCTGTCGCCTCTCTGCTCGCAGCCTGGAAGAGATGCAAGTACAAGTTGGCATCATTGCTGACAGAAAGTGGTACATACTTGAATTGACTTTGGACTACACGTGGGTGTCAAACTTGTTTTCAGTGAAGGCCCAAGTGGGGCAGTTTGATGAAACCACATAGCCTAAATGTTTTTGTTTTTTTAAATCATTTCTTTATTGCAAAGTTAAACATCAGCGGTATCTCTATTTTCAGCATATAGAGACTGTAGACAAGTGTAACAGTTTGAGCAGTGTGAGTAATTATGCTATAAAAGCACTAAATGCTATTTGTTATTGCTTTGGCAAGCCATGAAATCTTGCTAGCCAGAAGTTGAGCTGCACTGTGTTTGTTTAGAGAAGGCTAAATGTTAAGTGTGGGAATGCAAAAACTCCCCTCCTCATATTACACCATTGACCCTGGACTTTTTGTATCATGCTTTCTTTCTGGTACACATTCAAACGGATGATTTCCCTTGATCACATTAGAGAACGTCTGTATAGGAAAATTGAGTTTTATCATGACAGAGGGAAGAGTTTGTACAAAAATACAACATTTATGGTCTAGTGGCCCTCAAACTCAAGGGCCAGTCTGGCCCGCTGTGTCATTTTAGGTGGTGAACTTGGCACTTGTGGACTATAGGCCATGAATTTTGCATAACGTGCTGAAATTAGGAATTAAATTAAAACATTTGCTGGCTGAATAGGTTTGCTTGTTTTGTGGACAAAAGCCTCCCTCAAAACATTTTTTTTGCTGGAAAAGGTGACTTTTAAAGTGAGTTAATACGTTTGAACATACATTTAAAAAGTGTCAAAAGTTGACAGACAACATCTATGTTACTTTTTAGAACTATGACCAAATCTCATTGACAATAGCACCGTTTTAAGACAGAACACTCACTTTTAGCGACAAGGCTTGTCACATAATCCGAGTCGTGCAGTCCAGGGTTGTCCTCGGTCCAGCTTTTGGCTCCGGCCCAATTCTCGGTCAGCATGGTCCGGTAGAGCTGCATCATGAAGACGGGCAGTCCGCCGGCCTTGCGCCGCTGCAAGGTGAGTTGGGAGGGACTGGACGAGCCGCGCAGCAGCGCGTCCGGGTGCGTCGCGGCGCCGCATAAACCCACCAGGACGAGAAACACAGCCAGGTTCGTCATAATTCCACGATCCAAGTGGCGTCACTGCTGGCAGATAGTTTCCAAATGATGCATCTGAGATGCTTGCCTCCGGGTTTTATAACCCTACGCCAAATGATCCTTTGAAGTGGATGTGGGACAATCCGCGCGTCTTTGATCCACGTACGGCAGCGCTCAATACAGATATAGCACAACGTGCTTCCATACAACAAGACTCTTTTTTTTTTTTTATGTGACATGATGCATCGAAACTACTTTGCTCCTTTGTAGTGGCCGAAGTGTGAAATAGAGTAAGAGGCCACAATTTGATTTTGGTTGATAAGAAGCCCTGACAATAATTTGAGTTAAGGAGATTAGGGTGCCGTCTGATTAATGAGCAGGCAAGGAGTTAATCACGCACAGCACAGGCAAGATCAGGGCAAAATACAATTATCCAATATTACGTCATCATTAGATGTTTCATGATTAGATTTTTAAAATGTCAATTTTGGGGGTTTATTTACATTCATTATGGTTTAAAAAAAACTATTAATAAATAGTTGAAGGTTGGCCATTGGCAATATCACATAATGAAAACAAAGGAACAGGGAATTATTATTTAAATCATATATAGTTTGAATTATTATCTATGAAACAACGAAACAATCGGGCGTTTATTATGAAAGGCCATATCACTAAAAACAAAGAAAAGTGGCATTATGGTTTATTTAAATGCAGTTACGATTCATTTTTGGTTTGTAGAACCCACTAATCATTAGCAAAAGCTTTACTATAAGCAATATCACAGAATGAAACATTAGCAGATGTTATTTTAATTATTTAAACGTAATTATAAATAATTGTTGACGTTTAAAAAAACGTGCTAAGCGATATTGAAACCTTTATCTGCAAAATCACTGAATGAAAATAAAGCTTTTATTTGTATTTTCATTATTTTTATTTTCATTATTATTATTAATATTATTTTTATTTTATTTGTAGATTCATTATTTTCAAAAGTAAACCATCACAAAAAAAATGCCATTCTTAATATATTTTTATACACGTGTATACTAAAATACATAATTTTTCATAGCAAAATATAATGCTCTAATTGTTAGAGGACATTTAATATTGTGCAGTTGCAATGTGAGTGATATAAGGCATTTTAAAAATAGATATTTTGTTCTTGTGTGTTTTTAAGAATAAGTGAAATACATTTATTGATTAATTTGTACATCATATTCACATACATGTCTTGACGTGTACAAGGGAATTGTATGGAATTGAAATTTTGTCCAGCTCCAAAACTGCATTACAATTGACATCAGCATCAAAGAGTTATTAATGAGCACCTGGCTCTCTTCACTTATTCAAATTGCACAATCGCTCTTGAAAGGAATACTGCACAGAGAACAACAAAGGCTCCTGCGTCCTGATGCATTGCTTTTCAATTGTTCTGGCGCTTTAAAAGTTCTTTTTAGAGGCATCAAACATCTCTTGGTTTTGATCTCTTTTAAGACATTTGAAAACCAATAAGCAAGTAAGTTCAAATGCACTGTTTGAATGACTTGAGTCATCATTCGTCAAATGTAGACTATATGTACAAATGTGTTTTTATGGTCTAGTGGCCCTCAAACTCAATGTATATATATATATATATACACATGACATTATTCTTTATTTTATTATTCTTTATATACAGCAGGCTACCGTATTTAAATAATACTTATGATTGATTGACTTCCGTGTGCAGTAGTGCGCATGTGCAATTGCGGCCTTAATTAAAGGTGGCCTTGCAGGTGGTGCACTTCCATCCAGATGAGTCGCGCGTGTCCGACATGAAGTCACGCCAGCTCATTTGTTTACTTGCCCTGTCAATTTTAAAGTTATCCACAGGTAACTACACTTTTTCGTGCTTGTGTTTCTAATGTTTGGTGCATTTACGTTCAAGCTTTATTTATTTATTTATTTTTTTGCTGGTGCGCAATTTCAGGTGACGTTCTCATCACGTTCAAACAAAATGAGCCAAAATGGCGGCTAACTTGCATTTGACATTTTCTCCTCACGTTCAGATTTGATCATTTGAATGGGTGTTCTCAGATACTTGTCGCAGTTTTGGATCCTGTTGCACTCCTTGAACTTGAAATTGAGTTTGAACTTGATCTAAAAATGGCGTTTCAAACACCCTACCTAATGTATCACGTTTTTGTGTGTCTCAGGGCAGAATTTTCAATGTCACCCAAACCAATGGCAATGTGATGATGGAAGCTGCATCGCTGATAAATGGAGATGTGATGGAGAAGGGGACTGCCTGGATGGGTCTGATGAGATGGACTGTACTGGTAGGTTTATCTTATTCCGTTTTAATCTCATCGGCATCGGGCCGAAGTGAATTCCCGGACTGGACACTAACACAACTAGTATGGCACCGTACTGCCGTTTATATGCCGTTCTTGTCTTAAATATTCATGAAACAGCCGTGTAGATATGCGGGTCAAATTGCCCGATACGCGATCCAATTCTTTTTCGACGACTGACCGTCGTTGCCGATTATTTTTTTTGCTTGTGTAGCATATTAAGAACATTTGTCTGTCCACGTGGTCGGTATAGTCTTTACAACAAGGACTACCTAAAGAAAAAATAAGGTACTTGTCTTTTTTCCCCTTTATTTGAGCATCATGTTTAAAACAAAATTTACAAGTTTCAAAATCAAATTTCAAAGTTCAAAGAACTTGTAAATATCCTACCCCTCGTTCACCAAATAAAGGACAATGCTGTGTTGCATATATACCAACAGTGGTTTACAATAATAAGAAAAAATAATTAAATTATGAAACCGAATGCAACTGCAAAACGGGTACTAATGATAAAACAAATTACAATTGAAAAGCTGATTGCAACATCTTTTTTTTTTTTCCTTTCAAAGTATACCACCATCACGAACAACAAACGATTAGACAGAAGATTAGGCTTACAAAGTGTTAATAAAAAATAGGTTTTATAGCTCAAAAGTATATTTAATATAAGCCACTGTAACATTACGCACAGTTTGAGCCATTGTGGTTCGCAGAAAATCTTGATTAAATTCAAATGAATAGCACAAAAGTAAACAAAAATGTGTACATGTTAAAAAAAAAAGGAAAGGTTAAATGCAATCATCAGTTTGATGCAACTGAACAATACTTGGGCAGTGATTTTTTATTTATTTTTATTATTTTTTATTTTTTTATTTTTTGTTTTTTAATTTGTTTTCCTTTTTCTTAAATTCGTTTCCAATTGTGTTTCCCCTCAGTTCCTGCAGGCTCCTCTCAGTGTCCACCCGGTCAGTTTCCATGTGTGGGCTCTGTCGGCTGTGTTGACGCATCTGCACGCTGTGATGGACAGAAGCAGTGCCCAACCGGCTCCGACGAGGAGAACTGTGCAGTCTCTAACGGCTGCTTGGACTCGGACTGGACTTGCGGGAACCGCGTTTGCATCCCCGGAGAGCTGCGCTGCGACGGAAAGGACGACTGCATGGACAACTCTGACGAAGAGGGCTGTGGTGAAGAAACGTCCATGTCGTATTGCGAAATGACATTCCCCCCCCCCCCCCCCCCCCCGTCAACATGTTTAATATCTGATTTTCTGTTTTCCAGTTTCGTGCCGTGAGGGTGGCCTACAGTGTGCAGAGGTGTGTCTGTCTGCTGACCAAATGTGTGATGGGAACTTTCACTGCTTGGATGGCAGCGACGAGCCTGTAACCTGCGGTAAGTTTAGGTCTGAAATAAAATGATGGGAAATGTGCATGGGGGGGGTCTTGACTGCTAAACATCAGCAGCGTTGACCACGAATTGATTCTCAAAATAATGTGATGCATTGAAATGCTTCTTTGTTACTCCTCTTTGCAGGGCAGACCTGTTCTGTGAATAATGGCGGTTGTAGCCACACGTGCGTGGATGAACCATGGGGTGCTTTGTGCACATGTCCTCCTGGATATAAACTTGCCGCCAATGGGGCAGTCTGCAAAGGTGACACATGCTCTGCTTTCACTATTTTTTTTTTTTTTAATTGAATGACTTAGCTGTGCTATAAGTAAAAATCAAATCCAGGGGTTTCTGGGTGAGTTCTGCGCCTACGGCCGTGACATACCCTGAATTTTGTAATGTCAGAATTGCATCATACACAGCCCTGTGTTGCGTTTTGTGCTGCTATTCGTTAAAGGGAAGACATTCTTGTGAAAGCTTTAGCAAGACTCAACTATTTTTACCCTATGAAAGTCTGTCCACTTTCTGTCCACTTGTGGTCGCCATCGTCGCATTCTCCAGTATTTTATCTGTGCCTGATTTTCGTGTGACTTTAAAAGCCGGCACCTGGGCCGCTGAGGGACGTCTGAATCGGCGAGAGTGTTTTATAGTTGACTGTCTGATAGTTGGCTAAAACCTTAGTCGTTGTTTCCGCCTCAGTTGAGGCAAACCGCACGTCGTCTGTAAATGTAAAATGAGCCTAAAGTTCGTACATTTTCCTCTTGGCAGTCAGTAGGACAAAATAAGGACTATAAAATGCCCAAATATATTGAAAATATTCCCATCTAATATTAGACAGGAACAATATAAACCTCAGCGATACATTGACAGCACAGAGTGACGTGTGTCATGCTGAGGCATGACTGTACAAAGTAACTCTTTTCACCACGACGCCATCTGCTGGCTGTGGTGTGCTACTGCCTTATTTGCCCCTCAAAGCTAAACAGCCTCTCTGCCCCCAGATGTGGATGAATGCGCCCTTCCCTTTGCGCCATGCTTGCATCACTGCGCCAATACAGTTGGCTCTTACTTTTGCCACTGCAGAGAAGGCTTCAATCAGAATGAAGGCTTTGCCTGTCTGGCTACAGGTAATGTCATTACATTATGATTTTTAAAAACAATGATTGATTCACTGACCAAATGAATTTTTTTGTTCATGTTTTTTTTTTATGCCAGTATGAGAAGTGTTAATCAGAGAGAGGGGAACCCCCCCCCCCCCACAAATGTTTCACCTTCTACCATCCGACTTTGTCAATGTGTGTGCATGCAGGTAACGTTACCAGACTGCTGACGGTGCTGAGGACATCTGTCGGGCTGCTAAATGTGAAGTCACAACAATTTAACGTGCTCCAGACTCTAAAGTTCAACCCGGTGGCCCTGACATATGACATTGCCCGAGGCCGCTACTACTGGGCTGACAACATGGGAGTCATATATCAAAGTGATGGGCAACGCAGCTGGACAATCCATACCGGTTTGTTACACATGTACTCGTACCTCACGTTGCTCCGAAATGAATTCTGAAACGCACACTACGAAGCATGAGTCGGAGTGACAGCTGTAATGCTTCGTCCGTAGAAAGAATGTTTTTGAATAATATTGCTGGTTGCCAGCTGTTGTTGTAATTTCTTTGCCCTCTCCTTAAGACAATTCAGAAATGTGCTCATACTTTCCAAGCATTCAAAATAATGCGTTTGATTTGCCAATTTTGTTGGCTCTAAGCTGCCCGCTCGCTCACACAGGGCAGCCCGGAATCAAAGGTCTAGCTTGTGATTGGCTGAACGGAAACCTTTTCTGGACAAATCAGAGGACACAATCAATCTACATGCAAGCAGAAGATGAAAAAAGTTACACCGCTCTTTTGAGCAAATCTATCAGCCCATCAGAATTGGTTCTACTACCAGTGGAGAGGTGCGCTTGATTCATATTTTTCAACAGGAAATAATTGCACAGGTGTTTTTTTTTTTTTGTTTTTTTTCCCTCAAACGTAGGATATGAAAAAAGTGAGTTCTTTGTTTTTTGTTGTGGCAGCTTGATGTTTTGGATCAACGCGGGCCCTGGTGAAAGGGTGACCATTGAGAGGTCATGGATGGATGGATCGGACAGAAGCTCTCTGACTGTGCTCACAGCTCAATTGGCCCATGGACTCACTGCAGACGTGGCGGCCAGGAGGCTGTACTGGATCAGTGACTTCAAGATGGTGACATACAAAAAAAAAAAAACGCTGTATTTTACGGAAGAGGATTGGGGCCAGTAGGGGGAGAAAAATAGTTTGGCAAGATTCACACTTTTCTCAGAATTCTCACTTTAAAGTGAGAATTGTTTTTTAAAGTGTGTGTGTTTTCTGATTTTATTTTCAGAATTCTCACTTTATTCTCAGAATAAAAGTCAGACTTCTGACAGTCAGAATTCTCACTATAAAGTGAGAATAAAGTATTCTCAAAATAAAGTCAATTCTGAGAATAAATTCTGACAGTCAGAATTCTCACTTTAAAGTCAGAATTCTGAGGTAAAAGTGGGACCCTAGCCAACCCCCCCCCCCCCACTGGCGCTAATCCTCCTCTGTACAATTTTGAGAATAAAGCCAGAATCTTGCCAATTTATTCCCCCCCCCCCCCACTGTCCCTAATCCTCTTCAGTAGTATCTCATTCGGAAAGTAGATCAAACTTTTACCCTTTCCGTCAGTCTATTGAGACGATGAAAGTGGATGGGAGCGGCCGCTACGCATTCACTGGCCTGTTCAACAAGAGACCGGCTCTGAACCTGGCTGTGTTTGAAAGTTCCTTCTATTGGATGGACGACAAAGGACTCTGGCAGGTGCCGCCGCTCCAACCCAATCAGAGGCGGTTTCTGTGGAAATCCACACACCCACTTTTGACTGCTTATCATGAGCTGCAGCAGCCGAGAGGCGAGTGGCAACTCGGTCTTCCTCATTGTTGTCATAAATGCAAGTGTCTCCTTTTTCCAAAGCGAATGTCTTCTCAACAATCAGGTACATCTGCATGCGCCAAGACGCCGTGCCAGATCTGTCTGCTGACCAAAGGCAACCCTGCGGGCTTTACCTGTACTTGCCCCAACTCCAAAGTGCTGATGGTGGACGGAACATGTGAATGTAGGTTCTCCATCAAGCCGTCGACGTCATCCTTGCCGGACACGTGTGTTGGCCCGCGATCCTTTTTGCTCAAGACAAAGGACAGCGGATGTTTGTTCTTCCTTTTTTTTGTGCGTCAGATCCAAGATTCCTGTATGCTACCTCCAAGGCTATCAACCTGTTGGAGTTTAAAGGCAGCCAGTCCACAGAAACGGAGCTCTTTGCTACCGACGAGGGCATCCTGTCATTTGATGTGAACTGGAACACGGACTGGCTGTACTGGGCCAACCAAACTGGCCACGTCCAACGCACCAGCCTAACCCATGTCAAGACGGAGTGGATTCCTACAACCGTATCAGGTTGATTTTCCTCTTTTTTTAAATTTTTTTTTTTTTTATTCCCCCCTAGACTTCATCTTATCAAGGCTTTAAATGTCATAACAAAAATGTGGGAAGTTTTGAATTTGTGCAACTCGATGCAAAAATCATGGTATTTGACCTTATTTTGTATAACTCCTCAATCCTTTTTAAAAAAAAAAAAAAAATTTCCCTTTTATTTTAGTTTGCCTCATTAAAGTCGACCAGAAGAGTGGGAGCGTGTATTGGGTGTCATGTGACCAATCCCGAATCGGCTCTGTGGAAGTGGAGAGTCGTTACCGGCAGCAGTTCTACCACACAACGAAGGAGATCCGAAGCCTCTTCCTGGACTGGCTGAGGGGTGGCATCATCTGGTTGGAGGAGGAGCAGATCTTCACTATGAGCATGACGGGAGGCAAAGCCAAAGAACTGTTGCACTTGACAGGGGTTGTCGGGAACATGGCCTTTGACCTGAGAGCCGCTAGTCTATTGTGGAACTCCAAGACGGCGGGTTTGTTACAGTTTTGCATAAAATGGATCATGACAATGAAGTTGGACATTTTTTTTTTTTGTTTTTGTTTTTTTGTCGTGCCCATTATGAGTCGTAAAGGGGAAATCAACCCAAACATATATTTTTTAAGAATATGTTCCCAGCAGGCCCACTAGTTGAAACGCAGCATTCTGATTAATTTTGCGTTTGTGCAATGAGTTAAGCAGCAAAATCCACCCGTTTCTAGCCATCTGGGGGGGGGGGGGGGGGGGGGGCGGCCATTTTGTCATTTCTGTCGACTGAAAATGACATCACAACTACTCAGGGCTCAGGTAACGACTGATCACGGCTCACCTGTTTTCTGAAGCTGAGCCACGATTGGTCGTTGTGAGCAGTTGTGATGTCATTTTCAGTCCACAGAAATGACAAAATGGCCGCCCCCAGAGATGGCTAAAAACGAGTGGATTCACTTATTCCACAAATGCAATGTTTATCCGAATGCCTTTTCAACTAGCGGGATTGCATGGAACATATTTTAAAAAAATATATTTTGGGGTTTATTTCCACTTTAATTCACCATATTGCAGATGATGGGCTGATACCATTGGTCAGTCCTCAAGTGGGTCTGCTATTTTTACAATTAACAAATCCAAAAGTGTTGAAAATAGAACTTTGATGATACAGTATTTAATAACTCACTCGAAAAATTATACCTACTATAGTTTGCAATCTGCCTTAGCGAATTGACTTCAGAGATAACATGCAACCTGGCTTTGTACATTTTCTCATGCCACTACCTGCGCTTCTCTTCCACTTCCCAGGCCTGATGACAATGAGTCTGCTCCAGGGGACGAAACACCAAGCAGGGAGACGATGGAACATTTCCGGCTCGGTGATAGGCGCCCTGGAGCCTTACCTGCTTTCTCTGTCCAAGGACGTTGTGACCCTGTGGGACCGACGTGACGGGCGCCGTATCCGGGACGTGTTAGCGAGAGGGCCCGTGATCAGTGTGGTGGCGGCGCTCAGGGATGTACACGCAGGTTCACGTATACGCAATATTGTTATCACTCATTGACAAAATCTGACATCCTCCCAATGGAAGGTGCAGTCTGACTTGCGGTGAAAGATTTCCTGTTTTGTTTCCATAGTACCGAGTAATGCCGTCTGCTCAAAAGCATCTCTGCAATGCAAGGGCACATCCATCTGCCTACCTCAAAACAAGCTGTGTGATGGCAAAAAAGACTGCCCCGACGGAGATGATGAAAGTTTTTGTGTGAAAAAATGTCCGTCCAAAGGTGACGTCTCCACCGGCTCCATTTTAATAGTTAACTCACAAAAGGTTATAGCTTCTGATGGCGACGTCTTATCTGAACTTGACTCCTTTAGATGATTTTAAGTGCAAGGACCGGAAGGGTTGCGTACCGAGAGCGCAGGTGTGCGACGGCCGCTCTCACTGCGTCGATGGCTCGGACGAGGTCGAGTGCCCCGCCGTTGCCTCGCTCGGGCCTCGGGCGACCGCGCTCAAGTGTCGCAAGGGCTCGAGGCCATGTAAGAATGGCGTCGAGTGCGTGTTGTACAGCCATGTGTGCGATGGGGAGAAAGACTGTCAAGATGGGTCGGATGAAGAAGAATGCGGTGAGTTCACTGAAAACGCTCCCACTAGTTGAAACGGGGCATTCTGATAAATATTACGTTTGTGGAATAAGTGTTAATCCACTCGTTTTTAGCCATCTCTGGGGGCGGCCATTTTGTCTTCTGTCGACTGAAAATGACATCACAACTGCTCACGACGACCAATCAAGGCTCAGGTTCAGGAAACAGGTCAGCCGCGATTGGTCGTTTTGTGCAGTCGTGATGTCATTTCCAGAAGCCAAAATGGCCGCCGCTGCTTAACTTATATTCCACAAGCGCAAAATTAATCAGAATGCCGTGTTTCAGCCAGTGGGCCTGCTGGGAACATATTCTTAAAAAAAAAAAAAAAAAAAAAAAAAAAAAAAGTCTTTGGGTTGACTTCGGCTCTCAAATTTAAATTCATGTTGTCTAAATGCAACAGAGCAGGACGTGACCTCAACGAAAGCAACCACTGACGCCCCCGACAAAATTGCCCGAGAAATCACAAGTCCTCTGCCTGCCTGCAACAGCCCGTCTGTCCTTTGTCCCCGCCCTTCTGTTGGCCTCTGCATCTCTCCAAAGCAATTTTGTGACGGTCGAGAAGACTGCCCTGACGGCTTTGACGAAAATAACTGTGTGAGAAGATGTTCCTCGAAAAGTGAGTCCACCCAGTGCGTACTCACACGAAAGCATTTCTAACTCCTTTTGCCGGGGACGAGTGGACCAATGTTTCTGAAAGAACTGACATTTTCCTCTGAGAAGGTCAGATTAATGCCAGGGAAAAATATATGATCGCCTCAAACACTCAGTTAAATTCGTCTTTGCTGTTCTACGAAAGTTGGAGCTCCTCGAGGCATATGTTGCGTGATAAGCGCTTACTCGCTTTCCCGTCGTCCTCATTTGACATTTCCGTCCCGCAACGGCATACCTCTGGCTTCACGCAAAAAAAAAATGTCACATTTCCGTTCACCCCAGACGATTTCCGCTGCAAGGACCGTAGGAGCTGCGTCTCCGAGAGCCTGGTCTGCGACGGGCGCGCTCATTGCCACGATGGCTCCGATGAAGTCGGCTGTCCAAGCGTTGCCATGC
This sequence comes from Filicampus tigris, assembly GCF_054856515.1. Taxonomy (NCBI): domain Eukaryota; kingdom Metazoa; phylum Chordata; class Actinopteri; order Syngnathiformes; family Syngnathidae; genus Filicampus; species Filicampus tigris. Next base: position 16,055,817 of record NC_141231.1, read on the forward strand.
CCGCCGGCCAACCGAAGGTCTTGAAGTGCCTCAAGGGCTCCCGGTTGTGCCGGGATGCCAGCGAATGTGTTCTCTTCGCTCACGTGTGTGATGGGGAGCCGGACTGCAACGACGCCTCTGATGAAGAAGGATGCGGTGAGCGTTCGTTTTGACATTCCCTGTTGCCAGTTTTGCATTTTTCTGCGATGGGCACAATTTTTAATGTTAATCCTGAGCTGTTCAACCGATACTTGGGAGTCATTTTAATATTTACAGACGCCGCAATCACAATGACTCCTCCGGAAAACGCCCGCTTCGATCGACCTCCGTCGCCAGGCGATACTCGAGCTCCCATCAAGCCGCCGTGCACGAGTCCTTCATTTTTGTGTCCAGATTCCACATGCATCCCCCAAACACAGATATGTGATGGCGTCAAAAATTGCCCTGATGGGTCTGATGAGAATACATGCGTGAAACGATGCCCAAATAAGTGTAAGTTGGATGCCTTTTTAAAAAAAAAAAAAAAAAAAAATGTTTTTAAAGCTTATTCAACAATGCATATCGTCGCTGTCCTGTGAAAAACTCATGTCCGATTTTCAGGAAAAAAAAAAAAATTCATGTTAATGCGTTTTTTTAAAATGTATTTTTCTTTACTCCCGCAGCGGACTTCCGCTGCAAAGACAAGCGGAGCTGTGTTCTCAAGAAGTTGGTTTGCGATGGCCGAGCCCATTGCCACGACGGCTCGGATGAGGTCGGCTGTCCGACCGTCGCTCCCCGTGCCCTCCGGGACAAGGTGTTGAAATGTCGCGTGGGTTTCCGGCCATGTCTGGATCAGACTCAATGTGTTCCCTACAGCCATGTGTGCGATGGGGAAAAAGACTGTCAGGATGGGTCGGATGAAGAGCAATGTGGTAGGTGCAAGTTTTAAAGGAACATTTCTGTTCGGTACCTTATATTTTACTCGTTGGAATCGCAGCGCCGCTTGAATTAAGTTTGTTTTTGTTTACTGCAGTGCAAAGGCAGAACAGTAAGTTTCTAAATCGCACAACTGTTTCCTCTCAACTTTTAGACTCTACAGAAACTCCATCTTCCTCCCGTCCAGGCTCAAATGAATTGCCCCCATCCACAGAGCCCTTTTTTAAACCTTCACCCAAGCCGCCATCTTGTATGAGCCCGTCAATGTTTTGTGCAAATTCGCTTATTTGCATTCAACCGACGCAAATGTGTGATGGAATAAAAGACTGTCCCGATGGCTCCGATGAGAACTGTGTGAAAAGATGCCCTTATAAAAGTAAGTTTTAAGTCAGGTTTTGGCTTCAACCGCAAAAGTCCTTTTTGGAGTTTTTGCATCCTATTTTTTTCCCCCCTCCTTCCCTAGATGACTTTTTGTGCAAGGACAGAAGAAGCTGCGTCTCCGAGAGCCTGGTCTGCGACGGGCGTGCTCATTGTCACGATGGCTCTGACGAAATTGGCTGTCCCGGCGTAAAAATCCCCGCCGGCCAACCGAAGGCCTTGAAGTGTCTCATGGGCTCCAGGTTGTGTCGGGATGGCAGCGAATGTGTTCTCTACACTCACGTGTGTGATGGAGAGCCGGACTGCAAAGACGGCTCTGATGAAGAAGGATGCGGTAAGCTTTCATTTGGACATTCCTGTCGTCAAGGTTCTAGACGATGTGATGTCTACAGAGGACCCCCCTTTTTTATTTTTTATTTTTATTTTTTTTTTTGGTGTCAAACCTGAATTCAATTGCACTGTGATATTTACAGATGTTGCAAAGACTCCTCCGGAAAATGCCCGCTTCACGCCACCTCCGTTGCCGGTCAACACTCAACCTCCCAGCAAGCAGTCATGCCCGAGTCCTTCGTTTCTGTGTCCGGACCTGTCATGTATCCCTCAAACGCAGATATGTGATGGCGTAAAAAATTGTCCTGATGGATCTGATGAGAATGCGTGCGTGAAGCGCTGCCCAAATAAGTGTAAGTAGGATGCTTTTTTTTTCCCCAAGCTTATCCAACAATGCATATCATCGCGGTCCTGTGAAAAACACGTCTGATTTTTTTGGGGCAAAATAAAAAAAAAAAATAAAAAATTCATGTATTTTTTTCTTTACTCCCACAGCGGACTTCCGCTGCAAAGACAGGCGGAGCTGTGTCCTCAAGCATTTGGTCTGCGATGGCCGAGCTCATTGCCACGACGGCTCGGATGAGGTCGGCTGTCCGACCGGCGCTCCTCCTGTCACCCGAGCCAAGATGCTAAAATGCCGCGTGGGCTTCCAGCGATGCCGGGATGGGACTGAATGTGTTCCCTACAGCCATGTTTGTGATGGCGAAAAGGACTGCCGGGATGGGTCGGATGAAGTTCAATGTGGTATGTTAAAGACGTTTTTCACTATTTTACTCGCGTTTTGTCAAAAAAATGCCAGCAATACCTGACAAATGAATTAAAACAAACCCTCACTATATCGCGGTTCCATTTTCGTCATTCAGCTTCTTTGCAGATTTCTTTTTTTTTTTTGTTACTGTGGTTACTGTCCTTTTTATTACGGCATTGATGGAATGCTATGCTAATTGTCCAACTGTCGCCTTAACTTTTTGTCCTGCAGAAATCTTGACTTCCTCCAGTCCAGGCTTAAAGGAATTACCTTCAACTACAAAGCCCTTCAATACGCCTTCCTGTAGGAGTCCGTCAGTGTTGTGTCCAAATTCTTTGCTTTGCATTCGCCCGACACAAATGTGTGACGGAACAAAAGACTGTCCTGATGGATCAGATGAGGACTGTGTGAAAAGATGCCCTTATAAGAGTAAGTTGTCAAGTTACAGGTGCAGCCACAATTAAAAAAAAAAAAACTTCTCGTATTTTTTTTTTTTTTTTTTTTTGTATCGTTTTCAATTTTTTTTTTTTTTTCCCCTGATTCCATAGCTGACTTTCTGTGCAAGGATCGTAGGAGCTGCGTCTCCAAGTCTCTGGTGTGTGATGGCCGGGCTCATTGCCAGGATGGCTCAGATGAGGTGGACTGTCGGGGAGTAGTTCCTCGCTTAACTACGACTAATGTCGTGAAATGCCGCAAGGGCACAAAGCTCTGTAAAGACGGCACAGAATGTGTGCTTTACAGCCACGTATGTGATGGAGAGAAAGATTGTTTGGATGGATCTGATGAAGAAGGATGCCAGGAAATGTGCACAAAAGGTCCTTTTTTTTTTTTCTTTTATTTTTTTTTTTTCCTCGAAATTTCATCTGAATTTGTTCTGGAAGTGTGAAATCTGTGGTTTATTCATTAGGCCATAATCCCCGGAGATGATCTCCGCTCCAATGTTGCTATTTTTTTTTTTTCCCCTCTCTACTCTGTCAAAGGTGAGTTTCAGTGCGCTCATGGGGCGATGTGCATCCCCGAGGCGCAGGTCTGCGATGGGACGGCTCAGTGCAGTGACCGTTCTGATGAGCTAGACTGCTGGGAAGGGACCAAAAGCTGCGAGTATCGCTGTGCAGACGGCCATCGCTGCATCCCAAAGAAATTTCTGTGTGATGGAGAGCCAGACTGCGTTGATGGCACAGATGAGGCGGGATGTGGTAAGCCCGCTTTCGGAAATTTGGACTTGTTTCAAATGGTTTGCTTTTCATGGTAAAAGACTATTTTGATTTGGTGCGCGTTAAAGTGCAGTCACGTTATCGCGACAAATAATTCACTTTAGTTGGACTAGATTAATGAGTTGAACTGCTTCTTTCCAGATGCTGTGACCGCCGCAACAATTACGCCTCTGGTTCCGAGTGCCGCTCCAGTTTGCGTCCCTCCTTCAGTTCTATGCCCGGGTTCATCGCTGTGCATCTCTCAAAATCAGCTTTGCGATAGAAAAACAGACTGTCCGGATGCGTTTGATGAGAGCGACTGTGTTTTCAAGTGTAAAAGCCGAAGTGAGTCTGACCATAGCGATGGTGGAGTGGCAGAGGCAGCGAGCCTTGTTATCAAAAATAATTCACTTCTCTGTTCGTCCCCCGCACGTCAGATGACTTCTTATGCGGCGATCGCAGAAAGTGCATCCCCAGAATTTACGTGTGTGACGGTCGCGCACATTGTCCGGATGGCTCCGACGAGAAGAAGTGCAAATCACCTGATCGCGGTTCACCCGGTAAGCTAATTGGAGTAATACATGGCAATCCTGTTTAAAGCGGAAGTCAACGCAAACATATTTTTTTTCAAGAATGTGTTTTATGCAAGCCCACTAGTTGAAACGGGACATTCTGATAAATGTTGCGTTTGTGGAATAAGTGTTAATCCACTCGTTTTTAGCCATCTTTGGGGGCGGCCATTTTGTCTTCTGTCGACCGAAAATGACATCGCAAATGCTCACAACGACCAATCACGGCTCAGAGTCAGAGAACAGGTCGGCTATGATTGGTCGTTGTAAGCATTTGCGATGTCATTTTCAGTCGACAGAAGACAAAATGGCCGCCCCCAAAGATGGCTAAAAACGAGTGGATTAACACTTATTCCACAAACGCAATATTTATCAGAATGCCGTGTTTCAACTAGTGGGCCTGCTGGGAACATATTCTTGAAAAAAATATGCTTGGGTTGACTTCCGATTTAGAGGTAGAAAAGGAAAAAAAAATGTGATTGACATTCAGCTGAGATGATTTCACACAACTTAAAGCAATTCCCACTTAAAGTCTCAAGCGTTCTTTGGTCAATACTTTTGCAGCATCCGCTTAAGATGACGATTCATGTGCGGAGAAACCCAATTCTCTTATTTTGGCAAAATTCAGAACTGATTCATTATGGAAATATGCAAGTGATATTTTTTTTTTTTCCATGATCGTGAAAGTACACACGCAATGAAATCAGTGTTTCTGTAATTCATTGTCTTGTTCAATCCATTAAAATGATGTTCTCTCTATCAAGCCTCCAGGGCCGAGTGGGCTCCTCTAAAATGCCGTAACGGCTTCAAGGCTTGTAAAGACGGTCTGGAGTGTGTGATGTACAGCCACGTGTGCGACGGCGAGAAGGACTGTCAGGATGGATCGGATGAGGAGGGATGTGCTGCTGAATGCAAAGCAGGTTTGTTTGTACATTTGAGCTTGGTCCTGCCAAAATGGTCAGACGGACGGATAGAAGCCGGTGTTTTATATCTCCCCTTCCCAGGCGAGTTTGAATGTCATCACGGTAATCGATGCATCCAAAGCGAGCAGGTGTGCGACGGACAATATGACTGTCAAGACCGCTCTGACGAAATGAACTGCCAAAGTCAGCTCTCGGGCTGCCACCACCGATGCGATAACGCAACGCGCTGCATACCGGAGACCTTCCTGTGCGATGGCGAGCGAGACTGCGCTGACGGCTCGGATGAAGAAAAGTGTGGTATGTGGCATGTTTTGCCATTTAAAAGGGAAGTCAAGCCAAATGTATTTTTTTCAAGAATGTTAACTGCAGGCCCACTAGTTGAACCACGGCATTCTGATTAATTTTACGTTTGCGGAATATAAGTTAAGCAGCAAAATGCACTAGTTTTAAGCCATCTCCGCGGGCGGCCATTTTGTCACTTCTGTCAACTGAAAATGACATCATAACTGCTCACAACGTCTAATCACGGCTCAGATTCAGAAAATGGGTCAGCCGTGATTGGCCCTTGTGAGCAGTTGTGATGTCATTTTCAGTTGACAGAAGTGACAAAATGGCCGCCCCCGGAGATGGCTAAAAACGAGTGGATTAACACTTATTCCACAAACGCAGTATTTATCAGAATGCCCAGTTTCAACTAGGGGGCTTGCATAGAATGTATTCTTGAAAAAAATATGTTTGCGCTGACTTCCTATTTTTTTTTTTTTTTTTTGATTAAAAAGTGCTGATAACAGGCCAGCAGACAGCAATTTCATTTCTTCCCGTCAGGGTTGACGTTGTGTGAAGTTGACCAGTTCCGCTGCCACAGCGGCCAGTGCGTGTCGGCGGCCCTCCGATGCGACGGCTACGCAGACTGCAGCGACCGCTCCGATGAGGTCGACTGCTCGAGACCGCCGCGCTGCCCCGCGCAGCTGCGATGCCCCCACAGTCACGAGTGCCTGCAGAGTGAGTGGCTGTGCGACGGTGAGGACGATTGCAAGGACGGCTCGGATGAAAAAGTAAAAGCCTGCAGTCAAGTGAAGGTTCTTCAAATGGTATAAAATGGGGGGAAAAAAAAAAAAAAAAAAAATTGTCGCTCGCACCTAGAACTGTTTGACCAAGCCACCACCGTGTCGGGAATACCAGTGGCAATGTGGAAGCATCAGTCAGTGTATCCCTCTCTCCTGGAAATGTGACGGGAAGGCCGACTGTCACAACGGCGTGGACGAGGACAAATGTGAGTACATTTGTGCCTCTTTTTGGTCCAGCCCCTTGAATGTGCGCGTCTGTTTGCGCAGGCAAACAGAGAAGGTGCCCCTCCCACCTTTACCAGTGTGGCAGCGGTGAGTGTGTGGATCCGCGACTGGTGTGCAACGGCTTTGTCAACTGTGCCGACAGTTCAGACGAGGGCGTGGGGTGCACGCTGCGCAACTGCTCGAGTCCATCGGCTCCTCGCTGTGATCACAGTTGCGTCAGCACTCCAAATGGACCGGTCAGTAAAACGGGAAGAGGACAAAGTGAATCTTTTCAGTTTTTTTTTTGTTTTTTTTTTTTCCTGTAATGTTCATAAATACCCCAACTCACAGGATGAGACGACTCGTGCGATTCTGAGACCAAAATCCTGCTTAAAGTGGAGGTTAACCCAAACATTTTTGTTCCCAGCAGGCCCACTAAGTAAAACACGGCATTCTGATTAATTTGGCGTTTGTGTAGTATAAATTAAGCAGCAAAATGCATTCGTTTTTAGCCATGTCCGGGGGCGGCCATTTTGTCTTCTCTCGACTGAAAATGACATCACAGCTGCCCACAACGACCAATCACGGCTCGGATTCGGATAACAGGTCAGCCGTGATTGGTCGTTGTGAGCAGCTGTGATGTGGTTTTCAGTCGACAGAAGTGACAAAATGGCCGCCCCCGGACATGGCTATAAACAAGTGGATTAACACTTATTCCACAAACACAGTATTTATCAGAATGTCCTGTTTCAACTAGTGGGCTTGCGTAGAACATTCGTGAGGGGGTGGGAAAAAAAAAAAAAAGTTTGCGTGGACTTCCCTCTTTAACTTTGAAAACATTGAATTTTGCAGAGGTGTTACTGCGCAGCAGGTTTCACACTACATTCCGGTGCCGTGTCCTGTGTGGACACCAACGAATGCAATTTAATGCAGCTCAATGCATGTAAACACACCTGCCTCAACACCCGTGGGTCCTACGTGTGCCAGTGCCACCCTGGCTTCTACCTGGAGCCTGACAACAAAAGTTGCAAGACCAAAGGTAGGTGATTACACTGACAAAAACAACACAGCATTATGCTGTCGTCATTGCCTTCCAAAGGAAAAAGTTGGACCTGGATACATTTTACGGAATGTGTGAAATATTTTTTTTTTTTTACACTCTTGACAAAAACAATGTTATGAACATTCAATCTCAAAGACGTATTTGTCTTTTAACAGTCCCAGGAACGCATTAGTTTCAATTTTTTTCAAACAGGGTAAAAGACGGTTGGAAAATGTCTGGTACTAAGTGAGTTTAAAAAAAAAAAAAAAAGAAGAGCATTAGAATGTGCGATTCTTCAGTTCATCAATTTCTGTCCGTGAGCTCGTTTTCCTTAATATAAATTGTCTCCGTCTTTAGATGAGCCGCTGCTTGTGGCGTCTTTTCAGTCAGAGCTTTTACTTGTCGGAGTTCAAAGCGGCTCCTTGCGTCTTCTGTCCTCCGCCAACCGGCCCGTCTTTTCGTTGGATTACCACTGGGCTCAGCGGAGGGTTTACTGGCTCAGTCCGGACTACCAGAGCATCCGCTGGGCTGACATGACGCAGGACTCCGCCGACAAAGGGACGCTCATCAAAGGTGCGCTTCTCCACATCGAGACGTCAAAATGAATCCGCAGACCAGCGTTGGAATAAAAGTTACAATTTAAAAAAAAAAAAAAAAAAAAAAAAAAATCCAATTTACAGGGGTGAAGTCGGATTGCATCGCGGTGGACTGGGTCGGTAAGAACCTGTACTGGGTGGACGGACTCGTGGGCCAAATTCGAGCGGTGCGGCTCAGTGACACCACGCTGAAGTCTCGGGATTACACGGTGGTACTGGCCGAAGATCTTGAGCAGCCGCGCTCGCTGGTGCTGTTACCGCACAAAGGGTGAGCCACCCCCGCTTAGGAAGGTGGTTGAATTTGCCTCGGCGATCTTGACTGTCAATTCCCCGCCCCCCCCCGCAGCTTGATGTTGTGGTCTGAGATCGGCAGCGCCCCTCAGATCCAGCGTTCGGGGATGGACGGATCCAAGAGGAAGGTGGTGGTGAGCAGCAGTCTGAGCTGGCCCGTCAGTCTGGCTTTCGATTTCCTGGACGAGCGAGTTTACTGGGCTGATGAGAAGCTACGCTGCATCGGCTCGGCCTCCCTGGATGGAGATGACGTCAGGGTGAGTGTCGTCTAATGCAAGCGGTTGGCTTTTGACACGCTCGCCTACGCATGTCGTTTTGTAAAACGCTCAAATTGAATTGATGTTGAGCGCGCTGCGGGCAACGGGGTCCCCATGTTGAGCAGTGATGCCGCCCCCACCAGATTCTCCAGTTGGCCGAAACTCCCAGCCCCTTCTCGGTGGCGGTGTTCAACGACCGGCTTTTCTGGTCCGACACCAAGCGAAGGACCATCCGCTCGGCGGACAAGAACACCGGGAAAGACCAGAAGGTTCTTCTTAAAAGACCAGGACAGCCTTTTGGGCTAAAGGTTTGCCCTCATGGACAACTTTTGAACACGTTCATTGCTGTTAGTATTTTCTTTGCCGTGTTCCACATATGCGCATTTTTCAAAATGGCTACCAAACACTACTTTCTGGCGACACGCTGGGGTACGGGCCACTTTGCTGCAGGTAAACACAATTTTGGTTCATTTGTTGGTCCACAGTTTTGTGACCTCTCAAACAATGAAAATCGAATAACAACTTTTAGTGTTTCAGGCTTAAAGTGGAAGTCAACCTAAACGTATTTTTTCAAGAATGTTTTATGCAGTCTCACTGATAAATATCGCGTTTGTGGAATAAGAGTTAATCCACACATTTTCAGCCATCTCAGCGGGCGGCCATTTTGTCACTTCTGTCGACTGAAAATGACATCACAACTACTCAGGGCTCAGATAACGAACCGAGCTATGATTGGCTACCTGAGCCCGGAGGGTGTGTGATGTCATTTTCAGTCGAGGAAATGACAAAATGGCCGCCCCCGGAAATGTGTGGATTTTGTTGCGTAATTCATATTCCACAAACGCAATATTAATCAGAATGCTGCCTTTCAACTAGTGGGCCTGCTTCTAAAAAAAAAAAAAGTTTGGGTTGACTTCCACTTGAAGCGACATTTTGTAAACAAATAATGACCCGCAGTTATGTGCCGTCTGTTTCCTCTGTGCAGCTGATGCATCCCCTCTCCCAGCCCGCCGTACCCAACCCGTGTGACCGGCTGCAGTGCTCGCACCTCTGCCTTCTAACAGCTGCTGTGATGCAGCCGGCAGCAGTCTGCCGCTGTCCAAAGGGCCTGCTTCTTTCTAAGGACAAGATCATCTGCTCTCTGCCTTTGGACTCCACTTTCATCCTGCTTCTGTCTCCTACAACGGTCTATCAGGTGATAGTCAGCGTTCCTTGGGGTCTCTTTTATGAAATGCTCCTTTTTTTTTTTTTTAATCCTTCTCAGTTTCCCTTTTTGTCCCCCTTCAGGTTTACTTTAAGTCCTTGCGCCACGATGGGGTGGGTCTGAAAAACATGCCAAACAGTCGAGAGCTGGCCGTTCCCGGAGTCGTCGAGGCCTCCGGGCTCGACCTGGCCCTCCAAGCCTTGTGCTTGTACGTGGCTGATGGTAAACAAGGTACTGTAGATGTGCTGAACTTAAGTGGGCCCAGGTCCAGACAGGCGCTGACGCCAGCTGGCCGAGTTATACAACTAAAGGTAGGCATAAGGAAGTTGAAGTTGTGAAATTCTGTTACTACGCCACGCGCTTCAAATGATGCTGACTTTGTAAACGGCAATGTCGGCTTTAACAGTTGCGGCTGCAATGTAAGGGCCTGACGCACTGGGATTCATCAATGTTTCTTCCCTGATCCTCAAGGATGATTCTGTCATCGCTCTGGCCGTTGACTGGGTGACCTCCAACATTTACTGGAGCAGCACCAAGCGACCAAATCTCCATGTGACCAGCAGCCTTGATGGCTTCACCGCTTCTCTGCTGCAGGGAGCAATTAAGGTTGCACAATATGCCCCACTTTTTTTTTTTTTTTTTCCAACAATAGTTGACATGGACTCAGATTGTTTGAGCTTTCAGTAGTGATGGACAAATGAAGCTTCATGAAGCACTTGATATATATATATATATATATATATATATATATATATATATATATATATATATATATATATATATATATATATATATATATATATATATATATATATATATATATATATATATATATATATATATATATATATATATATATATATATATATATATATATATATATATATATATATATATATATATTAAATTTTTTTTTTTTTTTTTTTTTTTTTTTTTTTGACTCCTCTAAAAGTGATCACAAGTGCTTCATTTTCCCATCGCTATTTTCCAGCGCATGACATCCATTGCAGTGTATCCCCCCTCAAGTCAACTTTGCTACACAGCCCTTGTGGGAAGTAAGAGCCAGGCTGAAGTGAGCTGTCTCTGGATGGATGGCCGAAACAAAGCAGTGCTTTGGACAAAGTCCGGCCTTCCCACGTCAGTCGGCTTTTCCAATAAAGGAACCACCATCTACTGGGCTGACACAGGTTTTAAGTTAACCTGATTTTCTCCCGGAGGTTTTTTTTTTTTTTCTAGCTTGGCTTCCTTCATTGATTTTTGACTTTTTTTTCCCCCTCATCCCATCTAGTTGAAGGCCTCGTCTGCTCTATTGGACTCAATGGCTCAGGCTACAAACAGTACAAAACGGGGTCCGGTTTAATTACTTCTGTCACATACACTGAGAATATGCTCCTCTGGATAACACTGGAGAAGGGTAAGAATGAACACATTTGCTTGATTATATTATTGGGCAACAGATTAATGCATTGGTCGTACATCACCCGTGTTCATCAAGCTAAAACATACTTGAAGAACTGCAGCCAATCCTGTCATTTTCAAAACGCCTAAAAAAAAAAAAAAAAAAAAAGAAAAATAGCCCATGCAATGACAGGGAAAGTCAAACACTGAGTTATGCTTTCTTTAAACTGAATTCACAAAATGTTGCCCTCCATCAGTCCTCTTCCCCTTTTGGCAGCAGATGGCATCAGATTTAATACAGCAATGAATTATTCAGACAAGTTCAACTTTTCATGTACCTCAGACTGATGTACATTAGGGAGAACTGCTTTCCTTTTCACATCTAATTTTTTTCTTTTCTTTACCTTCTCATTGAATATTCACATGCACTGTATATTTACCATATTCAAACGTTTGATGGATCTATGAGGGAGGACAGTTTAAAGTATGATTAAGTGTGTTTTTTTTTTTTTTTTTTAAATGTAAATTGTCATATTCTGATGCATGGACTGTGCTCGTCTCCAACCTGTGTAGAAGTCACCAAAATGTGGTTCAGCGACGGCCACCACCCGAAACAGCTGTGGTTCGAGACAAAAACCAGCCTGGTGGAAATCAAAGCGTTCAGTAACGACAGCCAAACAGGTGGGATGTATTCTGCTAGATGTGCGAGCCGTTCAGTGATGCCCTAGCTCGTAAAAAATGCCCTCAAAGTGGCACAAGATACAGAATTCGTTTGAGTGGCAGGAACGATTAGGAACCTGAGACTCCTCTTACGTTTGTGACGGTGTTAAAGCGGAAGTCAACGCAAACAATTTTTTTTTCTAGAATTTTCCCAGCAGGCCCACTAGCTGAAACGCGGCATTCTGATTAATTTTGCGTTTGTGGAATATAAATTAAGCAGCAAAATGCACTCGTTTTTAGCCATCTCTGGGGGCGGCCATTTTGTCTTCTGTGGACTGAAAATGACATCACGACTGCTCACAACCACCAATCACGACTGACCTGTTTTCTGAATCTGAGCCGCGATTGGTCGTTGTGAGCAGTCGTGATGTCATTTTCAGTCCACAGAAGACAAAATGGCCGCCCCCAGAGATGGCTAAAAACAAGTGGATTAAAACTTATCCCACAAAAGCAATATTTATCAGAATGCCCCGTTTCAACTAGTGGGCTTGCATAGAACATATTGTTGGAAAAAAAATGTTTGGGTTGACTTCCGCTTTAAATGTCCAGAAAGCCAGCCTGGTTTAAAGGAAATTTAAAACTACCGAAGCTTCTATTTTCCTTTCCCCCCAAAACAAACTCTGATTCATCACCTTTCTCAAGGATTGATTTTCCTCCAACCGACAGGATCCAATATGTGCGCCAACAACAACGGGGACTGTGAGCATCTGTGCCTGCCTTATCCCGGAGGCCGCACGTGCAAATGTGCTCGTGGCTTTTACAGCATCAGTGCCACATCCTGCGCACCAGAGCACCCTTGTCCCAAAGGAGAGCTAGCTTGTCTTAATGGTAGCAAGTGTATCAACTACGACAAGTTCTGTGACGGACGTGTGGACTGTCCGGACCAGTCGGACGAACAGGACTGTGAGTTATTGGACTACACGGGTCTCAAATTGCACAAATGTTCCACTTTATGTCTCACTGTGCTTTTTTTTTAAAAACATTTTTTTAAATACACGTTAAACATTACCAACCTATACCAAAGTGGAACGAATGATGTACAATGATCGAACCCGAATATGTAAGCAGTATGAACTCCTTCTAGGTCCTCAAATGAACTCCCCCTCTGGGACCGAAGTCAGTGGCGGTCATCTTCCTGAGTCTCCACACGCACCTCCTCAGAACTCCAAGGACACGTCCTCGTGTAGTCAACAACATTGCAGCGGCCGCGGCCACTGCGCCACTCAAGGCAAAGTCATTCACTGCCGTTGCATGGCCGGCTACCGAGGAGAGTTCTGCCAAGAGAAGGAAAGTAGACGAAGCCACGCAGGTGTGATCCTGGGGGTCTTCTGCCTGCTTGCTGCCTTCTTGGGGGTCGCTTTCATTTTTGGAAAAAGGCAAGGATATGCTTTGTGCAAATGTGAATTACAGCTGTCTGCGTTGGACACGAATTAAGTTTACGTGTGTGTGTGTGTGTGTGTGTGTGTATTGCCCGCAGGATGGCTATTGATGTAGCTTTTTGTTAAATTTGCATCCTTATGCAGGAGGAGGGTCTGGGGATCGATCAGAAGCAGATCACCGGACAAAGAAACATTGATGTCAAACATGGCGCTGCATTGTGAACATATGGAGGCTGACAGTGAGGTAAAGCCTTGTGAGAAATGAGTTTTTGAAAATTTCGTCACCCAAGATTCAGTCGCTGACTAGTGAAGTTCCCATTGCGAACCAGTTTATTCCAGTGCTGATTTAATAAACCGTTGTCATCCACATTGACAATTCTGTGTCTATTTTCTACACAAAATATAGTTTGTTTCCACTTGATTACCTTTTTTTTTTCTCCCCAGGAGCTTGAGTCCTCTGTAGACTTGAAGAACCCCCCAGTTGCTTCATAAGCAGTCATCTGCTGGCAGACAGAGACTGTTATTGCAGCTATACAACTTTTTAGTTTTATATAGCGAGGCTTCACTAAATGATGAATGTCACTGTCAATGCCGAGAACTGTTTTGTACAATAAACATCTCCAAATTGAAACCATTTGATATCTTTAGTTGCTCATAAACCGTCTGACAAATCAATTGAGCATTGTACAGTTTGCAAAAAAAATAAAAAATTTGTGACTAACGTTCATTAGAAAATGAAAGCCATGCAGCGATTCATGTCTAGAAAAACAATTATGAAGCTGTGAGTTTAGAAAAGTCTTGATGTCAACATTTGGCCTTCCAGTCAACGCATCCATTTAAAATATCCTAAGAAAGGAAAACACTCGCGTGCCGCTTGGTATCAAACTTCAGTTAACTAAGGCTCTTCAAATAAAAAAAAAAATAAAATAAACTGTTGGTGACAAACAAAGGTATCACTGTTTGAAGACTTAGTAAAACAAAACAGAAGTACTGAGGCAATTAGAGAAGCAAACAACTGACTGGCGTGAAGAATAGGAAGTGGAATTTGCCACAATAGTACTTTTAAATAAGGTACGCTTTTTTTTTTTTCGGCTCAGAAACAAAACTTCAAAGTGATAAATACTTACGTTTCAAGAAGGTCTTCTCATGATCCCAAATAGGTGAAAATGGCAAGTTAAGTGGCTTTTTGTGCAGCATAATCATTGCCCACGATGGCGCACGCAAAATGAGCTCAAACATTTTCTTGCCAATTTGAAGAACAATGCATTCACACCGAATCGGCGATGTTGTGCGCCATGCAGCAAGACAACGATCACCAGAACAACGGGCGAGAAGTTTTAACACTGCCCAAGTCAATCTTAAGACTTAAACCCTGTTAAAGCATGCGTTTTATCTACATAGGAGACTGATGTAACTCACCACCCCACTTCCAAGTTGTTGCCAATCTAGACACAAAAACATGCAAATCAAATCAAATTTGACTGTTTTAAAATGAACAGCAAAACTAAAACACTTGTCCTCACTGTTCCAACACTTTTGCAGGCAAGTAAAGCTCTGGAGTGTTCGATATATAATAAAATTGGAAGTTGAGTGTTATTTACTGCCCGGTGACGTGCGGCTTATAAACAGTTTGGTGAGAGAATGTGCACTCACTTATGAAAGACAAAAAAAAATGTAAGTGGGTATAATAACTTTTTCTTTTATTTTTTCTCCCCCCAACAGGGCCTGGCTGCAAAAATTGTGGATATTTAATTGTAACCTACTTAGAAGAGGTACGTGTGATCCTTAATACTGCTTTTCTGGATGGATGTCATCTCAAGGCACTCTACACACTGAGCAGGACAAGAACCAACGCAAACGATATGTTCGATGCGCCTCTACTCGTCTAAACACGCCATTCTGATTGATTATTGAATTTGTCGAATATGAATTAAGCAGCAAAATGCACCCGTTTTTTTGACATCTCAGGGGGCGGCCATTTTGTCACTTGCTGTCGATTTTGAAAATGACATCACAGTTGCTCGGGTAACAACCAATCACCTGTTTTCTGAATCTGAGCCGTGATTGGTCGTGGTGAGCAGTTGTGATGTCATTTTCAGTCGACAGAAGTGACAAAATGGCCGCCCCCTGAGATGCCTCAAAAGGGGTGGATTTAGCGGCTTAACCCATATTCCACAAACGCAATATTAATCAGAATGCCGTGTTTCAACTCGTGGGCCTGCTGGGAACATATTCTTGAAAAAAAATATTTGGGTTGATTTCCTCTTAAGATGGCTTGGAAAGGCTCCAGCTCAGACTGATGAGGACTCGCCCTTTTTGAAAACGGCGGAATTGGTACTCATAGCTACAGGAAAGGGTTGACGCAAGAAGGCTTGCGCAATGGAAATGTAAAAATAAAATCCACAGTGCCGCTGCCCAGACAGGTGGTTACGTTAGTGCGGTGAATAAATAGAGTACTGATTCATGCGGTTTAGTCTGTCTAGTAGCTGAAGTCAGTTATTGAGAAATTTCAGCTTGCAAAATGATATGACGTGATAGTCATTGTTGCATTTCTATTCTATTCTATTCTATTCCAAACCGTAAATCCAGATTGAAAGCACATTGTGGACAACGCGGCGGTGGCATAGCTTTGCAAGTTGCTCCCGTGTCACATTCTGCAGCCGCGGGTCAATTTTCACACACTCGCATTTGCGGGGCCCCCCAGCCCTAAAGTCCCGGGAGATGACTTTCTGAACTTTGCTGGGCTGAAATCAAAAGTAATCAATCTTCCACATCACCGGGTGGACTTACTCTCAAAGGCTCTCTTGTAGCTGGAGGTGACGGACGGGAGCGCGTTGAAGCCCGGGCACGCTTTTACCTCTAAGGAACGTGGGTAAGTTTGTCCTCTCTCATGGTGGTCGTTTCTGTCAATGTTTGTTTGTATCCAACATCCGGTGTACGTTTTCGGGGAGGATTCACAATAGTTGTTATTTTCTCTTGGCATACGGCAGAATTTTCACGTGACAAATTTTCTGTTCATTATGCCATCAGGTCAAGTTGTAATTTTAGTGGTTGGGAATTATAGAAATGACAAATATTTAGTAGACTGCATGCGTCTCAGTATTTTGGTTCCCTTTACTTTGACTCCTCACATTTGAAACACTGACCTTTGCTTTCTATTATGTTGTCAAAATACGCGTGACTTTATTCAATGACCCCCCCCCCCCAGTGTAAGTGCTATATTATGCAAGTTAGAAAGAGGAAACCTATTTCATTGTTTTATTTTTACCTTTCCCCCCCCCCCATAAAATTGAGTAAAGTAGTACAATCGTTACTTTTCCTTTCACCAGTGCCCACCCCCCCATGCAAGCACAATATATGCGATTGACCTATTTCGTTATAACTTATTTTATTTTTACCTTTTTTCTCCAAAAATGAATTGAAGTAGAACAATCGGTGCTTTTCCTTTTATCCGTCTTTTTAAAACAAGAACATGTACTTGACATGACACTTGACATGACACTGAGCGCTGAGATTAATGGGTCATTTGAATGTTTTTTGTTACCAATGCGTCAAATGTTGGCCTTATTTGAACTTTTGCTTCGAGACAAGAAATTCAGGTCGATGTATTCGTACGCAGCCCGTTTTTAGCTGAGTGAATGGAGTGATTTATCGTTTATGGAAGTCATATATGAAGCACGATCAACGGCTTGAAAGTCAAATGTGTTTTTTCCTTTATGGGCTTGAAGAGGAATGTAAGGAGTGCGCCATCCTCAAACGTCAGGTCATTGAACGCAAGTCTTGTTCCAACTTGCCGTTTCTCTCTCACGCCACTCCCATCCTATCATCTTCCAATATAGCCCAAAGGTGTGTGTGTGTGTGTGTGTGTACAAATATTTAACTTTAAATAGTATTTCAAGCCAATGTTTTTTTATTCTAAAATGTTCCTTCCGGTGGTTGGATCCCCACGCGAAACATCTCATGTGGTGGCGTTAATCACCGATTGCGCGAACGAGCGCTCACGTTTCTTGTGAAGTTGCTGAATGGATTGCAGGTATGACAAAGCGCGGACATGACTCACTCGTAAAGGTGAACTAAAGTAGAGGGCGGGTCATGTTCGTCTGTGCGTTAGAGAGGTAAAAGCAACAGGTAGTCACAGGTCTCTGCTTTCCTCCCCTTCCCTCTTTTGTTGTATAGATTCCCTCACTGAAAGCGGAACTCGATTTCATTTGAATCCCACAGCCTCGAAGAAAAACAACTCCACTTTTTTTGGGGGGGGGACCTGGCGGATTGATGGTCTTTGCAAGTGAACGAACTGAAGGTTTGTCTTGTTTTTTTTTTTTTTCCTTCTTGTCACGCTGAGTAAGGAATAGTTTGCCATCAACCTGAGGCTCAAAAATATAGTGGTCATCTTAACACATTCACTTCAATGATGCTTGTGTACTCTGTTGTTGTCGTTTATCATTTGTCGCTGGTTTTGAAGTCTCGTAGATTTTCCAATATTCCGAGTCTCTACAATTTCTAACGTACAGGGACAGAAAAAACTACACGCAGTGGTCCTTTAAATATAAACCAGTCTACAAAGTAGTACAATATTTGGTTGCTCTACTGTACCCCTTTACTACACTCATGGATGAAATCGTCTGCTGGTCCCACCGTCACATTCTGAGGCATCATCTTGAAGACGCACAGACTTAATAGCAGTTTGTTAGGCACACATGACCTGGCACATATTGCGCGACATAAATGAGTATATATTGTTAAGATTCTTTTCACGATCGGAATTTTCATCGGCCTGCTAAAACGGGGCCCAGAATGACACCTCGGCAATGCGCAACATGCAGCTAGCTAACTCAGACTTCAACCTATAAGCAGAGAAAGCTGGACGAACGAGGAGGCGGGAAGTTGTATTTTTTTTTTTTTTTTTTTAAGTCCAACGGCGTTTTGGGCTGGTATAGCTGTGATAGGGTGCCTCGTTGTTGACCCTGAGTGCGCGGACGTCAAGCAGAGAAGGATGTAAGAGCGAGAAGGGATTTTTTTTTTTTATTTGATTTGATATTTTTTAAAATCAGATTTGACAGTGCAGATTGTAGCTTCGGTCTGGCGTGGCAGCTTTAGAGTGCCTTGTTGTTGCCCATGAGTGCATGCAAGCCACAGAGAGGCACAACAGGATATTTAAAAAAAAAAAAAAAAATTTTTTAAATAATTTTCCCTGTTATGTCCATGTCTCTCATTCTCCATCTTATGATTCCCATCTCTTTTAAATCACATTCCTCCTCCCTGCTCTCCATTTTCCAGTCCACGATGACAAGCGCTCCCTCCCACCCCCGACCGAGGGGCATCGACTACAGCCTGCCCACCTGCCGAGAGATCCGGTGCCACGGACACGGTTTTTGCGTGATCCCCCCCGGTGGCGGCTCCGGCGTGGCGTGCGAGTGTGACCTGGGTTACCAGGGTGAATCCTGCGAGGATACATTTAATGGATCGCTTAGCCTCCCGCTGACCTTGGGTGTGGTGGCCGTTCTCGTCGGTTTGGTGGTCCTGGCTTACATCTTTGCCAAGCTGCGGCAGAAGCAAAAACAGAGGAAGAGGTACGGCCGTTGACTCGCGTTGTTTCAAAATCTTGTAAACGCATACCTGAAATTTCCACGTGATGTAAAAAAAAAAAAAAAAAAAAAAATGCGCATCCGATCCGATGAAGCCAAGGTGTTTTTGGTCAGTCGTAATTTCCAAAAGTAATTTGGCGCAAACACTGCTCACGCAATAAATGGTGGCAGTTGCGTGCTGATTTCCCTTTAGCACGAGTTTGATTTTCATTGCTTAATTCTGAACACAGCCACATCCCAAATGAGCCATTGAAATGAATTGCGGGGGGGGGGGGATTTTCTTATTTATTTTTTTATACCCCAAACAATATTCCCAAAACTTTGCTAAACATTTAATATATGTTTTTTTTAATGAAAAACTGAGGTGGAGCGATCCTGTATAAATTGATCTCTTTTTTGTTTTTGAATATTTAAATAGTGGTTCATATCCACTGCAAGCTTCTTTTGCCTTGAATAACCGCAATTAGTTTTTGTCTAAGCAAATAGCCTAAAACCCATATAAAACTGACAATGTTTAAAAAAAAAAAAAAAAAGTTCAGTGTTTTGTGTACATTCCAATATTTCTGAATGCTCTCTTTTACAAACAGGGCCTTGCAGCAAAGCCAGGTGAAACAAGTTCTTTGTGAAGCGGGTCCGTCACATTAACACCAGAGGTATGCGTTCGATATGGCTAGTGAAATATTTCAATATATTCTTGGAAATCAACTTATGGGCTTGACTTTCCGGGGGTTGAGGGATGAAAGAACAATGGGCACAACAACAGTGATGGTTTCATGATTACATCAAGGTTGGCAATACTAGTATAATCCCCACAACACTCTGAAATTGAAACGCAATGGCAAATGAATGCATTTTTATCATTATAAAACCTTTATTAACTCTACAGGCAATGGCTTGAAAAAAAAAAAAAAAAAAAAAAGTATAAAAATAAGTGAATCACTGTATAATGAATCAAATCGACACAATGACATGATGGAGATGGAGCAAAACTGTTGCTGGGATTAGAAATAATTATCATATTGTACTACGCAGCCAGATGTCAAAATAAGATCTGGTTCAAGAGTCAATCGGACAGCTGCTCACTGAGCTGACGTGATTTGCTGTCATTGTAACATCACACATGATGATTGCGTTGACCTCCAAATTTAGTTTTCCCAGAAACTGTAGCGTTCGTCACATTTCTGGGTCAACGGACTCTGGTGGTTCCACTTTGTTCCCTTTATAGACTCCACGCTTTGCCTTCCTTCTTCTTGTCATCTTTTTGGTTGTTTTTTTTTTGCGTATGAAAACGTGACAGCATTGACATTTTTGCCCACTTTGTAAAGTGGGCAAAAATGTAACTAATTTCCCTTCCTATTCAGGCAAGTTCAAGCGAACCCTCTTGGAAAGTTCATCTTCTGCAACCTCCCAGCTCATATTATTCAAGCGTTAACAAAGATGGAGCGGCATGGACTTTTTCTTCTTTAAAGACTGACCCTTCAACCCAAAACCCGAATCGAGCTTTACTGTGATTGATGTGGCCGTTGAACCATTTCTGACGTTTGTGATGAGAGGACACTGCCAGATTGTTTTTTTTCCTCCAAAATGTGCTGCAACGAACCGTGCTGCATCTCTGTAGTTTGGAAGTGTCGTGCTCAAATGTGGGGCAGAGGATATTTTTACAACACTTAATTGTGGCAATTGAGATGTCTCTAGTTAAATGGGTACCATTGTTTTTTTTTTTTGTTTTTTTTAATTGCGAGTGGTTAGTGTGTGATTTTTTTTTAAAAAATTTACCACCGATACTGGCGCCAGAAAAGTATTTTAAAACGATACAAGCGGCTTGATTGCTAACTTAAAAGATAATAAATCAATAAATAAAATAGTTGTCAAAATTTCTTTTTTTTTTTTTTTTATTGCCAGGGGAAATGACCACTGCAGGTACAGAATTGCACTTTATTATCTAACAAAAAATTCATCACAAAATAATGCCTACACCCAAATTTTGAAATTATAAACAGCTAATGTACAAAATATAACCAAATAGCTGTTTGGCTTGACAGAGATTGCGCTCTGAAGTTACGTGACTCTCAGCAGCTTCTCCGCTTCTCCAAATTTTGCCTTTCTATTGTTCGGGCCTATCGGAGGGCAAAGTGTCGGATATAAAAGAACCGGCGCAGAGTTTCGGGACCCAACGCTGACGACGTCTGTCGTATTACCAAAACCGACCTGCGAGAGGCAGTAATTAAAGAAGAGATCATTATTGTTAGCTTATGCAGTTGCAAACTTTTCTCCTTGTCATTTTAATTGTGGCGAATGTCTTAACACAACCAGCTTCAAGTCACATCACCTGTCGCATTTATTCGGTGTTGAAGGATTGGCGGTGGTAAACATTGAACGGGTTCAATCTTTACCGCTTTCCCCCCCGAAAAAAAAGCCTTTGTTGACTTTGATCGGGAGAGAGAAACAATGTTCAAATCAGGCCCCGTTTTTGGTATGTTTGTACTCTTTATAAAAAAAAAAAATAATAAATCAAATCGAGGCTCCTCGCCACTGAAAGAACATGAACACATGTTGAGGACCAAACTGCGTGTGGTGCAATGTTGCCTTTTGTCACATTTGTCAACCAACAAGTTGTGCAGCCCAAACACTCACTGAAGGGAGTGTTTTTGTTCCCGCCCACTAATTTACTTTTCACCCATGGACAGATGCTCCCTTACTGTTTTCAATTCTTTGACAGAAAAACAATATTTATTACGAACTAGAAACACTGTGATAGTTTAGTGATGTTTTGAGTAGAATACCACTTCTTGTATGCACTTCACAAAGCACCGTCCGTCTTGCCGTTTTGTCATTATTTACAGAAGTAATCGGATTACCTACCAGCCTCTAGACATGAAAAGTGTAATTAGTGTTTTGTTTAGTGTTGCTTGAAGCAAGCCAAAGAAACCGCAACTGAGCGCCAGACAAACAGTCGCTTCATGCAAAGTGTGCTTGTTTGTGGTTTGAATGTTCAGTGTGAAGTGGCGCCGACGGTTTCAACCTTTCAATGTACAGCTGCACCACCCTTGTGAGTGCTTCTTTTTGTTTTGTTTTGTTTTTGCTTAAGTGCTTTTTTTTTTTTTGCTTTTTTTTTTTTTTTTATAAATCCTGTTCATGTTTAGCAAAATGAGGTAAAATATTTCAAATGATGCACGGGGCGTAATTCCGCTCTTGGGAAAAAAAATACTCCGTTAACTGAGTTACATTTATTTGTTATTTTGCACTTTTAGATGTCAAGTAATAAAACTTTGAACCAATTTAGGTGTGTCTTGTATTTAGTATGTGCTGTACTTTCTCTGACTGTTTTTTTGTTTTTTTTTTAATTTAGACTTTTTTTTTTGGGGACCTTTACATTGATTTAAACCAAGTATAAAAGGGAATATGGTGCGTAAAGGTATGGCCTCGTAGTTACTCAAATAGGTGCTGTCCCCGACCTTTGACCCGTTGGCACTGAAAAAAATCTGGCTGCACCACTATCAATATCACAAAAAGTGAACGTTCTTCACGCCATCTAGTGGGAAAACATTTCACTGGCATAGCCAGATGAACAAAGAGAAACTTTTCTGATCATTTCATTGCAATTGGATCATTTTCCCCTGACACACCTGCTGATTTTTCACCGCACAACGGTGTCGCGGCACGGTATTTGGCAATCACGGCTCTGATCGAGGCAGTGCTCCGATTAGTTGCCAGGCGTGTCGTTTTCTGTAGACGCCTATTTAGAAAAAAGAAAATGAGTGATAATTACCTTAATTCATAAATGCAGCTGTTCACACGCAGATGTGATCTGCTCAACCAGTTCGAACGGGTGCAGGTCTCTGCCGATCTACCGTACGCATTGGTGGCAAAATTATTCTGGATGTGCACCTTTTATCAGAATCCAAACCAGGATTGAGTATTTTCTTTCTTCGTTTTTGGATAGACCAATTGACCGCTCAAATGTTGACGCCTCGTCATGATGGCACGATTGTGACATCACTATATGCCATTAGCCTCTGGTTGTACAGTAGGCAAATATTGCGTTATGCCTTGGAATGGTCTCACGTCACCTACGTGAATTACGGAAAACACGATTCACCTTAGAGCTTCTGACGCTTGACGGATGTTTTGCTTTGTTCCACTGTGCGAGAAACGCTTGAAAATATGAAACCAGATTCAAGTCACTGCAATTTTGCTCAGCATGGAAACAGAAGACCTCGTGGATACAATAATATTCACAGGCGTGTCACTTTTAGACAGTCATTCCTTTTGGCAAAGATCTTTCAGTATTTTAATGAAACTTTTGTTGTCTGTCAAGACATGTGGCTTCATTGTGAACAGTTTTAGTCGGCGGATGTTGACACTGGGGGAACCACTGTGACGAGCAGATCATGTCATGGAGTTTGATGACTTATTACATGGAAAGAATGATTGCGTGCGTAATCACATTGCGTTAAATGGGAGTCAGTCAAAGAACACCTCCCGTCATTAAAGTGCCTCCCATTAACGCCAAATAAAGGTCAGCTGTTCGAGTAGGCTTTTCCTGACGTTTTCTTGTTCCCTAGCAGAATTCTGAAAACACCTTTTGAGGGGAAAACACTAGAAAACAAATGCGTGGGTGTCAACTTTAAATTATCCACTCTTTTAGTGTCCTGTCAGGTTAGAAAAAATAGAATGGCATGTTTCTGAGGAAGGCTGTGGTTATTTTAACGTGACCTAAATGCCACATTAATGACTTGAACCTTTTTGTGCAAGCAAGTGCTGCTTTTTAAACTACGTGGCTGCTTGATCACAATGGGTGTAGCAGGAAGCGTCTTGGAGTTATGGATCTCATGTCTCTTAATAACTGTGTGACTTAAAGGCAAAAAAAAAAAAAAAAGAATTGTCATTTAAACCATGAAGTGCTGCCTCCATGAGTGAAAATGTCTTTAAAGTGGCACACGCTTGCTTTTCTTTTCAAGTAGCTGCTGGCCTAGTTGGAACACCCTGACTCTTCCATAATGCATCAAGTGAGCTCATTTCCATGTGATGGTACTGCGCCCCCCCCCCCCCCCCCCCCAAAAAAAAAGAAAAAAAAAACTAAAATAGCGTCCGATGATGCACTTAAGATCGGCGTGAGTCACCCCTCCCCCACTACGAAAGAACTTGAGCAGTTGTTCATCAGCAGTTAACTTGCACAATTGCTATGTGTTGTTAGCTCGCTAGCTAGCTACATAGCTAGCTAGCTAGGCCCACATCCCAAAAATGCATCTTCCCTTTGGACAGTTCGCTAACAGGGCATTAGAGTGCCTCGTGTTCAGCCGTCAGAGTGCACGTCATGCAAAAAAAAAAAGAAGAGGAGCAAGGGGCAGGAGGATTTTTTTTTTTTTCAGACATGTGGACCGTTTCAGGCTAGCTTGACCACTTTAGAGCACCTTGTTGTCAGCCATGAGTGCACACGCCACTATGAGAAAGGCGGAAGCACCAGGAAGGGGAAAAGAAGGGTTGGTGGTTTTTTTTTTAATCATTTGAATTTAGTAAACTTGATAACAATACATCAAATGCATCAAATGGTGCATCAAATTTTTGGTTTGACTTGAAGGGGACTTGAAGGGTGCTCTAATTTTTCATCCAATGTGAATTTTGACCCAAAAATGTGTTTATTTATTTTTATTTTGCCTTGCCACAGATCTGAACACTGCTACTTGAGGGCTTACGATGACAATTCTGTCACTTAAACCACACCATGTACATTCAGCCTTAGGTGTTCAAGTGCTGAAGTGCCTTCCCATATATCGCACGCGAAAATGTGTAGCTCTACAAAAACTCAGAGGAACTTACAGAGGGCTGATTGTTCCCCACAGTGTATCCTTGTTTGATATGTGAAAGCAGTTTAAACAGATGAGCCAATGTTGCCAGACGAGCTGCACAGGCAAAGAAGCCATCCAGACCGGTCAGGTGACATTGTCTGTATACTTAGCCGCTTATAAGTGAACCAACAGGGCGGGCTGCACTGCTAAATGTCAATGAAGCGAAGTCGTGGTTTGTCTTTGAATTGTCTGCTCCGTACATCACGAGTGACATGCCCAAACGTCTTTGGACTAAGGTGACTCATCCCTTCAACTTTTTCAAACGCCGAAGAGCCAATGATGAGTCGCAAACGGCGGCTCCGTTTGCTCTTTTACGTCACACAAGCTGAGAAAGCAGCCACACAACTGTGAGGAAAAAGTCAGAGAGGAAACCATTTGCCTATGGACACAGAGTACAGTTTAATAAAGCAGCTGTACAACAGTGAAAACATTATTGATCACATTAGTCCGTGTCATCAATGTAAAGTGCATATAGGAATATTTACATGAAAACAGAAGAGAGGCTTGTTCATTGTCCTAGTTAGTAAATTGAGAGGAGAAATAGGGTAAGTATGTACAAATCAATATGTAAAAGAAAAAAAAACAATTCATGTGACTGATTTTCATCACAAAAACCTTGATTCCCCGTATAAAAAAAAAAAAAAAAAATGATTGCACTGCTTTTAGGCACAAATAGCTCCACAAACCCGTAAAAGACATTAAACAGCAATTAAGAATGACTCCTTCACTGCATGGTACAACATTTTAAATTAATACTCCAACAACTTTGGCTTCAGCGATATTAACTTATTTGATCTCTCTTAGCCACTTCAACCTTCAATTAACTTGCAAAAATAAAACAAGGCAGTCTCAGTCTACAAGGGTGATGTTAAAAAGGGTTGGATGTTACTTTTTTTTTTTTATAGCCTTCTTCCAACATCTCCAATATTGCAGAATGTTGTCATGTGGCGATCGCCATTAAATGTCCAATAAATCAGTGATTCCCACCCATTGAGCTGGGAGGGATTTTCATAGAGCGATAACAAATAATGTATTTTTTTTCATCTATCGATGCCAGGGACAAATAATGACGAAACGACGGAATGCTCCTCAAATGGATGTAACCAACATTTGCGGCCACCCGTTGCCACTATAAAACAGAATAGTATCTTTGTGTAGCTTCATTTGTGAGCAAATCGATCGTCATTTATAGGCATACTTTTTGTGACATTTTTTGTTCAGTGGTGTGCCATGAGATTTTTCCAAAGGTGGCCAAAGTACACACACACCGTCGTTAAGAAGTAGAGATTGTGTGAAAAACAATATTCTGGTACAAGTACGGATTCAAGTCCTTATGCCATGAATGGGGAGTATCTTGCGTCTCTGAATTTGCTGTGTCATTGTTGTTAATGCTCTCTGTTTCTGTACCATTTTTTATTATTGATCTGAGCAAAAAATAATAATAAAAAACTTGCGGAAGTCATGTTTAACTTATTGCCACAATACCAAATTTACCTTGTGCCTAAACTTGTGTTGATTGATTTGAGGCAATTGTCCATGTTTGTTAAAGATGTTTTTTTAAAATCGTGTTTCCCCAAAAACTAAAAGGCCAGTAATGATCTACTAACCTATCGTTTTTTTTTAACGTAAGATGAAAGTACAGATCTTTTTAAATTTAGGGAGTAAAAGTTGTTTTGAAGAATACATGCGTTAAACTTAAAAAATCTCCCTAGGAACAGAAAGGAAGTACTGTATTTGAAATCGGTGACTTCCTCAAAGAAGCCAGTTTTGACAAAGGAAGGAGTAAACACTACAGCTATCAGGGAGTTAAGTAAAAAGTTACCAGAAGGATAAATACTCGAGTAACATACAGTGACCTGAAAACACTCTAACAAAGTGTGTGTACTTTGTCGGAGGTTAAACCGAAACGTTGTCAAAACTACTCGAGTAGAGTGCAGATATTTCAAAAATCTACTTCAGTACAGTAGTATTTATACTTGGTTACTTCCCAGAAGGAGACCATTTGGACAAAGTAACGAATGAAAAGTATAGTTATCAGGACGTTTAAGGTAAAAGGTTGTCAGAAATATTCAAGTAGAGTGGACATAACTACTGAGCACAGTAACGCAGTAGTGCCACCACTGGGTTTTTCTCACATATAAAATATGTGCTTTGGTTTAGCAAAGGTTGGGGAACACTTTAATAAATCAACTTCTCTCGGTGTGTGTGTGTGTGTGTGCGTGTGGGTGTGTGGGTGCAGCGGTGCCCCCCATCCGTCCCTCACAAGTCCGCGTCGTAGGGCCTCCCGCTGTACGAGGTGTTGATGGAGCGGGGCCCGGCGCTCTTGGCCCGCGGGAAGGAGACGTCGTCGTCCAGGGAGTCCCGGATGTAGGGCACGCTGCTGGGCGCGGGGCTCCGGTCCCGGCTCAGGGAGGGCACGTCCACGCGTCTCGGCTGCGACTCCGGGCGAGCGCTGAAGCGGGTGCGCCCGGTCTCCTGCACCCGCACCTCGCCGCGGTTCTTCCCGCCGCAGCAGCGGCAGATGCCGATGAACATGACGAAGCCGCCCAGGATCTCGAAGATGCCGCCGATGAAGCCCAGCACGATGCAGTAGCCCACGCGCACGGTCACCCTTGTCGTCACCGTGTTGATGTCTTCCAGGATGTGGGTGTACCACGAGATGGGGATGAGGGTGAACACCCCCGAGATGAAGATCAACAATCCCCCCAGGCCGGCCACTACCCAGTTGGGCCTCTCTTTCCAGCAACGGATCCCGGGGATGGCCACGGCCAAGCCCACGAGGGTGACCACCAGCGAGGCCACCATGAGCCCTTGGGCCACGTCGATGATCTCGTTGCCGAAGTACGTGCTGTCCTCCAGGCCGCACGTGGAAGACGTGGACGTGGTGACCGAGCGACAGATGTCCCAGATGCCCTGCTCGATGAACTGGTTGCTCGGCGTGTCGGGCACATCCTCCAGGGTCCTCCAGTTGGGGGCCACCGTGGCGGTCAAGTTGAGCACCCAGCCGCAGGGCGCCATGACCAGGCCGAAGATGAAAATTCCCGGCGTGCGGAGAGACAAGCGCATCCAGTCCCGGTTGTTTCGGCTGGGCATTTTGAAGGTCGGTCTGGGCGAGTGTGTGTGGTGGTTATTTTTTCGGAGGAGTGCAGCGACTGACTTGAGACGCTTGCAGCAAGTGCTTAACAACACGTCTGAGTGATACCTGCTGTGGGCGTGGTCGTACCTGGCGTGGGCCTTACTTGCCAGGTGCTGTTCTTCAAGTGGAAAGATGAGTTTCGCTTTGCGGCGGTTCTTAAACTTTTTACTCAAGTTGCATTTGAAGAAAAAAACGTAACTCTTCAAGTACCACCTTTCGGACCAAAGTTCAAATCTAGCAGCAGGCAAAAGAGTCAATTAGAATGTATTGGACGTTATAGTTATATTGAAAGTTTACCTAAATCAATGTTTAAAAACAAAAAATGCAAATCTAATTGCATGGAAATGAATATTTAAAAACAAAACGTTCTTCGTGATTACATTTGAATGTAGTGAACTTACAAGTTTAATAAATCTGCTCCATGCGCCTTGTGAGTATTTTGTTTTGTATTACAAAGTAATAGGGAGGGGCGAGTAAAGATACCAGGTATCAGTATCGGGCAGATACCTGCCTAATTTTAAGGTATAGGTACTGGGGGAGGCTGCTGATACCAGCCACCGATCCGTAAGGCAAAAATATATATACTGTATATCTGTCAGTACATCATACACAACATCATATTAGTGTGCTTGACAGATTGTTTCATTCAATAAATGGCTGAAAGAGCATCAGTGACTTTTTGGATTATTATTTTTTTTAATGTTAATGCACTCATAAAATAAGATATCATTTCACAAGTATGCTCTTTGTCCTCAATAAAGACCTTTTCACACTGCACTTATCGGGGCAGCGCACAAAGACAGCAGCGCCCCAGTGCAAGTTTGTCCATATTCGCAAGTGCTTGTGTAGCAGCCAATCAGGAAATAACGTGAAGGGCTCTCCCACTTTCAAATCTCTCTGCCAGACCCTCTTCTATTGGATGCGCCTTGTGATGTCATCACGTTCTACTGCAGACTAGTAGAACATCTTTTGCGTTGCTAGTGAGGCAAACTGTGCAGTGGTTGACATCTGCGCGTGATGCATGAGATGGCAACTAGTAGAATCATGCAGGTCTATCTAAATAGATTAGAATGTTATTTGTAATTAAATTCTTAATTCATTTGTCCGTTATATAGCCTACAATTAACGGAAACGTAAAATTCACCAACCCCCAAGGAGAACGCATAGTATATCAGAAACAATTCTATTGATTTTCAGTACATGAATGAGGTAGGAATTTGCCTTCTCTAAAGTATTTTCTGATGTGTTCAATGAATCTGTATAATATGAGTTTCACTTTTTTTTCCTAATATAAGCACTTTACTGCAATATTGTAATTTATGGAGATGCACCTGTGTATGCATATATTTTTTTTTTCCAGGCCACTCTATCAACACCAAAGCTTCCAAGTAGGAGGGACCTGTGACAATCAAAATGTGCATCACACTTGGGAAAGGCTCTTGAGAATGCTGTTCTGCCGGAAAGTTCTGCTCAAAAAACGTGAGCCGACTGCCTCCTCCTCAAAAGTTTGTTTTTGTCTGTGTTCAAATCTGTCTTTCAAAATCCATTCATTTCAGAGAGGGGAACTATCAGAAGAAAAGTGGGGATTTGCAACCCTTGTGCGATCTCCGTGCAAGTGTGGGCGGGGCGGGGGTTACACTTTCAGTCTTTTGCTATACGGTCATCAACCAAATCAGCCTCTAAATAGTCTGAGTACAGCTGGTGAAAGTCACACAGACGAAGACTGTTTCAAATATTACAGAGTCCGCTAATGCTCGACGTTTGATTTGTTGTTGAGCTATTCTGAGGTCCGCTGGCAAGATGTGTGAAATAAAACAAAGGCAATCATCTCATGTGATATCATACATAGCGGCAATTGAAATAGAATACGACGTGTGTCATCGTGCCCTGCGATTGGCTGGAAATCAATTCAGGGTGTCCCCCGCCTACTGCCCAAAGACTGCTGGGATAGGCTCCAGCACGCCCCGCGACCCTTGTGAGGATAAGCGGTATAGATAATGGATGGATGGATGGGTGTGTCATCGTTCTAAAAATATGTCAAGTTAAAAATTGTACGACTTTAGGGACATTCCTCTTCAGAGCTTCCCTGGTATTTTCATTGTGGTGCACACTACCAAATAATAACTTTGTGCGTTTGTCTCTCTTTGTGTCGCTCCCCAGCCTGCACGGTTATTTACTTGTTTTTGTTTGAACTGGCACCCGATCACATCGGTTTGTTTTCATTTGAAGTAACACACAAAAGAGCTGTTAAAACAAGTATGACAATTATGTCAACCAACCAGACACGATTGGGCGTCTCAACTCTGTCAACTTGTATTTATCGCTTCTTATGTACAGACCAGACCAGAGGGCCCCAGACAGAAAACATTAAAATACCTTTGGCACTCAGAAATATATCATTTTCCCAGTTGGTTAGTGTAATCGCTATATTGTATACTGTATTGTCTTGTATTTAATTTCATTTAATTATTTATTGTTATTATGGTATGTATTTTAGTCTATTGTTTTATTTATATAGTATTGAAATCATAGTATATAATCTTATGATATTACATTTGTATCATGTTACATCTTCAGAGCTGGGCATTGTACTAAAATTTCCCGGTCCGTTTATCGCCTTCCGCCTTTTGCCGTCCGTCTAGCCGCCTCTTTGACCGGCCGGACCAAAATAGTAATCGCCTATAGGCTGGTCCGCCTAGCATTTTAAACAAACTTCTATTAGTGTTTCCATTTAACAAACTCGACCGACTACCACTTGTTCCATTTTTTTTTCTTTTTCAGAGGACAATTTATGTATTTTCTCTCATAAACAAAGCTAAAAAAAAAACCCATCTATGTTTTCAAAAAATAAATACTGTTTTGGACGGGTTCTGTGACTTTTTCAATTTTGCCCAAAAGTGATACAAATGTTATTGTATTGTAAAATTGAATCCAGTATTAAGTAAAAAAAAAAAAAAAAAAAAAAAAAAAAAAAGTCCAGTACAGTATTTTACTTCATTCTGTAACAATCACCATGGTGACCACTGGAGGACAGTATTACTTTGTTTTTGTTGTAATTTGTCTTGTATGCTAATAAATTATTTGAGGAGCCTTTGGATTACTCGGTTGCTTTTGCCCCCCTACAAATAAACAAGTTTAAAATCTCCCAATGTTACAGGAAATATCATATCTGTGTAGTTGCAGTTGTGTGTAGTTCTTGGCATTAAAAAAACAAAAAAGACCAACCGGAAGTTTGGGTCGACTTGAAAGGAAGTTGTCAGCGGCGTTTGTTGCTACTGAGACTGTTGTGTTGTGGAAATGGCGACGCCTCGTCGCTCCCCTCTTTTTCTCTCCTCTTCACCCCGAACTTCCTCGCTCCCCGTCATCTCATCTGGCTCGCCTCCGGCCTCATCTGAAGATGCCGCGCTTCTCCCTCGCGAAGCTGCCGCGGACGGTGAGGTTTCCCCGGCCTCTCCTACAACAACCAGCAGCACCCCCATTTTGGCCCTTAGCAGCGGCGCTAGCAGCATCGCTAGCTCCCCGACCACCACGGAGGGCAGCGGGGCGAGCGCAGCATCGACGCCCGAAACGGGTGACGGAAACACGGGCAGCGGCGGCTGTGGTCTCGGCTGTCCGAACGGAGCGTTCAGGGAGTTGTTCGAAGCCTGTCGGAATGGAGATGTTTTGAGAGTGAAAAAACTGGCAGATCCAGCCAATGTGAACGCCAAAGATATGGCTGGACGCAAATCGACACCCTTACACTTTGCTGCAGGTAAGTACCATGACATTTACCAACAAAGTGGGCTGTTTTGAATAGATTTTGGTCAAATGGTGGGGGGAAAATAATGACGTTAACACATTCTCATCACTGTCACAATAGCGTGCAGGAGTTGCTTACAGTAATATACGACGGAGCAAACCCTTGTTTTTCGTGGAAACCCCGTATTGCTGGTTTATCATTGTTTTTCTGTTTTTTTTCCCCAGAATACTTTTTTTGTCCTCAATGCCATTATAATGGGCGTTAATTATGCGCCTGGTCCCCAACACGTGCATCCACCAACTAGGGATGCCCTGATACATTTTTTTTTTTCAAATCGAGTACTTTCATTTTGAGGACTCACTAATTTCGCTTCTCTCTTCCAAAGTCAGCCTGGATAGCCTTAAACCCCGCCCCTTATGAGGAAAAGTGCTATGTCAGAAAAAATGATTGGATGGAAGTTAAAAAACAGAGCAATGTTGAATTTCTGCTGTGAAAAAAAATTTTTCACCTGTCTTGTCAGGTTTCGGGCGTAAAGATGTGGTTGACCACCTGCTTCAGACCGGCGCCAACGTCCACGCCAGGGATGACGGCGGCCTGATACCGCTACACAATGCATGCTCCTTCGGCCACTCGGAGGTGAGAATGGACACGTTCAAGGTGGATTTGGCACTTTTTGAAAAAATAATACGACTGGAATTTAATTTCAGATACTTACATACCAGGTATCTCAGGCCACAAAATTCGACTGTTGTAAACGAAGAAGTGCGTGTAGAAATGTTGTTCCTAGAAATATTGACTTATTGGTTTTATATGGAGCATATCCCAGCTGACTGCAGGCGGGAGGCGGTTTACACCCTGGACCGGTTCCACAGTGGCATCTTGTCATACCACGTGTGTCCTCTAGAGTGCATGACAACACCTTTTGGGGGGGCTTTTTTTCTGCCTATAGTGTGATAATAGGGATTACAGTATGCTCCTCTGTTGCTTTCAGGTGGTGTCCTTGCTGCTGTGTCAGGGCGCTGAGCCGAATGCCAGAGACAACTGGAACTACACGCCTTTACACGAGGCGGCAATCAAGGGCAAGATTGACGTCTGCATCGGTAAGACAACGTAGAGAGCAGAACACAAGCCAAGTCTTCTCTCCATTGGTACGCCATTTCTGGCGTTGGAAAATATAACCCACGACTGTAGCTAATTTGTGTTTTTGTATTCTGTTTGCGCTTAGAGGCGGGGACGCACGTAGTCACACTGTAATCGTCCGCAAATGAGCCACATGCTGCCGGCTGTTATTTTTCAGTAAAAATAGATTCGAGTCACACGTCATTTGCAATTATTGCACCACTGTATATTACAGAGTGTGGCAACATTACACTTTGAAGCTGCGGGGATGCGTTGCTGCTCGGAGAGATTGTCTTTACGGGTCCGATATAAACAGCTTGATACGTTTTGTAATCGCAAATGATAGTTTGTGTCACCTTGCTCCCGGTGCTAAGCAGTCATTCGGGGCAATAGCATCCGCAGACTGTCTGACCCTGACTGTCTGAATAGCAGCCGGGCTGAGTTGAATACAGAGGAGGTCCGACTACATAATGAAGGCTGCCTTCGGTCAATAGTCCTGGATAAAAATACGAGTCAAGGAGTTTTTCTTAGTTTGTATTATAAGCGTTTAAAACCTTTACCAACTACACAGCCAACGATTTCCAACCACTGTTAACGAGGGAAACGTATTCCTGAATCATCTCTTTTTAACATCACAAGTATAAATTGACGTTAGCCTCTGTAAAAATCAAACACTCTTATGGATGCCTCTGGAGGTTTGCAGCTTTGAAAGAGAGTGCTTAGTTCTCTTCTCACGTTTGTCTTCTCTTAACAGCTTTTGTTGAGGCCGGATCCGCGTTTTGGTGTGGACAGTTACACCCGGAGATTTACGCCGTCACTGTGCGACAAATCGCTCCGGTGTCACTTTCGCGACTTGTGTTTTCATTAGAGTCAACGTGGATTCTCGCGGCGCTGCGTTGGTTATATAGCCATTCTCGATGCGCTTTTTGCATACTTATTTGTCCGCAACCAACCACTGCCTCTCGGTGAAAGGTTTAAAAGCAATTCTTGCCTCTTGTCGGTTCTCCCGAACGAGTTTGGCGCCGTGTTTTTGTGTTTCGTAGAAGTGACGTCAAAGGACGGACGTTCTTCCGAATGGACAGTATTTGGCTACCTACTACCGCCTAGAGGCTTGCCGTGCGTTTGAAAACACGCTTCTCCGTTTACTCGTGGATGCGTTTTTTTTTAATGTGTATTCCGACGCAGGCGGGAGGGGGGGGGAATTTACGGCTGTTGAAAAAGCCCGGCTACGTGTAGACAATCCACCAAATAAACATTGTAACCATTTGAGTTGGCTAGCTTTTTTTGTCCTGCTCACTTGGCAAAGAAGCTGCTATTATGATTTTCTCGGCAGAAAGCTGAAAATGAGGTCTCGTTAATAAGCACCGACGTGCATTCATCACTCATTTGCATTCACGGGCGTGACGTGTTTAATGCCCTGATGACATTTTAGGTTAAAAAACAGCTGGAATTTTATTTCCTTTTTCTTTTTGCCTTTAATTGGACACATAGAGTCCGACAAATGCCTAGGCCTTTTTTATTTATTTATTTGTATTCCGAGCAGGGCTGCTGCCAGGATGTCACGGTGCGTGCCAGGTTAGAGATTTGGCAGCGCGCTGACGGCCAAATCAACTTTGATTCTTCTGTGGGGCTCAGACAACTTGAGCGTGGATTTAATCTCCTTCTTAGCCCGGCAGCTCATCACGAGCAAGGTCACATTTGTCAGAAAAAGATATTGGGGGAAACCTAAAGTATGATTGACATTTTTCCTTCATTTGCTAACAACATTTCGTTTTTGCCATCTGATGGACTAAAATCCTTCTAAATACACCCACTTTCCGTAGCGCTTGACCTCATTGGAGTTGTGGATGAGCTGGAGTCAATCCTTGCTAATTTGGGGTGAGGCTACACCTTACTTAGACTGGTTAAACAGGAGTAACAAAAAAAAAAAAAGTAAAAACGCTAGGAATGGGACAGCATGCAAACTCCCCACAGAAAAGCCAGAGCCGAGATTTGAACCCTGAAACTCTTGAATGCGAGACAAAGACAAAGACAGCCAAAACATAATTAAAAAAAAAAAAAAAAAATCATGAAAGGCCACCTGTTCCCCTCCGGTCCTCTGGGTGGCAAGAATTAAACATTAAAGTTGACGTCAACGCAAACATATTTTGTTTCAAGAATATGTTCTATGCAGGCCCACTATGAAGCCACTCGTTTTTAGACATCTGAAAGGGCGGCCATTTTGCCACTTCTGTCGACTGAATATGACATCACAGTTGCTCAGGTAACGACCAATCATGGCTCAGCCTCAGAAAACAGGTGAGCCGTGTTTGGTCGTTATCTGATCCCTGTGTGTGATGTCATTTTCAGTCGACGGATGTGACAAAATGGCCGCCCCCTCAGATGGCTAAAAACAGGTGGATTTTGCTGCTTAACTAATATTCCACAAAGTCAATATTCATCAGAATGCCTTGTTTCAACTAGTGGGCCTACATGGAACATATTCTTGAAAAAAAAATGTTTGGGTTGACTTCCCCATTTAAGTTTGCATCCCTGTCAGTACCAAAATTGTCTTTTTCTTCCAGGCCATCTTTTTTTGATGTTTTTAGAAATCTGTTACGCAGTTTTTGCAATTCAACATACACCACCAAAACAAAGCATAACAGTTGACCAATGAATCAACCAAAGGTGGATTGCTGGGATGGTCTCCAGCTCACCCCTAAATATAATGAGGACCAGCGCACTAGAAAATGGATGGGTGGACTTTATTATTAATGCATCACTGTGGATGTACCCGATGTTCTACTGTGGGTATCAGTGTGTGTTTTGAGTGGGATCTTTGCTCAGCCAAATTTATATTTTTGTTGAGAGGTGCGTGGGTGACGAAAGGTGTGCGTCAGTAGCTGGGCAGTGGAAAACACACACGCACACACACACATACATGCACATGCCTCGATGCTTTTTCTGCTGTAGCCGAGCTTGATGGGTTGGCATGTACACTTGTTTGGCTTGCACACTTGTCAAAGCTGTGCACGCTTTGGGAGCATCTCAGCAGCCACAACAGTGGGAAGCGACTGAGGCCAAAGCCGTTGCAGTGTCGACTAAAAAACACTGAGCTCAGCTCTTTAAGATTCGTTCCCTCATTTATGAAGCAAATGACAATAAGTTGTTTTCTGCATTGGCTGTTGGGTGCAAATATTTCCTCAACAATCCATAACAACAGTATTGACCGTTTAATCAGTTGAAAATGGATTGATGTACTGGTGCCATATTTCCTCAAAATAATTTGCAGGGAATCGTATTTTCTCTCAATAGCGCAGCGCATTGGGAGGCATAGGTAATGTTTAGCTACCTACGTTTCACTTTTGGGATAGCAACACACAAGAGCATGGCCAAAGCAGACAAAAGATCGGGCAAAATTACATCAATCCTAGTTTGCACTGCATGCAAGGCCATGTAGGTATTCCAATAATTGAGACTGGAACAGTAATGAGTAAGGATGTAACGATTGACTCAAGCCCCGATTCGATTCGATTTTCAGTTCCCGATTTTTGATCATTCGATTTAAAAAAAAAAAAAAAAAAAAAAAAAAAAAATAGCTACCATGCTCGTCTCTGTGCGCTAGTGTGGTTTTGCAGCCATCCACAAACGCAATACGCAATGATGTTTGGCGCAAAAGCATAATTTGATCTACACATTCAAAATGTGTTATGCATCTGGAATGAAAAAAAAAGTTTCAAGACATCATTTTCTCGATGACTTTAATCAACTCGATTTTCGATTAATCGAGGCGAATCAGTTTTAAATCTATTTTCGATTAATCGTTGCATCCCTAGTAGTGAGTTTGGATTTCGTTACTATTACGACTAGTAGCAGAGCAAGGGGGGTGCTGCACTTGGCTAACTCCGCAAATCTAAACAAGTAACCAATCCTGTATAAATGACCATGAAAGGAGTGTGAACATCTCCTGCTATAATAGGAATACGTGACACAGAGAGTGAGCGACACCGCTACGCCCGTATAAAGACTTCCTGATTTCCCGCGTCTCATTTCCTTTACCGCCCTTTATCGGTTCTCCCTACAATTAGTACAGGCAGGACTGCTCTTCTGCTTTGTACACCGCTTCAGGCATTAAGTCGACAAACAATTTCTTCAAATCTTATTTTGTTGAAAAGAGTCATAAAAATGACAAAGGGAAATTGTACTGGAGTAAAAGTATGCTGGGATTGTAGTCAAGTAAATGTGAAAATCGACAGAAAAATTAGTAACGAAGTGTCAATTGCGGGGACACTTCATGTGGGGGTTGAAAATGTTCAGAAACATAGTAGGGAGATGACAAAATAGTTTGTTAGTTTAAAAAAAAAAAAAAGAAAAATCACTACAAAGGTGGGCAGGCACTACAGCGACTGAAGTATTTTCAAACAAGCAACAGAAGGTCGATTTTTCATAACATATCCCCTCCAGTGCTTACGCCATCTTTGGTTCCTTATCCCTACGTTATTACAGGTTTCTTTCAATAGTGCCATCGCTGCAGATAAATTCACTAATCACACTTTCACTTTGTGGGCACAAAAGGGAGCAGCCGCAGAATATTTCGCAACCCCTCGATTATGGCAGCACGCCGCCGAAGAACATTTAGCAAGCCGTTAATTATAGCAGCGTGCTGAACATACAATTTAAAACCCTGCCACATTTAATGACGCACTAAACTGACTCCAAGTAAACAGCGCTGCAGAAACGGAGACAGACAATGAGAAGGACGCTGACGGCTTTCATCGCCACTTGTCGATTGTCCGCGTTAGCTTCGTGTTCTGCTGTGAGGTGATTTGAAGGCAGCTGATGTGAACGCCACTGTGGTTCGCAGCCTAGCTTGCAACTTCCAAAATCACACTGGTTCGATGCGTTGCATTTTATGTATCGAGAAATATGACTGTGACTTGAATGTGAGTCAAGGATAAAGCTCAATGCCATACGTGGTTGTCTTCAGTGATAGTTCCTAGTTTTTTTTTTTTCTAATTATCACACGATGATTGTTTGTAGTCCAAAGTTTTGTGAGACTTGAAGAGAAAGTTAACCCAAACATTTTCTTGACAAGAATAGGTTTTATGAACAACTTTTCAAAACATGGCATTCTGATTAATGTTGCATTGTGGAATATGAGTTAAGCAGCAAAATACACCCGTTGTTAGGGTGTAGGGGCGGCCATTTTGTCACCTCTGTCGACTGAAAATGACATCACAGATGCTCTGGGCTCAGATCCCGACCAATCCTGGCTCAGCTTCAGAAAACAGGGTGAGCTGTGATTGGTCGTTACCTGAGCCCCGAGCAACTGTGATGTCATTTTCAGTCGACAGAAAGTGACAATATGGCCGCCCCCATAGCTGGCCAAAAACGGGTGGATTAACTCTTATTCCATAAACACAATATTAATCCGAATGCTGTGTTTCAACGAATGGGCTTGTATGGAACATATTCTTGGAAAAAATTACATCTGAGTTGACTTCCCCTTTA
Source organism: Filicampus tigris (assembly GCF_054856515.1). Lineage (NCBI taxonomy): Eukaryota > Metazoa > Chordata > Actinopteri > Syngnathiformes > Syngnathidae > Filicampus > Filicampus tigris. The sequence continues at coordinate 16,093,928 of NC_141231.1, forward strand.
AAGAGGCTTATTTTCCTGGAAAATATTGTTCAAAATCCAAATGATCCATCTTTTGTGGTGTTTTGAGTTCCACTGTGTCATGTTTTAGCATTGTGTGACTCATTCACTTAAAAGAGCCCGGCAGATACGTTTCATGATCGTACGCCTGTGAGGCCACTTGTTGCTAGGCAGACGTGACGGAAACTGTACGTCAGACTGGACCCGCTATGGAAATTACTTCAAGAACGGCACCCTGAGACATGTTTAATGATACACTTCGGCTCCGTTACGTCTTGGCATTACATGTTAAGTACCTGTTGCAAAGCTCAGAGTCATCACAACAGGGACAGCGCAGTTTTTATCTGCATTTAATTTTTTCCAATCATCATGATTCCATTCACAGCTTCATTCTTATTAAAATCATCCTAGACCTACATTTTTTTTTTTTAAATCCAAACAACTCTTCGGCTTGTTTTGCTCTCTCTCCAGTCTTCTCGCCCTACTCTCCCATCCTCTCTGACTCGTAGCCCTCCCCCCCCCACCTCTTTCATCTTTTTCTCCGCTGCATCCCTCACACAGCCCGAGTCTCTCCACTCGCGCCGCCTGCCCGCCTCATCACCGCTGCCACCTCGATTAGTTGTAGCCGTGCGCTTTCTTCCGCCGGACTCGTTTTTCTTTTTTTTTTTTTTTTTTTGTGTTATTTCCCCCCAACCCCCTCCCCCCCTCTTCCCGCTGCACGCGAGTGCGATGCGTTCTGGAGGTGGTCACGCAGCCGCTTTGTTTGCTCCGTCGTTCGCGTGGCCGCGGTGCCGTAGCCTTGCCCTCGCCGCTCTTGTGGCGGCATGTCTGTTTACACCGGCGGCATGGCTCGCAGGACCGGGGCGGCCAGGGGCAGGCGAGGGAGCGGTGCTAGCAGCAGAGGAGGAACAGCCGGAGGAGGAGGAGGAGGAGGAGCGGGGACGGTTGAGGAGCAACGGGGAGGTCCAGGGAGAGCAGTGCTCGCAACTGGATATGCCTCAGGGGGAGGACTGGGGCGAAGCGTGTGTCAGGGAGTTTGCATGTCAGTCCAGGAGCTGAGCAACTGTCTGTGTCTGCCCTGTTGTTGCACAGTTCTACTGCAGCACGGAGCCGACCCCAACATCCGCAACACCGACGGAAAGTCCGCCTTGGACCTGGCCGAACCCTCCGCCAAGGCCGTGCTCACAGGTCAGTGCCGCTTTGCTCTCGCTCTGTTTGTTTACGCAGCAGGTTTAGTCGCGTTATTCTCGGGCTGCGACTGCCGCGGCTGCAACAAGCAGCTCTGGTTGTCCGGTGTTGTGGACCGTTTTCTTTTCCTGGAGAAATGTGGTTTTATACACCTTGATACAACAATGAGCAATCCTTACAGATGCTTGAGTGGCCAGGATGCGGTGCGGAATTGTCAAATCAAATCAAATGTATTTATATAGCACTTTTCATACAAAAAGAAAGCAACTCAAAGTGCTGTCCAGTAAAAAAGTCCAAAACACAACATCAAAAGGACAGACAGATGGCTAATTCCTTCTGTGCTATGAGTTCTCTGATGTAGAGGGACACATGATGGAACACATGAAACAACAACAAGCTTTTCAACACCAGGCACTGATAACATGCAAGTAACAAAGACGAATAGAATTCATATAGATATCAAGAGTCAACCCAAACATATTTTTTTCAAGAATATGTTCTATGCAAGGCCGCTAGTTGAAACTTAAGGCATTCTGATAAATATCGCGTTTGTGGAATAAGAGTTAATCCACTCGTTTTTAGCCATCCCTGGGGGCGGCCATTTTGTCACTTCTGTCGACAGAAAATGACATCACAACTACCCATGGCTCAGGTAACGACCAATCACGGCTCAGCTTTAGAAAACAAGCGAGCTGCGATTGGTCATTACCTGAGCCATGGGTAGTTGTGATGTCATTTTCTGTCGACAGAAGTGACAAAATGGCCGCCCCCTCAGATGGCTCAAAACAGGTGGATTTTGCTGCTTAACTCATATCCCACAAACACACTATTAATCAGAATGCCGTGTTTCAACTAGTGGGCCTGCTGGGAACATATTCTTGACAAAAATATGTTTGGGTTGATTTCCACTTTAAATGGCTCATACTATTTCATTGGCTTGGGCGGACTCTTTTCATTTTGATGCCATGTTTTGATTATTTTGCTGTAATTTAAAGCCACAGTAGGCATTCTTGGATGTGTTTGTATGTGTTGTTTGGCTGACGTCAAGTTCGCATTAAAGGTGTGTTTGATCTGTTTGTTTATGCTGCACTCGCATTGGCAGAAGCATTTAATATGTCACATTTTTTTTATCCACGTTTGGAAGAGGGCCGATTGTGATCTGCAGATTATCAATTGCGTGCAGTTTTGTCGATTTACGCCGCTGTATTGCGCCACTTGAGAGCAAAAACGCAGATTGTATCCAGCCCTGTTTGACTGCTAGGAGAGCATGAGCTCTTGGGAAAAAGGTCAGACGTATGTGTGTCAAAACTGTCTTTTTCTCCAGTTTTTCTTTAGCGGAGTCCAGTTGGAGTACGAAGCAGTAAAAAAATTATCTGGTTAATATTCGAAGTACCTGATTATGGCAGCTCACAGGCCAGAGCCTGCTCCTGATTGCGCCAATGCTAAGCCCTTCATCACAGCGCAGGAACGAAAGGATAAGATTGTATTCATCATCCACCAAAGTTGAAAGAAGGGATGGGCATGATAAATGGATTGAACTTTTCACAAATAATTCAGGCAGAAATGGATTCTGCTGCCTAGTCAGGTTGTCGAAGAAATATAAACAGGAAATGAAAGCGCATGATCTGTGGCGGTATCCTAATGGAAAACTACAAATGCGTGGTTGTTGATGAGCACAAGGTATACTATTTGCCATTCTCCTTTTAGTTCTTTTTTTTTTGTTGTTGTTTTGTTACTGTCATTTTAAGTAAAGTACATGTACAGGAAAAGTTGCTAAAGTTTCCAATAATAATAATAAACCCCTAAAAAAATAACCCAAAAAACGCTGACCTTTCTCTTGGTAGAATACAATAAAAGGAGTGCAAAGCTTCACGTTGGACCGTTTTTAATAACAAAAAAACCCAAACTGTTTAAACGGAACATCATCTCAAAACAATTTCATATATTCAGAGCAGGTTCATTCCGAGGTTGCAATCTGGCTTCTTTCACATTGGCATGTGGATATCTTACGACAAGAAATAGCGATGAAGAGTCCTTGGATGAGCAATATATTGTTTTATTTGCTCATCGACCTTTGGGAATATAATTTCTCATTGAAATTAAGATTTGACTGTTGAAGAAGACAATGAATTGAGTAAATGGGTAACTGGCAAACAAAAAGCAATAACATTTGTATAATTAATTCTTAATTGTTATAATCAGAACAAATTGGATGTTAGAATTTACGTTTTGAATATATTTACTGCTCACTTACTGTCTCTTCACTTGACAATTAAGCTGACGCACTCTTGCATTTTTTTTTTCTCCAGTCTGTTCAGTGTTCACTTTCAGTCAGCGATTTTGTTGTTTTACCGTACTTTGATTTTTTAAAAAAAAGCAACGTAAAATCCGCACAAGTTGAATCGAAGCAACTTTTGCTTTTTGAAGACCTTTTAATCCCAAACGCTTCGCCAGTTCTGAACTGAACTCCCGTGACCCGGATGACAGAGAATCTACACGGACGTGTTCATTTACAATTCTCTCCTCTGTTCACTTCCTCACTTTGTCTCCTTGGGAATTGATGCAGGCGCCATGTCAGTTTTGGCTCCCCCTACCTCAATATTAACACTGGCTTACATCATCAATTCCCCTCGTCAGACTCTGTGGTTAATGAGATAAACTTTGATACATGGCGAGGAGCGCCATCGTGTCAAAAGCCTGAGGCCAATTTGACTGCAGCAGACGCACTTTACAAATGCCAGACTTGAATCGAGTGAATTTTGGTTAGTGGAGGACGGCTTCAACATTTTATGTTTCTTTGCCTCTATTCTTGTTTGACTCCTTGCGGTGAGACGCCAGTGAAATGAGATTCTGCGCACATAGCCCGCTTTCGCACTTTGCATTTATTTATGAGTTTTCTGGCTTACAGTGAGGCAAAGGTCGCAGCTCATCAGTGACCCGATGAACCGTGGTTTATTTAAAAAAATGGAAAAATACGTCTGAAGCAGATCTGAGAACCCCCATCTGGCTGATTCTTGACCCTTATAGTGTGAAAAGGGATTGCGTGTGTGTTCATTTACATAAAGGGGGGGGGGGGGGTCTGCAATAGACGATTTTCAAGGCAGATGATTTAACTTCGGTGTCATTAATATTCTTAATGAGGACTTTGAGATGAGTCATTAAGCCGTGTCACAGCACCAACATGCATTTTACACCTTCCGAGAATGGAGATTTAATTGTACTCATTACTTACGCTCCGCCGTTTGTTTTGCCAGCTGTGAATGCAATTGAACTATGAATTGTAAAGCAGAATGTTTGTGAGGCATTTTCCTACTTCCACCGTCATTATTACTTACAGCGCAATGTAATAGTTTAGTTAATAAAAAATGTATAGAATGTTCAGCCTTTTCCCCTCAAATCCAAAAGGTTTCCATGTCATTGACACAGACAGAGAGGTTCCATTTTGTCGGTCATTTTTGCGTGAAAAAAAAAAAAAAAAATGGCTGACTGCAGACCAGCAGGTAGCTGCCAAGTTATTTTTTTAAAGAAATTCAGTGTGAGGGAAGTGTTATTTAAAGAGTAGGAGTGTTACACCAGAGTTGGGTCAAAATCTGAAAAGCTTGCTTAAAGACTCAATTGAGTTAAGATGACTACTTAGTAAGTACGGTAGTTAGTTGAATACAGTAATAATAAAGTCAGAACATTCTCCTTATTTTTCCCATGTACAATTTACCAGTGATGTTCTCTGAGATATTGCGCACAATATCAAATTATTTTAACTCATTCACTGCCATTTTCGTATTTATTTTTCTTTTCACAGTCCAGCCATTCAAACCTAGAAACTTATTTCTATTTTTTTCAAATTCGGGGTACTAGAGGGTTGGAAAATGTCTGGCAGTGAGTTAATGTAATACAAAATAAATACAACTAAAAAAAAAAAAAAACGGCTATTATATGTCAACCTTAGTGGTGCGACACCTCCCACTGTAGCGCTGAGAAATATTTTCCTCAATGAGGAGCAAATTTAACATTGGAACCATTTTGTGCCCCAACATATGTTTGAATAGATTACCAGCAGTGTCAGAAAGAGAGAGAAATTCTCCCAGCAAATCTACTAATTGGAAAACACCATGACATGGCTTGTATATCAGCACGTTCACACAATCAGACGCTTTTATCAGCGGCAAACACAAAGATGACGAGAAACCGGCGCACTTCATTTTTGCCGCCTAATGTTTGTAAGCGCAAGTTATTAACGTGACTCACCTCGGTTTGTAACGCTGACATCCCAAGTGTCACCTTTCCCCAGCTACAATCCACACTTTGCTCTTCCTCTTCTTACCTAATTTTCAACACAGAAATACCACCATGGCAAGCACAGAAATTTAGCTCGCCGTCGTCATGACAACAAGTCGAGCTGGACACACACTGTTGACACGGTGATGCTGCTCTTAGAGCCTGAATTTTACTCGGTAGTAGCCAAAACTGAATGAATGCAGGTTTCATCGCACAGGGTAAACCTTCACTAACTGAATGATCTGCCGATTTGGCTTGCTGTTAACTTAAAAGACCTAAATTAAAAAAAAAAAAAAAAAGGTACTGTAGAACATACTTTCGACAATGCTGGGGAATTATGAGGTAGTACTTCTTCACCATTCCATTGTCTTGGCATAATGTACCAGTTCTACCGGCAGCCAGATCAGCCGCGCAGCGTGATGCTACCACCTCCGTGCTTAACAGTTGCTACTGGTTATTGTGGCTCAAGTAGTCAGCATACGCTCCATCTGATCATTAGTAAACATACCTTGGTCCATTTGCTCAGCCGCAGACCTATTTCAGACCTGAAGGTGTCAGTGTTGGAGCCTTCAGTTTGTGACGTTGATGGCTGTGTTCCCGCCATGTTCCAGGTCTTGACTGGCCAGTGCTCAAGTTATTTGTGGAATAGTTACGACCATCTGAGCTAATTTCCTTCTTTTCACAAGCAGGATGGATGCACACTTTTACTCATTTATGTAAATCTGTGTTCTTCTGCTGTACTTTGTTGGTTAATCCATTGGCGGACATCCCAACTTTGACTTGCTTCCAGAGGAGACAGATGGGCATATTTACATTTGAACAAATTAGACAATACTGGCAGATTTGCAATACCCTCTTATTTCCGGGAGCTCCAGTTTGTACATGTTGGACATTCTGATGAAAAGCTTCTTTCAGTTATCTCATTTTCACTACGTTTTCAGACCCTCTTTTACCCTAACGTTTGAAAAGAAATGTGAAAAATTGAATGGCTGGACTATGAAAAGACAAGTACATTTGTCAATGGCAGTGAATGAGTTAATAAAATGTGGGTTACCTTTTTAACTCATTCACTGCCATTGACAAATGTTCTTGTCTTTTCACAGACATTTAACTTGAACAACTCAACTGAAGAAAAAAAACACAATTTAAAGAGTACAAGTAAAAATAAACATCAGAGATAATATGGTTGCGCAAGTATACACACCCTTTCGTAACTGGAGTTGTGGTTGTATTCACAATTGCCAAACTCATGTTAAATGGAAGTCTGAAGCAGTGCCAGGAGCAATTGATTGCAAAGAGTTGAGTTGAGTTTAATGAGCATAGGGAACGAGTGCCGTCTCTGTTGTTTGTTTGGCTACCAACTCTCACCATCGCTGGCAACGGACGACAGGCGCTATCCCCGGTTGGGCAGCAACTCTGGCCATGGAGCGGCATCCAAACACGTAACAAATGGGTTTCCAAAGGCTCCACTGCTGCGTGACGAAGAAGACTGTACAAGCCTGTTGGCGAATTTATCTCATGTGACAACAAGGGGCTGAAAGAGTTTCTGGGGCGCGACTATGTAACTAGCTGCGTTCGGCATTGTTTGGCGAGGAGAAAAAAAACTACTACTCTGTCCAAGGTAAATATCCATGCCTTTGGTACATCTTGGCAAGATTACTGTAATGCACTTTATTTTGGAGTCAGCCAGTCCTCCCTCAAGCGTCTCCGGTTGGTCCAAAATACTGCCGCTCGCCTCCTAACTGGAGCTCGGAAGAGGGAGCACATAACCCCAATTGTGCCTTTCCTTTTAGAGTTAAAACATTTTTGAGTTCATTTTAAGATCCTTCTATTTGTCTTCAAATCTTTAAATGGCATCACCCCGGTGTACCTCTCTGATCTCTTCCAGGGGTTGTGCAGACCTTTTCTATGCACTGTATATGTATACAGTATGTGTCTCCACTACACAAGTTTCTGCAGTGGCAACTTGCACAAGATTTTTTTTCCCCCTACCTGTCCTTTATGTTCTACCGCTGTGATTTAGCGGTTCTGCGCCCCGTCTTCATCTCTGCCGCAGGCTAGCACAGCTTTCAGCGTCTGTCGGTGGTGGGGGAAGCTTATATTGACCCATAAATTAGCTGTATGGCTCTGTCACATCCAAACTGCCTTGAGAAATGATAGACTCTGTTCTCTGTTAGCTGGAGGAGGGAAAAGCAAAGACAGGACATTTTTAACTACTTTTCTAAAAGGTGGCGATTAAGAAGGTGGAAAGCAACGTATTTGATCCTTGATAAGGCTAAACGGACATCACAGCGCAGAAGGTCTTTGTCAAAATGTTTGCTAAGGCCCCTTTTTCATGGTTGCTCTTCAGAAATAACAACTGAGAAATAACACAGAATCCCGCTTCAGTTATTCATGAGACATCACTCTTGATGCCACACCAGGGGGCACACTCACGCTTGCAACGTTTTGACAGGAGCTTCCATGAATGCGTTTATATAGAATGATTGAAGCAGTTTTCATGAGACAGCGCCATCCCCAACAACTCTAAATTCAAACGGGTACGCATCATTTGCCAGGAGTACTTCACCAGTTTTTGTTACAAGAAGTTCTAAACCACCTTCAGGCAGTGCTCTCTTCCACAAAGCAAATGAGGGGATATAAACTTTGGGTAGCAAAGCTTATTACTGATGCATTGAACTTAGAATTGAAGTCCTCCCTGTGCAGTTCAGTGAAATGAGTCTGCAGTGGATTCCAATTTGTTATGTCCCTGTATTTTTTTTGTTGTTGTACAAATTCTATTGCAAATAGCCTCTTGGGTTTGCATGTAGCAGGACTTCAAAAAGAGAGAATGATCTATTTTTTTTTTCTGCATCTTGAACATAAAATGTCCAGAGTATAACTCTGAATGGTGTGAAGTTTATATAGGTAGGTAGATGTACTTTGAAATCATGTCAGGCAAATTAAGTTGTCCAGGCCCAAAATATTCACACATTGGCTCTTGTGTTAATATATTTTCAAACAACAAGAGACAAAGGACAAACAAAAGAGCAGCACTGAGGAGGAAATAAAGACGGTTAAAATGTAAATAACGGCTACATTTTAATATATCGTCGCTGTCCTGTGAAAAACACGTATGTCCAATTTTGGATTTGCGAGTGGTGCCCAATACGTCTATTTTACTCATTTGCTCGCTTGTGCATTTAATATTAGCGAGGGGGGGGGGGCGTTGTGTAATGTAACGTAAGCATACCGTTCAGCCTGTTGTTGCCTCTATTCGATTTTTATTTGAAATTGTTCGTCATTCATGTTTTAAATTACATGTCTGTTCTTGGTGTTGTATTTTATCAAATAAATTTCCCCCCAAAATGCGACTTATACTCCAGTGCGACTTATATATCTTTTTTCCTCCTTTATTATGCATTTCATGGCTGGTGCGACTTGTACTTGTACGACTTATAGTCCGGAAAATACGGTAATGTGCAATTATTTAAAAAAAAGCATCATGACTGATGTGCATAACGTGTGTAATGACATAGACGATTGATACACAGCTTTTAGACTGTTAACTGACTGCATACAGTATGTCACAAAGTTGAAAAATACAAGCTGACTAGACCAGGGGAAACTTATTCAGACAGGTCCAAACAGACAGGACGCCAAATCTGAATCCAAACCAAGTCTGACACAAAAGCCATCAGTTTTAAAGGATTGTTTGTTCGAAAGATAAAAATCAAGATGCAACAGTGCGTGTAATCCGCAGTTGTGGTCACAGTTGGGACGTTTTCCGTGTAATCCATGATAACCTTTTCCTATGTTCTGGCGTGAGGTTGACCTTGTTAAACCACATTTCCACCATTGGTATAATCAGAAACAAAAGGCAAAACAGGGCAGGTAAAAATGGTAATCAGCAATCAAAGACAATGGGGGGAATGAACCGAACTGTACGATAAATTGATTTAGTGGTAGAGCTTTGTCGTAAGTAGACTGCAGAGAAATAATGGAAAAAAAAAAACACATTAGCGGAGTGAAAATTCCCCGTAGAGCTGCCTTGTGGAACAAAAGGATCACCTCGAAGATTTTTTTTCCCCCTCTCTCTGAGGTTCCTGTCGATGGTCATTGATCCTGCCCCAGCCGCAAAGCACTTATTAGTTCACTTTGATCTGGTTGTGTCTGCCCTTAAACTACTCTGTTGTTTAATGAACTCGCAGGTTGGACCAGCTCACCGTAATCCCTTTGTGTCACACACCTGCCTTTCAACACATTATCCGAACCTGTTGTCCTCTTGCCCCCTACTGTCAACCATTCTTCATCTTTTCCCTCTAATGTTTGTCACCTTCTCGTCACCGAAGCGTCTCAGTCATCCGCTTTAAATCACAGTGTGACAGTTTTGGAAGTGTTGCATTCGATTGTCAAATCCGCCTAAAGGTTCCTTTTAGTATCTGTTATTGCTATTATTATAACTGTTAAAAGCTTTTCTTGCAAGCGTTTCACCTCCACAATCTTCAGCAGGTTCGATCGGCAAGATGTGCAGTTGATTTTCTTACTGGGAAACCGGATACTATGAGGTACAATTTGGAGTGTGTGGTTGGCCAGGCTTACAAGCAGACTGAGATGATACTCTGGTGTATTGGTTAGTGTTGTTACAATTCCAAAATTTGATCTCAGAAATCACAGAAATTACATTTGTTTATTGTTTTTTTTGTTTTTTTTAAGGGTTCCATGTTGAGGGGTCAACTGTTTTTTGTGTTCATATTTCTAACAACGCATTAGCACCACTTATCCCAGTCAGTAACCTAACATGCTGTATGTTCGGTAGCCTCACGCTCATAGAAAACGGGAAATGCCATAGACGGGCTAACGAAACCGGTGTTGTGCAGTGGAAGAGCGGTGTATGCCTGCATAAGTGTTGCTCATTATAGCTTCCTTAGTTTTAGCATCATAAATGCCGATTTTCTCTCCCTTAAACAAACCCTATAATGGAAGTAATAAACCACACAAACAGACGAGTAGCGAGTCCATTAACTATATTAATTACCTCTGATTGGTATTCGTAGAGGAGCTTCTTCAGCGTCTCAGAGATCAATTCTCCACTGTGGAACCCAGTCAACATGTAAATTCACATTAGAGGCTTGATAAGGTTTTTTTTTCCCCCCCAAGATGAGGTTTTGCAAACAATTAATTCTCATCATATCGTTAGCGGTATCCTCTTCGTTTGTGTTTGAATGTATCGTTTCAAATTTCACGCTGATTAAGTGGTGGTACATTAAACCATTACTTTAAAATCAATGCATCAGTACTTGAAGTACATATTGAATCAGTGGCCATCTTTCAACAAGATGCTACGGATGTAAAAAGTTGCCATTCCAGACGCTTGCCCTCTCTACTTTAGCATTTTTGCTCTCCTTGCTTTTGTGTGAATATTTAATAAGAAAATCAGCTTATGTCTTGGTATTATGTTCATCTTTTTGTCCTTGACATAAATCTAAATTGAGGGATTAGCAGTGAAATTGGACTTTCAGCTGTAAAGTCCATTTTAGGGCTGGACTACTGTGAGGCCTGTGTGTTCTCCAGCATGTCTTGTTTCATTTTTTTTTTTTTTTTTTTTTAAATGTAATTTTTTTTTTTTTTTAGTGTTGCTGAGTTTGGGTCAGAAAGTGCAAGGCAATAACTGTGTGACATTTTTAGCAGTCTGCTGCTGATAGACTGCAGAGTAAAAGGTCACGGAATCTTTGCTGGTCGAAACGGTAGACCATAGAATAAAATGAAACTGGTTAAATCCACCCTGCAAATGCCTCAGGTCAAGTTAATAAGGCGTGGTTTGCGGAAGCAACAATTTTTTTTCCATCATTCTGTAATAAAATATAAGTGCAATATACCCTTACATTTATTATAAGTCGCTGGAGCCTGTAAATAACCTATAAAGGTTTGCATAGACCCTGTGAGGAAAATAGGCTGCAGTTAAAAACAAAAACAACAAGTACAGTAAACAGACGCTATTCGTGGGGGATTCGGGACAGATCCCGGCTGCAAAAAAAGAAAAAGCGAGAGCCATATTTTTTGGACTATAAGTCATACTTTTTTAAAACTTTTTTTGGACTGGTCCTGCGACTTACACTTGGTATAAGGTGCGGCTTGTATATATTAAAATTCGAGCTCGGATTGGCATCCAAAATGCACGTTCCATAGTTGTGTTTACGTTCTGTGCACAATATTTACTCATATTCTACAAACACAATATTAATCAGAATGCTGTGTTTCAACTAGTGGGCCTGCAAAGAGCATTTTCTTAAAAAAAATTACTACAATTCATTGATAATTTTAAACTTCCCTTTAAGTTTCAAGTTTGTCTTGAACAAGCACAGAGAATCCCCAAATTATTCTGCGTTTACGATGCCATTATTGTTTTCTGAACCGATTAAATACACAAAGCCATGTTTTTCAATGCATGTTGCACATATACACGGAATCCCCCCCAAACATGGAACTTCCTGGAACTTTGCTTAATTTGAACGTTTCTACCTTGAATGCACTCTTATGGTCTACTTCTCTATGTACTGTGATTTATCACTAAGGGATTGGAATAATTATGTAAACAGTGGTGTATTTTTTATTATTTTTTTTAAATGGTCATATTGACATTTCATTGTATCTTTTTCCCACAGTCTACTTTGTCTTAAAGATAAAACTCTGTTACATTTGTTTTGGATCCCCCAACCACCTTCCCCTTGTCATCTTGTCACAGTGAATGTTTCATCATGTGAGACTGCTGCAATAGTGTGTCACATAATGTAAGTCTGCCTTTATGTATATTCTTATGAGATAGGCGCGTGTGGGGGGAAAAAAAGGGATTGCGGTGGACAAAAATGGGGATCTATCAATTTTATGTTTGTAGACTCAATTATGACTTTTTTTTTTTTACTGTTGCTCAACTGAAGCTTTGGGACGACTGCCCCATCATATACAGTCTGATGAGAAAAGACCGTATAACCTTTCCTCCATCATTTGAACGCCTCAAGGATACATACGTACGATGCTTACAAATAATTTGGATTTCCGGTATGCATGCCTATTGCCTACCCATCTTGTGTGAATTTACACAACCAAGTCAATTATTGTGTGATTTCCAAAAATGTTTGTGAGCAAGTGACTTGGATTTTGGTATGATTGTGGCGTCACAACCGGGCTAATCTAAATAATACCTCCCTAACACAGTTTTTCAACCCACATTTCGGCAGCTAAGTTGCTTTTTTCACAGGCGACAGGCGCATATCGGCGAGTGTGTAATTTGGCAGCGTGGTCATAAGTGCCACCACCCATGATTATCGATTAATAAGTTGTACCGTTTTACCTTTATCTATGCAAAGGACACGTTTATATAGTATGAATACATTATGCACTTCGTGTCAAGAAGAAATCACTTTGAAAAAATGTGATGCGCTATATGTATTTTGGTCCCTGGCATTTTATATCCAAAGCATTTTGTAACGTCTCCATAGCACCTCTCAAAATTACGGTGCTCTAAATGCTTTGCCGGACAGAAAGCCTTTCGAATCAGCGGGGTAAGCAAGTTTCATGTTTATTTGGGATTTTGTGACTTATCCCTCCGAAGCAGTAGTCGCCGCTGAGCTCTGTGCACGGTCTCACTGTGATTAAAAATCGAGCGTTTATTTTTTTTTAGCCAGGGCACAGGCGAGTAACTGCCATCATTAGAAAGGTCAGGTCTTGTTTTTTTCAATTGCTATGCGAACTAGCGGGCTGTAATGAATACTTCATGAGCCAGAGGGATAGGAATTTGGACACCATTTGCATTTGTCGAACGCTAAGAAGTGAGAGTTTTTGGATTATTGAGATGCAGATGAAGTGGAATGGAGATGCTTTACTTGTATACTCATGACAGAGGGGACATTTTCACAACATTATTTTCAACTGAATGTGCATTAAAAATTGTTCTTTTTCCTTGTTAAACCTTTTTTTTGTTTTTGAAGACGCAGTTATCATCGACACTGATAGCCTTTGAATGTAAAAACGATTGCTTTTAATATTGGGGGACTGCGGCACAATTTTTAGCATTTTTGCTATCCAAGATAACGACTTGCGCAAAGTGTGTATTTGCTGCGATTGTGACCAGTGGACAATGACTTGCATTTTGTAAACTAAACAATTGTTTTATACGGGAACCGCAAATCGAATCGGGGCTTGAGTGAATCGTTACATCCCTACACAGGACGCTGAATTCTTCTTTTTCCACAGACTTCACTTTACCGCTGTCATCTTTTTCTAGCTACCCTCGGTCTCCTCTCAAATAATTGTCTCCTTCTCACGGCTAACATGCAACAAAGTAAATACAGCTGCCCCTTATCCTTCACTGTTATTGTTTATTACCAGTACTGTACTGTGGAAAAGCAGCGAAAGAGAACGTGAGCGAGTCTCCAGTCATTTAAAAAAAAAAAAGAAAAAAACCCCAAAACAAACCAAAACTTTGTTGTTTGGTTGTTATCTTGTATATGTATTCTTAAGACTTGCGGTGTGTGACTAATATGCTAAAGAGGCATAGGTAGAGGATGTCATCAAGATAAAGTGTAACCACTCTGAAGTCGTCCATCCGATAACATCAATGGTAGCAAAAGGCAAGCTTTCACCTGTGCGGACCCCGACTAAGTGAATTCCTGCATCCTCTAAAAGCCAAGTGTGCATCCTTCTTCGCCTAATCAGTGACACGCTCATTGATTACCATAGTGACTGCTATTCGATTAGTCTCTAGTGATGAATGAGTTGGACCTTGTTTCCGCTCAGACTCTCTCAGGCGCTCACACCTCGGGATCGATACATTATTCTGATTTGTTGCTTTCTAATCTTAAGACGAGATGAAATACCCGGGAAGAGAAGCTGCATATTTCTTATGTACACACGCAGCGTGTAGACGTGATACACTTCTGAGGTTGCCTCGCCCCGTTTTAGCACATTTCCTGCAGCCGAAATTGCCTAGTTTTCCACATGGATGCTCGGCGCCACAACACCGTGTGAGTTAGTGAAGGCAAGCGGCCACTCCGCAGTAGACTGACAGAATTTGATTAATGAACGAAATCAAAAAGAGGAGGAAAAAAAAAGCACAGACTCATTTTGTGCACATCAAAATGGAAAAGTGAAAGCAAATTGAATTACCATCTAAAATGTACCTCGGGCTTGGAACAAATGTGAAATTGGTCATTGGCTGAACTTGCTATTATGTGACGTATGTTAAAGAAAAGTTTTCATGATGAGCTTGAGTGAATTTTTTTTTCTTCACTCTGGTTGCTTAACTACTCTAAATAAGAATATAAATCCAGTAGTGCTCCTTTCATAAGTTTAGAGACTGGGCGTCAAGAGTCATTCTGGTTATGCAGACTGGACCTGGCCTAACAAGCTAACTCCAGTCAAGATCTTGACTCTTCCTTGCGTGCCTCACTCAGGACAATAACAAAATGTCCTTATTTTTGCTGCGCTTGTTTATCCGCACTTAACATTTTCTATTTTGGTACTGCAGTATGTCCATGTATGATCTCATTACCGGTAAATACGTTTTTATGAAGACAAAAACTTCATCGGAGGAATGCGTTGCTTCAGGCAAAAGACGAAGGGAAGGAAAAGTTTCAAATCAAAGTCTTCCACACAGGGCCCCCCCCCCCCCTTCATTTTACCTTTGCGGGATAAGAATTAAAGCAGCAAAATCCACCCATTTTTACCCATCTCAGGGGGCGGCCATTTTTGCCACTTCTGTCGATTGAAAAAGGTAACAACCAGTCACGGTTCCGCTTCAGAAAACAGGTGAGCCCTGATTGGTCGTGACCCGAGCAACTGTGATGTCATTGTCGGTGACAAAATGCCCACGCCCTGTCATGGATAAAAACGGGCGGATTTTGCTACTTAACTCATATCCCACAAGCGCAATTGTAATCAAAATGCCGTGTTGAGACGACTAGGGGCGCATATAACATCAAATTGTAAAGATGGCGTGAATAAGAAATTGTAATTGATGACCAAGGTATCTATTTTATCCCAGCTCACCTCCAGCTGCAGCGTAATCAACCCCAAATGAGCCTATTAAAAAAAACGTCGTTTAAACAAAGTCAATGCAAGGCCGGCCGGCACCTCCCCGCGCACACGCACGCACACACTGATACTGTTTTATCTGGCATATCCCAAGTGATTAATCATTTAGTTTGTTCCATCCAGATGATTATATTTAGTAAACCAAGCAGGATAAACGCATCGCGTGGGTGGTGGCCCAAAACCCAAATGACTCGAAAGCAGTTCCACTCATTGCACTTCGCGATGTAATTAATCGCGCGGTCATCAGTGATGAGCTAGCGTGAGGTGAGCCCAGCCATTGTTTATCATCGCCGTTGACCTCAATTTTCCATATTTCTTGTGAGCCTTTATGACCTGCATGGTCAAGAAACAAGTTTACTTCCAAGCTTTGTGCCTGTTTGCCAGCGACATTTACTCCTAACTTATGCACAATCTAGTCCACACGAACACCATTGCATTTAAAGTAGTACACGCTTTCAAGCCGCCGACATTTGGAATTCAAGCAGCAATCACCAGTGTCTGCTGCGCTCTGTCAAGGGAAACGCACACGCGCACACGCGCGTAAACATCTCACATCATCATTCAAGGGGGGCAGCCAGCCTGTCCGGACCGAGGTTTAAAACGTTTCGCTTCTGTTTGGTGCTGTTGGTAGCGTTGCAACAGTGCTCAGGCTCAGGTGTTAATACACACTCCCTCCTTTGCCCAGTGGCACAATTAACATTCACGACGTGTAACAGTAATAGTCATAATGGTAGAATTTCTAGTTCGACAAAGACTTAATGGCGTTTGAAGTATGTAGCGTTCTGACCTCCAATTGAGCACATTCGTGAGTACATTAAGTATAAAGATTCAAATGGATTATAAAGGTTGAGCGACACCGAGTTGGTTAAATGTGACAAGTACAGATGTGAAAACGGCTGAGGCCGTTTCCCGGCTGGCTCATTAAACTACCGCAGTTTATTTCCAAATAAAGTGAAGTAATACCAACCGGCTTAAAGTTGAACGGTGCGTAATCTCATAAGCCCGTTAAAGAAACAGGAAAGGTTAGCGCGTCCAAGCACCAGGTCGCACTCAGGTGCCCGAATGTGATTGTCTCACTGTTCGAATGGCGTGTCATCTAATTGAGTTTCTTGATCTCACTCTGCTCATTTCCTTTTTGCGCTCGTAGTTTTTCAATTTCGTTCCCTCGCTCTCCCTTTCTCCCGTCACACTGTTCCGCCCTCGCCCGGCTAACACCAATTATACTGTGTCAAATCCATGCATGTCAGCTTCCAGATCCCTAATCATCTCTTCTCTCTTTCATCTGCAAATCCTTTGTTCCCCTCCCCGCCTCCCCCTTTCCCTTCCCCGTAACCTCTCGCCTCTGCTTTCCAACCCCACCCCACCCCACCCGCCCGTCTGCTACCTAAATCCCATTCTCTTCTTATGTAGCTCCATCATATTTGACTCTCTCGCTTCTAGCTTCTGATTGATGTATAGAAATGTATATGGGAAGATGAATTGTCACTTTTTCATTTCCGTACTTTGTTCTGCAAATGTGCGGGAAAGTGCGGATTGTTTCCTTGAGGCAGTGTTTCGGAAAGGCCGCGGAAGTTGCGGCGCAGTCTGAAATGTTAGCAGTAGTGTGTTGAGTGTAAAGCCAGTGAAATTTGGGTGCTTCTGATACTTTTCATTTTCAATACAATAGTCGCAAACACTCACATAGTCTTTTTTTTTTTTTTTTTTTTTTTTTGTTTTTGGGGTCTCTCAAGCAAGAAGTCAAGAAGTATTAATTACTTTAATTGAAACTTGGCACAAACTTGGCAAAATTTTCATAGTTATTGAAGTTTGTCTGAAATGGTGTGGAGGGGTAGCACCTGAGCCCAGCAAGAGCACATTTGGTTGAAAATCATGCAGCAGATGTTATTAATTTGGGCATTTCAGCTTACATCATTAGCATGCGGACTAATATGTGCATCAACAACAACAAAAAGTGTGTTTATTCATTTATTTATTTTTAAATACACTGATTTTTTTTTTTTTCTTCTTCTTGGTTGTTTGAGCCACAAACTATTTGCTCTTCACCTTCTTAACACATGATAGGTTTATGTGCTCATTTTAGTGGACGTTTTTTTTTTTTTTCAACTTTGCTGTGCTAACTTTATATTGAGTCTTTTTATTCAATTTACCATTTTTGTTCTTGTGCCCGTGCCATGTTTTTTTTTTTTTTTTTTCCTGGCTTGTAATCTGCTCATTACTCCCAAGTATACGTTTTATGCTTCGTCAAAACAGACTGGCTCATATTAACTCGTTCACTGCCGTTGACGTAAGTTATTTGTCTTTTCACAGTCCAGCCATTCAATGTCGGGAACTTATTTATAATATATTTTTTTCAAACGTTAGGGTAAAAGAGGGTCTGAAAATGTCTAGCAATGAATGAGTTAAAGAGCTTTGAGATGCATTTCGCGCTGCTCTCCCTCACCCAAGACCGATGGTATCAATTCATTTTTAATTGCTGGCAATGCATAATGTAATAGTCAACCATAACGGGAGAGCCGTTCGGTTCACATACAAACGAAGCAAGTGATGCTGCAGATTCCCATGCACAAAGCACATATGGGATGTCGATTATGTTATGACCGTGAGAAGGGGGCGGGGGGTTCATGGCTACGAGGGAGCGCGGGCTGAAGAGAGGGTAAGCGAGGTAGGGGGAGGGGTTTGTTTATCTCTGTTGTGTTTCCTGACGGTAACAACGCCTCCGGAGCCCACGGGGCGGGGGGGGGGTGACTGTTTGAGACAAAAGCAGGGAGACGGCGCGTGTGAGGGAGGGTGGGGTGGGGGGGCGATGATGGGGCGCGATGGAGAACGGTTAGCGATACCAACGACTGGGGGTGGGGGGGGGGGGGGGGGCGATGGATGGCCGGGACGGATAGCGACAGAGCGCGTGTCAGTCGGCTGCCCCCTCGCCTAAACAATGAACGCGCTGTGGTGGCTGCCGGCGACGCATCGTCACGGCAACCGGAGCCGGAGGGGTGCGCGCTGAGCGGGGAACGGCGCAAGTCGCAGAGAGCGAGGGGGGCGATCGAGAGAGCGCCTTCTCTCACGAGAGAGATCGATCCCTCCTGTTTTTGCGTGCGCCTGTGCGCGTGTGTCTTTGTGTGCGTGTTCTTGGCATGTACCCGCGCGTTCGTGTGTTGGCGGCCAGTTGACTGACACGATGATCTTCTGTAACCATCTAGGTGAATACAAGAAGGATGAGCTGCTGGAGGCAGCGAGGTGAGTACCAGATGCTCTTTTGTTTTCATTTTGTCTTCTTGCTCTCCGCCTCCTCCTGCTTCCTCCAACTTTACGGCAACCGTGCGTCCTCTCCCCCCTCTTTGACGCCCACCCCGCACGTCCCCCTTCATCCGAGTCGTACTTTCTTCCCCGCCATTCCCTTGTCTGTCCCCCATCTTGTATCCTCCCTTTTCTACGCATCTGTCGGTAGTGTCATCGGATGTTTTCCTCTTTTCTCCTTTCCCCACCTTTTGCCCTCTGCCCCTCTTATTGCCGCGCCGTTCCTTTCTCTTCATTTCTTACCCCTGTTGAAGCCACGTTTTCTGTCGTAAAAAAAAAGGATTTTTGGGGCCACACTGGAAAGATTGAAAAAGTAGAATTGTGTGGAAAAACAAAAGTTGAAATGGTATTAGGATGAAGTAGCCTTGCGGGGGGGGGGAGAAAAAAAGACCGTTTTAACAAGTGAATGAGAAAATTCATACCCTAATGTAAACGCAACAGCAGCCTTTGTCTCAATCCAAGAGCTTGCCGTCTGTTTATCGGGTGATATCATTCAATATTTTTTAAATGCACTGAGTGCTTGACGATGGAACAGGTCCACCAATGGGTGATTACTGTGCGTGTTGTCCTTTCTCAGCAGCAGACAGATGTTTAAACAATCACATGAAACTTTTCATCCTCGCGACGGCGTTGATGCGACGAAACAGACTTGTACGTCAAAAACCTTGACTAAAATATTACGTCAATGTTCTCTACTCCCAAAAATATTCCCCTCTTATCCTTGCGATATTTCAACTGACTTACTTTATTGGCGTGGCCCTCATATTTCGTCACAAGCCGCATTTTCAGACGCTAACATTTACATGTAGTCGTCAACGATCAAGTAAATATGAATAAGAACAATCAATCCTGTAAGAAAGTTGAGATGAGATATCTTTGCTTTGGAAAAGGGGTCTCTCCCCGATCAAATAATAAATAACACATTTCTGATTCAGTGGCATGTTGTTGTTACACACAGACAAAATTGTTGCTACCTATCCCAAACGAAACAAGACAATATGAGTCATATGAAATAAGCAGCAAAATCCCGCCGTTTTTAGCCATCCGAGGGGGCGGCCATTTTGTCACTTCTGTCGACTGAAAATGACATCACACCCCTCAGATAACGACCAATCACGCCTCACCTGTTTTCTGAAGCTGAGCTATGATTGGTTGTTACCTGAGCTCTGAGGGTGTGTGATGTCATTTTCAGTTGACAGGAGTGACAAAATGGCCGCCCCCTGAGATGGCTAAAAAAAGTTGGATTAACTCTTACTCCACAAACACAATATTCATCAGAATGTCTTGTTTCAACTAGTGGGCCTGCGTAGAACAATATCCTTAAAAAAAACATGTTTGGATTGACTTCCGCTTTATAGTGGACGAGACTTTAGTTTGTCAAAATGCATATAAGCAAACCAGCTTCTGACAGAATGCCCTTTCGACAGATGTCGCAAAACCGGAGCTCTTCACATCAGCTCTATGTTTTACAGATGCAAAAAAAAAAAACCCCATACGAAGACGCACATGTGCGTGTGCGGTTGTTTGTGCTGCATCTCTCTATCATGGTGTGGGTGGCTGAGCACTGCATTACGGGGTCAGCGGGCTGTTTGAAGCGTGTCATTCCAACCGCTGAGCCACTAACCGACCTCACTAATACGTTTCGAACAGTTTTTCAGAGGAACTTATTTTTAAACTTTTTTTTACTTTTAATCGTTTGGGGCAACATAACTCCCACACATGGCTTATAGGATAACATTGTTTTTTAGCATTTTTTTTTTTTTGGCCCGCGTATCATCACTGCACAGTGGCATGGAAGTATAAGTGTCAGCTTATAAAATGGTTCAACATAATCAAGAGGCACAGACAAGTCAGGCCGATTCGTCTCACTTCCTTCTGTAATCTGTTATCATAAAAGAATACGTAATGGCTCAAACACTGAAGATGTGCAAATATGTAATAATATCAAGCGTTCCTGTGTCGCCGTGCGGTTAAAATAAAGCAGGATGATGAGTAAATGATGAATCGGATGTTTCCGATAAATATCACAGCTCATGTTGTGGGGGCGATGGGATGTTGTAACTTGGCGGAAAGAAGGAAGAGGCTGGCCAATCGCTTTTGTTTTGGGAGGATGAGAGGGGAGCGATTGGAAATGACAACAGATGATGCTACGTGGAGAGGTGGAGGTAAACGCGGAGAGGCGCGATTGTACAAACCAAAACAAGGCAGAAGTGTCGGGACAAAAAAAAATGACGCGGTTAAAAGATTGAGACAGCAGTCATTTTCTTGACTTCTGACACATTCTTCTTTCCGAGCTGTCTAAGGAATCGATTGGGTGCTGCCATGGCAACTCTTCTCTCTTGTTATCCAATGCCAGAGCAGGAAGCCCACAAACCAGGAAACCCATCAGAAACATGAACATTATCTTCATTCTTCGAGGCTTGCCTTTTTCTTTTTTTTTTTTTTTTGCCCGCACATGCCCGCACACACACGCGCAAATCATGTCAGTCTGCAAATGAAAATTCTTCCCTTCAGTCCTTCAGGCTTCTTATCTCATTGTCACCCCCCCAGCCCCCCTCCCCACCCCGCCACACACCCATCCATGCTCTCCCGCTGAGGTACAGCACTAATCCTCCACGGTGGCGGATGCTCTCTAATGTGTGCGCATGTACATTCGCAGGAGTGGGAACGAGGAGAAGCTAATGGCTCTGCTTACACCGCTTAACGTCAACTGCCACGCGAGTGACGGCCGCAAGGTAAGAACAAAGCGTTGCCGCACGCAAAGCAAACTCAGCGACGGGGAATGTCATTAGGGTGTCGTGGCCATCTACCTGGTGTGTTCTTGTTGTTGGCGGTTACTGCAAATGCTCACAAAATTTCAAATTATCCAATCACCAGTAAACCTTAGCAAGCTTTTTGGCTGCCCGGCATCTCGGTAAGCATTTACGGCACCGCTTGTGGAGCACGGATGTAAACAACACTGCGCGTTGTGAAATACACAAAAACATGTACATTCCTTGGCAGAATTGTTTTACTAGCACGTAGGGATGTAACGATTCACTCAAGCCCCGATTCGATTTCATTTTCGATTTCCAGTTCCCGATTTTCGATTCTATTCGATTTTTCAAAAATTGCTACCATGCTTGTCTCTGCGCACTAGCGTGGTTGTGCAGCCATCCGCAAACGCAATACGCAATGATGTTTGCCGCAAAAGCATAATTTGATCTACACATTCGAAATGTGCCATGCATTTGGAAAGAAAAAAAGGTTTCAAGACATCATTTTCTAGATGGATTTAATCAACTCGATTTTAGCGAATCAATCGAATCGATTAATCGAGGAGAGTCCATTTTTAATCGCCTTACGATTAATCGTTACATCCCTACATTTACCTTTTTTTTTTTTAAAATCCCTATCTACCATGACAATTTCAAATACATTTCATTGCATCACAAAGCCCAATAACAGATTTTGAATGAATGAAATGAATATTTTCACAACAATTGCAAGACGTAATGGCATTGTCAAGTACCGGTATCGGTCTTCGGTACCTCTGAGTGCTAAGATGTAAGCAACCGGTACTTGTATTCATCCTCGCCATGAAAAAAAGCTGCTTCGGTCTCTAGTTTTTAGGAGCTAAGTTTCTATGAAGTAACAGAAACAGCAACACGCAGACTCATTCGCAGGTCAGAATCCCAACCCCCAAATCCTTTAATCCACTCTGAAAATCAAATGCACAGGAAGTCATTTCATCCATGCATCAGAACAGGAAGGAATAGTTGTCCAAAATGTACGTTCGAGTTGACACTGAATGTCTTTCGAGTAGCTTCAGGCAAGCTGGCACAGGGATAAGGAAGCACGCAGACTAAATACACTGAAAAAGGTGGGGATGATTGAGCCAAGGCTGGTCATATTAGGACAGGTTCAGACAATCACAAGGGTGGAACACACACACACACACACACACAAGCGCACTTGATCCGAGGGTGTAATTACACACTTAATTGAGGAAATAATTAGAGGTCCCAAAATATTCTTCCAAGAATCTTCACCCATATCCAGTCACAAGTAAATAAGGACTCATTTTCTATCCATCTTGAGTTCAAAGTCAATACACTCGGCAACTTCCTCGCTCCCGGTTCTCTCTTCGGTTCGGACCCGGCTGGTTTTGGAAGCCGGCCGGCTGTCTTTGTATACATCTCGGTCCCTTTTTCGTTTGCGCTTTCAATAATATTCGAAAAAGTAAAGCAAAGCAACAACAAGAAAACGCAGACGGTCTACTTGGTTAGCATCTGCGCAGTTACTTCAAAAAGATCATTTCTCTGAATTTCTTCTTAAACCGATTCAAAGTTAAACATCGCTTTGAGTCTGAATTGAACTTATTCCACGATTGAACTCCTGTTTTGATCCCGGTGTCGTTTTACGCAGAACAATGATGCCAATAGTCAGGTCCTCTGTTCTTGTAACTCAACTTGCTCTAGCCGATTTTTCATTAGACCCCAAATTCGTTCCGACTGAATCAACAAACCACGCTAAGGGAAGGAACGAGCGAGACTTGCTTTTCAGCAGAATTAAGGACCGCTAATGTGAAAATAGCCTAAGTCGGATCGGCCTGGTTGGCTTGACCACTTGACTTGGTTGCCATGAACCTCAGGAAAACCGAAAGCAACCTCGGGCAACCGCTGCGGAATGTCACATTGACGCCGTAACACCCCCAAAGTATCTCTAAAAATATCTCGCCGTCGTACCTGTAATTGCGTGACGCCGTCATCCCTCATAGCGGCGGGGGGTATTAGCTCCGTTGGATTTCCTCCGAAATCCGCAACGCAAAGCAAAAAGGGGTCGCCCGGCGAAGCTCGATGGGGCTGAGATGGACGATTTCAACGCCCCAGCATGGTATCCGTTCAGTCCCAGCTTGTTCTGAAATGACCTCGCTCTGCATTGCCATTGCGCCTCGAATCGCTCTGACTAAAAGCGGCCATGCACGGTTGATGGAATATATTTTCACGCCAGTGCAATTTTATCCTCGTTATAGTCTTAGGGGTAAAATTAATGGCTTGACGGCGATTACTTTCCACCGCTAACATGAATTATGGAGGAAATCCTCCTTAACTTGCAGATACGTTGCGAAATAAAGATGACACTTGTCATTGCCGGCGCCGCGCCGTGTTCGCGGCCCGCACTGTACTGGCGATGACAGATTCCATTACATAAATGCGACTTGCCGCGATTCATTAAGAAGTCTGACATAAAATTGGGCAGTGCATCTTTTATCTTTCGGTGCAGTGAAGTTGTGTTCTTTTGTCCTTTTATATTGAGTTGTGTTTCATTGAGAAATTGGCCAAATACAACGGAAATAAATGTAAGACAATTCAACACCATCAGACACAAGCATAACTTACAACCCGATCTCACACTGTCGTTTTTTTCGGCATTATGAAATTGTTCCGAGGCTCCGAGTCTCGTCGCGGTCATCCAAACACAATCCATCGCCGTGATGGAGACAAACACGCAAATCAAGAGCGTGAACGAACCCGACTTCCGCCTCGGAAGCGCTTGTTTATGGAATGGCATTTCTCTCATTCCCGGAAAAGTTATAGCTGCGTTGAGCTATTGTACCAACAATATCGTGTATGTGTATCAATATTTTGTGTGTGGGGCGAGTGCACGTGTGTGACTGAGGGCCGATAAATGATTTATTAGCACGGCTGAATAAGTCAGCGTTATCAAGCCGCCGCTCTTGAACTCACACATGCACTCGTCCTTTCTGACTTAATAATCACCGAGATGCACTTGCTGAGGTTCTCGTTCATGATTGTATTGGACGATACGCTTTCATAAAACATCATTTTTTTTCAAGAATGTGTTCTATGCAAGCCCACTGGTTGAAACGAGGCATTCTGATAAATATTGCGTAATATTGCGTTTGTGGGATAAGAGTTTTAATCCACCCGTTTTTAGCTATCTCTGGGGGCGGCCATTTTGTCACTTCTGTCGACTGAAAATGACATCACAACTGCTCAGGTAATGACCAATCACGGCTGACCTGTTTTCTGAGCAGCTGTGATGTCTTTTTCAGTCGATAGAAGTGACAAAATGGCCGCCCCCTGAGATGGCTAAAACCAGAATGCCGTGTTTCAACTAGCTGGGAACATATTCTTGAGAAAAAAAAAAATGTATTTGGGTTGATCGCCTCTTTAAACACTTTACACTGGCAGACCGTTTGCAGATTATCATTCAGCGAACCCCCCCGGCCCCATTTATGAAGTTAAATTAGCTTCTTTTTTTTTTTTGCTTTTAGCAGAAAGTGTCTTTGGTGCCAGATGGATTGACAGCCAGGTAGACAAAGAAAGAGGAAAAACATTGTGCTTGAAGCCATTTTTAAATACTTATTATGAGCGCTTATCTTCCAAAGAGTGCCATGCCCACTGACGGTGTTCTTTGTTTGGAATGAAAAGGCTCTTTGCATGTCGATCATTCGATGGAAAAGGCTTTGAAAAATGGGTGTTGGGGAAGCAAGCGAAAAGGGACGCCACGGCAACCCGGATGATTCATTTCTTTCATTTTGGTGGACCTGAACCTCTGATTGGTATAAACTATTGTTGTCACTATCACCAAATTCTCGTCATTAGCTTCAAAGAGGCGGCTCGTTGAGTTCCAACTCTGCAAGCCGCCCAAAATATTGCAGCAGGACGTAGCCTATTTCACAAGTGTCCTCAACAAAAATAAAAGGAAAAGAAAAAGGTGGCGGGCAGTTTTAGCGGGTATTGAAACCTTGACTTTTTAAAACCGTCATGTAACGATTAATCGAAAAAAATAATTTAAAATCCATTCCCCCCGATTAATCGGTTTGATTAATCGAAAATCGAATTGATTAAGTCCATCTCGAAAATAATGTCTTGAAACTTTTTTTTTTTTTTTTTTTCATTGCAGATGCATAGCACATTTTGAATGTGTCGATCAAATTGTGCTTTTTGCGCCAAACGCCGTTGCGTATCGCATTTGTGGTGCACGATGTCTGCGCGCACGTTCCGATGGAAGGACAACAAACGGTTCGTTTTTGCGCAGAACGGCAGAAAAAGTAATTAGCATTCTCACCTTGGCCCAATGCTCACATCGTTTTCCCCCCCGTCGCCTTTATTTCCCTCGCGGTATGCTCTCGCCCCACCCCCCTCCCCCCCCTCCAACCCCGACCGCCTGCGCGGAAGCTTTTAGATGATTAAAAAACAGCAAAGTAGCGGAGTCCATTTTATTGCCTTTGTCCGCCCGCAGTCCCACGATTGCGCGCGTATTCCAAGTGCGCCCGGCAGGTCTACCATCGCGGCGACGCGGTTGTGCCATTTAGCGCAGTTGAATCGCCGCATCATTTTGTACCTCCAGTCTGGTTCTCTCTTATCATCTCTCGCGCCGATTTTTTTTTTCCTGGCATGTTTCATTTTTCTGTCCACATGTTTGACAAATCCCTCTCCGGATGTTACATCTGTCATTGCAAGATGAGAGCACATCATGTGGCCTCATCATGCAAAGGAATTGTGTTAACGGCTGACCTCAACCTTGCCGGCTGCATGCTTGCGCTGGCAGAAACGTCGCGCATATATAAACTAAAACGCAGTCACAATCCGGCTCTGCGTTTTTGCCGTTTTTCCTTTTTCGTCAATACGCGCCACGAGCGCGAGTAACGGGCTGTTGCTGCGAAGAAAATGAGAACGTATAATACGGGTTGGCGCGACGGGCTTAAACCACTCATTCGGACATTGGCGTGACGCAACAGTACATGCGCCTTGCTGGTAGATAACACGGAAAGATGGACGCACTGAGAATCAGATGAAATCTTTACGCACACTTGTAAATGCTGAGTGTGCCAATGAGGACATGGGCAGGAAGGCGCGCGCGCACACACACACACACACACGCGCAATGGCGCTGCATTTACAATGAGGGTGATGACTAACATGTCCTGCTCCTTCCGAATGATTCTGTCACATCTTGCACATAAAGGCCTCGGCCCAGCTCTGCTTCACAGGCGGCGCTTACTCAACGTGATGCGTGTTTGAAGATTTCTTCTCAATATTTGTCAACACAAAGTCAACAAAATGCAAATGCACACCTGGACCAGGTTCCATCAAAAAAAATAGTGCGCATCGCCATCTCGTCATTTTTAAAGGGCATGCATATTTTTTTTCAGACCGCGTGAGAACAAGTTCAATGATTCTTTGAGATATGAGTTGAATTTGTTCCTTGACCACACGCTCTCAAATCGTCTTTCCCCATTGAATGAAATGAATGGAAATGTCAATAATCCATTCCAACCTACTCCAAAAAACGACAGGGGGTATCCTATTGTTATATTGTCTGCCTACATGCTAACCAGTTGTGTTGAATCCATAATAGGGCTGCCTGATTATGAAAAAAAATATTAACCACGATTATTTTGGTGATAATTGAAATCACGATTATTCGAACGGTCACAAGAAAACAAGAAAATGTTTAAACATAAAGAAAAAAAGGGTAACAATTCACCCAAGCTCTGATTCGATACGATTTTCGATGATCAGTTCCCGTTTTTCGATTCAATACGATTTTTAAAAAAAAATGCTACCATGCTTGTCTCTGCGCACTAGTGTGGTTATGCAGCATCCACAAACGCAACATGCGATGATGTTTGGTGCAAGCGCACAATTTGATCTGGAATGAAAAATTGTTTCAAGACATCAATTTCTAGATGAATTTAATCAACTTGATTTTTCAAATTATCGAATCGAGACAAATCGATTTAAAATCGCTTTTCCATTAAATGTTACATCCCTTCAAATACATGTAGCTAAGTTCCTTTAGGACCAAACAAAATGTATAAAATTAGTTATTACAAAACTTTAAAAAAAGATGCAAATGTATGATTTCCTTGTATAAACAAACATAGCGCGTTGGATATAAATGCATATTAATAATCGTTTGTTTGCAGGGGCATTTGACTTAAGAGGTTCCACTACCTTCTTCACAGTAATGTTGGCTACCTGAAATATTGTGTGTGCCATAATCGAGATCAATAGGGTCCTCATTTGCATAATAGAAGGAAAGTGTAATGAATAATGTAGTGTTGTTTTTAAAAAAAAATTTTTTTTATGTCATTCGGGATCTTAGCTTTAGCGCTGCTGTAAAATGTATTTTTATGTGATGATTTTCATCACTTTTTAGTTTGAATGAATCCTGGATTTTTTTATTTTATTTTTTTTCCCCCGGTAGTTGTCGTCCAGCTTTGGGGAAGAATGACTTTTAGTGCGACAACGCACAGTCAGCTGAAGCGTCTCGTCTGTGTGCCCTCTTAAAGCATTTATTACTGCAGCTTTACATCACTTTTATGGTGGAAGTCTATTCTTTATCACTGCAGTCTGGTTCAGGCATGGAACAATAACTTCCTGACTGCGGAGTTCTGACGTGACAAAACACCTGGCTGAGCGATGCTCCCCAAATCAGGATCCTAAGCCGTCGCGCGTCAGTGCACGGATGCCGGCTGACATTTATTTGCCTCTTCTATATGTCTGCGGCAGCCTCCTCCCGCTCACCTTGCCCTCTTTGTGTCCCCCCAGTCCACTCCGCTCCACCTAGCAGCGGGATACAACAGAGTGAGGATAGTTCAGCTGTTACTACAGCACGGAGCAGACGTTCACGCCAAGGACAAGGGGTACGTACAAGTCCGACAAAGCAGTGAGATGAAGTTACGACATACAAACATTCAATGAAACAAAATGTAACCCCCCCCCCACACAAAAAAAAACACGTGTAAAAACGTTTAAATATCCAAGTCATGCAGATGGTACACTATCTTAGAATAAAGTGACTGGATTGTCGTTTTCATAGCGACCTCGACTTTACTGTTTTGTAGGCCCGATTCGATATCAGTTCCCGTTTTTTGATTCGATTTTTCAAAAATTGGTGGTTCTGCAGCCATCGACAAACGCAATAGGAATGATGTTTGGCGCAAGCGCATAATTTGATCTACGCATTCAAAATGTGCTATGCATCTGGAACGAAAAAAACGTTTCAAGACATCATTTTCTAGATGAATTTAAAAAAAATAAAAAAATAGATTTTTCGAGTAATCGAATTGATTAATCGATTAATCGGAGCGAATCGATTTTGATCTACTGTTTTGTTATATTGTTGGACCAACCATGACACATGTTAATGTGGCGTTAGCGCTAGCATCAGTGTTAGTGTGTCATCAGAGCTTGCACAAACTTTGCAGCCCCTTCAATGATAATGGTCAGACAACGATAATTTTAAGATTATTACGCAGACACATTTGGTTAACTGCGCTAAAAGTCATGGAGCCTAAAAGCCCCATAACTCCTTCCCGGTACTTTTGATTTTTCAGCATTTAATAAATTGGAATTTCTGCGCTACGGGTCAGTGGAACGTGATATTGTCAAGCTTCTCCAGTACAATATTTTCCATTTGTGTGTTTCAGTGGTCTGGTGCCGCTACATAACGCCTGCTCCTACGGACACTATGAAGTTACTGAGCTGCTACTGAAGGTGACAAGGACACCAAGGCCCCCTGATCTATATTCTGATTGACAAAAACGCACGTGCCGCCACGTCACATTGGTCAACCTGTCTCGTTTGCCTTGCAGCACGGTGCCTGCGTGAACGCCATGGACCTGTGGCAGTTCACCCCGCTGCACGAAGCGGCGTCCAAAAACCGCATCGAGGTTTGCTCCCTGCTGCTGAGCCACGGCGCCGACCCCACCCTGCTCAACTGTCACAGCAAGAGCTCCGTGGACATGGCGCCCACCCCTGAGCTCAAGGAGAGACTCTCATGTGAGTGGGCAACTGCGTTTGCATTTTGTAATGGGTTGTCCTGACATATAAGTACAGAGTACTCGGAAGGATTTGATTATGAGCCTGGCCATTTTAGGTCAACATACATGATGCAATCATCAATCAATAATTGTCTTGGTTTATTTGATGGGAAGTCAACCCAAACACATTTTTTTTAAGAATATGTTCTGTGCAGGCCCACTAGTTGAAACAAGGCATATAATTAATATGAAATATGAGTTAACTCATTCACTGCCATCAACGAATTTTTTAAATTTATTTTATTTATATTTTTTTCAAATTTATTTTTTTCAAACGTTAGGGTAAAAGAGGGTCTGAAAATGTCTGGCAGTGAATGAGTTAAGCAGCGAAATCCACCCATTTTTAGCCATCTCATCTCAGGGGGCGGCCATTTTGTCACTTCTGTCAACTGAAAATGACATCACATTTGCCCAGGGCTCAGGTAACGACCAATCATGGCTCGGCAGTCGACAGAAAGTGGCAAAATGAATTTTAGCCACCTGAAACGGCTAAAAACGATGGATTTTGCTATTTAGTATTAATAACAATGCCGTGCTTTGACTAGTGGAAGCTCATAGAACATATTTTTGTAAAGAATTTTGACTTCTTTAACTCCTTTTTTTTTTTTTTGTCTGTTGGAATACTTCTGCTCAATAGTAAGTTGTAGTGTTTTGGGCCCTTGGGGACGAGTGCTTGTTTCCGCTCTTGTTGGCTGGCACACAAAACTTTACAGCCATGTTTGTGAAATATTAGTACCCCGCAGGATTATTGCAAGCTAAAAATACAGTGTTGTGGTTTTGCTTGAATTGCATTCTCCCCCCCCCCAGATGTTATGCTATGTAGTGTTACACTAATTTGCAGCCCTCTGCAGTCTGCTTTGCAAGAAACCTGTCAGATGAACTCAAAAGTTGCTCGGAGTCACAAGAAAACCTTCACTGTTTTTTTTTTTTTTTTTATTCTGCTGACATGTTGACATTTTCTACGTGTGTTTGTTGCACGTGTGTTTGCGCGTAGATGAGTTTAAGGGGCATTCACTGCTTCAAGCCGCTCGGGAAGCTGACATGGCCAAGGCGAAGAGGAGCCTGGCGCTGGAGATCATCAACTTCAAACACCCGCACACACACGAGACGGCGCTGGTGAGGCGCGCAGCGCCGGTCTTCGTACCGCGGCAGGGATGTTCACGTTCACTTGTGTGTTTTCAGCATTGTGCGGTGGCATCGCCACACCCCAAGAGGAAACAGGTGACGGAGTTGCTGCTGAGGAAGGGAGCCAATGTTAATGAGAAGAATAAAGAGTAAGTGCAGCACGGTTACAAAAATGATTTGATTTGACGATGTGGCTGGGAAGAAAAAAAAAAAAAAAAAGCCAATTGGAATGTTTTTGTGCGTGTAGAGGAAGTAGGATGAGGAAAATCCAAACCCGCACAGCATTAGCAGAATCGTACATTATGACCTTCGGCTCTAACGTCAGGCGACTCGAGTGTGGTGCAATTCTTCATCCGTGGGCTGTTCCCAGTCAATTTAATAAGGCAACTGGGAGCCGTTTTCATGTGTAGAAAGTAGTTCTGTCAAACGATTACAATTTCGAACTAATTAATCGCAAAATTTTCCATAATTAATCGCGATTAATCGTATTTTTCGACTAGAATTTTTTACGACGCTTGGAACTGTTATTTACTTGAGTAAAATCTTGGAATTAATGCGGGAAAAAATTTAAGTAGATTTCGATTCAAAGTCTGTTCTGATAACTTTCTTTGATCCTCGAATACGATTCTTTTCCTGTAAAATACAACAGTTGAACGATACACCAAAGACGTACAACTCATATGGTATTTGAAATTGGTTGTGCAAAATTATTTTGGATTTGCCGAATGAGCCATCAAGCAGCTTTTTAAAGTACAACTACGTAGAAGTCCGACAGTGACTCTCCTCAAAGTTTGGCTGCACAGTAAGCAGAGGTCAGCTGCTACACAATGTAAATAAAACTGAGTTCACTGAGTTCATTTTTTATGAAATCTAAATGAATCTCCATAGTTAATGCTTTAATTTTGACAGCCCTAGTAGAAAGAATTAAATGCATGATACATTTATCATGTCATTTTTGAATACGCTTCTTGCTCCGACAACAGCATTTAACCCTTTTGGATGTTTGTGCCTCCTTACTTTTTCCCTTCCTGGTAGTTTCATGACACCTCTCCATGTGGCTGCAGAGCGCGCTCACAATGACATCATGGAGGTGCTACAGAAACATGGCGCCAAGGTACATTTCCATTCCCAGATTTGTTCCTTTTTATTCCGCTTTGATTCCCTTTACTTCCACCTTCAATGGCGTTGGGGAGACTCGCTGACTTTTGCTAATCTGAGCTCATTTAAAATTAATATTAGAATTGATTTCATTTTGTTGTTTGGTTGCATGCCTGCAGCATGAGAATTTTTGAAGGGCGGCTGTAGAGTGAGTTTTTTTCCGGGGCCCGTTAGAAAGTGATGGCTGCGTGTTGAATGATTTTCAGTGGATAGCAAATCTATACCGCTATGCTAGCTGTACACGGACTCCTCTCAAGTAAATCCAATTTTATGTCTACGGTAGTGGTATAATGACACAAGTATAATAAGTATTAGGGCTGGGAAAAAAAATACCGTATCGCGATGTATCGTGATACTTTTTATGCCGATACCAAGTATTGATACATTGATGAAGTATCGAAATTTTCGATACCTTATGTAATGCTTTGCACGTTCTGTAACGTACTTTTGGAACATTTTGGGTCCTTAAAGCTGAGCTTTGTGAATGGAGTTTTATTGATTGCACTCCTGTGTATCGGGAACAGTTACTGGAACAGTTTATGCACTTTTCAATCCTGACACTTGAATAAACGTCAAATGGCACTTCAGTTAAAATTTTGGAAACACATGCCTCAGTTTTTTTTTAATAGATATTTTTATCATATTTAAGTATCGCGATACGTATGGGATCGCAACCCAAGTATTGGGATCCATATCGGATTGGGACAAAAGTGTCTCGTCCCAGTCCTAATAAGTATGATGACATAAGATAATATAATGGCTTCTTTTTTTTTTTTATATTAATGTCATGAAATTCCAAAATGGAGGCATCCTGGCGACTGGTGCACAAAATATCCAGCAAATGTTTGTTTTGTTTCATTGCTCTTAAAGTGGAAGTCAACTCAAACATATTTTTTTCCAGAATATCTTCTATGTAGGCCTATGAGTTGAAATAATGGCATTCTAATTAATATTGCGTTTGTGGAATAGAAGTTAAGCAGCCAAATGCACCCACTTTTAGCCATCTCAGGGGTCGGCCATTTTGTGACTTCTGTCGACTAAAGATGACATTGAAGTTTCTCGAGGCTCAGGTAACGAACTATCACGGCTCGCCTCTTTTCTGAAGCTGAGCCATGATTGGTCGTTATCTGAGCCCTGAGCAACTTCGATGTCATTTTCAGTCGACAGAAGTGACAAAATGGCCGCCCCCTGAGCTAGCTAAAAACGGGTGGATTTCTCATATTCCACAAACACAATATTAATCAGAATGCTATGTTTAGACTAGTGGACCTGCATAGAACATATTCTGTAAAAAAAAAAAATATATATATATATATATATATATATATATATATATATATATATATATATATATATATATATATATATATATATATATATATATATATATATATTTATATATATATATGCTCGAGTTGACTTCCTTTTCAAGGATGTTGATAAAGGTTTCCCACGAATCATAACCCCGAGGTTTTTGCAGGTGAACGCTCTGGACACACTGGGTCAGACAGCGTTGCACCGTGCGGCGCTGGCAGGCCATCTGCAGACCTGCCGGCTGTTGCTAGGATACGGGGCCGACGCCTCGCTGGTGTCGCTGCAGGGCTTCACCGCTGCTCAGATGGGAAATGAGGCTGTTCAGCAGATACTTAACGGTATGCTGCTACTTTTGTGCTTTTGTTGACACGCCATGCCCAGTTTCAGTAGCGGATAAGCCGGAAGGTCGCTTTTGTTATTGTTCGGCCGCCAGAAAAACACGGGGGGGATAATACAAAGCTCTGTTTACTGTGGAGACGTTTGGGCTACAAAAAACTTTCACAGATTTATTTGTTGAATTTGTACAAAAAAAAGTGTCCAGTTACGAACCGAATTGCTCATGCCTCCCATTGAAATGAATGGAAACAAACTAAAGACAAATACACTCTGCAGAGCTACGTCACAAGAAGGTGTCGTGCAAGTTCAGTGACATTTCACAAGTCTATGCAAATATTTGTCTTCTGTTCATCTTTGTAGAAAACGTCCCTGTCAGAAACTCCGATGTGGACTACAGACTTCTGGAAGCTGCTAAAGCTGGAGACCTGGACACCGTCAAGGTACTCTGGTCGTGTGCTGTGTAGTTGCAGAGAATGTCCAAGGTTATGATTTGGGCTGAAGTCCTGATTTTTGCCCAAAGATAGAAGATTGTTTTCATTTCTCACCAAAAATCAGTTTCATCTTATGCTCATAACTTTATTTTCAATTTGTGTCTTTCTACTTGACTTTCCTATCAGCTGTAAAACCACCGCCAGCGAGGGTTAGTGTCCTCAGATTGATGAATAAGATTGCCAGCAAGAGGTTTTTCTTTTCACACCAAATCGGGTGTGCTGGCTACAAGAAGGGAATTGTCGCTTATTCTTGCCAAGTTTATTTTTAAATGGATGGGAAATAACAGAAAAGAAGAGAAAGTGGTGATGTTCTTTTCCATAAACAAATCAGCGGGGTTCCGTCTTTCAGATGTTGGAGTCCTTTCTACTTCATGCTTCAATCTGAGTGTGAAACTTTCTGCCCTCTCGCAATATTTAATTGAATGGAAGTATTATTCCATCTTGATGATTTGGCTGCGGAACAAAATTACTTATTTTCCTTTGTGTGCTTGAGTTAATTTGCTCCATTTGTATTCCATACTTTGATGTTAAAGTAGATGCTTCTTTTTTTTTTAGGGAACGAGACAAAAAGGTCTTATTTGCTATTATACGGCTCACTATTGGGGTTTTTCTTGTGTTAGTGGCAAGTTGTTGTTTGACTTCGGGTTTAGTCCCTTTTAGTCCGGGGTCGCCACAGAGAGTTCCTCACATCATGTTTGCCATCTGCCCTGGTATCTGAAGGTCGCACTGACTCATCCAGCCAAGTTTTTTTTTTTTTTTTTCTGGGCAAAAAAAAAAAAAAAAAAGTCTTCTACAATAAAACTCTTGAAACCTTGTTTTAAAAGAAAAAAAAATGAATCTTTTGTTGCCGTGTTAAAAAAGAAAAAAGTCTCACTGGCTTCTCTCCCCGCAGTCACTGTGCACGGCTCAGAATGTGAACTGCAGAGATCTGGAGGGACGACACTCCACTCCTCTTCACTTTGCTGCCGGCTACAACAGAGTGCAGGTGGTGGAGTACCTGCTGCACCACGGGGCCGACGTGCACGCCAAGGACAAAGGGTCTGACACCAAGTCGTTAAAAAAAAAAAAAAAAAAAAAAGAACTAATCAACATTACTGTACCAATTGCTGACATTGCCACGGATGAGCTCATCGCTATAAATGAGCGGAAGCTCAATATTATCGTCTCTCCATTTTGGCAGCGGTCTAGTTCCCCTCCATAACGCCTGCTCGTACGGTCACTACGAGGTAGCCGAGCTGCTGGTCAGACACGGCGCCTCGGTCAATGTGGCCGACCTGTGGAAGTTCTCACCGCTGCACGAGGCTGCTGCCAAGGGCAAATATGAGATTTGCAAACTGCTGCTCAAGGTAGATGATAACTTCACACACCAAACTCATCTTTACTGGAGCAACGCAATGATGAGGATTTAAAGGGGGGGAGACCCAAACATGATTTATATGGAATAGGAGTTAAGCAGCAAAATCCACCTTTTTTTTTTAGCCATCTCAGGAGGCGGCCATTTTGTCACTCCTGTTGACTGGAAGTGACATCACAGGTTGCTCAGGTAACGACAAATCACAGCTCACCTGTTTTTTTTTTTTTTTTTGAAGCTGTGCCATGATTGGTCGTTATCTGAGCCCTGAATAACTGTGATGTCCTTTTCAGTTGACAGAAGTGACAAAATGGCCGCCCCCAAAAACGGGTGGATTTTGTTGCTTAACTCATATTCCACAAAGACAACATTAATCAGGATGCCATGTTTCAACTAGTGGGCCTGCATAGAACATTGTCTTATAAAAAAAATGTTTTGGGTTGACTTCACCTTTAAGTGACTTTTCCTGCATTTACACCGCATGGTTCAAGTGACCCAATTTTTTTTTTCTCTCAGTACCAGCTTGGATGAGTGTTATGGCTGCGTTGGCAGAAAAACACATTTTATTTAAAAAAAAATAAAATAAAAAAAAAGACAATTTCGAGCAGCGCCTCTCAAACCTTTCAAGGTGGTGAATCAAAACAAGAAAAAGCAATGGAAGACCTGTCATCAATTTGATGCATCGCCGTTTCTTTGGCACTTTAGGGGTGGATTTTGTGATTCCTGTCATTTAATCCTTTTAAAGATTAATCCTTAGAATGTTATTTCAAATGGCACACCGTTTGGCTTCTGCTCTCTGATCCTCGTCGGGGCGAACAGTTGCGTAATACCTGGCCGTCACATCAGTCTGAACGAGTAAGGCAAATAAGTGCTGCCGTTTCTCATTTGGATGTGTTTTTTTTTTTTTTTTGTTGCTGTTGCTTTCATAATCACCTCCAGACAGGCTTACATCACCACTGCGACGTTGCCATATGGAGCTGCATAAATGATCAGCGCAAGAGAATTCAAGCAGGATATACATGGGCAAATACGCACAGTGTCACAACAGGAAGTGTTGTGCCTCCAGGCTTGTTGTTTTGGAAATGCTTCATTGTCTTTTGAATTTCAAATTCTTGCTGAAAAGTGAGCAGAACAAAAACACTATCTGCAGTGCTAGTGATAAAAGTCACATTTTTGTATGGTCAAAGGGCAATTCCTCAGAGCCTCGTGTTAGCTATCTGGTCCGTTGTGGTGAAAGTTCACTATTAATTCTACTTTCGAAATGGCATTCTTACAGACAGATCAGCTGCCTCATTTCCCCTAAGCACCAGGATACACCCATTCACACTACCGCTGCTTGTGTGTTAATCCGCTTGACTCTGGATGTTCCCTCTCTTTGTTGTGATTTCCCCCCCCCCCCCCCCCCTCCATGTTCTTTTTTGCGTATAAGTCGTGCACAAAATGAATCCGCTTCTGCCACTTGCATCACCACAAGTCCACTGTGGGGAAAATGGCGCAATACATTCCGGGATGTCGCAGTTATGCAAAACCTGGAACAGTTCCAGAATTATGATGTCTTGTTTTCCATGTCTGGAAAATGAAATACAATCACAGAAGCCACCGTAACTGACAAGCAGTCAGTAGGGTGCCGACCTCCAAAATTGTTGCAGAAGTGGAGTAGAATTGATGGATTGTCAGTTAGCTGGCTGCCTGGTGCACGGAGGCTGATTTTCGGAATTTCAAATGGATGGATTTTGCCGTTTTGATTGTGGGGTCAACTGAATAAATATCATCAATCCTAGCTGTATCTACCTGGGCGATCTATCTAATCATTTGCCGCCTTGGTGTCACGGAGGAACTGTCCATTAAGACATATTGTTTCATGCAGGGTTTTTTTTCCCCTCCGTCTGAAAATGAATCCTGAACGTTTTTCTTCTCAAACACCCTCGATCGTTAAATCGATGATTGCATCCCTGACTGCTTTTTAAATGCCCTTCTTCATACATCAATATTAGTCAGAGCTAAATTAGCATAAAAGCAACGGTAAAAAGTGGGCCAAAAACATCGTCTCACAGACTAAAAACAAAATGTATGCATACAGTATACTCACGTTTTGCAGCCAGACTCCCCCAAGGGAGTAGTCCCATAACATCAGATTTAATGAGCTCATTTCAAAGTGTACGTATAAATAATATATACAAAGCGTCATAGAGGAGACATGTGAGTGAAACAAACGTCTGCTCTCGCCATCCTCGGATAATGTGGCGCCTTCTGTTCTGTGTCTTGTGGACAATCGCATGTTATTGCCATCCTAATTTAGGATTCATTTAGCTTCCTTTTTCTTTTCCTCATTACGTTTTTGTATTCTGTCCACAGCACGGCGCAGACCCCAGCAAAAAGAACAGAGATGGGAACACACCCTTGGACCTGGTGAAGGACGGTGACACGGACATCCAGGACCTCCTGAGAGGGGATGCGGCCTTGCTGGATGCGGCCAAGAAGGGCTGCCTGGCCAGGGTGCAGAAGTTATGCAGCCCGGACAACATCAACTGTCGGGACACGCAGGGACGAAACTCCACTCCGCTGCACCTCGCAGGTAACAAATCAAGTCTGTGTTTGAACGTTGATGATTGGCCAGATGATGAGTGTAGGTAACTCGTTCACTGCCATCGACGTATTTATTTGTCTTTTCACCGTCCAGCCATTCAATCCCTGGAACTTATTTATATATTTTCAATTGTTTTCAAACGTTAGGGTAAAAGAGGGTCTGAAAATGTCTGGCAGTGAAGGAGTTACGATCACTCAAGGTATCAGTTTTCATCTGTGAGCATTTGCTCATTGCCATGATTAAAATCTCTTCGATAGACTCAACAAGGATATGAACGCACCACTTTTGCTTTTGCTCCCATTTTTTGATGAGATGAACTCAAAAGGTCTAAAACTTTTTCCACATACACAATATCACAATTTCTCTCAAATATATTTCACAAACTAGACTAGATCGGTGAGCGCTTCTCCTTTGCCGAGATAATCCATCCAACCTCACAGGTGTGCCTTAGACACCATGATTAATGCCCACAATAAAAGGCGACTCTGAAAGGTGCAGTTTTGTTTTAATGGGGGCGGGGGGGGCGTTCTGGGCAGTCGAAAAACCGCACGCCACACACGCTGTCTGCCATCTGCCCTGAACAGTGTGAACCGGGATTCATCCGTGAAGAGAACACCTCTCCAACATGCCAGACGCCATCGAATGTGAACATTCGCCCACTATCGATTAGACAAATCAACATCTTACGGCACACCTGTGAGGTGGGATGGATTATCTCGGCAGAGGAGAAGCGCTCACTATCACGGGCTTAGACTGGCTTGTGAACAATATTTGAGGGAAACGGTGATATCGCCGCGTATGTGGAAAATGCGTTCGGCCTTTGAGTTCACCTCACAAAAATGGGAGCAAAAACAAAAATGTTGCGTTTATATTCGACTAAAAGTAACCAAAATATTAGAAGCACCTCGGTTCGCGGTTTCAACACGTAAAAGCTCTCGTATTGGATCCCATTTGACTGCGCAGGTGTACCTAATGTTGCGGCTGGTGTGTGTGTGTGCTCGAAGGTGGCGATAGTGGTGTCCTTTGGGCTCGCGTAAACCTTTTGTCAGAAACGCTGCGCGCTCTCTGGGCACATAGACAATCAATGTATAATCTCCAAGTCGACTTGAGAGGCACCACTCTTGCAACGCCTCAGGGGCACAAACACTTGTAAATCCATATTTCATGCATGCGAGCCTGATAAAAATCAGCAATGTTTTATTAAAACGTGCTGAGCTCGAAGCACATTATGCAAGGCAACTCGGAGGCTGCGTTTTCTGGTAATGTCGTTTCGTTGAAGCTTACCTTGAAATCTGGTCTCTAGATTTGCTTTTCATCTGAGTACTTTCTACTGGGGACTGACTGATATGCTTTTTTCACTGCCGATACCGATTATCGGTCATCAAGGAGGCGGATAACCGATATTTGCTGCCGATATAAATTTTCAGTAAAAAAGGACATATTGGCATAAAAAAAAAAAAAACACTCTTAACATTGTTGAAATGTCTTTAAGCATAATGTTTCTTGACCATTTTTTTCAGATTTTCATAACGTTGATTTTTTTTTTCCCATTATTACAATAAATGATTGACAAGATACATCCTCAAATTCTAACAAAAAGTTCAGGGAGAACCCAGGGTCGTCAGCATGTCTTTAAAAGTTCAATGAAAACTTAAAACAGGAGCTCCATATAGTTTTCGACAGTGAATGAAGTCCTCCAAAATTCCAAAATGACAGACAAGTTCAACTTTCACCTGTCTTTGTTTTAATTTCAACACAGTTTGAAATTGATTTATTACCGGCCATCAGATTGTTAAAAAGGTCGGTGCCGATATTTGTCAAAACACTGAATACCCGCACCGATAATGGGTCTATTTCTACTTCCTACGTTCTTATCATTTCGTATCTGAACTTGTTGCAGCTTCACATTGCTGCTCTTTACCCACTGACCCTTTTTGACTCCCCGCTTTGCCGTCTAGCCGGCTACAACAACCTGGAGGTGGCCGAGTATCTGCTGGAGCACGGAGCCGATGTGAATGCGCAGGACAAAGGAGGTCTGATACCTTTGCACAACGCTGCTTCATACGGGGTAAGACGCACGACAACGTGCCCACCGAGCACTTTCAACTCATCACCGCAAAGAGTCTCGGAAGGGGGGGGGGGGGGGGGGGGAAGTCATTTTTCTTTCTGGGGACGTCAACAACATTGGTCTGATAAAAGAGTCATGGAACACATGTTGAATTTCTCTGTGTTCTAGAAGAGACACACAAACACTCGAGTTAGCATCTCCCGCTGCTTCTCAGAAGGAGGCTAGATTGGCGACAAGTCGCTTGAGCGCAGATGGGAACAACAAGATGGAAGAAGAGTAAAAGGGGGGAAAAAAAATTAGGTTAATAATTCACACGATGGAGCAAAGCATATTGCGTTGCTTTGATTTTAGAGCAGCACACATGCTCTTTTTCACTAATTATATTGTACTGGTCCCTTGACTTATTTGAGATATGAGCAGTCACTTTTTTTTTCTTTTTTTTAATTATTATATTTCAAATTCGTTTTTCTAACTTTTGGGCCCGAAGAGAATGAGCGAGAAGAAGCTAGTGTTGGCCATAGAAATCAAAGCGAGTTGTGCACGCAGTCGACTTGACAAAAAAGTACGGATTAAATGCATTCCCACTCATTTCAGTGGGGAAAAATGATTTGAGGCGCAAGTATTTTGAGTTATTCGCGTGGTCACGGAAGAAATTAAACTAGTGGGTCAAGGCACCGCTGCGTATCCTTCGTCCCCCATCAGTTTTATTTCCGATAGGCTGCTTCTAATCTTGGTTCCGTCTTTTCTGTCTTCTCCTCGGGTGTCCGTCGTCGCATCCAGCATGTGGACATCGCTGCCCTTCTCATCAAGTACAACACATGCGTCAACGCCACCGACAAATGGGCATTCACGCCACTCCACGAGGCGGCGCAGAAGGGCCGGACGCAGCTCTGCGCTCTGCTTTTGGCCCACGGAGCCGATCCCACCATGAAGAACCAGGAAGGACAGACGCCGCTGGACTTGGCAACAGTATGAAACTTTCTCGAGAGCAGTTTCCAACCAACAGTACCATTTTTGCGATCCATACTTTTGACACTCTTTTGTTGGGTTACTGACTTTAGCGATAGGAGACGTACCAAGTGTGTCGGAAATGTTCCGGGCCTCTTCTCGCAAAAGATGACATTCAAATCAATCTACAGGTTTTCTGCTTCAAAGTAATCCCCTGCGAGTCGAAAAGCACTTTCCCAGCCGCTTGATCGCCTGGCCCACATTAGAGGGGAAAACTGGTCATCTTGAAATACGTCTTTTGTAACTCCAGCAATTGTGGGACATACCTTGTGCATGGCGAACATAGACACACAGCAATCTTTTATTGGTTTATAGGGAATCATACACCTGCCGTAATGGAATAGAAAGTTGGCTGGCGGTCAGTCCGTAGTGAGAACAGGCAATAGAGAAAATTAATGGATGAACTGAAGAAACACACAAAAAAAAAAAAAAAAAAAAAAAAATGCAAAATGCAGGATTTTTTTTCCGATCGCTGTCCTTGATGTCCTTGATTTACACAAATGAGGACGTAATCATCATCTCACCTTTTAAGCACAAGAGGGAAACTGAACAGATATTTTGTACTTAGGGTTAGCACAGATTGACTTGATTGATC
This sequence comes from Filicampus tigris, assembly GCF_054856515.1. NCBI lineage: Eukaryota > Metazoa > Chordata > Actinopteri > Syngnathiformes > Syngnathidae > Filicampus > Filicampus tigris. The sequence goes on from NC_141231.1 coordinate 16,135,626, forward strand.
GTTCTTTTAATAATACACATCATAGTAAATTGACCATAAAAAAAAAAAAAACTTTCTGTTACAGGCCGATGACATCAGAGCATTGCTGATCGATGCCATGCCACCAGACGCCCTGCCCAGCTGTCTGAAACCACAGGCCACAGTGGTGAGTGTTATCTGTGATCAGGGATGGACACTTATAAATAAATAGCAAAGCAAGAACCATATTGATTTTAAATTCTAGTTGACATAACACAGGCATTGGCAAAAGATCAAAATCTGTTAGTGCTTGTTCCTTGTCAGCACTGTGTCAGGATCTCGTTACTGTGCTTTTGCAAAGTCAGAGCCCTGTTGATTCTGAAGGTCTGATCCGGGTTTCATCACGTGGCGAGTACTTGACATTTCCTCGGTAGGCCGCCAAACACGTTGCAAGTGTCAGCCGAGTTTCCCCTCTGATAGTGAGCGCGTTACGCACAATGTCGTTTTTCTTAATGTTTTACAAAAGGTGAAAACAGAACACTCAGTTTTGTCTCATGCGGTATACGAAAACTATTACGAATACTCTCGATGTAATTAGCTAACTTCAAAATATGCAGCCTAGAATTACATTTAAAGGGGAAGTCGACCCAAATGTTGACAATGTCTTCTATGCAGGCCCACTAGTTGAAACAAGGCTTTTGGATTAATACAGTATTGCGAAATCTAGTCATCTCAGCGGGCGGCCATTCTGTCGACTAAAAGTGACATCACAGTTTCTCAGGGCTCAGATAACGACCAATCGCAGCTCACCTGTTTTCTGAAGCTGAACCATGACTGGTCGTTCTGAGCATCTGTGATGTCATTTTCAGTCGACAGAAGTGACAAAATGGCCGCCCCCTGAGATGGCTAAAAACGGGTGGATTTTGCTACAAACGCAATATTAATCACAATGCCGTGTTTCTACTAGAGCGCCCGCAAAGATGATATTCTTGAAAAAATATATGTTTGGGTTAAAATACAAACAGGAAGGATTATCTGAAGGCAGCTGAACCAAACAGATCAAGTCTGTATGGAATTGGAAAAGGGTAAAATGTTCATGTACATTCTTGCTTTGGATTCTCTCACCCCAAATCCTGCGACTCCCACTTCCAGGTGAGCGCCAGTGTGGTGGCAGCAGGCGCCACAGGGGGCGTGGTCATCTCTCCCTCGCCGTCGCCATCATCTTGCCTCTCAGCCGCCAGCAGCATTGACAACCTGACTACGCCCCTCGGGGACATCACGGCGGGCGGCGCCACGGGGACGGCCGACGGGGCCTCCGGCTCGGACAGGAAGGAAGGAGAGAGTACGTATACAAAAGCGCCCCTGGGTAGTAAACTTTGGCGGCTTTTCAGTGGATCCGTCATGTTTTTCTGACATGCCTCCGCATTTTCTAGCTCTGCTGGATATGACCATCAACCAGTTCTTAAAGAGTCTGGGACTGGAACACCTCCGAGACATTTTCCAGCGAGAACAGGTACACGCAACTTTAGCTTCCTAAAGATCAAGGTGGAGGGAGCGAGTGCCGAAGAGAAGAAAAAAGGATCCGTAGTCGGCATGTGTAGACCAGGCAAGCAGGGAGATGAAGAGGGAGCGAGATGCAAGCGGGCAGACATCGAGGAAGAAAAAAGAGAGAGGCAGAAAGACAAATTGAAAGTGACGGCTGGCTCAAGTCCAAGCACCAAAGTCAGGAGTGGATGCAATATGCAGCCTGTGTGTTTCTCTTAATTCCCCTAAAGGGAAGCGAGTCTGCATTGATATTCCGAGCGGTGAGATGGAGGAGAGCGTTGTCTGTGTGCGCAGGGAAAAGAATATTTTGCAACATAAACAACCACTCACACTGTGGCCTCCGCTTTTTGACCACATTGATTCTTGGTGTGCTTGGTTGACATTAATTCCAGTGGTTCTCAAACTTTTTACATCAAGTACCTCTTGAAAAATGCATAGCTGTCTTAAAAACATATTCATTGCCAAGGACGTTTTTTCATGTGTTTTTTTTTTAATTTTTTTACATTTCCATGTGGTTGGGTAAAGGAGGGTCTGAAAATGGCTGGCACAGAATGAGTGAGTGCCACCATCATGATCAACAGTAAAGTAAAATAGCATAGTAGGCCTAAGTGTTCATCAAAAGACACGGCAGAGCCTTCATCCCATTAAGCATATATTAGTGCTGTCAAGCGATTAAAATTTTGAAATTAATTAATCGCAGAATTTTCCATAATTGATCGCGATTAATTGTATTTTTCCAACTACCATTTTTACAACATTTACTTGAGTAAAATCTTGGAATTAATGTTGAAAAAAATAAGTATATTTTGATTCAGAGATTAATTAATCTTCTAATATTTTTTATTTTTGATTCTCTAATATATATATATATATATATATATATATATATATATATATATATATATATATATATTGTATATGTGTGTGTTGGGACTGCCGTCTGCTGCTTCCGCAACAGGCTGAGTACATCTTGAGTTTTTCTCAACACGTCTTTGTGCATTGCGGCCGGCGCTCTGGGCCCCCGCAAACATGGATGACAGCGACCCAGACGAGAGTAGATTAAGGTTACCATTTAAACCGGAGAGTTCACTCGCATCCCCGCCGCTCTTCCGCCGAGCAAAGTTGCAAACGTCGCCGCTGTGGCTTTGATCAAGTTGCTCCGTGACCGCCGTGCATTCATTAACCTTTCCCGCACGCTGCGCTCAACTGACTCTCATGAATATTTGTCAGCCATTGTCACTGCAATAAAACTCCAATTGCCTCGTCAATTATCTATTGTTTGCTTTCGATGACTGTTGCGTGGCTTCTGGTTTGGAACAAAATCAATTCTGATGCTCTGCCTGTTTGTTGGATCATAGCGCTCATCCTCACATTTACAAGGTTACAGCATATGAAAAATGCATGCAAGTGACAAGAGAATACGCCTGTTATAATTTTCCTGTATTTGGATCTGTTTTAGGAACATGCCGAATCGGTTTATTTTACTCTATTTTCCCTTTTGTTAAAAAAAACAAAGACAGAAATGATAATAACTTGTGTTATCGTATGCATGCAAAAATCCAGAATCTAGATTGAAAATGTCTGTTGGAATTCTTTGTGGTATTTTACCATACATGTATAGTTCTGTTGGTGTGTACAAATAATGACTGAAAGAAAAGTGACGGGAAATCTTTTCTGTTTGTCCGAGCAGATTTCCCTGGACGTGCTGGCAGACATGGGCCACGAGGAGCTAAAGGAGATCGGGATCAACGCCTACGGGCACAGACACAAACTCATCAAGGGCATCGAGCGACTGCTGGGAGGTCAGCAAGGTGAGACAACACAGAGTGGTGCTTATTTGACTGCCAGACGTGTGCTGCATTGCTATTTGGGTCCGGCAACTTTATTCGTCTAGTTCCTACTAGGGATAGACCGATTATCGGCCAGGCCGATATTCTGTGTTTTGACGAATATCTGCATTGGCCTTTTTTCAAAAAAAAAAATCTGATGGCCGATAAATCAATTTAACACTGTCTTTCAGTTTTTCAGTTAACTTTATGAGATTCTACTGACCCTGGGAACACTTTGGGCTTATTGTTTTAATTGAATCCAAAACAAACATAAGTGAAATTTGAACATTTCTGTCATTTTGAACTTTTGGAAGCCTTTATTTTGCTGTACAAAACTATATGGCGCTATCGAAGTTTTCATTTAACTTTTGAAGAGATGCTGATTTGTTACAATAACACAGCAAAGATGTATATTGGCAAATTTATAATGATTTAAAAAAAAAAAAATCAAAAATCGATTTTGACGATAATATTTTACTTTTTGCTGAAAATTTATATTGGTTATCGGCCTCCTTGACTACTGATAATCGGTATCGGCCCTGGAAAAAAAAAGCATATGGGTCCTTTTCTAATTTCCAGTAAAGGATTCCTGTGCCGCATTGTGTAAGGTTGGCACAGCCGCTTTAAATCCCAAGATAAACATTTCTAAATCAAAACAATGAGCCATTAATACAATGAGGCATTTACATTACAATTTTTAAAAATCCTGCATTTAAAAAATGTCATGCGTGGAATGAAATGTGAGTTGTCATCCATCCCAAATGCGATGCTGTTGTGTTCGCAGGTGCCAACCCGTACCTGACGTTCCACTGCTCCAGCCAAGGCACCGTGCTCATCGACCTGGCCCCGGACGACAAGGAGTTCCAGTCGGTGGAGGAAGAAGTAAGCCCCGCGTCACACCGTGGCGCACACAAACACAGCTCAACCCGCAGTAATGCCAACCTTTGCCTTGCGAGTATGCGTGTTCATCTGTATGGTCGGTCGCATTGTTGGCGCTTATCATCTTAACCAGTTTTTAAAATGTGACGGACGACACACACAAGGAAAAAATTACGACTGTTTGCGTACTGCTCTTATAGTGTGCGGTGTACTTGAGATGGCCAACTCAGCACGTCACGCACATAACCATTGTTTATCTCCATCGGTATTTGTGAGCCTTCTCCGCTAAACCGGCATTCTCCCAGAGTACCAAGATTGACCTGTGGGGGGCAGCATGTTGCCACGGGGCATCCAGACCGCAGGGAAATGAAAAGAGTAAAAATTAGGGAAAGACCGATTATCGGCCATTTTGACAAATATCAGCATTGGCCTTTTCTAAAAATCTGATGGCCGATAGTAAATCCATTTAAAACTGTGTTGAAATCAAAACAAAAATATGTGAAAGTTTAACATTGCTGTCATTTTGAAAGACTTAATTTACTGTAGAAAACTATATTGTGAGCTATTGTTTCAGTTTTCATTAAAAAAATTTAAGACATGCTGACGACGCTGAATTTGTTAGAATTTTAGACCAAAGATGTATATAATAATGATAATAAAAATATTGTCAAAAATGTATAGTAGTAATTTTTGTTTTTTTTAAATCTAAAGATAATTTCAATGCTCAATAAACATATCGTGGCTGTTCTGTGAAAAACACTTATCTCCAATTCTGGAAACGTTTTTCATTTTCACTTTAATGCAACATCTGTAACGCGGAAACATGATTCATGTAAAAATAAGAAAATGAAAAAAAAATGGAGATAAGTGTTTTTTCACATGACAGCGACGATATGCTTGAAGACGTTTCAACAAAGGTACGTTTTTTCCCGTTTTACTGAAAATGAGTATCAGCTCCAAATATGGGTTATCGGCCTCCTAACAATAATCAGTATCTGTTCCGGCCCTGAAAAAAAAAACACACCGGCCTATCTCTAGTGATAATAGTAGTAGAAGCTAGGCGAACTATACAAAGTCTTCCAACCATTTTCGGACCTTGCTTTGTGCACTGGGTCCCATTCTCTTCATAAAAGGTACCACCGCCACATTGCAATCAAAGTCATCCGGCTTTTTACAATCATGTAGCAGAAAAAAAAAAACTCGGATAGTGTGTGTAAAAAAAAAAAAAAAAAAAGACAAAAACAACTTAGTTTTGATTAATGAATACCAGCATCATCACTTGTCAGTCTTTTGAAAGGAAATCGTCAACTTTCAGTGGTGCCTTTGAATTAGAAACGCAATTGACATTTCAGTCAGTCTTCAAAGGAAAACACAAGGATGCTCCGACACAAAGGAAAAGCTTTTGCATTTCATTAGCATGTTTTTTTTTTTTTTTGCTTTTTTTTGCGCGTGTCCCACGCTGCCTCCCTTTTAATATGCAAAAAGCTTTCTTGTTGTCTCCTCATCATGTCCTCAGCTGCAGAGCACCATCAGAGAGCACCGTGATGGCGGCAACGCCGGCGGCGTCTTCAGCCAGTACAACATCATCAAGGTGACGCCTCCAAAACACGCTCGCTTGGCGAACTCCGTTAGTCGACGCAGCTTCAAAGCGCGGCCGCCGGAAACAAAAGGCCCTTTCACGTTTCCTTTTGTGCTCATGCTGTGCGCGCAGATTCAGAAGGTGGTGAACAAGAAGTTACGGGAGAGGTACTCGCACAGACAGAAGGAGATTGTCGATGAAAATCACAACCACCACAACGAGCGCATGCTTTTTCATGGTAAAGGAATCACATTGTTTGCACACAGGTGTGACACCTGAAGTTTTCATGAGTGGCCGACGTTCGGCCGTCGGGTTGCCTGGGATTTGAAATGGGAATTGCCGGTAAACAGTGTGGCAATGTCGCAGATTTAACAGCCAATCAGAAAAGCGCTTGTGCTTTCTCAAACACACACGCACGCAAAACATTTCTGGGTTTTAATGGTTAGTTGTGTGTTACAATTATACAGAACTACCTGGGATGTCACAATATCGGCAATATCGTGGTATTGCGATATTAAATATCGTCGTCGTCATGTCACAATTTTAATAGCGGCGAGTCTGTTTGAAAGACCAAGTTTTTCCCATTTGTGCAGTTCCAGCACCCTCTGGTGGTTAGTTTATTAGTGCAGTTTAATTTGATGCCACCTTGATTTAAGAGCCACGCTAATCGCCAATAGGAGCGCACGACTGGCTAAGCCTAATTCTTTGTGAATGCTGTTATGTACAAAAATAGAATATTGTGATTTTTTTTTTTTAATATGAGCTCTTTTTATTTATTTTTTTATATCGTGAGCTTTTTATATATCGCCAATCTCCCCACGTTATCGTGGTAAATATCGTATCGTGAGGTTCACATCATGATATTATCTTATCGTGACATTTGGATATCGTGACATCCCTAATAGCTACATTTATTATGTTATTTGTACTGTGGCTAGAAAGCAAAGCGTCTCAGTTGCTGAAATACACGTTTGTTGTTTTTTGGCTCTACCAAAAGATTTAAAGCGCATAAATTTGCCTGAAATTCAAGCAAATATGAAATCCCTATTTTAACTATTAACGTTCTTTGACCAACTAATGGAACCATACGATACTGAAAAAAAAAATGTAACTCAAAAGGATTAATGGCTATTAATGGCACATTTTGCAGTGTGCTACACCAAAAATCCTGAGAAAGTAGCACAGTAAGAGGTCATAGTCTCATTTCTTTATGGTCACACCTCGTCCTGTATCGTGACACGTATGTGAGATCAAATGTGCTCTTACCAGCTGAGACTAGGGCTGCTCGATTGCGGGGAAAAAAAAATATTCATCACGATTATTTTGTTAAAAATTGAAATCACAATTATTCAAACGATCATTTATTTTTTTGCTACAAAACAAGAAAATGTTTTGAAACACTACAATTATGTAAGTTCCTTTTGGACCAAACAAAATTGATCAAATTTGTTATTATATAATTTTTAAATGCAAATGAATGATTTCAATGTGTTAACAAACATTGGATACAAATGTTGCATACAACAAACACGTTTGATATAAATGCATATTAATTTTTTATTTATTTATTTTTTTTTTACGATTATGCCAATTCCGTAATCGTGGAGTGTAATAATTGTAAATTAATTTCAATTGATTGCACAACCCTAGCCGAGTCTGTCTTCAAAGTCTTTCTCCCGGTACACCCAACTAAGTTGTTGCCTTATGGAGAACATGCAAAGTCCACACGGGCAGGCCGGAGCTTGAGAAGCCTCAGACATGCTGGCCACTGGCAAACTACGCTGCCGTCCTTGAAAAATATTTAAATCTTTTCCTCACAGCAGCATCCGGCGCTTTCCCTTCTCCCCCTGCCAGGTTCTCCCTTCATCAACGCCATCATCCACAAAGGCTTCGACGAGCGCCACGCCTACATCGGGGGCATGTTCGGCGCCGGCATCTACTTTGCTGAGAACTCCTCCAAAAGCAACCAGTACGTTTATGGCATAGGCGGAGGCACGGGTTGTCCCACCCACAAAGACCGCTCCTGCTATGTCTGTCACAGGTAAATCAATCTCCCGCACATTCCCCCAACGCAGGCCGGGAACGGACTTTTCCTCAACTCACGCCGCGCTTGGCCTGTGTGTTGCCTTTCAGGCAGATGTTGTTCTGCAGAGTGACGCTGGGAAAGTCCTTTCTTCAGTTCAGCGCCATGAAGATGGCCCACGCGCCCCCCGGTCATCACTCGGTCATCGGGCGGCCCAGTGTCAACGGGCTGGCCTATGCCGAGTACGTCATCTACAGAGGGGAGCAGGTGCGTACACGTGAGGTTCATATCATGATATTATCTTATCGTGACATTTGGATATCGTGACATCCCTAATAGCTACATTTATAATGTTATTTGTACTGTGGCTAGAAAGCAAAGCGTGTAGAGTCTCTGTTGCTGAAATACACGCTTGTTGTTTTTTGGCTCTACCAAAAGATTTAAAGCGCATAAATTTGCCTGAAATTCAAGCAAATATGAAATCGCTATTTTAACGATTAACATTCTTTGACCAACTAATGGAACCATACGATACTGAAAAAAAAAAATTAACTCAAAATGAGGAAGTCAGGATTAATGGCTACAGTGAGCACATTTTGCAGTGTGCTACACCAAAAATCCTGCGACTTAGTTTCATCTGCATGCTTCGAGTGATTTTGGGTTTATGTGACCGTCACGTGCTGAAAAATAACGTTGCCGTCAGCGGGTTGTCCATGCGCCGAAAAGTAGTCAGCTAACCGGTTCGCCCGTCCCGCGCTTTTGGGGCCAGATGGATGCCGGCCTCCGGAATGGCCGGGTTCGGCCCAGAAATTCTCCGGACGTTTGGGAAAATTCACATATTTTCCTCAAGCGACCGGAGTATTTCTGGGGAAATACTGGGGAAAATTCACATATTTTCCCCAAATTCACAATTGGCCTGAAGTGTCAAATTCACCAGACACTGGCTTTCATCTCTGTTGAAATTCTGTCCCGGTGATTAACCTTTAAAAAAAAAAAAAAAAAAAAAAATGCTCCACAAAATTAGAAAGTTGCTCCTCAAATTAAAAAAAAAATAAAAAATTAAGCCTTGAACTATACAAAAAAAAACACAAAGTAGCAGGACTGCAAAAGCAAAAGAATGATTTGATTGTGTTTGTCGTCGTCAGGCTTACCCAGAGTACTTGATCACGTACCAGATTGTCAAACCGGAAAGCGTGGCCGCGCCCGCCGCCCCGGCCGAGCAGAAGTCCTAACGCGCGCTCGCGTCGCACATCGCAGCTCAAGGTCGAGAGGACGCCTGCCCGCCGAGCGAGCCGCCGCGCCCAGGTGAGGCTGGCCCGCGAGGCCGACGGGCAGCGGCGCGGAGGCCACGTTACCCGAGTCCAAAGCGGCCGTTTGACTTGGACTCTGTTACCCAGCAGAGCGAGCAAGCGGTTTTTATGTTACAGAGGACCGCACGGCGAGGGACCGACGCCCGAATCTCCGCAACGTCCACATCCGACGAACAATTTGACAAAATGAGCATTGATTTCTTCACAGCAGAACATTTTGAGTTGGCAACATTGGTGCGAGACTTGCAGCGACCGGCCCACGTCAGCGGCTAGTTGCATTTGACATTCACCCGACGTTTGACAGCAGGAAGCCAACCAACTCGAATCACATGTTGCTTTGGAAACTGAGATATGGCGATGACTAGGCGGCACCAGCTCCGTGTTACAGAAAGAAGGCCGTCATCACCATCCGCGGTGATCCCCTGCCGGTAGCCGGCCCAGCCCTGAGGAAAATAGTTCTTCGGATTCATTTGAATAATTGCAAGTAAGTGTTTCAAATGGCCTATATGATTAGCTTAAAAATGTTAACGTAGCGCAATAACATTTCAAATTGAGCTTTCATCATTCACCTTACAAACAAACGGCTTACAGTTTGCACTGGAAGTGCGTGTGTCCGTGTAAGCGGCCACTAATAACCCATGCAAAATTTTGCTCCGCCCCTTCTCTGTGTGTGCCTTTTGGCCACCTGGGGGCAGTATAATACAAACAGACGGATATACGTGGAGCTGGTCTAAACAATTTTTCTCGTTTTTCATCGAGGATAAAGTACTAGTCCTCCCATTTAGCCAGAGCTTTGGCGCCATCTTGTGGCCTTGTGGGGCTTTTCAGAAAGGGCACAAAAAAAAACACAAACAGGTGAATTTTTCGCCAAACAGCTCGGGGTAAAAAAAACACAAATAGATGAATAATGAACCGCGGATGAGATGGGGATGACTGTTCTTTGATGTCAAATGGCCACGTGGGCTCTGAGGTTTTGTCACATGACGTTGCAACTGTTACAAAAAAAAAAAAAAAATCCACATTTCATTCCTGTCATTTCTGAGAGCCCCACTGGCCGGTGCATCCATGTTAGTGTTTACAAGTGCTTCCTAATGGCACATTTCAAACTTTTGCTTCTGTTACTCACCTCGTCGGGAGTTTAAGATGTGCTCTTGCGCATCTGTGTGCAATGAACAGGACAAGTATGTAACCGGTTTGTTATGGTTCTTTTATTGTTTTCCAGTTGTCTTGGGAAAGAGCATTTATTCGATATCCTTGATAGCTAGTTCCAAGGTCGAACCAGTAGTACAAAAGTAAATAAAACGTCACCAGTGCGATGCAGTCGCTCTACTAGTGCACCATAGTGTGCTGAATTGTCTTAGTGGTGAGGACCAAGAAGAGTGAACTCGTAGGTTGGATTGAAATTGGATGTCAAGGATTTGGAATAAATGGCTTTGCCATTTCATAACACTGTGGTAACACATTGGACCACACATTGGGTAAAAGTCCAAAGGTGCATTTACTAAAGTAGAAAAAAAATACTAAACCTTTTAAGTCTGTAAATTGAAACGACTCAAGATGATGGAAAATGCTAATACGGTTAGTAGATTTGCAAACATTGTTATACAATTCCTGTGAAATAGGCAGCTAAAAAAAAAAAAAAAAAAAAAAAAAAGCTAAACAAAAATGTGTGCCTCATGTTGATACTTTTTTTTTTTTTATATATATATATATATATATATATATATATATAAAGGTTTTTGGGCATTTTTCAAGCTGTGCACCAGACTTTTTACCCCTCATTTTTACACACCCTCCTGCAACCTATTATTATTATTATCATCATTATTATTTTTAATCACGTTGCATATTAGTTTGCCATCTTATCAAAAATGGCCTTTCTCAGAAAGTGGAACCCTGCCACAGAAATAATATCAATCAAAATGAATAAATATGATGACGTCTCAAGAGTTTAAATGCCCTCTTAAGAAACAAAATTGTATGTTAGGGTGCATCTCAATAAATGAATTGATCTTTTATTATATTGATTATAGTTCACAACTTAATGACAATATTACATGAGAAACTTCCAAATTATTTTTATGTAGGAATTGGCCCTCTGAAAACTATTTTAAGTGTTTAATGATATATATATATATATGATATTCCAAATTAAGATGCACCAGGTTTGCTCTATAAAGGAATGGGAAACATATCTCGAATATATATTTGGATAATATATATCTCAAACGTAGCCACCTGGATGAGACATTTCAATAGTTACTCAGCTTTGGCATTCAAAAGTATTCTTGGTGTTTTGATTGGTCTGCTGTTAACGTGCCAAAATAAGCTGAATCTCCCATGCTGCACAAAATGGTGTCTTTCTTCGTGATGCATCTTTTCTGAGTTACAAGTGCATATACACAATATGCCAGGAGGGTCGGCCTTCTTGTAAATAGTTTGGAGCACTGTTCCATTTTGAACTGCTTCATAGAAAGAATGAAAAAAAAAATGGTGAAAAATGATGTGATTTCCTCATTGGTTGTGTTTTACTTGCTGTTGTACAACTGGTTGTACATCATTGCTGTTTACACACGTTGTTGTACGGAAAACAAAAAACGGAATAAAAAAACTCCACTAAGCCTCTGTCGGTGTTGTTTTGCAAGTCCACCAAATGTTCAGTGCATTGCACAAAACTTCCCCTCCATACTTGAAAGACAAGCACATGTTAGCCGAGGAAAATTAGTGGTACTAGTAGTAGTGGGGCCCAACTACTGAGGAATTTTCCTGGTGTAGCACATGAGTAAGGTTAAATTGCACACTTGTTGACAAAATTTGGACTTGTAGTGCGGAAACAGGCGATACTGGTAAGACACAGTCTACTTGTGAGAACAAAGACTGTACTATGAGGGGTTAGGGACATAATTCAGGAATAGCTCTCACACTTACTACTGAAATGCTTTCATACACGCTAGTGAATTTTTTGTTGCTCATAAACACAAGTGAAATATGCGCTACTCATACACGCTAGTGAAACGCTTTCATAAACACAGGTGAAACGCTCCCATATACGCATCTGAAATGCTTTCGTAAATACTGTTGAAAACGCTGTCAAAACGCTCGGACAACAAGAATAAATCCGACACTTAAAAAAAAAAATCACAATAAGGGATGGGCGGAAAGGCGACACAGTGAGCGGTCGAGGCAGTCTTCACGTCACTTCCGCTTATACCACGACCGCTGCCTCATGTATGCCTCACTCGAGGTGGCTGCCTTTGCATTTCCTCCTTCTGCCGGGAGATGTCGCAACACCATTCGACCTGCTGCCGCTACCCTTTCTCATTCCACTGCATCGAACGTTTTTATGAACGGCTTCTTTCTGTTCGTATGTGTTTATGAACGACTTTTTTTTTTGTTAGTGCTTAATATACACGATTAAACTCTTATAGAGGCATACAACGGGGGCGACATGGCTCAGTGGTAGAGTGGTCGTTTCCCAACCCATGTTGATGTGTCCTAGAGCAAGATGCACACAAATGCACACTTTCTACAATCTAAAATTTTTAAATAATACACATGTTCGAAATAAATTCCCCACCCCAAAAAAACAAAAAGATATCGAACCCCTAGTTGCTCCCGATGCTGCGCCATCAGTAGGTGACTGAGAACTCAAGTGTCTTTTTTTTCTCCCAAAACGCCTTACTATACATGGTTGTTTTTTTTCTTTAAAAAAAACGCCTAACTATACATGGTCGTTTTTTTTTTTTCACACAAAACGCGTTGCTATACATGGTCGTTTTTTTTTTCACAAAAAACGCCTTCCTATAAATGGTCGTTTTCTTTTATTATTTATTTATTTATTTATTTTTTTGTAATTTTTTTCAACAAAAACGCCTTATTTTTTAATTTTTTTTCACATAAAACACCTTACTATATTTACAAAACGCCATCATCTTTTTTTAACCAAAAATGCCTTACTATACATGGTCAATTTTTTTCACAAAAAACGCCTTACTATACATGGTCGTTTTTTTTGTTTTTTTTTTTCACAAAAACACATTACTATACATGGTCGTTTTGTATTATTATTTTTTTAATCGCCTTACTATACATGGTCATTTTTTTTTCACAAAAAAAAAAAACAGCTTACGATACATGTTCATTTCTTTTTTACAATAAACGCCTTACGCCACTTGGTAGTAGTGCCAAAGGCATGGAGTTCAATAAGGCGATGACGTTCATGTTAGAATAATTCATATAAAAAAAAAGGAAAACGGCTTAGTTGCGTTACTTAGTAATATTACTATCCTCACTAGCATGTATGAGCGCATTTCACTAGTGTTTATGAGCAACATAAATTTCATGAGTGTGTATGAAAGCATTTCAGTAGTAAGTGTGAGAGCTATTCCTGAATTATGTCCCTGACGGTCGTACAACGTCACAGACGTTAACCATAACAAAGACATCGACGAAATGCTCAAGAGACAGGCTGATATGATATCGAAGCAGTGCGTTGTTCTGGGCGAGTGTCGCTCACAAGGCATCCACTGGAGGGCGCTCAAGATAGCTATACAGTACAGTACGTGTAAATGCGGTTTCATTTGTATGATAAAAACTTATTGAAATTAAAACGTGTTGTATGCTTATAGTAATATGTGTGCGAATGTGACGGTGGACGTATATTAGAATCTGGCAGCGCGTTATTAATTAGAGTTTGTAACAAGGGTTTATGTTTCAATTTAGGGTTTCAAAGTAGAATTTCAAACTGGTGTTAGTTTGAAACTAGGATTAGGTTTTCAAATGAGGGTTTTTGCTGAAGAAAAGACGCCGTTTAATTAAGAACAAGTTTTATTCAACAGTGGTTCTTCCGTAATAAATAAATGCACAGTTCATTCATTCCACACAATAACATTGAAGGGAAGTTGTTTTCCTTTTCAATATCTTCTATTTACTCACATTTACGTGAAGGTTTTCTATTGCCATGTAATGCTTCAATTGCATTGGGCAGACATCAAGAGCGTAGAAAGAGATCAACTCACACAGACAAAAAGTATTGCCGTTTTTTTGTTTTTGTTTTTGTTTTTTCTTCTCTCGACTGATTGGCTCTCGCTCTCCACCCCCTTCCAAGTTAGACGCCCCAAAAAGTCCGTCTACTGTCACTGTGATGAGCAGATCAACCAGCAATTACAAATACAGTATTGCATCACTTCAAAGTGCTACAGAAATAGGTGGTGACAATCTTTGAAAAACAGGAAAATGAACTTTGCCACCCTGTGCGTGTGTGGAAATGGAGATACAGTACTGCTAAATGGGTGTAAACCTTAATTCCTATGTGGGAAATGTATGTCGCCTGTGGATTGTTTTCAATCAAACAAACAGGCGGGGGGGGGGGGGGATCACTGCCATCAAAAGAGCAGCAACGCCGTGCTTCAAACGAGACCTGATGAGTGTTTCCTGGCCTCGTGCCGGTGTCTTATATTTTCTTGATTTTGCTCGTGCCGCCCGCTCGGGGAAAGGGACGGAACACGTGAGAGGAGCAGGTGAAGGCGAAGATGAGAAGGAGAGATTAAGAGGAGGGACATGAAAGGAGATGAGAGGAAGGCCTATTTGTGTAAGCGTGCATGTGAGGAAGAGGATGGACAGGAAACTCCGGTCGGCCTGGCACCAGAGCAGCACCTGTCACTGAGGACGGCCTGCTTTCTATCCCCCACCCCCCCCCCCCCACCACCCATATCCACGTCTTTTGTGCGGCAGCAGGAGGAGTGCCAAAGGAGGAAGGAGCGGGTGCTTACAATTCCCGCTTCCTTCCTGCATCCATCTCGTCAGTTTAAAGAGCTGTCGTCTCCATGGCAACTAGGGGTGCAAAACTCCGGGGAATTTTGAAAGTTGCAAACTCTCCAAGGGAATTGACTAAATTGAAGGTTGGGGATTTAAATATATTTGGTCACGATATTGGCTAAAAAGAGCAGATCGATGGAAGCACAACGGAAAATGAAGATGCCTATTGGCTAGAAGATTGTTTTTTTTTTTATTTCCAAGTTGAACGGCACTGTTTCCCAGGGAGAGCGGGCCTCTTACTCAACATTTTCACATGGACTTTCTTTGTTGGTATTTTTGGATGCAGGATGTATTTTTGTTTTTTAATGGGTGGTGTTGGAAAAATATTTAATTTAGCATTCATTTTTTTACTTCTTCAATGAAAGAATTGATTGTTCACTATATTAATCTATAGATGAACAACGATTCACACATTTGCATCTTCACTGTGGGTCTCTTTCTATGGTTGTTGAACCTATAAGTCTGTCCACAATATATGTGGTATACCTCAAGGCTCAATCTGCGAGCCCTTCCTGTTGGCCCTTTGACAAGGTAACCAAAATCAGTGAATTTCAGTTTTTTGTTTTCCCTCTTCTCTGAAACAGAATCCGTTTGTATAATAATAGAAAAACATAAATTCCATGTAGAAATACATATGAATTTGACCACCATGGCACTCCTGATCTGACGTTTTATATCAAATTACCCTTGATTCCCTTAAATTCCACGAGAAATGTTTTCAAAAATCCCCGGCTTAACATCCCATGGAAATTTACTGGAAATTTTCCACCCCTTTGCCAAATGGCAACAGAGTCCGTCTTCATACGGAGCGGAGCGTGTTCACTTGTTAGTCATGAGTGTATTGTTAAACGTGTGCGTCAACAGTGTGTGTGTGTCACCTCAAGTCCGACACACAAACCTGGTTGAAAGTCAAGTTGTAATTTTTTGGTCACTTATTGGAAGAAGCTGGTTTGTGAGCCAGGAAGCGTTCGGAGCATCACGGCGGGCCATCAGCAGCCCGGCGATGTGGTGAGGGGGCTGTGGTGCAGGTAGGCGGGGTTCACCACCGACACGGGGAAGTTGAAGATGAAGGGCGAGGTGGGCGTGGCGGCTGCCGAGGCCACTCCCGACGAAGTCTTGGGTGCCAGCAGTGGGCTGGCGGTGGCGGCGGCCTCGGCGGCGCATGAAGTGGCGAGCAGCTGGGACTCGAATTGCAGCAGCTGGCCCATGAAGCTGAAGTTGGGCGAGATGATGGAGCGGCGCCGGCGCACAAACTCGAACGCCTCGTCCAGACGCACGCGCTTTCTCTTCATCAGGTAGGCCAGGCAGATGGTGGCCGAGCGGGAGATGCCCGCCTGGCAGTGGACCAGGACGCGACCGCTCGAGTCGCGGACTGAGTCTGAACACACGCACAAAGAAAATAGCACTGGGTGAAATAAAACGTATGAAATGAAATCTCAAATCTAATTGGCCCTATCTAACCTGCTATCGCTCTAAACTACACGCTGTGAGCTGCTGTCGGTCACAGCTAACGCCCGGATGCTCACCCCCCCCCCACCCCCGCCCCCCCAGGTCCCGCCTCTTAAGGGCATATATCATAACACAGACACTACACCAAGTTCAATGTTTTCTGTACATTGTATGCTTGCAATTTACAATGTGTTTAAAAAGGGGTCTTTTACTAAATGTCTGAATGTGGAGGATAAATATATATGTATATATATATGTATATATTTTTTTTAAATATGATCTCAATAGCGGTGTATTGCATGTAGGTCTGGAATGTATCCCCTTCCATAAATGCGGGATCACTGTAGGTCTTTTTCTTGGGTTGTTCACCCTATTGGTCTCTCTGACCCCATTTTGGGTGGCATTCCTCTAGGGTCAATCTTAGAGCCCATCCTTTTTTGCGCTTTACATGCTTCCCCTCAGAGCTGTACTGCATCATATTGATACTGTTGCGCCTTAGCATGATACCGTAATTGCTCAAACGAGAATCGACAAACAGATGGAGCGAGTGGAGACATTTGAGCATTTCCCACTTCCTCCCTTATCTCTCCTTTCTGTACGCATGCTCGTGCTTAGACGGTTACCACCAATAACCCCATTTGGATAAGTAGCCTGATTAAAGTATTTACAGAAAATTCAATTTCCCCCCGACAGCGTCATTACTTGGATGCTCACGCAAATATCCTGCAGCACATGAGACTGCCTGCACTAAATTAATAGACAAATTAAATAATTGCTTTATTTCCCTGTGCTGATTACTTGTGCCCCAATTATTGGAAACATTCAGACGGAGGAACATTAAACAAAAATACATTTTCATTACTATTATGTATCCTCTCTGAATTAAAAAAAAAATGATATATATATATATTTTTTACAGATTCAGGCCTTTTCCTCAATTTACTGTTTTGTTAAAGAGCCGTATTATTGAATTGTTCTATTACCTAAGAATGAGAAGACACTTGATTGTTATTGTTCACTTTCGACTCTGGCACTGATGTCAGGTAACAGAGTGTCTGTTCACACGGTAACAGTGCGGATGAGTCACGATCCGCTCCCACGGCAGCTAACTATGACACATAGCAGCACCTACACACACGGCACCAGCGCATCGCGCCAAGCATCACCGCGTTGAAGATGGATGCAAAGCTCGATCAGGGAAATCATTGCCAATATTGTTTTTTTGTTGTTTTTTTTTCTTCTAATGCCTTTTGATTTTGTTTTGGTTTTTGGGCAGGAAGGGAGGAGGTGCTGCCGAGACGTGACTGCGACACATTGCCACAAATAAATTACATATACATATACATATTTATATACATATACATATACATATACATATATATATATACATATATACACACACAAAAAACAAACTCACCGATAAACTCGATGGCCTCCAGAAACCAGCAACTGATGTCTTCTTTATGGTTGTCCTCCACAGGGATACATTTGTACTGGTACGCGCCCTCGAAGTGGTTGGGACAGTCGGACGACACGTTGAGCAACGCCGAGATGCCGATGGCGTCAAGGACTTCCTTTTTGGAGGCGTGTAGAGCGCTGCCCAGGTAGAGAAACGGGAGGATCTCCACAGGTCCACCCTGGAATAAATGGAAACGGGACTATTAATTCATCATTTCATAAGGATAATAAAAGACAATTCCGATTTGGTTATTTAATGAATTACCATTCACTGCGGTGTGGCTGTGGCGTTTGTCGTTCATTACAGTTTGTCTCAGTCGCTTTGGTACATTTGCCAGATCCGAATTGAAATTTTGCAAAACACTGAATGCATTTGTCAAAACAATTCGCGCTATTAAAATAGCAAGACATCGCGGTTTCCCTGCGGAAGCCATTTTCCTTCTCGAAATCCTTAGCGCCAGGCTCAAAATTAAATATTTGAATGCGTCGGTGCCACCGGAACGGCAAGTCTTTATGTCACAATGTACGGTGAAGACAGTCAAATCGCTTAGTCATGTTGTCAGTATAACGGCGCGCTTGAGATGTTCTGATGTAAACTGCCGCTAAGTTGCGATGACAAATTCGCTCATGTCAGTTGAAAGTGACACCGTCGTGCATGCGGGAAGATGGAATGCAACGAGAGGCTACCGTCATTATAGGCGGGTGTATCCAAGTGAATTTGAAGCTGTTCTTTCAAGGTTTAACTCGTACATATTGCGTGCTTAACCGTAGGCAACACGCCGTATTGAGGGGGGGGGGGGGGGTCTTCAGCGATAAGGACAAAGAATTCTCTGTGCCTAACGTTGGCGATCACACTGCGGATGACTCAAGTACAAGGGTGACTCCACTTATGCATTGGGGAAATCGCATTAGTGCCAGGCGTTACACAGGTCATGTAAAGGGTCACTGGGTGTGTGTGATTGATTGCTGCGAGGGAACATAGAGGAAATGTTTATCAATGATGCATTTGAGGAAAATGTGTAAATTACACGGTTGGAGCATGTGAAAGTCAGTTCCGCTCATTATGGATGTGTGTGACACTCCAATGTAATGTTAACTGTTAAACTCAGTTATTATGATTTAAAAAAAAAAAAAATGCCAGTACTTATTTGGGGTTTGTTGGCTTTTCCATTTCATTTATATTCCCCGTGCTGCGCTAATATAACGCACTGTAACGCACATCTTAAAACATATGGCCATGTTTTAATGGGTGTCCTACTAAACAGTTCGTGGCACTTTATAAGGGTAAGGAACCACGTTTGGTCACGGCATGAGTCCAAATGGATGAAAAACAACTCACTATAAGGCAGCAAAATGATGTGACTTCTACCAGCCAATCAGCTAAGAAAGATAATACGACATTAAAAAGACATCAATTAAAAGAATGCTATACTACCGATATACGGATAGCATTTCAATGGTAATGATTTTTAAAATATTGAAAAAAGGTGAAATAAGTCATGATTTAATTTGTATGCAGCTGACAGCTAACCAAAACCCCAAATATCAGTACATAAGAAACAATCAAAAATATTTCCCCATGCGTTTAATGAATATGCACCAGGTATGCGTTTCGCTTTGTGAATTTCCCACGTGAAATAAATCAACTTACTAATTCATTCTAATTTATGCACCCGTATTTCAACGAGCGCAGCACTTAGAGTTAATAGTGTGGGCTACGAGTCGGCGTTGCCCAACCTTGATCGAGCCAAGGCAACCATTTGACATGAGAAAATCTCACGGCACACCATCAAACAAAAAAAAAAACAAAAAAAAATCACCAAAAATGAGCAGTAAGAAAGGACGGTGTCAAATCTGTGCTTGTTTAATCGAGCACAAAGTTGATATTCTCACAGGAAGCCTTGACATATTCTGTTATATGAATGAATCTCGTGGATGAACATTTAATTGTTCTGTCTGTCACTGTACGGCACTGGCACAGATAGATAAACAAAAACATATTTGTAATTGATAACTAATCATTTCGGACAAATGACGTAAAAATTGGTTCAGCCCTGAGGTCCTCTCGGCACACCCTGGTTGGGAATCACCGGGCTACAGTATCGGTGCAGTTGGCAAGTACGCTAGCTTACATTGACTCATTCACTGCCAGACATTTTTAGACCCTCTTTTACCCTAACGTTTGAAAAAAAATAGAAAAAAATATATATATAAGTTCATGGGATTGAATGTCTGGACTGTGAAAAGACATATAAAGACGTCTTTGGCAGTGAATGAGTTAAAAAAGAAAAACTACAGTGAGTACGATATTCATGGTGTGCAACTATAGAAATTCAATAGCAATAGTGGTTCCAGTTTTAAAGCCACTATGTAACAGCGGAAGAGTTTCGCCCCCCCCCCGCCTCCCTTTTATCATTGGATCAGTGGTTCCTATTGACGAGGCTCGTGTTGGTTTATGTCACCGCAGTCAGAGTCAGGAAGTGATCAATACTGCTAAGAGATGTAATGTGAGGAGGAGGAGGTGGAACGGGGAGAGGCACGCTTAACTAGCTCATCCTGTTTGTACGCCGCCGCCGGAAGCGGCGAGGCGCCTCCCGGCGTCCACCTGACAGCGCCGCCATGACTATCTCGTTTCTTCAAAACGGCACAGAGGCCCGATTGTCTCCACCCGATCCGCTTGTGTTCCAGGGGAAATGAAGCCGGGCCCGCATGTGACTGCGAGAGGCGCACGAAATGGACACAGACAAACAAAACAAGGCCAACGGGGTGACAGGAAGTGACGGCGGCGAGGAGAATGAGTGCGGCCGGGCCCGTGCTGTCATAAGGCAAATACCTCAGCGCCCGCCGCGAAATCAAGCCGCTCCACGACGCCTCGCGACAGCTCCGAGGCTCGGCGCGCTTGATGAAGCCACACTTGCGTGGGCAAATTCGCTTGGAAATGGATGTGGGAAAGCAAATAGGGGCTGAGATGCCCTTGAGCAAGGCAAATAGACGACAGCTGCCGTTGTGTTTGAATTCAACTGCCACTTAAATGGAGTGTTTGTCTAAGTACTGGTCGGTGCTATTAATGTTGTTAGCACAGACTCATTTTGCATCCGCAATGTCACACAGCAGCGGCGAAATGAATTATTTGCAGGATCTTTTTCTTTTTTTGGGTATCGGGGCCAAGCGGGGGCAGTGACTCACCAGAAGAAAAAGACAAAATCCGCTAAATGAAACGCGCAAAACAAGTTAATGGGCTTCCTATGTATGCTTTAGGGTTGCACCTAATAGTTATTTTGATAAATGATTCATCAGTCGGTTATTTTGTTGCTCATTCAATTAATTGGATTTAAACCGACATGTTTTGATTTCCATCCCTTTATTCAAAAAACAGGGCGACAGTTCAAATCGACAGTGTCAAAAATGCAGGAACGTAAATTATGATTCGGTCGCCGGTTTGAGCCATAACATGACAGACAACGTGCAAAAATGTAGATCATTGCTTTCCAAAGTGAAAGTAGATGTTTGAAAATGTTTGTTTTTGTGCATTCAAAACAAAGGTCCTCACTCTGCTTTCATGGAGGACTACAGAAATCGGAGAATATCTACCGATGGGGGGGTAAAATTCCGAGTGAGGACAATTTGACCCTTAAACAATGACTAATCGATTATCAAAATTATTATAGATTGATTTGATGAGTTGTTGATTAATCATTACGCATGCTGCGATAAACTAGCATAACAACGAGTTCATGACACGATCGTTTGACGCCGAATTGGCTACAATGTTGTTTTCTTTATGGTTGGTGCCGTCAGACAAAAGTTGAATACGTATACTTTGTTTATCGTTCATTTATATAAATAAGATAGGAAGGGAACAAACAAAGCTGAAATGTGGCACATTGTCATCTTGGCTCGCTCTTGAAAACATCGCAGACATTTGTCAAGCTTTTAACAAAGTGTAATTCCTCTAGATTGGGACAAGTCACATAAAACAACCGTTTGCCTGAGCTATGCGGCTTTAAAGGGGGCGTGGCCTTGTGAGCAACATCGAGAACATGGCCAATCATCTGTGAGCGTCTGGGCGTGGCTTTTGGCAACTCCTGCTGCTTACGAGTGTTGCCATCGACTGTGGCTGTATGGCTGAAACTCTCATTTTGGCTCGCAAAATTTTGGCCCGCAAAATTTTGGCCAAGCAACTGCGAAAGGATTGTAGCGGCTAATGAACCCTAATGACTATTTGGCCTGGGCGGAGTTCTGCGCTCGACTGGCTATCCAATGTCGTTACAGTAGCCGTATTCTGAAAGCTGAGGCTTCAGTTATTATTGTGACTGTTTTCTAGTGCAAAATATCATCTTACCTGGTCGTGGTGCGGCGTCCCGCAGGACGAGCACGACGAGTCCACGCTGGACTGGCTTGTGAGCGGGGGCAAGGATTTGGTCTTTAAACAAAACTCGGGGTACTCGGAGAAGAATCTGTCGTAGCCACCTGAAAACAAAAACGATAACGATGACACTGGCTCTTGTAGGGCGAAATCAAATCAAAAGTAATCAAGGGTCACCAATGTCACCCGTTCTAAAAATAGCTCACAGGACATTAAGATTTTCCGGGGACGTTGTTTGAGTGAGCGTTTGAAAAATGTCGAGAATTGACGTGTCATCTCACAGATGAATATCGCAATGATAACGCATAAGTAAAGGTAAGGTTGAAGCTCATTTGTTATTCCAGAAGTGCGTATGACACTGGTATCCGTTTGCATTCGTCAGTTCCTTAGAAATAGCTCTCAGTTTCAAAAAGGATGGTGATGCCGACTCTCACAACTGCAGTGTATGTCATCATCCATTTTCTTTATTCTCCCCCCCCCCTCCATATAATCTACAGACTGACCACAGCACCCCGTGGATCCAATCAAATTAACCGGGAAATGTCATCTTTACAAGCCGCACACACGCGCGCACAGACACAGTGAGAGCATAATACCCTCCTGTGGTTTAAATAGGAAGTCAACCCAAACATTTTTTTTTTTTTTTCAAGAATATGTTCTATGCAGGCCCACTAGTTGAAACAAAGCAATATGGGTAATATGAAATACGAGTGAAGCAGCAAAATCCACCCATTTTCAGCCATGTCAGGGGCGGCCATTTTGTCACTTCTGTCGACTGAAAATGACATCACACACCTTCAGGGCTCAGATAACGACCAATCACGGCTCACCTGTTTTCTGAAGCTGACCTATGATTTATCTCGTTATCTGAGCCCCGAGGGTGTGTGATGTCATTTTCAGTCGACAGAAGTGACAAAATGGCCGCCCCCGGAGATTGTTTGAAAATGGGTGGATTTTTCTTCCTTAACTCATATTCCACTAACACAATATTAATCAGAAAGCTGTGTTTTATAGAACGTATTCTTTAAAAAAAATATATGTTTGCGTTGACTTTAAGGCATCTGTGTCACTTAGACACGCACACAGAAGGAATGCATCACAGTCTAAACATGCAGTGCAGGGTGGACAGTTAGAAAATCAACACTTGATTTAATGTAAGTTAGCGCTTCCCTTCTGCCATTTATCCGAAGCATTCCGTCTCGGAAGTGATCATGTGAGTGTGCAGGAAGTCCCTCTGGCTTTGTGTAGCATCAACGCAAGAGCATTACCTCATGCACTTAGCGAGTAACCAGCGCTGTGTTAGTGTGTGCGTGTGCGTGTGTGTGTGTGTGTTTAAAAAAACAGTGAAACCTCATAGTAGGGAAATTACCAGTAGCTCCAATGTGAATGAGGCACAGTAAAAAATATTGACTCATCTTCAAGAATGTGAAAATTGTATACTGCTATTGTACACAAATCAAATCCGGAAAGTAGACGATATAAAATGGTACTTAAGCATGTCTGTGTTGTTCATAAATTCTTAAAGAAAAAATAACAAACATTTGCATTTTATCATACTGATATCAGAGATATTAGTGAGCGATCGTACAACGCAATTCAAATGTGCGATTGCGCGAATGTAGTCACATTGTTATTTTTTTAATTATACAATTTACTTTTACAGTACTATAGCGCAAATCGTAGCCCGAAAATGATGAGTCTCTGACTGAGGGATGTTTTGAAGAGTCAATATCTAAAACGAGCACGCAGCTAAATTGGAATGACAATAAAATAAGATCAAATACGGCTGTACCAAAAATAATACTGCTCCGTGTTGAGTCACACTGCTAGTATTCATTTAACAACATGCTTGTGAATTGTGTTGCACCACTCAGAGCTCTTTCTTATAATGTTGACTCTCAACCAAAATGGTTCCATTCAAATGTTAATATTTCAATCGGCCTTGGTGATTTATAGCCCTTCAGTCATACACCGAATCCACGGCCTTTTGTTGACACGCGACTTGAGGGAAGAAAAAAAAAAAAAAAGGTGCAGGCGAAATGGAGCAGCTGTTCTCACCTTTGAGAAAGTAGATGTGCGTGTCCGTGGAGTCCCCGCACAGCGCGTGGAGCACCAGGCTGACGGTGCTGTCCTCCTTCACCGCGTCCGCGTCGGGCGTCCTCTCGTCGTACAACACCACGGCCGAGTACATCCCGGAGCGCAGGCGGGCCCGGACCTCGTCGTCCCCGGCTAGTACCTGGTCCAGGCTGAGCACGGAGCCCTTTGCCCTGCGGCGCACGATGGTGTTGCAGCGGGCGTTGACGGCCCCGCGGATGTGCCCCGCACTGTAGGCGAGGAAGGAGCGGCAGTCGAGCAGCAGGCAACGGGCGCCGTCCTCCTTCAGGAGCCGCTTGAGTACCGGGCAGTCCATCTCGCACAGATCCTCCATTGCGGGGTCGCTCGTGTCGGGGCTGCTGGGCTGCTGGGCTGCTGGGCTGCTGGTCTGCGGACTTGGCTGTGGTTGCTCGGCTCGGCTCTGGATCCGGATCCCTCCCGCGTGGATTCCCGCCCACCCGCAGCACCGCAGCGCCGCTCGTCTAAGCGCGCATCTCGCCTCCCGTGGAGCTCATTGTTACCGCGACCCTCTCTTTCTGTCACTCTGGCTTTCTCTTCACGATTGTTTCGACTCTTTTCCTTTTTTTCCCCCTTTAATGAATGAGGAGCCTGGCGTCACGGCGGAGGTGACGTCATCCGCTTCGACCAATCACAGGCCGGGCAGTCTCGCGCCCCCCTCCTCCCCTGCCGTCCATTCACAAAAAAGCAACACATCAATGGAAGCGCACTCGATGGGGAAAATTGGACTTCGACGCCTGTCATGTGGACGACACTTACTAGGAAACACCTCACTTAAAAAAAAAACAACAACAACAATGCTCACTTTTCATTGGCACTGAGGTGGTACTGAAAGCTTCACAAATATCAATAAAACCTGATATGCAACATCAGAACAACAAAAATACTATCAAGGAACAGGGGCGTAGCCAGAAATTTTTTCAGTGGGGGTGACAGGGTAACACAAAACTGTAAGAGTACGCTATAAATAAGCTAAATTATATTGTGGCCCTTTCGTTTGGCTAAATTAACCAAAACATTACAAACATAAATATGAAATCATACCTCTGCCGGTGTCGATCAAAAGCATTATTTGTATAAAAGCATCATTTTTATTCACCTATTGTATTTGCTCTCCTGAAGTGCTGTTGGCATGCATGACTATTGGCCATGACATAAATAAATGTAAATATTAAAACTTGCAGAATCATAGGCTACTACTTATTTAATCCATTTTATAAGCACATCACTTGGAAATAAAAGTTTTCAAAAAAGTGATGTATTTGTTCTCACAAGGCCTTGACAAATAGTACTCCAGCGTTTCAATTTCCAGTTCGTTCAACTCCAAATCAATCCAGTGCGGTTGCGTGCAGTATCGAAGGAACGAGTGCCTTCACATGTGGACGCGTTTACGTTTGAGTGTGAGTGTCGATCCACGAGCAGAAAAGCAATTTGCATCTTCTCTCACGCAGCCTTAGTTGAGTGTGCTCAGGTATTTGCATGTTGAGCTCATTTCCATGGCGACAAGACCAAAAAGTGCAGCAGATGAGAGAGAAAAGGCAGACTTGGACACAAGCTCATTGCGCACACACTATACTGAAATTCCAACATATATGACGATGAGTGAAAGAATACATATCAGAAGCTGCATTTTTCAAGTTAAACGTATTAAACCCAAACATATTTTTTTCAAGAATATGTTCCATGCAAGCCCACTAGTTGAAACAAGGCATTCTGATAAATATTGCGTTTGTGGAATAAGAGTGGATCCACTCGTTGTTAGCCATCTCCGGGGGCGGCCATTTTGTCATTTCTGTCGACTGAAAATGACATCACAACTTCCCAGGGCTCAGGTAATGACCAATTACGGCTCAGCTTTAGAAAACAGGTGAGCTGTGATTGGTCGTTCCCTGAGCCCTGGGTAGTTGTGATGTCATCTTCAGTCGACAGAAATGACAAAATGGCCGCCCCCTGAGATGGCTAAAAAACACTATCAAAACGCACTATTAATCAGAATGCTGTGTTTTAACTACTGGGCCTGCTGGGAATATATATATTTTTAAAATATGTTTGGGTTGATTTCCACTTTTAGGGACTTTTTTCATGCAAATACTCATACTGTCTTACTATTTTGTGTACAAAAATATTGATATAGTTAACATTTTAAGTTCCTTCACTGTCATTGTGTAAAACCATTGTTTAAATGTTGTGTTATGCATGGCGGCAGTTTGAACTCAGGTTGTTGTTTTTTTTTGTTTTTTTTACAACATCAGGGACGTTTGACGTCAGTAGATAGTTTTCGATTCGTAGTAAAAAGAATGTAAGATGTCCTTGGCGCAACTGTTCTTGGGGAGGTTCATGCATCATTCTTTTAGCATTTTGATGATGCGTTTGGAGGCCAGCGTTTATTTCTGTGCCTGACTTGTGGTGCTTTCAAATCCACTCCGCCGTTGACCCTGGAGATGATGCGACTTGCTTACGTCAGGGAGCATAAGTCACTTTTAAAGCGCTGAGGAATTGCAAGGCTGTGTCACCGCGATTGCCCATAAACTCCCCCTGAAATCCTGTTTATGCAGCCCGATTGGATTTTGATTGACCTTGTATAGCACATTAACTGGATATGCAATTTTTACGGTTATGGAAGAGGGCGGGCGGCGGAGAGGGATGACGGATGATGAAGAGCTGGGAGGCGAGGCAGACGGCATAGTGAGCGGCGATCACGTGTGCCGGAGTGTAGCTTCCATTAACACACCACGCCGCATTACTACCGACCCCAAACACAGGCGGGATGGTGAGGCTGCCGTAGCAACAAGGGAGACGTGAGGGCGGGGGTGGGCGGTGACTAGGGGGGAAGCCAGATTAGAGCCGATTGGTCCAGGGGAGACTCTGTGCTGATGTCACCTCTCCCTCGTCCCGCCCCTGCCCATCCGTTCATTCATCCCCTCACGTCCGTAGCCCGCATGCATGCCGTCATCCGTCAATACGGCCCCTTAAGTGGGGAGGGGGTTCTTTGCTATAGGCACACGTCACTGCGAGTACAGATCTCTTTCACTCCCTCAGCTTTCTGTGCACTACAAACGGCATGTTGTGTTGTCACATGGGAGCTCATCGATGCAGCGCTGCGGTAGCACGCGTTGTTGCGCATTTCGAGCTTTGCCAGGCTTTTCCATTCAAAGTAGCTCGGCAGTGCACTTATCCCGGATGAACTGGATGAGCCGACAAATTTAGCCTGGCGTTTGTAATTTGTCCGATTGTATTGATAAATATCGTATTCGAGCAAGCTTAGCGGTGTGCGCACCCTCTGAGATATTGCTTTGGTTTCCATTTGCATTTGTCAGGTAATGCAAAAACGACACAATAATTAATATGAAACTTTGTGGACAGCTGGCACATGTGCTGCAGTTTGAGTTACTTGGGTCTTGGAGTTGAGACGATTAGTTGAGTTGACTTTACTACACGGTAAAAAAAAAAAAAACTATTTTTTTTTAGACTAAAAGAGTCATTTAAGTTGGACCAACATTAATTATTGACATTTATGGCACCAGTGTTAGTTAGCACAACAAAGCAAGCACGTTGTTTGCGCCAGAACTATTTCCCCGAGTTGTTTTTATTTACATGTGGGGCAGCATAAGGGACAATAAATTCTGTCAGACAATTTTTACATGAGAAAAATTTAAAATATTTTGTTGAATTGCCCATCTTGAAATTTGATCGAAGTTTGTTGCCTTGACATTTTGTGCTTACCCAATTTTATTTATTTATTTATTTATTTTTTACAGTTCAGTCCCCGTTGTTTAAATCTTAAAGTTGACTAATCACTAATCCCCGTATTCTAATTGGCTAATTTACAGAGTACTTACAGTATATGACTTGCCCTATAATGTTCTGTGGAGCAGCAAAAATACGTCATACGTCTGGGCGGGTCCTAGACTACAAAAAAATCCACAGGCCGCTGGCCGTTAGCACTCTGAACTCACTCTGCCAACCCCTCGCCTATTGTATGCGTCATCTGATGTCACAGCGAATACGCTCCCAAGTTGAACATTTTTCAACTCGAGGCGCGGCGCCGCGATGGTAAACGGCCACGTTGCGCGTCGCATTGCGACATCTACATACACAATTAATAGGTTCTTTGATGGAGTACACGCCCTGCTAAGTGCAGTGTGAAAAGGCCTTAACAATTTTAGCGGTACGGCACATGGCCGCAAAATGCTACAAGCATGTGGAAATATGTGACCAAAAATGAGACCGGTAGCACGATCACTAGCAAAATATCGTCAGCCTCTTAAAATAAATTAATGACCTAAGTCATATTTTGATCAAATGTATTTTTTTTTTGCCTTAAACGTCTCCTCCGGACGCTGGCCACCTCTGCTAAAATCGGCTGCATCCTTAGTTAAACAGATCATTTTCAGTGTAATAGTGAGTTGTGTTTTTTAATCATCTGTTTTATTCGTGGAACACCTCCAAATCATGTCACTGTCAGTGAGGAACTGTAATGCATCATTCCAAGAGTCGCTTCTAATACTTTAATTACCTATAAGAGAGTGACAAAATATCATCCTAAGCACCCATTCACGTTCCAAGTCCTTTCGATTAAACTCGACTGTCTCCGGGCTTCGGCTTCCCTTCACAAAGAAATGTGAATGCAGCCAACTTTTGTTATATAATTGTTACATAAGCCTCCATATTGTTAGACAGGCAACAACAGCCCACATTTTACAAGTGAATGGCTTGTTGGTGGTTTGCTGTGAAAAGATGATAAAGGGGCCTGGGGATGATTTAAAATTAAAAAAAAAAATAAAAAAAAAAAGGTTACGGGTGATCATGTCCATAAGTACCAGCGATGGCAACGAGGAGAAAATGTGACCGTGACCTGGACCAAAAAAATGGAACTTTTTGGAACGTATGAAAGCGGTACTCGTGTCTCTATCCTGAGCGCTCAGCGCATTGTGACTAAGTCGACAATCGCAATCATGAACCCAAATTGTAATTTTCCTCCTGTGCACATTCTCCACCTCGACTGCCAATCGACATTTAAAGTTAATGGCGAATACACAAATGAATGTTAATTGCTACGTTTTGATTTACAGAGGCTTTTCACACTCGCGTGAATGCCGAAAATGCCAGCGGGATTATTTACGTTAGAGGTTTCCCTGTTATATACAACACACGTGAAAATGTCTACATGAAACAAAACAATCGTGTAAAGTTTGACAGCCTTGTGGATAACGTACGCAGGATTTGATGATGAAATTGTCCATTATTTACACAAAGTCAAAAACCATTGGAGAGTTTCTGTACAAGTTCGGCACGACGCATATCATCCAAAATAACTCGGATTTGTATGACGGCGCATGTATGTATATGCACTGAATCTGTGCTACTCGCTAATCTCATAATCCCGTGATTAAACCCCGAGTGAGTACTGCAGCACTCCTTTTGTTACCGCGTCAGCGCCTAATAGCGGCCTATGTAACGTGCAGCATAGCGAATATGCGAGGACGAGATGCGGCGCGAGCAACGAGTCGAGGAGTGTTGCCAGAGAGAGTAATGGAGAGGGGCGAGTGAGGGCGAGAGGGCAAATTGAGTCGCGGAAATGAAAGCGAGCCGTAGCGAGGACGGATCCATATTCTCCCCGTGACGCGGCCAATGACTTGTTAGCGGCACTTTGCGGCGGAATACGAAGTGCACTAAAGCACATTAGTCACGTGGCCTGGTGATCGGAGACAAAAAAAGCAACAAATATCTCGGAGCTCGATCATCGGAATGGAAACGTACTAAGATGCCGGTGGCGGATGACTCAAGCGTGCGTTTGCTGCTTCCCTTTTTTTTTTTTTTTTTTTAAAGGGTGTATTGTGTTTGTCTCCGCTGTGTCGGTTAATAAGTAATATATACCCAACAACAGGTCAGCCGCACAGCAAACACACGAGAGGTTGCACCGAAACCTTCCTCGTCTGGTCGAAGGTGACCACTTATTGCAAGGCTACATACTTTTTCTGATTCGCTAAGAGCCGTCATTGATCGCAAGTGGCAAATGAAATACAAAGAGATGAAAGCAGAAGTTTGTCAACAGTGTTTGGGCATAAAATGTTATAAATAGTGCTGTCGAGCGATTACAATTTTAAAACTAATTAATCGCAAAATTTTCCACGATTAATCGCAGTTAATCGTATTTTTTTCATCCACATTTTTTACGAAGGTTGGAACCGATATTTACGTGAGTAAATCCATTACTTAAAATAAAAAGAATGAAAGTATATTTTGATTCAAATCCTGTTCTATCAGGTTTGTTTGATCCTTGAATACAATTCTTTTACCTGTAAAATGCAACTGTTGAAGGTAATATGGTATTTGAAATTGGCATTGAAAAGTGCGCAAATTATTTCGGATTTCTCCAATGAGCCGTCGAACAACTTTTTAAAGTAAAACTACGTAAAAGTCCATCTTTGCAGTGACTCTCCTTTAAGTTGGGCTGCAAAGTGGGCAGAGGTCAGCTGCCACAGGAAGTAAATAAAAATGAGTTAAGTGAGTTAATTTTTTCACTGCGTTATGAAATTCAAATTAATCTCCACAGTTAACGCTTAAAAGTTTGACAGCCCGAGCTACAAATATGCCGTTTGAAATAAGTCATGAATCGAAAAAGTGCACGGAACAACAACGCGTTATCGGGGATGATGGCTGTGTTTGGCAATCCACAGCACGATGGAAAAAAAAAATTGGACAAAGCAAAGCCGATCTGATTAATTTCAACCTTATCGCATGAAAATCCGCATTTAATGCATGACTCTGAGGTTCCGAAGTAGCCCGACCGCAAAAAAGCTAAATAAGTGTCGCTATTAAAAGTGAGTGGAGCGAGTCTAAAACGACCTTTGCATCAATATACGGGGGTCATTTCAGGACCGGAATCTCTTCGATCTATTCCAAGAATAGTACGTACGGGAATTTTCGCTCAGTTTGTTTTGCTGGTCATGTTTGTCTGGGCGATGCTTGTTTTTTTGCAAGTCATCCACATTTTAGGGATCGAGAGAGCAAGAGTTGGGACGCGGCAGCCTATTTGCCGATTGCACGTCAACAAACAGCGTCCGGCCAGAACTACAGTCTCCCATTTGGGGCTTCCACGCTGTCTGAGTGAAAGGTGAACAAACTGGCAGTTCATTTTGAGAGGTTACTCAGCACACATCAACTCTAACTGTTATGTATTATTTGCCATCGGAATCATTAATTGCCAAAAATATTTGTCAGACTTGTATCGTTGAAAACAAGATGATATGTTTGAAATAAGAGGCGGATTCGAAAATTCGTCCCCAAAACGCTTTCACTTTTTTCTTTCTCGTTTCAGATCTAATTCGGACACACACGCGAGGCCATCGGCATTTCGCAGCTCGCAGTTTTTTTTTTTTGCAAACACATCATGCCCTTGCCCACGCCTCGCCAATTGATATCAGAACGGCGTTGAGAAATTGTTGCCTGGCAAGACGTACTCGGCAAACCAGGCAGCAGAAGGTCTGCTACCAAAGCCCGTGTTGAAAACACCAAAGTCCTCAAGCGGGCCTTCACGCAAAGCCAGGGAATGTCCATTCTGAGGGCGGCGCTGGAATTCAACAAAGGCTCCATTTAGCGGATTCCTCGGGGCACGGGTAAAGATTTTCTCACCAACAGCTTCTCAGACTGACGCCGAGCTGCGGTCGGGGATCGGAAAACAATTCTATTTTGCAGCGCTGCTCCAATGTGTAGTGTTGAGTCATGCGTATGGGGAATGAAATACGTAAAAAAGCAAGTCAACCCAGAGATTTTCTTGACAATATGTTCTATGCACCTCCACTGGTCTAAACACAGCGTTGTGATTAATCTTGCGTTTGTCGAATATGAGTTGCGCCGCAAACCGCACCCGCTTTTAGCCATCTGAGCGGGCGGCCATTTTGCCACTTTTGTCGACTGAAAGTGAGTTGCTCAGGTGACACCTGTTTTCTGAAGCTGAGCCACGATTGGCTGTTACCTGAGCAACTGTGATGACTGTGTGACAAAATGGCCGCCCCCTGACATGCACAAAATCGGGTGGATTTTACTGCTTAACTCGTTCACTGCCATTGACGTATTTAATTGTCATTTTCACAGTCCAGCCATTCAATCCCAGGAATTTATTTATGATTTTTTTCCGATTTTTTTTCAAACCTTATCATTAAAGAGGGTCTGAAAATGTTTGGCAGTGAGTGAGTTAACTCATATTCCACAAACACAATATCAATCTGAATGCCGTGTTTGGACTAGTGGGGCTGCGTAGAACATATTCTTGTAAAGAAAACTTTGGGGTTGACTTCCACTTTAAAAAAACAAACAAAAAAAAAAAAAAACTGCAAAGCTTGAGCTGCCAAATGCTGATGGCTTCACTTCTGTCTCAGTGATAACCGAAACAAAACAGACAGAAAATGTTTTGTGACTTTTGGTTCACACTCAAAACTGGGCCCACAGGTGCTCATGCAAAACAGTCCACACACAAAGCACACGCACACAACCTCACACTGCTCTCTCAACTATCAGGAATCCACACGTTGACACACTCCGCACACACGCGCGCACACAGACGGGGACGGCATCACTCTGCCTTATTTTGTCTTGACAACTTTCATGGCTGATTTCGCCCAACACACAACACAAGCGCATCTGCGCACACACAAAACAATAAACAGGTTTGAACTCATGCTGGCCTTTCTTCTCCTTTCTGCTCTTTACTCCTCGTAAAAAAAACAAAAACCCAAACAAACAACGAATCAACGACCACTGATGGAGTGCGCGAGGAGGGCTAAGGGGGGCACGGGTGATAACTGCGAGGGGGGAGGAGGGAAGGAACAAGAGGAAGTGGAGTGTCCTTGTTAATGAGACACGGTCACATTGAAGTGATTAGATTTCCTCTGTGTAGAGTGTCGCTATGAGTCAATTGCCCAGTAGCCCGACAAGCAATAAGATTTTACAAAACACTCGAGTGAAAAAATTTGCTCGCTCCCCACCCCTCCCCCACCCACACGCTCGCTTAAAGGTGCACAGCAACAGCACAAGCCTTGGAAGTGTTGTCGCAATCTGCCACATCCTCAGCGCTTCTCCAAGCTATCATGAAATGCGCCGCAAAGTTCATCTTCCTCGCACACGCTGCATTGTGAAAGTGTGACGCCGGACGCTTTCTTTCAAACCTTATTCAAAATAAACCTCATCTCTAACTACACTTTGTATGCTGCGCTGGAGCTACATCGATGGAGGCGAAAATGAAAAAGAGGAAGTGGCCAGTCTGCATTTGGAGAAAGGAGAAAAACGGTGGCCGTGCTGCTTTGATTTCTTTGTAATATTATTATTCATATATTATAAATAATAATTAGTATTGTTACTATTATTTCATTTCATCATTCGGTGGTTTCGTGGTGAAATTCACGTGTAAAAACAACTTGTTTGACAATGCAACAGTCATACAGGGAAAATGTGACCTTAAAAATGATTCAGTTATTGGCTTTAATTTTGCGTACGATTTTAGTACTTTAGCTCATTGGTCCTCTCTTCTGCTGCAGTAGTCCGCAGACCGCTAAATGTCATTATTTCTCAACTTTAAGGGGTCAAGTTTGTGGACCTCTCATTGTATCATGGCTGATGTGACGTGATGTCTTGCTCTTTTAAAGCTCGCTGCCTTATCCAAATCGACTTTGCCACGGATACTTCGTGCGTTTGTCCTAAAGTAACCTAGCGTAAGCCCTTTGTTTAAAAAAAAAAAGAAAAAAAAAAAGTAGAAGTTCACTCACTACATCCGTCCATGCATTTCCTGCACCTCTTATCATCATTAGAGTTGAGTCGGCGAGCCGGCTAAGATACTTCACTTCCTTTATTATAAAGTGAAGTGTTGACAGATAAGCTATTAAAGACTGTGCCGTTTCAAGGTTGGATCCCCATTTGTAGGGCTGAAAAACATTAAAAATACAAAAGCCCAGTCAGTCTCATCTATTTTAGATGTGTCCTCCTAACCAGCGCTTGGTGTACATGGGCTAGACCTCTGCATTCACATGAATTATTCCCGGAATTTGTCGCAAAACTGCACCAGCAAAACTTGCCAAAAATAAACTGGGGCAGCACCCAGAGGATTGAAGACCTTCAAAGTTGAAATGTTGACAAAGCTGATAAATATGATGGCAATTCTAAGATCCCACCACAGGGTCCCTAAAAAAAATGACTTGCCGACATTGACACATACCAAATAGCTAGCTAGCTAGATTTCCAACTAAAAGGTATTGCTATTTGGAGAACATGATGCAGCTAGTGAATTTTCAAATTCTCAAGACATTCAGTCAATCAAACGTGAAGAGGAGAGCA
Source organism: Filicampus tigris (assembly GCF_054856515.1). Taxonomy (NCBI): domain Eukaryota; kingdom Metazoa; phylum Chordata; class Actinopteri; order Syngnathiformes; family Syngnathidae; genus Filicampus; species Filicampus tigris. The sequence goes on from NC_141231.1 coordinate 16,170,280, forward strand.
AAAAATACATTGGCCACTTGGCTGGAATTTGCAGCCCGACTCCTACTTCTGGTTTCTCTGCAAGTGTGTGGTCTTGTTGTCCGTGTGGTGCCGTGTGCTACGAAACACGTGTGCTAGTGTCAACAGAATTTGCCTTCAGCGATCCGAATGAATATATAAAAAGACACAACCCAAAACACTTGACTTTTAAATTAAATATATTTTAGTGGCTTTGTTGAAAGCTTTGCTGTAAACGCAAGTGTGCAAAGCATGGTGAATTGACTTGTAAATGTTGGCTGGTACTGATAGATGCTTTGAAGATCTCAATGAATTAAAAGCATCATTAGTTTTAAAGTCCTACTTTGAAACCCTAACCCTAGTTTAAAGTCCTACTTTGAAACCCTACCCTCGTTTAAAACCCTAGTTTGAAACCCTACCCTCGTTTAAAACCCTACTTGTAAACCCTAACACTAGTTCAAAACCCTAGTTTGAAACCCTAACCCTAGTTTGAAACCCTACTTGTAAACCCTAACCCTAGTTTTAAACCCTAGTTTGAAACCCTAACCCTAGTTTGAAACCCTAGTTTGAAACCCTAACCCTCGTTTAAAACCCTACTTGTAAACCCTAACCCTAGTTCAAAACCCTAGTTTGAAACCCTAACCCTAGTTCAAAACCCTAGTTTGAAACCCTAACCCTAGTTTGAAACCCTACTTGTAAACCCTAACCCTAGTTTTAAACCCTAGTTTGAAACCCTAACCCTAGTTTGAAACCCTAGTTTGAAACCCTAACCCTCGTTTAAAACCCTACTTGTAAACCCTAACCCTAGTTCAAAACCGTAGTTTGAAACCCTAACCCTAGTTTGAAACCCTACTTGTAAACCCTAACCCTAATTTTAAACCCTAGTTTGAAACCCTAACCCTAGTTTGAAACCCTAGTTTGAAACCCTAACCCTCGTTTAAAACCCTACTTGTAAACCCTAACCCTAGTTTAAAACCCTAGTTTGAAACCCTAACCCTCGTTTAAAACCCTAGTTTGAAACCCTAACCCTAGTTCAAAACCCTAGTTTGAAACCCTAACCCTAGTCCAAAACCCTAGTTTGAAACCCTAACCCTAGTTCAAAACCCTAGTTTGAAACCCTGACCCTCGCTTAAAACCCTAGTTTGAAACCCTAACCCTAGTTTAAAACCCTACTTGTAAACCCTAACCCTCGTTTAAAACCCTAGTTTGAAACCCTAACCCTCGTTTAAAACCCTACTTGTAAACCCTAACCCTAGTTTTAAACCCTAGTTTGAAACCCTAACCCTAGTTTGAAACCCTAGTTTGAAACCCTAACCCTCGTTTAAAACCCTACTTGTAAACCCTAACCCTAGTTCAAAACCCTAGTTTGAAACCCTAACCCTAGTTCAAAACCCTAGTTTGAAACCCTAACCCTAGTTTGAAACCCTACTTGTAAACCCTAACCCTAATTTTAAACCCTAGTTTGAAACCCTAACCCTAGTTTGAAACCCTAGTTTGAAACCCTAACCCTCGTTTAAAACCCTACTTGTAAACCCTAACCCTAGTTTAAAACCCTAGTTCGAAACCCTAACCCTATTTCAAAACCCTAGTTTGAAACCCTAACCCTCGTTTAAAACCTTAGTTTGAAACCCTAACCCTACTTGTAAACCCTAACCCTAGTTTTAAACCCTAGTTTGAAACCCTAACCCTAGTTTGAATCCCTAGTTTGAAACCCTAACCCTCGTTTAAAACCCTACTTGTTAACCCTAACCCTAGTTCAAAACCCTAGTTTGAAACCCTAACCCTAGTTCAAAACTCTAGTTTGAAACCCTAACCCTAGTTCAAAACCCTAGTTTGAAACCCTAACCCTAGTTTGAAACCCTACTTGTAAACCCTAACCCTAATTTTAAACCCTAGTTTGAAACCCTAACCCTAGTTTGAAACCCTAGTTTGAAACCCTAACCCTCGTTTAAAACCCTACTTGTAAACCCTAACCCTAGTTCAAAACCCTAGTTTGAAACCCTAACCCTAGTTCAAAACCCTAGTTTGAAACCCTAACCCTAGTTCAAAACCCTAGTTTGAAACCCTAACCCTAGTTTGAAACCCTACTTGTAAACCCTAACCCTAATTTTAAACCCTAGTTTGAAACCCTAACCCTAGTTTGAAACCCTAGTTTGAAACCCTAACCCTCGTTTAAAACCCTACTTGTAAACCCTAACCCTAGTTTAAAACCCTAGTTTGAAACCCTAACCCTCGTTTAAAACCCTAGTTTGAAACCCTAACCCTAGTTCAAAACCCTAGTTTGAAACCCTAACCCTAGTTCAAAACCCTAGTTTGAAACCCTAACCCTAGTTCAAAACCCTAGTTTGAAACCCTAACCCTAGTTTGAAAACCCTACTTGTAAACCCTAACCCTAGTTTGAAACCCTAGTTTGAAACCCTAACCCTCGTTTAAAACCCTAGTTTGAAACCCTAACCCTTGTTTAAAACCCTAGTTTGAAACCGTAACCCTAGTTTAAAACCCTACTTGTATAACCTAACCCTAGTTCAAAACCCTAGTTTGAAACCTAACCCTAGTTTGAAACCCTACTTGTAAACCCTAACCCTAGTTTAAAACCCTACTTGTAAACCCTAACCCTAGTTTTAAACCCTAGTTTGAAACCCTAACCCTAGTTTGAAACCCTACTTGTAAACCCTAACCCTAATTTTAAACCCTAGTTTGAAACCCTAACCCTAGTTTGAAACCCTAGTTTGAAACCCTAACCCTCGTTTAAAACCCTACTTGTAAACCCTAACCCTAGTTTAAAACCCTAGTTTGAAACCCTAACCCTCGTTTAAAACCCTAGTTTGAAACCCTAACCCTAGTTCAAAACCCTAGTTTGAAACCCTAACCCTAGTCCAAAACCCTAGTTTGAAACCCTAACCCTAGTTCAAAACCCTAGTTTGAAACCCTGACCCTCGCTTAAAACCCTAGTTTGAAACCCTAACCCTAGTTCAAAACTCTAGTTTGAAACCCTAACCCTCGTTTAAAACCCTAGTTTGAAACCCTAACCCTCGTTTAAAACCCTACTTGTAAACCCTAACCCTAGTTTTAAACCCTAGTTTGAAACCCTAACCCTAGTTTGAAACCCTAGTTTGAAACCCTAACCCTCGTTTAAAACCCTACTTGTAAACCCTAACCCTAGTTCAAAACCCTAGTTTGAAACCCTAACCCTAGTTCAAAACCCTAGTTTGAAACCCTAACCCTAGTTTGAAACCCTACTTGTAAACCCTAACCCTAATTTTAAACCCTAGTTTGAAACCCTAACCCTAGTTTGAAACCCTAGTTTGAAACCCTAACCCTCGTTTAAAACCCTACTTGTAAACCCTAACCCTAGTTTAAAACCCTAGTTCGAAACCCTAACCCTATTTCAAAACCCTAGTTTGAAACCCTAACCCTCGTTTAAAACCTTAGTTTGAAACCCTAACCCTACTTGTAAACCCTAACCCTAGTTTTAAACCCTAGTTTGAAACCCTAACCCTAGTTTGAATCCCTAGTTTGAAACCCTAACCCTCGTTTAAAACCCTACTTGTTAACCCTAACCCTAGTTCAAAACCCTAGTTTGAAACCCTAACCCTAGTTCAAAACTCTAGTTTGAAACCCTAACCCTAGTTCAAAACCCTAGTTTGAAACCCTAACCCTAGTTTGAAACCCTACTTGTAAACCCTAACCCTAATTTTAAACCCTAGTTTGAAACCCTAACCCTAGTTTGAAACCCTAGTTTGAAACCCTAACCCTCGTTTAAAACCCTACTTGTAAACCCTAACCCTAGTTCAAAACCCTAGTTTGAAACCCTAACCCTAGTTCAAAACCCTAGTTTGAAACCCTAACCCTAGTTCAAAACCCTAGTTTGAAACCCTAACCCTAGTTTGAAACCCTACTTGTAAACCCTAACCCTAATTTTAAACCCTAGTTTGAAACCCTAACCCTAGTTTGAAACCCTAGTTTGAAACCCTAACCCTCGTTTAAAACCCTACTTGTAAACCCTAACCCTAGTTTAAAACCCTAGTTTGAAACCCTAACCCTCGTTTAAAACCCTAGTTTGAAACCCTAACCCTAGTTCAAAACCCTAGTTTGAAACCCTAACCCTAGTTCAAAACCCTAGTTTGAAACCCTAACCCTAGTTCAAAACCCTAGTTTGAAACCCTAACCCTAGTTTGAAAACCCTACTTGTAAACCCTAACCCTAGTTTGAAACCCTAGTTTGAAACCCTAACCCTCGTTTAAAACCCTACTTGTAAACCCTAACCCTAGTCTAAAACCCTAGTTTGAAACCCTAACCCTAGTTCAAAACCCTAGTTTGAAACCCTAACCCTAGTTCAAAACCCTAGTTTGAAACCCTAACCCTAGTTTGAAACCCTACTTGTAAACCTTAACCCTAGTTTTAAACCCTAGTTTGAAACCCTAACCCTAGTTTGAAACCCTAGTTTGAAACCCTAACCCTCGTTTAAAACCCTACTTGTAAACCCTAACCCTAGTTCAAAACCCTAGTTTGAAACCCTAACCCTCGTTTAAAACCCTACTTGTAAACCCTAACCCTCATGTAAAACCCTAGTTTGAAACCCTAACCCTAGTTCAAAACCCTAGTTTGAAACCCTAACCCTAGTTCAAAACCCTAGTTTGAAACCCTAACCCTAGTTCAAAACCCTAGTTTGAAACCCTAACCCTAGTTCAAAACCCTAGTTTGAAACCCTAACCCTCGTTTAAAACCCTAGTTTGAAACCCTAACCCTAGTTTAAAACCCTACTTGTAAACCCTAACCCTAGTTCAAAACTCTAGTTTGAAACCCTAACCCTAGTTCAAAACCCTAGTGTGAAACCCTAACCCTAGTTTGAAACCCTACTTGTAAACCCTAACCCTAGTTCAAAACCCTAGTTTGAAACCCTAACCCTAGTTTGAAACCCTAGTTTGAAACCCTAACCCTAGTTTAAAACCCTACTTGTAAACCCTAACCCTCGTTTAAAACCCTAGTTTGAAACCCTAACCCTCGTTTAAAACCCTACTTGTAAACCCTAACCCTAGTTTTAAACCCTAGTTTGAAACCCTAACCCTAGTTTAAAACCCTACATGTAAACCCTAACCCTAGTTCAAAACCCTAGTTTGAAACCCTAACCCTAATTTTAAACCCTAGTTTGAAACCCTAACCCTAGTTTGAAACCCTAGTTTGAAACCCTAACCCTCGTTTAAAACCCTACTTGTAAACCCTAACCCTAGTTCAAAACCCTAGTTTGAAACCCTAACCCTAATTTGAAACCCTACTTGTAAACCCTAACCCTAATTTTAAACCCTAGTTTTAAACCCTAACCCTAGTTTGAAACCCTAGTTTGAAACCCTAACCCTCGTTTAAAACCCTACTTGTAAACCCTAACCCTAGTTCAAAACCCTAGTTTGAAACCCTAACCCTAGTTCGAAACCCTAACCCTAGTTCAAAACCCTAGTTTGAAACCCTAACCCTAGTTCAAAACCCTAGTTTGAAACCCTAACCCTAGTTCAAAACCCTAGTTTGAAACCCTAACCCTAGTTTAAAACCCTAGTTCGAAACCCTAACCCTATTTCAAAACCCTAGTTTGAAACCCTAACCCTCGTTTAAAACCCTAGTTTGAAACCCTGACCCTCGTTTAAAACCCTACTTGTAAACCCTAACCCTCATGTAAAACCCTAGTTTGAAACCCTAACCCTCGTTTAAAACCCTACTTGTAAACCCTAACCCTAGTTCAAAACCCTAGTTTGAAACCCTAACCCTAGTTTGAAACCCTACTTGTAAACCCTAACCCTAGTTCAGAACCCTAGTTTGAAACCCTAACCCTAGTTCAAAACCCTAGTTTGAAACCCTAACCCTAGTTTGAAACCCTACTTGTAAACCCTAACCCTAGTTTTAAACCCTAGTTTGAAACCCTGACCCTCGTTTAAAACCCTACTTGTAAACCCTAACCCTCATGTAAAACCCTAGTTTGAAACCCTAACCCTCGTTTAAAACCCTACTTGTAAACCCTAACCCTAGTTCAAAACCCTAGTTTGAAACCCTAACCCTAGTTCAAAACCCTAGTTTGAAACCCTAACCCTAGTTCAAAACCCTAGTTTGAAACCCTAACCCTAGTTCAAAACCCTAGTTTGAAACCCTAACCCTAGTTTGAAACCCTACTTGTAAACCCTAACCCTAATTTTAAACCCTAGTTTGAAACCCTAACCCTAGTTTGAAACCCTAGTTTGAAACCCTAACCCTCGTTTAAAACCCTACTTGTAAACCCTAACCCTAGTTCAAAACCCTAGTTTGAAACCCTAACCCTAGTTTGAAACCCTACTTGTAAACCCTAACCCTAATTTTAAACCCTAGTTTGAAACCCTAACCCTAGTTTGAAACCCTAGTTTGAAACCCTAACCCTCGTTTAAAACCCTACTTGTAAACCCTAACCCTAGTTCAAAACCCTAGTTTGAAACCCTAACCCTAGTTCAAAACCCTAGTTTGAAACCCTAACCCTAGTTTGAAACCCTACTTGTAAACCCTAACCCTAATTTTAAACCCTAGTTTGAAACCCTAACCCTAGTTTGAAACCCTAGTTTGAAACCCTAACCCTCGTTTAAAACCCTACTTGTAAACCCTAACCCTAGTTTAAAACCCTAGTTCGAAACCCTAACCCTATTTCAAAACCCTAGTTTGAAACCCTAACCCTCGTTTAAAACCCTAGTTTGAAACCCTAACCCTACTTGTAAACCCTAACCCTAGTTTTAAACCCTAGTTTGAAACCCAAACCCTAGTTTGAATCCCTAGTTTGAAACCCTAACCCTCGTTTAAAACCCTACTTGTTAACCCTAACCCTAGTTCAAAACCCTAGTTTGAAACCCTAACCCTAGTTCAAAACCCTAGTTTGAAACCCTAACCCTAGTTCAAAACCCTAGTTTGAAACCCTAACCCTAGTTTGAAACCCTACTTGTAAACCCTAACCCTAATTTTAAACCCTAGTTTGAAACCCTAACCCTAGTTTGAAACCCTAGTTTGAAACCCTAACCCTCGTTTAAAACCCTACTTGTAAACCCTAACCCTAGTTCAAAACCCTACTTGTAAACCCTAACCCTAATTCAAAACCCTAGTTTGAAACCCTAACCCTAGTTTGAAACCCTAGTTTGAAACCCTAACCCTCGTTTAAAACCCTACTTGTAAACCCTAACCCTAGTTTAAAACCCTAGTTCGAAACCCTAACCCTATTTCAAAACCCTAGTTTGAAACCCTAACCCTCGTTTAAAACCCTAGTTTGAAACCCTAACCCTACTTGTAAACCCTAACCCTAGTTTTAAACCCTAGTTTGAAACCCTAACCCTAGTTTGAAACCCTAGTTTGAAACCCTAACCCTCGTTTAAAACCCTACTTGTAAACCCTAACCCTAGTTTAAAACCCTAGTTTGAAACCCTAACCCTAGTTCAAAACCCTAGTTTGAAACCCTAACCCTAGTTCAAAACCCTAGTTTGAAACCCTAACCCTAGTTTGAAACCCTACTTGTAAACCCTAACCCTAATTTTAAACCCTAGTTTGAAACCCTAACCCTAGTTTGAAACCCTAGTTTGAAACCCTAACCCTCGTTTAAAACCCTACTTGTAAACCCTAACCCTAGTTCAAAACCCTAGTTTGAAACCCTAACCCTAGTTTGAAACCCTACTTGTAAACCCTAACCCTAATTTTAAACCCTAGTTTGAAACCCTAACCCTAGTTTGAAACCCTAGTTTGAAACCCTAACCCTCGTTTAAAACCCTACTTGTAAACCCTAACCCTAGTTCAAAACCCTAGTTTGAAACCCTAACCCTAGTTCAAAACCCTAGTTTGAAACCCTAACCCTAGTTTGAAACCCTACTTGTAAACCCTAACCCTAATTTTAAACCCTAGTTTGAAACCCTAACCCTAGTTTGAAACCCTAGTTTGAAACCCTAACCCTCGTTTAAAACCCTACTTGTAAACCCTAACCCTAGTTTAAAACCCTAGTTCGAAACCCTAACCCTATTTCAAAACCCTAGTTTGAAACCCTAACCCTCGTTTAAAACCCTAGTTTGAAACCCTAACCCTACTTGTAAACCCTAACCCTAGTTTTAAACCCTAGTTTGAAACCCAAACCCTAGTTTGAATCCCTAGTTTGAAACCCTAACCCTCGTTTAAAACCCTACTTGTTAACCCTAACCCTAGTTCAAAACCCTAGTTTGAAACCCTAACCCTAGTTCAAAACCCTAGTTTGAAACCCTAACCCTAGTTCAAAACCCTAGTTTGAAACCCTAACCCTAGTTTGAAACCCTACTTGTAAACCCTAACCCTAATTTTAAACCCTAGTTTGAAACCCTAACCCTAGTTTGAAACCCTAGTTTGAAACCCTAACCCTCGTTTAAAACCCTACTTGTAAACCCTAACCCTAGTTCAAAACCCTACTTGTAAACCCTAACCCTAATTCAAAACCCTAGTTTGAAACCCTAACCCTAGTTTGAAACCCTAGTTTGAAACCCTAACCCTCGTTTAAAACCCTACTTGTAAACCCTAACCCTAGTTTAAAACCCTAGTTCGAAACCCTAACCCTATTTCAAAACCCTAGTTTGAAACCCTAACCCTCGTTTAAAACCCTAGTTTGAAACCCTAACCCTACTTGTAAACCCTAACCCTAGTTTTAAACCCTAGTTTGAAACCCTAACCCTAGTTTGAAACCCTAGTTTGAAACCCTAACCCTCGTTTAAAACCCTACTTGTAAACCCTAACCCTAGTTTAAAACCCTAGTTTGAAACCCTAACCCTAGTTCAAAACCCTAGTTTGAAACCCTAACCCTCGTTTAAAACCCTACTTGTAAGCCCTAACCCTAGTTTGAAAACCCTAGTTTGAAACCCTAACCGTTTAGAGGCAGCCTTGGATTCCATCAGATTGCTATTGAATACGTCTCACACACTGCCAGTTTTCTTTTTTCCAGTATCTGGTTCCACATCCCGATGCATGAGTCATAGTTTAAATAAGGTCACTTGCCCATTACACTTTGTGAGCATGAAGAAAGCTGTCGAGACACAGCTCAGGACATTCGGAACACTTTTACAATCTAATGACATACACTCCAAAAGCTTTTTCGATTTTTTTGCTTTTCAGTTTGCGCTCAGTTTGAAATGACACTGTCAAACGTCCCATCTCTACGATGACGATCGTGTTTTCAAGACTGTAACGTTTTAAAACGCCAACGCCCACACCATGACTTTCTTTGAATAATACTTGCCCCCGCCATCTCCATCCGTCTTTCGCTGTTGACCTCTCCTCTCCTCACCATCACCGGAGACAGACGCATGAGCCGGCAGTGTGAAAGGTCAGAAATGTCTTCATGATGTCGCAATGGAGCACAGACTGCTCATGGAAAGGAGACCTTAAGAGTTGCTCAGAGTATGTAAAAGACAGAACGGGCATTATGAGTTAAGAGCATGTCGAATCTCATTGTACACTTATATTTAAAAACTTCTATTGTCGATTTGATTGTCCGGGTGTATAGTTGATCAATCGATCTACTTACAGTACGTTAATTACTGTGTGCTTTAATACTAAAGTTATCTTTTTTCAAAAAAATTAAAAACATAACATATTTTCTTGGTGTTTTATGTGGGGATTAATTGCATTTCTATTTATGCGAATGGGTAAAGATACTGTCAGCTTTCAGTGTTTTGAGACGTCGTCGTCTGGTAACGTACAAGCAACGCATGTACATGATCAAATGTATTTTTAGCCTGTGAATGAATGAAGGCGAGAAGCCAGTTTGACAGTCAAATGAATGTCGCCATCTAAGCGCAGTGGGTCTACTAGAGCAGTTGCAGGAGAGTTTGGTTTGTGCAGCAGAGGAAGATAAATGATACAATTAAACACAACTTGATGGCACCTCAATGACTAATGATGTTTCCTTCCTCCCTGTCTGAGGACACACAAACACACTTGCTAGTAAGTAAGCACTGAGGATTCTGTGTGTGCGTGTGTGTGTGTGTGTTTCCGGGGGGATTAGAGTCTGTTTCATGCTTTCCGTCCCTTTATAGACAAACGGTCAGAGGCATTAATACAACGAGACAGTGTGGAAGACAAATTTACTTTAAGATTTTGCACTTTCTCAATATGTATAGTATGATGCATAGTAGTTACACTTTCATGTAGGTACCTCAAATTATCGCTCGCAACAAAAGCAAAATAGGAAAGCAAAAAAAAAAAAAAAATCGATCAAGTGATGGCTCATTACTAAAAAAAACAAAAAACAATACAAAACTGTTTTTTTTTTTACGCTGGTACTGTATATATCAGATATAACCAAGCCCTGCCACGAAGAGCAAAAATCTGTAATTGATGCCCCTGTTAAAAGGTTTATTTCCCATAAATACCACAAGATTGCAGCAAAGCACTTTTTGGGGCCTAAATGAAACTCCTCAACTCAACGTCGACATAGTTTATTGACACCAAAATGTCACAAGATGGCGGCAAAACAATAGAAGCACATAAACTGCTACTATTTGAAATGTGAATATGTACCTGTGTTCTCTTGTTTAAAAATTTAAAAAGAAAAGCAAATACTTACCTCTTATGAGAACGCTTCAACGAATTTCCTGAAGAAAAACAGCCAGGGACATTTTGCATGGCCTTTTTTTTTTTGTCCGCTAGCTGCAACAAAATACGCTTGGAATTTTAACCTTTCTATTTTGAAGCCAGATTTCAAAAAAGTCAAAAGAAAGACAAAGAGAGCAAGTAAGACTAAGTTAGAGAATCGGTACACTGAAAAGTAACTTCACAAAGGTTAGCAAGGTAAGCTAGCACTAGCGTTAAACCCTAAGCTGTTTTTAAGATTGTGCTATATGCTAACCGTTGCAAATTCACTTTGGCTACAACACTACGCGTTCTGTAATCGAAGCGCTGACTGTACATAATTGTACACTTCGTACTCGCCGGTACTCACTGTTTTAGCTATACGCTAGCAAACTTCCTGTAGTGTTAAAGGTCGGACTGAGCAGAAGCTTTTAAGCTTGCGTGCGATAATTAGTTTCCCTCATTAAAATGGACGTCAAGCTTTGTTGTGCCATCTGGAGCCACTGCCCTGCCTCCTGTTGACTCGCCAATTTCAGCTCCTTGTTCCTGGACACCGCACGTTTCCATCAGCAAGTGTGCGTGTGCGTGTGCGTTGCCAGGTAATAGACGAACTGCACGTCAACCAAGCGCTCACCAAGCGGGAGTTTAAAATGAATCCCCGTAACTGTTAACGTCGCGACGATTCATGCTAGTAACTTTAATGTCGAACACAGTGTATTTCATTGAATGAATGAATGTGGGATCGAACGAGTGGCATAATTCGAGCAGCTGCCCCTCGCTTTTTCGCACGGTGTTGCTGTAATTTACGCAAGTGCAGGCTAAATATGAGTTAAACCGCCTCTGCTCGCCACATTCTTTGCAAAGTTACATTGGCTGTATTGTATGCTGGGCACAAGGAGGCTCGCACATAAATCATGCTGATGTCTGTGTCACATGCTTTTTGGGTCAAATATGCAGCCAAGACCTTTTGTACCTTTATGTATGAATTTATTTTGTTTTTATATTAGGATTCGTTTTTACAAAGTGTTTATGCAATATTAAATGCCCTATTCAAATTGATACTGGTATTTTTCAAGTACTAAAGTGATATCATTCCTGCAGGTGTTACAAGTTTGAAATCCCTGCAATTGTAATGTAATCGTATTTTAAAATGGAAACAAAAACAAAATAAGAAATCGTAAGTTGTCAAGTTTTTAAAATATGTTGCATCATCTTCCAGATGGGATAAATTGTACTTTTAGTGTAGCGTACTAATTATATGAGACTACTTGCCTCAAAGGTATTGTGCTATAAAAACAAACGTTTCATAAAAAAATACAAATTAGAAATTGCGAGTTGTGTCCACAGTCATGCACATCTATTTTATTTCTCCAGCTAATCAGCAAACGATTCACTCAGATGGCTTTTTATTGCGAAATAAGCATCCACCATTCACGCTTCGCCGTAAAATTCAAGCACTTTTCAAACGAACTGAACATTGTGTCTGCCCACGATTCACACAAGTCAAAACTTAACAGAAAACATCGCGGGGAGGGGGGGGGGGGGAAGCGGCGCGTTTTCACTTCCAACACCTATGAGGACGGCGCCGCGTATCGAATGCTTTGTCTGCCATTGCGCTCACCCTTTTTAAAATTTGATTCAGCGGGGTGGAAGAAAACATGAAGGAAAAAAAAAAAAAAAAGACATCATGAAAAGGAAGAGGCAAGAGGAAGAGTGGCTGCGGCCTGTTGTCGTCAATTGTTGTTGGGAGATGTGGCTGGTGGATGAAGGGCAGTGAGTCATCGTACTCTTAACAAGAGCCTCATTCTGTGCCAGATGCAGTGCGACGTACGTCCGCAAGCGCGCGTCTGTGTATGCCAAGTCTTCGTGTCTGCGGGAGTGTGATTCGGCGCGTGCACGTGTTCATGCAAAGGAGCGCGCTGGGTTTTGCTGAGGGGCAAAGCGCAAGGCAAAATCAAAATTTGGCGGGCCTATATCAAAGCTAACATTCACAAACTGACCTCATCTGGTACAAAAAGAGATTAGAAATATGTAATATTGCTGCTAAATTCTTTCTATTCAGTCATTGTTGTGATTTTTAAAAATCCTTATTGATTTAACGATCGCGCCGCTAACTTTATACATTGCACGACAGATTTTTTTTAAATTTCATTTATTTTATTGCCAGCCTATTTTACTATCCCAAATTAAAAAAAAGAAAAAGACCGCGACAAATTGAGTGATATCTAAATAAACAATGCATAAAAAGTTTCAACACAAAGTCATTTGATGGTGATAGACATGTAACATGAACGAGAAAATGACCTATGAACATTAACACTTGATTCTTAGTTCCGAAATAATTTTTTGCTATTCGCCCATGTGAGATATCAAATGAGAGCGGATCTCGCAAGTGTGATGATTCACGAGCTGCAAATAATCCGTTTCTGCAAATAACCACGTTGGGGTGTGTGCGCGCGTGTGCGTGAGGATACTAAAAGGAGGCAAGTCAGTGTCAGTATGACGAACTGTTGCTAAGCAGCGCTGGTTGCTAGGTGGTGCAGCGTGGCGAAAAGGGGGGGGGACGTTGGGGGACACACATTTGCAGTCACTGATGGAATCTGAGGGCTTACCTCGACGCGCGAGCATGTGGTGTGTGTTTGTGTTTTCAATGAACAAATACACGAGCGCAAAAGGATTCTGTATATCTAACCCTAGAAGACTAACGTCGGGTGATTTGCACCCACAATTTTTTTTTATTTTCTTTTATGTGATATTTTGTATTGGGAAATTAAAGAAGACCACTGCCAATTTGGCATACAGTGTTGTACTTTTACATTATTACTAATTTTAATGTTGGAGTTCTTTGGCTAACAAGGGATTCTAGTCCACAAAAGCTCAGGTGACAATCTCAAGATGGCCACTACAGTTTTTACTTTTGCAACCTTATTATTATTTATTATTAAAGTCAACCCAAACATTTTTTTCAAGAATATGTTCGATACAGGCCCACTATTTGAAAAATATCATGAATATGAAATATGAGTTAAGCAACAAAATCCACCCATCTCTGGGGGCGGCCATTTTGTCACTTTTGTCGACTGGAAATGACATCACAGATCGGGCTCGGATAACGACCACCTGTTTGCTCAAGCTGAGCTATGACCTGTCGTGTTCTGAGCCCTGAGGGTGTGTGATGTCATTTTCAGTCGACAGAAGTGACAAAATGGCCGCCCCCGGAGATGGGTGGATTTCGTTGCTTAACTCATATTCCATAAACGCAATATTAATCAGAATGCTGTGTTTCAACTAGTGGGTCTACATAGAACATATTCTTAAAAAATATATGTTTGGGTTGACTTCCGCTTTGTTTTGAGCCCTGAGGGTGTGTGATGTCATTTTCAGTCGACAGAAGTGACAAAATGGCCGCCCCCGGAGATGGGTGGATTTTGTTGCTTAACTCTTTAAAAAATATATGTTTGGGTTGACTTCCGCTTTTAATAGTGCTATGTACCAGTCAACAACGTGTTCATCTTGTTATTGCGCATCCTTCCAATGATCACAGAGAGAGAAACACCCTTTCGCTTAGTGTGAAATGAGCAGCAGGGAAAAGCTCTTTGGGTTTGCTTTCGTTCCCTATTGTGCATTTTTGTTTTCACTCCTCACTTTTGTCCTTTTTTTTTTTTTTCCCCCCCTCTCTACGTGGTGCCGTTCCCATCAGTTCTGGCCGGCTCCACGCGAGTGAAGGAAACAGTTGGGGGGTTGGCGGGCCTTGACACGGGCAGCCATTTGTAGTCCAGGTTTTGCGCTGGCGGGTCCAGACGCCAGTCATAGTGCTTTAAGAGACGCACGCATGCTTCCTGCACCGAAACAAACCACAACAACAATGTTACATTTGCCCACGTATCTTTTTCTGCTTTTCCATCTGTAGAATAATATCCCGAACAGATCACATGACACTTAACGTTGACAGTGTTGCTCCGCGCTCCGCGTCACAGGAGCACCCCTTCACCCGGTTTTATTCTTTGCACAAAGTGCACGCTGAGTATCAAGGCCGCCGATATCAAAGGCACTCTTCCCTATTGGCTAACCTCTCGCCACACGCGACTGTTGGCCCACCGCCCTCTGATTTATGAATGAAGATTATCCCGATAGAGGGGGATGGGGCGGGACGAACACGCCGGGGGAAGACGAAGGGGGCGGAAGAAGCGATGGAATGGAGGATGGAAGACGAGGACGGGGGAAGGCGATGAGTCACATCCATGACCTAGATCCCCGCGGTCTACTTTTCACACTGGTCACGCCCTTCTCGTGTGTGTGTGCGTGCGTGTGCACGGAGGGATTCTGTCTGTTCCGTTGCCATCACCAAACAGCGACACGGGACACGTGCTGCGGTCGTGGGGAATAAACGGGGTACACACGTCGCAACAATTAGGCCGAATTTGCCAATCCCCCGTTGCAATTAGAGTCAGCGATTGGACGGTTGGACAAGGAGAAGAGTTACCAAACAAATAAAATGGCGCGTACGTTTCAAAATATCAAACAAGATGTAAAAAAAAAAAAAAAACACATTTTTTTGATTGATATTTGTGTGCCCTAAATTCATCGCGATGTGCATTGTAGCATATTCACCGCATCATCAACGGTGCTATTCAAGGCCGAAGTTTCTTAGTTGAACATTGACCTAAAATATTTGAGTGTTTTTCTCCGCCACTGGCGCGGGGTTATCATTTCTCATGAAAGGCAATGATTCTTTTGCAAGTTCATTCTTTGGGGCTTGCCTGCTCCACTTTTTAGCCATGCTGCCGCATCCCAATGGCGTCGTTGCAACCAATAAAAGCAATACTAAAAGGCAATAAAAAAGGAGTTGAGTCCCTGAACCTTTCTATTTAAAGTGGAAGTCAACCCAAACATGATTTTTTTTCAACAATATTTTCTATGCAGACTCACAAGTTGAAACAAGGCAATATGATTAATATGAGCAGTTAAGCAGCAAAATCCACCCGTTTTTAGCCATATCTGGGGGCGGCCATTTTGTCACTTTTGTCGACTGAAAATGACATCACAGATAGGGCTCGGATAACGACCACCTGTTTTCTGAAGCTGAGCTATGATTGGTCGTTATCTGAGCCCTGAGGGTGTGTGATGTCATTTTCAGTCGACAGAAGTGACAAAATGGCCGCCCCCGGGGATGGGTGGATTTTGTTGCTTAACTCATATTCCGTAAACACAACATTAATCAGAATGTCGATTTGACTTCCGCTTTAACAATATTTACAAATGCTTTTGTTCGAACGTGAGAGTGGCAATTGCATTGCCAAGAGTTTGGGGTACATATAAATGGTTTCGGGTAATTGAGCACAACAGTTGGCTCGGCAAGTTGTGCAAATGAAGTGTAAGCGCAAGCACTGAAGTGTAATTGCTGTATCTCCCGAGTACGGTCCTGGTGGCTATGGTGAATGCCGCCCTTGGGAGCGGTTGGGGATTTCAACAGTTCTAAATTCCACACCTGGGAATTCAGACTTGTGGTCTGATATTGACGCAACACTTCATTTCATCATTCGCATGAACTGAGCCGACCATAGGTCACAGACGGCTTCGCACAAAAGCGCACAATTCAACATCAATTTGGTTTTCCGCCCCTTGTCGGTGTCCTTAAAAACCCCGCTCACACATTCAGAATTCAGAATTCACGTGGTGTCATTTTTGTTTATCGCTCACCTTAAGGAAGAAGTCCGTAAGTTTCGTACCGATGCAGTTTCGAGATCCGCTGCCGAAGGAACAAAGGAAGTGCTTGTGCTCTGCATTCCTACGCAATAAAACATCGTTAAGTGATTGCACAAAAAAATGTCAAATATGTGCGGGGAAGGTTAAAGGACAAAGAATTCAGTGGTTTTCAAGACACGAGTGCGCACGTCAGAATCGAACAAGGATCACTTCATGCTGTGAGATTGTCAGCGACAAAATGATATCACATACGACGATTCGAATATGACATCTATGTCACCGCTTTAAAATCGAAAAAGGCGAAAATTGCAATTTTTTCTGTTCTTTTTAAAGTCATGCTTTGCAGTGTATTTCCACTCCACTAACGTCAGCCATCTTGGCTTTGATATGATCCTAAATGCAATATCCTGATACTGAGCTCTAATAAAGTTCCACTCGACAGTGAGCCTAGCCGAGTCCCACGTCTATTCTGCCACTTTTGCCGAGATCCGTTTGAAATAAAACTGCAGGTTTGCCAACGACGTGCTGATACCGGACCGCGTCCCCCACCCCGATCACGACTAATGCATCCTGAAACCTGAGCTCTGATTAAAGCAAAACAGGAAGCATTAGTGGGCCCTGTGTCTGTGTGTCTGTGTGTGTGTGTGTGTGTGTGTGTGTGTGTGTGTGTGTGTGTGTGCGTGTGAGACAGTCTAAAGTGTTCATTGCGCCAACCCTCAATAATAGTTTAATGCACCAGAAGGCTGATCATGAAGAAGCAGGATGCGTCGCAGGCAATTCTGAGAGACGAGAGGAAGTCTTTTCAAGAAATCCAACGTAAACGATCAAACGTGATGAAAATGGAGGAAGTGAGTGAGAGACGTCGATTCTAATCTAATCCTTGATTCATCTATAAAGGCATTTGGATACATTTGGTGGAACTTGCCCGCCATCAAAAATCTTTGGGATGAACCAGGACAAAGCTTGTGGGCCAGGAACACGAATTAACAGGGCATCCATCTCCTTGTTTTGTGAGAGAAATATCATCTCCAAAAACGTTAGGATGACCAGTTGCTTATTGTGAGGAGAGTGCTGAAAAAGAACACGCCTTTGTCCAATCTTGTATTTTTACGGCCTAGAAAATGAGACCAATCTAACCGTTGAAGTGACCTAATACCTGCACAACTCATTGGATTTTTGAAAATCAAACTACCCATCAATCCGTCCATTCCGTGTACCAGTCAGATTTAAACTCATGTTAAATCGGGAGTCGGCGCACACCTACGACACAGACCCAAAAGTATGACGGTGACGCCGCAATGCTTCATTGTCATTACGCTGATCTTGTGGCGACCATTGCTGTGTTTTTCCCGAAAACTGCATTTCATAGGCCATAACAAAATCTGCCAAAATGACTTATGGGTTGATTCAATCAAAGTTGAACTTTTTGATCATAACTCCGAAAGGTATATTTTAAGCCCCGATTCGATTTAATATTCGATTTCCAGTTCCCGATATTCGATTCTATTCGATTTTTAAAAAATTGCTACCATGCTTGTCTATGTGCAATTGTGTGGTTCTGCAGCCATCCACAAACACGCAAAAGCATCATTTGATCTACACTTTCAAAATGTGCTATGCATCTGGAATGAAAAAAACGTTTCAAGACGGATAATTTTCTAGATGAATTTAATCAACTCGATTTTCGATCAATCGTTACATCCCTAATTGTGTTGTACAAGTTAGGTCACGTTAATGCTGGAAAAAGTCTTCAAAAGATTTATCTCGGTCAAATTTTTTTTTTTTTTTACGTCACAAAAACCTGGCATTTGATCAGGGGTGTGTAGACTTTTCATAACCACTGCATATGAGCTGCTCATTGTAATATCCTCTAAATTACACGGAGGCATGTCACGACTTGCGCAGCACAAACTTCCTGTTCTAAGATCTAAAGGAGATTACAAGCTGCAGTAGCTTGATTTCTTATCGGCGTGCGGCAGCATTTCCGACCGACGTATCTTCGACCGCAGCCTGCGTGGGCGTCCGCCTGATAGGAACGATCATACACCGACTCGACTATTTGCTTCCGACTGGAAAAGCACACGTCCGCGAGCTGATGATGCGTACACGGACACACCATACGCGCATCCATCTTACTAAAACACACACAAATGCTGATTGGCTTATACTCTGGTTATAGTAGGTGGGCTTGTTACGCAAGAGGACTGCAGTCGTTCAAGCAAACAGGCAGGTGGCAAGAAAAGGAGCCTGGCAACTATCGGGGCAGACAGGCAAACACCGTCCCCCAGGACGACTGACAGATGGACAAGCAGAGACGGAGCACTGTGGGAGGAGGAGAGCCAACGAGACCGGAAGAACAATGGAGGGATAAATACATCCGTCATGTTGTTTGGAGTGAATTCATATGAAGATCTCCGATGGCGTCAATCAAAACGAAGCACGATTTATTCTCGCAATGGATAAATTGGTTCCCCGCAGGCGCAGGTGTAGGGATGTTGCAATACAATAATTATCAGGATATTGTGGAGAGGTTGGCGAAGTATAAAAAGCTCACGATATTGTAAAAAAAAAAAGAAAAAAGAAAAAGCTCATATTAAAACAAACAAAAAAAAACATCACGAGATTTAGTTTTTGTACATAACAGCATTCACAAAGAAAGAGGCTTGGCCAGTCATGCATCAAATTAAAACACACTAATAAACTAACCACCAGAGGGTGCTGGAACTGCACAAATGGAAAACTTGGGCTTTTGAAGCGGGAAGTCAACCCTAACATATTTTTTTCAAGAATCTGTTGTATGTTGTTCCACTAGTTAAAACAAGGCATTCTGATAAATATTATATTTGTGGAATAAGAGTTAATCGTCCGGTTTTTAGCCATCTCCGGGGGCGGCCATTTTGTCACTTCTGTCGACATCGCAGTTGCTCAGGGCTCAGGTAACGACCAATCACAGCTCATCTGTTTTCTGAAGCTGAGCCATGATTGGTCGTTATCTGAGCCCCGAGCAGTTGTGATGTCATTTTCAGTCGACAGAAATGACAAAATGGCCGCCCCCTAAGATGGTTCAAAACGGGTGGATTTTGCTGCTTAACTCATATTCAACAACGCAATATTAATCAGAGTGCCGTGTTTCAACTAGTGGGCCTACATAGAAGATATTCTTGAAAAAAAAAATGTTTGGGTTGACTTGCTGCTATTAATATCGTTACATGACGACGACAATATATTGTGGCAACTTTAATATCACAGCTGACATCCCTAGTCAGCTGACATTCATGTTTAAGCACTCACGACCAGCATCACCCACCTCAAACGTGTCTCAGACATGGTCAAAATGACGCAAAAAGGAAACATTTTCAAGCAGAACACACACGCACACACATGGGGAAATCCCCATTGGTAAAAGCCGGCACGAGGTAGCCAGAGTTACCACGGCAGCTGTCTTCAGTCTTTTGTTTACTTCCTGCGGAAGACGCCATTACTCGAAAATCCACACATTCTAGATATGACATTAACTTTCAGTTTGTGTTTGCAATAATAGCCCACAATTACAAATAGGTGAATAAGCCAAACGGTTTATATTCACATTGGGATGGGACTGTTCAATGGGGGGTTTATTAACCGATAAGGGGAATCCCACATTAATGGAGAACATTTTTCAGGAATTACCCTATTTCCACTCGGGAGTCGTGCTCACAAAAGGAAGAAAAATGAGATAGGATCTTGCTCTGACTCATTTTCTGTCTCCCATCCCATTCCACAAGGCATTATGGGAGAGAAATGAGAAAACGACTTCTCCCCCACCCTGTGAGCACACAGTCACACACGCGTGCGCGCACACGCTCACACACACACACACACACACTGGGGCACCCCCATTGGCAGAGACGGCATCATGTGACCCGGCTACCATGGCAGCAGGTTCCGGCATAGACACATTCATAGCTTTTTGCCCCTCTGCTGCGGCTGAATGAAGGAGCATGAATGAAAATAAACAGGTGAATGGTGGCAGCGAATGAATGGAAGCACTGCAGACGGAGCGAGTGAGGGGCAAAAGCAAGCAGATCAGGTTCAGATGGATGCCGCTGTCTCTTTGCGTTTCTTGGTTTGGTTCGCCAATCGAATTTGAAGTCTTTCAGTCCGCGCGGACGACGACTGGGTCATATTTGTGTGTTCAGCTGGGCTCTAGTTTCACCGGCTCCCATGAATACATGTTTGTCGACACGAGACACAAATCATACTTGAATGTATACATTTGCACCTTCTTTGATTTTTGAATAACTAATTTTATGAATTTTGTTTGGTCCAAGAGGAACTTACATAATTTGTGTTTCGAAGTAATGTTTTTTTGTCTTTATATATTTTTTACGTTTAAACTGGGGCGGTCAAAGTTAAAGCATTAACTATAAAGATTAATTAAAATATTAGAACGCACTAAAAAAAATTAACTGAGTTAACTCAGTTTTATTTACTCCCTGCAGCAGCTGACCTCTGCCCGCTGCGCAGCCAAACTTAGAGGACTGTTGCAAAGACGGACTTTTACGTACAGGTAGTTTTGCTTTAAAAATTTGCTTGGTGGCTCATTGGAGAAATCTAAAATAATTTGCACACTTCGCAAAGCCGAATTCAAATACAATAGTAGTTTTACGACTTTGGTGTATCGTTCAACTGTCGTATTTTACAGGAAAAGAATCGTATTCAAGGATAAAAGAAAGCTATTAGAACAGTTTTTGAATCATTAATTCCAAGATTTTTCTCCAGTAAGTATCCTTTCCAAGCTTTGTAAAAAAAATGTAGTTGAAAAATAAGATAAATCGCGATCAATTATGGAAAATTTTGCGATTAATTAGTAAAAATTGTAATCGCTTGACAGCACTAGTTTAAACTCATTCTTGTTTTGTACCAAAAAAATAATTGATTGAATAAATGATTGTTTAAATAATCATGATTTCAATTATTACCCCTCCCCCCAAAAATCACAATTAACCCTTGGCTTTCATGCATAGTGGTCACCACAGTGGACAGCTATTTAAAAGTTGCTATCGCCTGTATTAATTAATCAAAATTAAAAAATGTATTTTTAACCCTTTCATGCATGAATTATGATTTACTATTTAAAATATAAATATATTTTTTAGTTTGATTAATTAATTGCATGAAAGGGTTAATATTTCTTTCATAATCGAGCAGCCCTATCGGGCTGATGTTTTAGGTTCGCTTATCCGGCAATAAATCATTATGATCGGGCCCCACTTTCATTTGTCACTTTGAAAAAATACACGGATTTAACGATTCGGCCCTTGTTCACATGCGTTCGGTTCCCCGTCTTCAATGCTTGCGTGTGCTTTTTAATCAAATGCTTTTAATGTGGTCCGTTAGAGCGCAAACTGCGGTACTAACCTTCCGCTCCATCTCTCTGGCAGAAAGCTGTCAGGCTGCTCAAACACCTGCGGGTCCCTGTGGACGGCATGACTGATATAGATCGCACCGTATCCCTTTGGGACATGAAAACCAGCAAGGGTTGTGTCCTGCGCACACAAAGGCACAATCGCACAGTGTGGGTGTGTGACAATAAGACACGACACACGTGTCAAATTATATGACAGAAATGGGACACTTTTGAAGATTATTGAATTCACATTTTTCCAGTCAACTTCCCTGAGGCCTTTTTTTTTGTTGTTATTTTTCCCACTGGGCTCTAGTGAAAACAAGTCACCTTGGGGCAAAAAGTCCACTCACCCGGTCCGTTGCGTTCCAAATTCACCTTTTCACTGCATCCATTAGTCGCTTCGCTAATGGACTGCCACCCAACATAATCACTGTTCTTTTTTCTTATAGCCCCTTTCTCATTTCTAGCCCGGCCTCTCTCTGCTGGAGTGGAAAATCGGCAACAAATCTCTTTCTTTCTCCTTGTTCTCGCTGTGACATGACTGCCCTTGTGGAGTTCATTCACTTTCTCTCCACACACACACACACACACACACACACACACTTTCAAGTTTGCAAAAACTCGCATATTTTAGTTCCAGCTGACGGTGCTTCTACTTTTTCCACGTGACAGTGAATACTAATTGTCGTTTAGCCACCCGCGCCCACACATGACACGAGCTCATCATTTCACTCCTTCTGCGTTTCTACTTGTGAGTTGATGAGATATTTCTCTGGGGTACTGAGAGGTCTTGCTTGATGTTATAGTGATAAATCTATTTTTGATATCGCAAACTACAGTATGCAAAGGTGTGAAGAGCTTTGATTTTTTCTTAAAGCGGAAGTCAACCAAATGATGTTTTTGTAATATAAGATGATTGCCGTGGCCCGATGAAGGTCGGGAAAACGCTGTGCCATATAGAGCAAATCAACCTAAATATATTTTTTTCAATAATATGTTCCCAGCAGGCCCACTAGTTGAAACACGGCATTCGGATTAATTTTGTGTTTGTGGAATATAAATTAAGCAGCAAAATGCACTCGTTTTCAGCCATCCACGGGGGCGGCCATTTTGTTTTCTGTGGACTGAAAATGACATCACAACTGCTCGCAATGACCAATCGCGGCTGACCTATTTTCTGAATCTGAGCCGTGATTGGTCGTTGTGAGCAGCTGTGATGTCATTTTCAGTCCACAGAAGACAAAATGGCCGCCCCCGGAGATGGCTAAAAACGAGTGGATTAACACTTATTCCACAAACGCAATATTTATCAGAATGCCCTCTTTCAAATAGAGGGCTTGCATAGAACATATTCTTGAAAAAAAATGTTTGCGTTGACTTCCCTTTCAAGGATGTGGTTGCACTTTAAAAGAGAGGGATAAATTCCAAAATTCATCACCAATGATGCCTGTTTTATGCTCCAGCTTTACAACATGCAGTCTCTGCTGTACTTGTGCAAGCGTGTCTCCTTTTCCCCAGATGATCCCGAACCCTTTACGTCACGGGTTTGTGTTCCACGGAGGTCGCCAGCAATCAAAGTGTACTGAAGCCTTTCCCAGAAGTGACAAATGACTTTCCACTCGGCTTCACAGCATCACTCGCGCACATCGGCCCCACCGGCAAGCCCTCGGACTTCCATCCGGGGAAGCGTACCCGATCAATCACGCGGAAAGGATCAATGCCTCGGATTGGACTGTTGCGTAAACCCGCTTGATGAGGTTGCCAAAATCAAAATGTAGCCGGTGCATGTGCAAAAGCGGACGCTACGTGACTCTGGCTAAAAGGTAAATTGTCTTCAAAGACCGGATCATGCTGGCTGAGCGCTGATGTCACGCAGACGGCGATGTCATTTGTTTTATTGCATTTACATCTTCATAATAGCAGTAGTAGCTCATTTAGTTTTTAGCTCAGTTGTATGAGCATTAAAGTCGTGTGTAAGTACAAGACCCCCAACAATGACTTATTTCTATTTCCAATCAGGGGCGGAGCCAGAACGTGGCCAATGGGCGGGCCTGGAAAAAATCAGGGTGGGCCTGAATATTTCTCTCACTGAGCACAATCCTCCTGTCCTGAAACATCGTATATTCAAATAAAATGGCAAACTGAATAGGATGAAGTTCAGCTCTTCGTTAGACAATCACAATTATGCCATTCTTAATATTCAATCAACCAAAAAAACACAACGAAACACAAATTAAAAAAAAATAATAATTTATAAAAAATTTAAAAGTATATCAATTTTTCATGAATCTCACTGGGCGGGCAGCCTGTCAATCTGGGTGGGCACAGGCTCCGCCCCTGTTTCCATTACAAATGGTACCCAAATCTGAACATATCACTAATTGGCCCTTAGAGGAACCACTGCAATGTATTGTACACTGATTTACAATAAAAGTCAGAATAGTATAACACTTACAAAAACAATATCGTGTGAACAGAACAAACCTTCATAGTTTGTCAAAAAGTAGCCATGCAACATTCTTCTGTAGTTTGCCCAACACAGTAGCAGTATATCAAATCCCAAACCATGGATGTGGAAATGTTTAAAATGTACTGCAAATACGTTTAAATGTATAATTCCTGGCACTCTTCTTTTTTAATTTCTGAAACAGAAGCACTGTGAGTCTTCCTTCCTCCTTCCTTGCGCAGCTCTTTGAGAAGAGACCAGCTACTGCATTTACTGCAAAAGGTGGCCATCTACAGGAAAAGAGTGCAACATACAGAGGAGCACACAGCCTGTGTGCGGAGGACAAATAAGTCGAGGGGACATTTTCTGGCAAACTGGCTTTTTCATTTCTTTAACTCGTGACTGCCTTTCAACCACTCAAGTGCAGAATAACACATGTGAGTAAATGTTTTTGTGCGCTGCCTAGTTCGATAGCATGACATTCCAGTGTTCATTGTTGGCTTATCACATCAGGGGTGATTTGTTGGGCACTATTTTTTTTTTTTAACACCAGGAGCCCTTCCTTACGCAAGCCTTACATTTTTAATTTTTTTTTTTTTTAATTTGGACTTGGGACCTGATCGTGGCTGGGCAATGGGGCACTTGCGCGGACTCTGCATGGAAGGCAGCAGCATGTACCAGTATTGGAATGAAATGGTTTGACAATTTGAAAAGTAAGCACTCATGTTTTGCTAACACCATTGCGCGGTAAAATAACCAACACTAACTTTGACAGGTTTGCCAACAACCTGTTCAAACAGTGTCCATGCGTCCAACCTTGACGCGCAAATATTAGCGCTGTTCGACCTGGACGCACAGTTTGAATCCAATCCAACCGATTCCTCACTAGGTTTGCAAACAGGAGGCATTCGTATTTTCCCGACTTTATAAAAGTCCTAATGCCCTAACACCAAACACCACGAGAGTCAGTATGTGAGTGATTCGTACCGTTTCTGCTATCCTGCGTCCACCGATGAAAGGAGGCCAGAGTCTCTGAACTTCCAGCAGGACCCCTTGCAGATAATCAGCATCCATCAACGCTCGTCGACGAATTTCCTCCTGAAGAAGTGAAGGTTTTTGATTATATTTGGAAAGAGGATTTTTTTTTTTTTTTTTTTTTTTTTAAGTGTTCATGGATTAGTATTTTATAAAGAATATTTGGCTATGGTGTGTGTTGGGCACACAGATAAAATGGCAATACTTGCCTTAGCTTGATAGCATGACATCGTAGCGACATACATTAAACAACCAACAACAATGGCCGACCTCCAAAAGTACGTGTTTGTTTTTCTTGTGTGGCTGCTCATGTTTTTGTTTTCACATTCTGTGCTACATGCAAGAGAAAATTATCTGTTGACTTATCGACTCACTGTTGGGTGTCCAGCTCCACCCTGATACTGCGCTAGTAAGATGTCTGATACTCTTGACAAAATGAAACACAAACTTTTGAGTAATTTATCAAACTGTATTGCTTGGTGGAATCAAGATTTGTGATGGCATTTTTAATCAACTACTTAAAGTGGAGGTCAACCCAAACATATTTTTTTTCAAGAATATGTTCTATACAGGTCCACTTGTCTACACACGGCATTGTGTTTGTGGAATGAGAGTTTTTAGCCGTCTCATGGGGCGGCCATTTTGTCACTTCTTTTGACAGAAAATGACATCACATTTGGTAACGACCAATCCCGGCTGACCTGTTTTCTGAAGCCGAGCCGCGATTGGTCATCCCTTGAGTCCTGGGTAGTTGTGATGTCATTTTCAGTCGACAAAATTGACAAAATGAAAAAAAAAAAAAGTGACAAAATGGCCACCCCCTGAGATGGCTACTAACGGGTGGATTTTGCTTCTTAACTCATATTCCACAAACGCAATATTAATCAGAATGTTTCAACTAGTGGGCCTGCTGGGAACATATTCTTGAAAAAAAAAAAATGTTTGGGTTGATTTCCACTTTAAACTGTTAAAGAAAATCTACCAGTGCACAAACATATATTGTAAACACCTAGCAGAGATTATGTACACTACCTCCATCTTTCATCCCCATTTCATTCTTTTGTCGTTGTACCTTTTCATTCCCACTTAGAGCCACAACGAAGGAGGTGAGTAGTGATGCCAGAGCTTTGGGAATGAGGGCTGAGATGAACAGCAGGAGATGCCGGGAAGCACAGCCTGAGCCGGGCAACGGCGTAGACCTCAGGGAGCCGACAAAACTGGACAAGGAGCGGTGAGAGCAACTTTAACGGGCGTCGTTCAGGCAAAATTGTCTTGTTTTGGACGCATCCTACACACCCCTCTGCGTCATTCTCCAGCTTGTCTTTGATGATTTCCATCAGCTGGTCTCTGGCCTCCAAAGCCACGGAAAAACCAGACGACCACAAGGGGACCTTTACATTGACCGGAGCGGAGATGAGACCTGCAGCAGCAAACGTCTAGTCAGAGAGTAGAACGTTTTTTTTTTTTGGAATCGACTTGAAAGAAGACGTGGATTTAGCGACCTCTATGCAATCGGAAATAGAAAACAAATAACCATCTTATATCACCACAATGTCATCTGCCTGATGTGGTAGGGTGTTTTTCGTTTCTCCTTGTACACCACAACACAACTTCCAACAGACTTGAAATCTACTGCCTTGATTTAAATTTTATAAGGCTGACAAAGAATAAGGTTCAATTTGAATGTATGCCCAGCTTGATTAAAAAAAAAAAACATTATAGCTTGGAGCAAAAGAAGTCTTTTGCTGTAAAAAAAAAAAAAATGGCCTAGTAGTATTTCTCTTACCATGCCAGTGCTGAGTGCAGAGCTGTGTGATTTTCTGGAAAAGTTCCGGCTGCTTGTCCGCATGTACGTTAAGGAAAAGACCCAAAACCAACTCTGTCCCCAGCTGCTTAAATGTAGTGTAGACACAACGCGGCTCGCCACTGCACACAAGCACACAAATCATGCATTTTGTCAGTCATGAAATTGGGCGGCTTCGATTTTTTTCACAAGTGACGTAAAATTATAAAAACAAAACGTTTGTAGACACAGGAAGACTTTGACAATGGAGGAAGATCAAACACTGCAAGAGGCTTAGGCTGTGCACATCAGGGCAAGAAGATGGAAGGTGATGTGCTGTCAGGGGCGGAGCCACGGGGTGAGCCTACCCATGGCTCCGCCCCTGGGTGTGCCTGTCAGATTGACAGACTGTCCACCCAGTGAGATTCATGGAAAAAAAAATACTTTTAATAAATTATTATTACATTATTTTTGAATTTGTGTTTTTTTTTTATTTGATTGAATATTAAGAATGGCATAATTGTGGTTGTCTAAGGAAGATCTGAACTTCATATTATTCCGTTTGTAATTTTTTTTTAATATACGATGTGTCGGGACAGGAGGATTGTGCTCAGTGAGAGAAATATTCAGGCCCACCTTGATTTTTACAGGCCCACCCATTAGCCACATTCTGGCTCCACCCCTGTGAGCGGTGTGTGCTAATCAGGAGCTGCTCAGTTTTAGGTTCAGCAATATGATATGTGAGCCCCCTCAATAGTTTTTGTTCCCTGATTGGTTGTGCAGCATTTTCTATGTATTGAATAAATTACAAATAAAAAAGTATTACCTGTGGGCAAGATCCTTGAGACAGTGTTCACATACACTGGAAAAAAAAAAAGGGGGGGGGGGGGTACATGTCTCAGACATGATCAAATCACCTTTCCAATGTACGCTTGCACTCAAAACGTGTAAAATTTGTAAATTAAATTTATTAGCAAATTCTTCGATTGGAAGTGACTGATTGTAAAACTTGGTGTGTTGAACTGTTTGAATTGTTCTTTTGTTGGCTCATTGCAAACTACAGTATGTTTGTCTCCTTTGCAAATACAAGTTATAGACAAGGAGGAATGAATCATTTTGAGTGCAACTGTATTCTGTGGCGTTTTGCACATATTTACATATAAAGTTCCTGTTTTTGAAAGTCTACTTTTCAGCATAAATCGAAAAGGGGAAGTCGTATGTTGCAAATTTCACTATTTTTACTGAGTGACTTCATCATTTCACACTTCGTTATGACAGTTTGGCCTCATTTTTTCATGCCGGAGCAGTCAAAAAAAAAAATCTTTCACAATAACTTTTCTTTGAATTGAATGACAAATAAATCCAATCTGTTTCTCTTTGTCTTTTTTTTTTTTTTTTTTTTTAAATCAGTTGTTGGCCCACACTGTAAACGAAATCAGTCCAAAACTGCTGCTTGGGTTTAGTGCCAACACTTTACCTACCTGGTGATGTAACCACTTGACGATTCTAAACAACTTCCTGTGAACAAGCTGGTGAAAGACAGACGGAGAAGACAAGCCTCCTCACCTAAAAGATGCAATCATCGATGTATTAATTGACGATAAATCGTTGTTCGGAAACAGCCATAGAACGATGTCATAAAGTCATACATTGATTGAATGGTGACTCATCCACACTTACAAAGCACGGACGGGTAGGCATTTCGCGTGCATGTGCACGGTTAAGGTTTGGATTAGTGTGTGCGCGGGCAGATATTTTTACCGTTAGCCGTAACAATGGTGTCGCCGTACATATTGGTCATCACATCAGTTGGATCCTTCAGAAACACATTGGACTTCTCTGAAACAAACCACAAATAATTATCGCACACATGTAAATGTGACAAAGTCTGGTGACCTCTGACTTGAGACATCACGACCTTTCTACGGGCTGTTACAAACATAAACTCCAAGGACACTTCATAAAGTCTACCAATGAGATCTAATACAAGAGCTGCATCAAAATGTCTGCTCTTACAAAAATACGAGTGCTCACTTCGATTTGGCACCGTCAGAGAGCTAAATTTGAAATTTGAGATTATTGTCACCTGTTACCAAATTGAATTTGTTGTTATATTGTGTTAGTGCATAAAATGTGTTTACAATTAGTTGAGAGTCAATGCAAAATTAATCAATTCGATGTGTGAGATGAAACTTTTATGTATGTATATAGAGTTTCACAACTGGTGTCACAAAAGATACATTTCAAATTCAAAAAACTAACTATAAGTTTTACCTTCCAATGTGATTGTGGTGCCTTGAGCATCTGACAGTTCCTGGCCAAGAAGCAGATCACCTTGCTGGAGCAACTCCCCTACTCACCTGACATGTCCTGACATGGACTTTTTCCTCTTTCCCAAAAGGGGGTCTCATCAAGAAGACCCGTTTTGAAGACGTGGACGATATCAAAGCGGTTGTGTTTGCAAACTTGTAGTTTGCAGTTTGGCCTTGAAATATATCTTTTGTGACCCCACAGGCCTGAAACTTTCCTGGCACACCTTGTACATCAAATTGTATCAAACCTTTAGAATAGTGTTAATTTGTAGCACTTATTCCAGTCATCTTGACTCATGGGGTGTATTTCGGTTGGTACATGTTCAGAGAAATTTAGAGGTGATAGCTGCACAAAAGTCTAAATAACATCCCCCCCATCCAACTGCAGCACCATCACGAGTCTCTCTCGTGACGGATCACGCTAATCAATGTGTGTATTAGTACTTCCATTAAGATTATTAATACTCTTTTTAACCTGAGAACGTCAAGATAGGAGACACGGCGAGGAACGGACACAAGGTCACTAGTACCTTCAAGTGAATGTGACCCCAAAAGGAGAGCACGTGTAAGATTGTAATAAATCTTTAATACATTATTAAATGAACTCCACTATATTGTGGTCATTTGCATTCGAGTGGCACGCCAGGTACACATACCGCACAGCAGCTCCTTCATGCCCTGCGCCGAGCACACGAAGGTGGTGGGTCTGTTCAGCAAGCGACTTTGAAACACCCTGCTGCCGTGTTTCTCCATCTTCTCACGGCAGAAGAGCACCGGGTCCCGGTAGAAGTCCAGCGACTTGTCCCCGAGCAGCGATACACCTGCGTTGCCTGGTAGTTTTGACATAATGCAAGGAAGACCACAGGAGCCGTGAACGTTCCTGCCCAGGTAAGTGCTTCTTCGCCGCTCAGTCAGGATGTGGCAAGGTCTTCTCGTTCGAACTAGCGATTCTGAACTTTATCACACTCGGTTCAACGTCGCAGTTTTCACTGTTTTCAAGTCGTCATTTTTCCGAAGTGTCCTGCGGGACATATTGCCACCACTATTTTCTCGGATGGTGACAACCGTTGTACGCAAGACTGGTGCATTCAAGTGCCCTCGGTAAATTTGCCGAACGGTTCATGACGTTGCCTTCATAACCATTTCCGCGGTGTATTTCCATCAAAACAAAAACAATTCTTGATTGAATGAACTACATTGCTGAGGTTTTACACGCGTCACAAGTGAAAAACACATACACTTTTTGTTAAGACGTGTAAATAGGCGCGGGGGGGGGGGGGGGGTTGACGTTACAGTTAGTAACCGTACAACTACAGGGCTCTAACAACCTTTCAGAGAAACACAGTTTAAATCAATAAATCAATTTTGACACCCCATTGACACATGTGAGAGAGGGAAACATATGCATCCCAGTTGTCCTCTTCTTTAACTCTTGTAACATCACAAAAAATGGAGCTCCTTCAAATAGGTCCCCTTTAAACTGGCATTTAAACTTTAAAACACTTTCTTTTCATCAGTCATCTGAGCTTTAATGAGACAAGCTGTCACTCTGTTGTTGTAATTTCGGCACGGTTGTGCAACATGATCTTGGAAATAATATAAATTATTAAATATTTCCACGTTCCCCCGACAATGCTTACGTAACGTAATCCTGGGGGTACGCGTACACCTGGTTGGGAAAGGGAAACACTGCTTTACTCAATATTAATTATGGATCTATTCTTTGAATATGTTTGACTGACAGTAGATCGATTCACACTCTTTTAATAAAAATGTATTACATTATTTCGCCTTTAAATGTTATTTTGTAACTATAAGCACAGTGCGTTTACTTGTGTATGAAATGCGATAGACAAATAAATAAATACCTAAATAAATAAATCTGCCTTGCCTGCCTCGACATAAAAGTGGTGAGTTGTGTGGCCTGACCAAACTTGCAGCATGCTCCGCCCCCCTCAGTTCTTCTACGTGTTGGGACTTGGTGTCTTACAAGCATCCCAGAGAGAGGAGGGAGAAAAAGAGAAGCACTTCAGTCCTTTTCTGGGGGTCGTCCGGTGAAATAAAGCAGCTTCACAGCCACTGGAGATCTGTCAACCTTTTTAAAAAAAAAAAAAAAAGTCAATCGGACACCTATTTGTTTTTTTCGTTCGCCGTGTGGATGAAGTTGCGCGTGGAAAGCGAGTGATCTTTGAAGTACGAGCTACTCAAGAGGCGAGGAGCTGGCTGTCGGATATCTGATAAGGTTTCCTGCTCTACCCTCACCCCCGGCCCCCCGTTCCACGCACGGATTACAGAAACGTTTCTGTATGCGTCGCGAACTCAATCGAGTTCCCCCAAAGAGCTTTATGTTGGGAATACTTGGGGGTTGTTGAGCAGTTGAAAGAGAGCGAAGTAATCTTGGGGTAAGAATGGCGCTGAAGGCCAGGGTGTTGTACGACTTCCACTCGGAGAACCCAGGGGAGATCTCCATTAGCGAGAACGAGCTGGTGAGCCTGTTCAGCGAGGAGGAGCTGGAAGGCTGGTTGGAGGGGAAGAACAGCAGAGGGGACGTCGGTCTCATCCCAGCCTCCTACGTGGAGATCATCAGGGACCACATCACCTCCAACAACAACGGGTTCTCCTCTCCCAAAGTGGTGACCCCCACCCACGCCTCCTATTCCCAGCGAGGACCCGAGGCGGGGAGTGTTGGCAGCGGCGGGGGCAGCTTCCACACCAGCCAGGGTAGCGACGACGACTGGGACGACGACTGGGATGACAGTTCCCCGGCCACCGAGACCCCAAGGAGTCTGGGCACCTCACCCGCTTCCTTGTACCCGGTGACCACCTCCCTGCCGGCAAGGCGTAGCAGCTCCTTGCAACCTCAAGCCAAGAGCTCAGCCACGGTGGGGAGGAACCTAAACAGGTTCTCCACTTTCGTCAAGTCCGGGGGAGAGGCCTTCCTTCTCGGGGAGGCGGCTGCTTTTGTCAAAGACGGGGACAGGATCTGTGTGGTGATGGGCAAGCATGGACCCGAATGGCAGGACGACCCGTACCCCTTCACTTGCACCATCGATGACCCAACCAAGCAGACTAAGTTCAAAGGCATGAAGAGCTACATGTCCTATGGGCTGACCCCCACTCACACCAATGTTCAAGTCAACCGCAGGTAAGAAACTCTTCTTTTTCGTTGTCTCTCCACTTCCTCTCACCATGTAACTGGTGTTGTTTATGTGGCTTGTTGTGGCCTGTTCTCACCGTTGTTCCCAGCAAAAGGCCAAAAAAAAAAGCAGAGCAAAGTATGGCCTTTTGGCTTCAGGAATAGCGTGTTTCCTCTCAAATTCCCCAGTGCACTTTTCCCATTGTTTCTTTGTCTTTAGTTTTTTTTCACCCAACATAAGTAATTTCCCAGACAGTGTTCCCTCGCTACCTCGCGGTTTGGTTATTGCGGCTTCAGTCGCCGGGTTTTCGTTTGTGACCATAACGTCATCTATTGTGGGTTTACATCGCTATTTCGCGGGTTTTCTTGCTTTCTTCTATATCAGACCAGTCAAAACTTGTCCATCCATTTGATAGTTTGCAGGTTACCCTTGTTGACAGGTTTTATTATTCTTATGATAACAATTGCCATTGCCAAACTCCTGTAGCTATTTACCTTAAAGGGAGAAGTCAACCCAAACATTTTCAACACTAGTTGAAACAAGGAATTCAGATTAATATTGCATTTGTGGAATAAGAGTTAAGCATCAAAATCAACCCGTTTTTTGGCTATCTCATGGGGCGGCCATTTTGTCACTTTCTGTTGACTGAAAATGACATTACAGTTGCTCAGGGCTTACGTAACAACCATTCACGGCTCACTTGTTTTCTAAAAGGTGAACCGTGATTGGTCGTTAGCTGAGCCATGAGCAATTGTGATGTCATTTTAACCAAATGGCCGCCCTTGGGATGCCCAAAAACGGATGGACTGCTTAACTCATATTCCACTAACATCATATTAATCAGAACGCCATGTTTTCGACTTAGTAGGGCGGCATAGAACATATTCTTGTAAAGAAAATTCTGACTTCTTCTTTAAATGTTTTCTGCCTTGAAAATGAGATGATCACTGGCCCAGTCCGTATGCCATTATGATTACTCACACCGCCGATTTCCTCGTGTCTTGCAGGTACAAACACTTCGATTGGCTGTACGCTCGGCTGGTGGAGCGTTTCCCGGTCATCTCGGTGCCACATCTGCCCGAGAAGCAGGCCACTGGCCGCTTTGAGGAGGACTTCATCTCCAAGCGAAGGAAAGGCCTTATCTGGTGGATGAACCACATGACCAGCCACCCTGTGCTGGCCCGCTGCGACGTCTTCCAGCATTTCCTCACGTGCGGGGCAGACGAGAAGGCCTGGAAACAGGGCAAGAGGAAGGCCGAGAGGGATGAGCTGGTCGGGGCTAATTTCTTCCTCACAATCAGGTATGAAGAGCTTGCCGCTAGTTTGGCGTAGTACTCTTGTGCTACTTTAGCTGCTTTAGTTCTAAGTTATTTTGGTCCAATTCACAGCCAATTATCGCAGATAGTGTGTCCGAAAGTACGTTTTGCAGCGTTGGATTACGTCATGTTACTGACTTTAATTCCACTTTCGGTGGATAATTATTGCCCCGCAGCAAGGCAATTGTATCTGTTCTCATTGAGTCAACGTGCTGAATCGAGGCTTTTTGTAACGGGGCGAGGCCGATGCCAGACGGACGAGCATGTTTGCCGAGTCAAGATGATGTCATGTTTGGAGTATTTTTCCAAATAAAGCCGCAAGGCTTCTGCTCAAAGATGCTAGCAAGAATGTAGCGTGATTCCTAAAAAAAAAATAAAAATAAAATATGTCTCCCCTTCCATCAAGCACACCCACCGTCCCGCTCGACCTTCAGGAAGTGGAGAGCAAGATCGAAGGCTTCAAGTCCTTCACGAAGAGGATGGATGAGAACATTGTGGTCGTAAACACCACCATCAATGACTTTGCGCGCAAGCAGATGTCGGGATTCAAGAAGGAGTACCACAAAGTGGGACAGTCCTTCAAACTTCTGTCGCAGGCGTTCGAGCTGGACCAGCAGGCCTACTCGGGAGGTCTGAATAAAGCCATCTCTTATACTGGTGACGCCTATGAGGCCATAGGGGACTATTTTGCAGATCAGCCACGCCAGGATCTGGATCCCATTTCTGATCTGCTGGATCTCTACAGAGGACACCTGGCCAACTTTCCTGACATCATCCACGTGCAGAAAGGTCAGAAAATGCATGGTTTTCATGTGCGGTCCGAGCGACACACCACGTTCCGCCAGATGGTCTGGTTTAGTTTGGTTCACCTCTCCGTCCTCCGCTCCAGGCTGCGCAGACAGCTTCAAAAGACTTTTCTCGCTCTTTGTGACTCATTTGTTAAGTGGCACTTTTTGTTTTCGTCCGTTCTTTAAAGCGGAAGTCAACCCAAACATATTTTTTTTCAAGACTTTGTTCCCAGCAGGCCCACTAATTGAAACGCGGCATTCTGATTCATTTTGCGTTTGTGGAATAGAAGTTAAGCAGCAAAATGCACTCGTTTTTAGCCGATCTCTGGGGGCGGCCATTTTGTCTTCTGTCGACTGAAAATGACATCACAACTGCTCACAACGACCAATCACGGCTGAGCTGTTTTCTGAATCTGAGCCGTGATTGGTCGTTGTGAGCAGTTGTGATGTCATTTTCAGTCGACAGAAGACAAAATGGCCGCCCCCAGAGATGGCTAAAAACAAGTGCATTAACACTTATTCCACAAACACAATATTTATCGGAAAGTGGGCTTGCATCGAACATATTATTGAAAAAAAAAATGGAAAAATTGCGTTGACTTAACGTCTTTAACGCAGTATTGTCTGTCAACTAATCAAAGCATAGAAGTGCGTCGAGCTCCACTCCACATATACAAACTACAAAGCTACTACTACTACCCCGGTACGGCAAAGAACAGGTTCTAAAAAGTGAGATGGTAGCATCTGACCTTTTCTGACCCTACCACAATACAACGTACTCAATTGAACTGACACTAGCGTTTGATGGAAATGGTGGAAAAATAATACAAAGAGATGTTATTTCCGTTGATATTATTATCTTGGTGTTCATTTGAACTACACACTGAACTTTTTGGGCGACCCACAAAACTTAGCATGCTACTTTACCTGGAACTAAAATTGTTAGGGGCCCAGCAGTCCGGCCAAATTCTTGTTCAACCCCAAATTCTGTAAAACAAGGACAATACAAATGAGGAGAATTGAATACTGTACGGTAATGAGCTGAGCGCCATCTGGCTCTTAGCCTTTATTATTCGTCTATGAAACAATTTATAGGCAACACTCACACAAACCCCGCAACCCCTAACCAGGCGCGTCATCTGTTTTCACTTACGGAATTGCAAAGTCAGTGTGAGCAGAAAACTGATACCCACACTGAGAATTTTTTTTTTTTTTTTTTTTTTTTTTTTTTTTTATACCCCGGGTACTGCGAGCGCCTGAAGTGAGTCACTTGAAAACACACTACAAACACAACAAACAGGAGTTAGCCTGTTGGTTCCCTGCAGTATGGGAGGAGGGAGCCGCTGCTGGCATGCAAAGTCCTGACGTTTGCCAAACCTGGAGGCACTCTTTCTATAGCGCGCTGAGCTCTGTGCGCCAGATACAATTGCAGCCTGAATGCCAATCGTCTCTGTGACTGACAAGTCTTTCTTCCCGGTGTGGCAGATAACACATTTACTTATACTTTCCTCGAAAATGTTCAACAACCGATTACAACACAGACGTTGACCTCATTTAAGTCCAGGAATGTGCTCTCTGTTATTGCTGCTGTCTATGCTGCCAAGTAGAGAAACTAGTGTACATTCATCCAACCGGACAATTCAGACGGAAGATTACTCAGAAGAGCGCAGACGTTTGCCAAGGCCGGACAGCAATCGGCAGCTAATGCAGACTAGAGCAAGGGAGCAGCAAACATCCCAGTACAACTGTTTCTAACTTTGAGAGCGTGGTTGTCAATTAAAAGTGTTGTAAGTTGTGGTTGATAACGTTCCACTCCTGTCTTGTGGTTTGTGGCGATTCCACCACAAACAAAAGTAGTTCAAAGGCGAAGAAGCACGTTAGCCATCCGCGGTGGATCAGAACTTTCACGATTCCCAATTCGGTAGCTGCATTTGAAGGCATGTGACGTCATAATGTTGAGCAAATGCTGTCCAAATTGAAATAAAATTGGTTTCTTGGTTTTTACGGCCCTGACAACCGCCATACCACATTTCAAGGTTATAAACGGCCGTGGTATAAGAATACTTATCGTAGCACTCGAAAGTTTTGGTGGATTGATTTGGTTGTTTTAAATTCAAGTGTTTTTCATACAAATATTTACTGTAATTATGAAAGTATTACTACTGTACATTAGCTTAAGTTAGTGATACACGCTGACATCTTACATGGTATGTAAATATTCCTTTGCAATTTTAGTAGATACAAACGCAGCCGCTATATTCCGGTAATATTTTAATGTCACAAAACAGCGAGAAAAAGACTCACTTCATTTTTAAATGTACTGAAGGAATTGCCTTATTTGAACATCAAACTTTAAAACTTTAAAACATTTAGCTAACTTAATTTCATGTTCTTAAAATGTGTGACATCACTTTAGTAATGCTAACATGTAGTCACTGTTGTGCAATATCTGTAGGGAAATAATTTTTTGAGAAAATAGCTCATCTTTCATTGTCTTTTAGGAGCACAGCAAAAAGCAAAAAAAAAAATAAATAAAAAAACAGTTATCACCACACAGCAACTTCTCCCCAGTGTAAGATGCCGTCTGCTTCCCAGACCACAATTTATGCAAACATGTCTACGTATGTGATGTCAAGGCTATGTGTGAGACGTTTTAGGTTATGCGTGGTATCTTAAGGCCATGTGAAACGTGAACTTTATGAGAGTCAAAACAATCATTCTTGAACCTATGTGAAAGAAAAACATCCGCTCACTTGGCTATGTGGCCTTGTCGGTCTCATGGCTGGAACGCGGGGCATTTTCAAGTCTCTATGTAACCTTGTGAACCAACACTAGTATTAAAACAAAACAAAAAATCAACATGTGCTGAACATGATAAGGAATATACTAATACAGTAGATAATACAATTTCCATTACAGTTGCCTTTCAATGTGATCTAAATTGAAGGGTGATATTAGGAACTCTCTCAAAATGCTAAATATAAGTTCAGTTAAGTGATTTTAGAGTTGTGTTGATAACAATCCAGCAGCCAAATTTGTAACCCATCTCAAATGTTCTTTCTCTGAATTTTCCTCTAATACAATTTGTTTCTTTCAGTGGCATACCTTAAAATAATTGAATCCTCAAAACGTGTAGCCCCAGGCATATGCCAATTGACCAAAATCATCCACTTCTGCGTGTGTTTTTGAGAAACATCTGCGGTGTAGCACTGATGAGCTCATCTGCACAATGTAGTCTGCACTTTTTACCACCTCCAACGAACGACAGATGTGTTTTGTCATAGTTACAAAAAAAAAGACAGAAAGAGAAGAATGAAATCGGTCATGCTAGGATCTGTATCCCCCTGTATTTACTGCTGAGCAATCTTGGGAATACATCACAACCCCTACCGTATAGAAAACCTTGTTGACCTAAATGTAGCTTTGTAGCATCAACCCACAGGTCCAAAGGCCAACATCTGATTTGAATGAGGCCAGATTCCTGGGCCTCTTGTCCAACGTTACCCTGGGACTGCAGGAATGCAAAATAGAGCAGTCTCTGGATTAGTTTTCCCCTCCTCCTCCTCCCACTCTTTTTCTTCTCCCTCTTTCCTTCTTCCTCCTGGTTCCCTAATTTGAAGAGAAGAGATAGACGTTTCCCACCAGCCGACGGTACAAAGAACACAGTTCAGCTTACCGGCTGCTAATCGCTATGGCAGCCAGGGGTGCAAAGTCCAACTTTATTTCATTTACGTGCGTAGATACTGTATCATTTATGTGTGAGGAAAAAGATGGTCCACTCTTTCACTTACAATACCGGGTCACAAAGGTCAGCGTGCCAAACAGTGAGCTATGAGCTAGCTTGTGATTTCTTCTAGTTAGCACTAACTCCACAGTTCCTCTTCTGTTTTCCATCATTCACGTCTGCCAAAAATGTTGAACTTCCCCCCCTTAAAAGTTGACTCACTAGACATTTTAAGGCATTACTCAGCATAGGGTAAGCAAAGGCGTCTGGGGTGCAACTCTTTCTCTCTTCTTTTTCGCCGTGGTTGTAAAAACAGCTGTGGCTAGAAGCTGCTTGTTTCTTTCTACAATATTATAGAACTGCCTCATGGCTAGGTGGTGTTGTGATAGCTGCAGAAATGGAATCAACAAGAACAAAGTTTCCACTAGCTCTTGCTAGCTATCGACTGGGAACAGGTCTGCTCTAGTTATAACAGTGCTCCTGTAGTTCATGTCTTTGTGTTGCTAGGCCTCTGGGCAGAATCAAATTCACTAGACTTGATTTGTAAGATGGATGCTAGAGAAGATTCAGCTCATTTCTTTCTCCTATACAATCACATTGCTTCACTAGCTGGTGCTAAGCTAGCTGTCACACTGGACACAGCTAGCAATAAGAGTGGACAGCTTCTTTCTGTTGCTAAACTTATTTTTTTTAGCTAACTGTTGTGAAGCTAGCTCCTTGAACAGAAACAGCTCAGCTAAACCTTTCTGGGCAGATTTCACTGGAACCTTTATTTTTTTTTTTAGCTAACTGTTGTGAAGCTAGCACCTTGAACAGAAACAGCTCATTTGTAAATGAAGGTTTCTGTTCACTTCATATGTTTCCACTGTTGTTTGAAATGCCAGTTTGTAGGAGTTTCTCATTAAAACGTCTATTTACGTCTCTCTTTTCTTCTACAGCCAAGCACACATTTTTCATTTCCTCATCGATTCAGTCCACATGAAACCTCACATTGACGTCAATTCATTTCCTGTCCAAATCAAAGTTTTTCGCCTTTGTCGCCAAGGATAAAAAGTAACATCCTCCTCCTCCATCTTGCCCAAGGTGCTCTGACCAAAGTGAAGGACTGCCCGGCGCAGGAGGGCGAGCTCCACGACCGCTGCAACATCATCTCGTGCGCCACGCTGGCCGAGATCCAGCACTTTCACCGCACGCGCGTACGAGACTTCCGAGCGCAGATGCAGCACCACCTCCGAGAGCAGATTGGCTTCTTCCAGAAAATCACATCCAAGCTGCAGGACGCGCTGCAGAGGTATGACAGCGAGCAGTAGGATGGGAAAAGAATTTTGGCGGTGGGAGGGAATTTAAAAAAAGGAAACATTTCTAATAGACTGAAGAGCAGATGAATGACTGATAAGATTCAGCACATCTCGTGAGATACATGTAAGGACTTGAAATCACGAGTCCTGGACCATAATGAAAAAAATATATAAATAAGGAAGGCATGGACGTGTTGGGAGCAAGAATGTGACGAGGATTTTTTTGGGGGGATGATCCACACGCATTTGAAAACTCAGCGGGATTTGCGATGTTTTTACCATAGTGGCTACACCTGCTATCTGCATTATCATTTCAACTGGATGTTTTAAGCATTTAAAGACTGGATCGTTTTCATTATATGGAGTGCAAAGGTGACGGTATGGGATTACGCTGCCAATTTCCATGAAACTTTGTGGAGAAAAATGGCACATGGATCATCCAGGCAGATATCTTCTGTTTCCACGAACCAGTAAGATGGTTAAATACAAAAGTGTCATCCATGATTTTTGTTTTTTCATTTTTGACATTTCAGTCGTTATGGAACGGCTCCCGCTGCCTCAAGATAAGATGCTTGTATACCAACCTTCTTGAACCATAAAGATTTATGGTGGAAATCACTTAACAGTCACTACACTAGTGGTGATTCCTTATCTTGACTTCTGCACAGGAAGCGTGGGTTCAATTTCCCCCTCAGTAAATGTGCGAATGTGAAAGTGGAAGCTTGTCTTGTCTGGCGACTAATCCAGGCTGACCCTGAACTGGATAAACACTATCGAAAATGGACGGATGGAAATCATCGACAGTGATTTGCCATCATTTAAAATCTCTGAATTACCTTTGCATATCATCGCTGTTCAATGAAAAACACTTTTTTTTTTTTTTTTTTTTTTCCCGAATGAAAAAATAACACATTTTGGAAACGTGTGCTGTTCATTGGCCAATGATGTCAATGTACTTTCATTGACTGAAACAAGAGTCGCATCAGTGTTAACAAAGAATGTTTGAAACCACGTCTGCCACCTGAAACTTTCGACTGCAACCTCCCGGTTATACATTCCGTATCTTCTTCTAAATAACTGATAGAATTGTTGATGCCTCTTACGTTCTTTCTGTTGGATACTGTATTTTCATTTCAGGTTTGTTTTCACATGTCTGGGAACGAACCCGCTGATGTTTTGTTAAAGGGCGATTGTAATTGTTCACGTGGTGCATATGTGTTCAATGTATTACAACAGGACAGTATTTCCATAAATAAATGGATATAGGACATAGTTTAATTGTGTCTTTGTCTCTAGACGTAACGCACAGCTTGATACTTCAGGCGTTGTCTCTCTCTCATTATATTTCTCTGCGCCGGCCTGTCTAAAATATTATTTTAATATGAGCTATACCTATACTTTTTGTTTCCTGTTATAAGTTATAACTGTGTTCTAAATGCTCCTAAGTAAAAATCTGACATTGTGTGTCCAGTGGCTGATATGTGACACCAGCATTCAAAGTGTACAGGTCAGGTTACTCTTTATTATTTAGCCTTGCCTCTTCATCCTCTGTGCTTCCTTTTGATTTTCCTGCACTTAACAATAAACCATTCTTTCATCAGGCTACTGCTTGTACTCATATTTGTTCTACTCTAGATGTTTATAGTGTCTGGCTTTTGAGGTGGAATTATTTGTCTGACTAATTTGAAATAATCATATAAGCAAACAGGCCTGTAGAACCAGGTCAAAAATACACATGAATGTTGTTTAACAGCGCCAGTATATGGTAAATGTACTACATTTTCTACACAGAAAAAAAAGGCAGGCAAACATTTTTTAAGGAGACTTTTTTTTTTTTTTTTACACAAATTGAAACTTTTCTATGGTGTTTTAGTAAATTCTTGGTTCAATACTACAAGTATCAGTGGCGACCCGGAAAGACATTAAAAGCATCCATTGTATTTTCACGAGTGGAGGCACTGCCTCGTCACCAAGCTGCTAAAATTAAACTAGTCAATTAGTGTGTGGCTCCACGTATATGTGCCAAACACAAATACTCCCCTTGTGACATCAAAGTGTGGCTAAAATTGGAATGTCTTGCGAACAGACTTTTTCGGCATTAGCAGCACACAAAAAATGACTCGGGTGCGTAATTTCACATTTGATGAGTGGGCAGGCACTCCAGAGATTTTAGATACAAGCAAGTAAAGTATGTTTTTGGTTTTGGTAGTAAGCCACATTTAAGTATCATTTTAAAGTTGTTAACACTCAAAACAGTGTAAAAAGAATGCAACCTCTGTGCTTTGTGCACCAGTGTTCAAAGCAAGAGAGATCGAGGCATGTTTGATGAGCAACGACATGCCTCAAACCCAAGATTGAAACGCCTCGGGAATGAACTGCGCCAACCCTCAAAAAATTCCTACATGTTGTACAGTCTGACCAAAAGAGCATACGTATATTTTGTTCCCTTTTTTCAACAGTTCTAACTCGAATGGCACCCTGCCGTCTTCATTCATATATATATCTTTGCCCTTTTCTCCTTCTCTTCTTTTCTTTTTAATGTGTTTACTTGATAGCTTTGATTCCCCCCCCCCCACACACACAAATTTCGAACGTAACTTAAATTTACCATTATTTCCGAATACCCCAACCCCTCCCTGTAGCTCTTTCGCCCCCTTGTACAAAGGGCAACTCCACAAGGGGGCGCAAATTCCCCATACAAACACCAATGATTGTCAAAATAGAACATCGTTTCACGTAGCATTTATTTTAATTTTAAT
This sequence comes from Filicampus tigris, assembly GCF_054856515.1. Lineage (NCBI taxonomy): Eukaryota > Metazoa > Chordata > Actinopteri > Syngnathiformes > Syngnathidae > Filicampus > Filicampus tigris. The sequence continues at coordinate 16,212,548 of NC_141231.1, forward strand.
TGTATTTTTTTAACATTTGGGTCACATTGCCACCCCCAGCCAAACCGCCACTGTGCGTCCCAATAATTTATGTCTGAAAAAAGAAAATCTAAAACCGTCTGAACGCTCTGCTGGTTTTACAAAATACTGTATATCAAGTCGAATGAAAAGGAATAATTAAGTATTAATGTTCTTTGAGGGGCTCAGGGACTTAAAACAAACCAGCGTAGACTCATTGCACATAAAATCAGCATGCACGTTTATTTCTAAAAATATATTTATTGAAAAATAAATCTTTTATAGCGCATGGTACCAGACGTGGGCATTAAAAGAGGGAACGTCAACATTTCACTGTGCATTGTTAACGGCTAGCAAGGGAGGTCATATATGAGCTTTTCAAACAAAGAGTAAAACCCAAAATCTTTACAATAATAACAATACTTGACTGTATATGATTAGGACTATTTTGGCTCAAAAATAAGCAATGTACAGAACACATTAAATTTCAATATGTCTATATTTATACTAAACCGACCCTAGTGAGGTTTTAGTAATTTACGACAGTTTGTAGAGTGCAAACAGTACACAATGCAAACCTCCTGCTTGAGAGCAAAAGCATAAATAATAAATGATTCAATTTTCTGTGTATTACCGCATGTTTATTTTTGCGGCTGTATTTGGCAATCTTGGATTACTGCACTGCATCATACTGAGCTTTTTGTAAGATTTCGGTGATTACATTGCATGAGAAGAAAATGGATGTATTTTTTGTGCAAGTACACGTTTTTTAAAGAAAACAGAATGAATGAAATGCAGAAATTACATGTGTCTTAATTAAACAGTGCATAATAGTGTACACCTCTAAGGCACACATCTTACTTAAAGGGACATTGTGTAGAATTTTGTGCCATCTAGCGGTGAACTAATAGAATGCAACGACCTACGTTTGAAGCACATGTATTTTGAAGCACACACACTATGATGCCTCAGAGAGACCATACGTCACAAGCCTACTGGCAGTTTCCCCAGCGGAGGTGCAAGCAAAATATCATCACAAACGACTTCTAGTATTCCCTCAAGTGATGAAGTAGGTGCATTGCATTTTTTATACATGCTGTAGTCATAATGTTGTCGAACTATGTTCGCTAAGTTTGTCCCCTTCGGGTATCCGTAGCAGAAAGATGCGAAACATGGCAGCCTCCTGTAGGGGAGGCGCGCCCTATGTAATATAATCAGCGATTACTACAATTCTCTAAAAAAATAAAATGTACGTTGATGTGATAGAACATATTTGTTTGCATATTATTGAAATGAATAGTGGGTTTTTAAAATGAATGAACATTGAACATTAAAGTTCTTTGGCACCAAGATGACGCAAAAGCAATACTGTACTTGTGTATATATAGACAAGCTTAGACCTGAGCACAAAAACAGCAAATAGGTGAGTTTTTAAGCTAAACGGGAAAAGATCCTCTTCAAATTCTGCAAATAGGTGAATTTGCGAAGAGCGAATGACGGCTATACGTGGGAACTCCCTAATTCAATTAAACCCAATACTGGTCGTCTTTAAGCGTTGGTGTGGGGGATTTCGATCTGCGTGAGGTCTTGTATTCTACAGAGATGACCGGTAATGAATTTCTGCCAAAGACGGTCTCTCTTACATTACTTTCACAACCTCTCATATTCTCATCACTGCCTGTTGCTTCCGAATCAAATGGCCCCCAGAAGGTCATCCCGGGGGCCAGACTCCGCCTCCTGGGGCCTTCCGGTGCCCTCGGCGAGGCGGGACAGCTGGCGGCGCCGAGCGGCGTGACCACCACGGACGGCACGGCCGCGCTTCTCTCCGGCCGGCCCAAGTACGGGCTGCCCTCGGCGGGTACGTGCGCGGCGGCCAGCTCGCGGAGGAGCCGCACCCTGGCCTGCTTCTCCTTCCGATGTCGGAACACCAGGATCAACACCACGAGGATGACGATGAGGAGCAAACAGGCCAGCAGCGGCAAGATGATGAGCAGAGGGTCCGAGGCGGGTCGAGGGAGGACCTCCACGCGAACCGGACGGGTGTCGGGAGGCTTTGCCGGACCGTGTTCCGGCTCGGAGGGAGGGCGGGGCTGCGGCGGCGATCCACGTCGCCACATTGGTTCGTCCGCATCACTCCCTGACCGGCTTCCATGACTCCCGCCGCGCGTGTGATTTGCCGTGCGGTGGTGAGGTCTCTGTTTATGGTGTGTCTTGTTGTGGTTCTTGTGTGTCAGGATGTGAGGGCGCACGTCCGCTTCCGCCCTGCCGGACGCGGGCGCTCCCTTCCCCGCACCTCCTCTCCCCCCTGCGGTGGCGGCCCTGCCCCGCGTGGGCGAGCGCGTCGTCTTGTGTTCGCTACTGGCACCATCTGCTTTCTTCGAGCCCGGCAGGCCGTGCCGCATTTGGTGGTGAGGTAAGATGGTGAAATGTAGCTCACCTTTGGCCGGCTGGACGTTTCCGGCCTTCAGCATGAAGACGAAAGAATCGTTGAGTGGTGTGGCGGGGGCGTGGCCTCGAGACGTCGCGAGCACGGATTTGTTACTTGGCGGCGGGCCGTCGCTCAGCGTCTCCTCGATGGCAACGCGTCCTTGGACCACGTCACGGAAAGTAAAGGACTTCAGGACTTCTGGGGCTCCGTGGGGGTCATATGTCATCTGCATCCGTGCAGGCACAGCGGAGAACGTGGCTTTCATTACAGTGTGAACGTATTCAAAAAAATCTTTCATCATTATTCCCTTTAAATCGCGGGTGTCAAGCACTGAGGGTAATATGTCAATAATTGTACAAATAAAAGTCATTGTGGTTAGCAATAATGATGGGTGATGATTTTTAATGTTAACCATTCATGTTTTTTTCTGTGACTAATTGATAGATGTAATGGCATCATTGCGTTCTGCACAGTTAGTGTCTACTGTATATCAAAATACAGCGCAGAACTGTACTTCCAAGACTTAAGTGACTTAGACTTAAACCCCCATTTAGCCTGATTATATTTGTGGAGAGAGAAAGCAAAATTCTAACCTGATCAACCTTTGAACTAGGGGTGGGAACGATAATCGTTTTTTTTTTTTATGCATCGTTCGGCGTATTATAAAGATTCTGATTCCGATTCGTAGGTATTAATAATCGATATTTAAAGTTGATCTAAGAAAAACTAAAAGCATGCGCAAGCGATTACGTGCGTTTGCACGTCAGACATCTATGCTAGGCTAAGCTAACACTTGACAAGATGGCGGAACCTCATACGAGCGGAGCGAAGTCAAAGTGTGAAATATAAATCTTTGCTTTTCCTTGAGTTTTTTTTATTTAAAAAAGGTACCAGTGTTTTTACATGGACTATAAAATGTAAGCCTAGTGATGCATCGGAATCGCAATCGAATCGAATCATAGGCCTCCGAATCGGAAATAAATTGAATCGTGGGCCTCTAAATCGGAATTGGATCGAATCTTGAGCTAGCCATAGATTCCCACCCCTACTTTGAACCAAATCATTAAGACGTGAATATTAGGGATTGACTGATCATGTCGACCAGCCATCAGTATATATTTGCTTTTAAATACTTTAAAATAACAATAGGCTATTTGCTTTGGCATAAAAAAAAAAAAAAATCCATGAATACTTGATGGCTAATTCGAAGTAGTAACTGGCAGAAGGCTGCCATCTGCAAGCTTCTAAATGTTAAAATATTGTAATGGTTCAAATACATTATAAACATTTTCCAACTCCCAAACTCTTTTGGCCCCTTTTCAGTTCAAAACGACCACTACGAGCAATTACGAAATGAGAAAGTGACAACAATATGTTCAGGGAGAGCCATACCTTGACTAGTTTTCCATGTTTGGGTGGAGACAGCACCTCAAAGACCGGATTGACTCTGCTGATTCTCGCCAGCTCGGACGCGTCCATCATGGCTTTGCCCAGTTTCACGGCAATGCCGCTGGGGACTCGCACGGGCTCTCGCAGGTAGATGAGAGGTCGCACTGCCACCTTCACCGTCTGCGCGCTCACGTTTCCATACTCGACCCCTGGCGCCGAGGCCGACACGGAGATCTGAAAGCTGTCCTCCGATTCGCTGAGGTCGGTCATGTGATAGACGACGCGGCCGTATTGGAGATCCTCATGGAGGAAAGTCTTGACTTCCTGGTCGTTTATGGCGATGCGCCCGTGACGGGGGTTTGCGGTGACCGTGTAGGTGATGTTGGCCGGGCTGCGACTGTTTGTTTGAGCTGCGAGCTGGTTCGTCGTCAGGATCACTGCGGTCCTGCCTTGAACCAGTGATAGGCCGGTGTTGTTCACGATGGAAACCGAGGGCTTAATCACCTCCAGGCTGAACAGTTTGTAGAGTGGACGATGATGCCCATCGGTGACGTTAAAGTAGAAAACTCCAGTTGATGGCTCACCCTGGTGAGACAGAAGATGGAAATCAATCAAAAGCACGGACAGAAACACATTACGTTCAATGCGACGTGTGAAAATGGACTTTTTAATTAGCTTGGATGCAAAAGGTTTGGTCTCTCTAATGTCCACTTGTCATGTAGAATTGATTTGAATTCAAAAAAATTGGTCACTAGCAAGCTGCTCTGCACTTGTGCTCCACTGTTGCGTAACAATGAGTTTATTTTGCAAAATAAATGCCCCCACACAGTTTCTCAACCCATGACCTGGAGGACAAGCGTGGCGAAGCTCCAGAGCCACTTTCAAGCATCAGCCTGAGTCCGGCTGAGAGACTACACTGTCAAACACTACCATGTGAAATCCAAAAGGTAAGCAGAGCTGTATTGAGTTTGCTGAATGCACAGGTTAGCGTAAGCTAACATTAGCGTCTGTTAAGCATAATATTCGGTATGTTGTGAAGTGTCCCGTCGAGTAAAATGCCCTTTTTTTTTCTTTAAAGGTAATCGCTTTTTTGCAATTACAAGTAGATGTTATTTGCCTCTTCAGCTGCCTTGCTCCACCCCTGTCACCATAGTAACATACTGACTCTTGATATTTGGTATTTTAGGACAATTGATTTACAGATAATGACTGGAGCGCATTCAGATGTTCTGGTTTCCAAAGCACACAAATGGGCAACGATCAGTGAAGATGGAAAGTTTCAACAGAGACGCACTTCTCACCTGCTGTATAAAATGCAGCCGGCCGTGGTTGACATCGTACTGGGTGAACGACGTCACCGGCTCGGGTCTTTCGCCTAGCGTCAGGTAGCCGTTGTTGGGCTTACTGATCACGAGGTAATGCAGCTCCTCCGGAGGGGTGTCGTGATCTTCAACCTGTTGTTGTAGACGAAAACAGATACAAATCATTTTTGATTTTCTATCAAACAATGCAAAAAAAATATTCCCACCTGCAGACTGTCCGGTCCAAGAACGACTCTTTCCCCAACTACAACCCTCATACTCGGGGATCTGTTCCGAATCAATGGCGGCTGGTCGTTGATCGGCGTCACCGTGATGTTAAAAGTTTCCATCACGGTCAGGTTGTCCTTGACGTGGTGAGGAGGCACCAAGTCTACCGATGAAAGGGAGGACGAGGCTGAGTAGAATGGCGACGAGGAGGAATCCGGGGAAATGGCGGACAAGTGAGATGGATTTAAAGGCGAGGAGGCATCCAGACTGGCCACCCAGGCCTGGAAAGTGAAACTGTCACTTGTGGTCTCAGAGTCGTCGTGGGTGTATGTGATGCCAATCTTGTTCAGAGCGGTCTGAGAGAAATTGGGTTGGTCTCTTGAAGAAAAAATAAAGCCAATTTACAAAAAAGGCAAACACCTAATCTACGGTACATTGTTGACATTTTTTTTTCAAGAATATGTTTATGCAAGCCCGCTAGTTGAAACAAGGCATTCTGATAAATATTGTGTTTGTGGAATAAGAGTTAGTCCACCCGTTGTTAGCCATCACTGGGGGCGGCCATTTTGTCTCTTCTGTCGACTGAAAATGACATCACAGACCCTCAGGGGCTCAGATAACAACCAATCACGGCTGACCTGTTTTCTGAAGCTGAGCCGTGATTGGTCGTTACCTGAACATTTGTGATGTCATTTTCAGGCAACAGAAGTGACAAAATGGCCGCCCCCAGAGATGGCTAAAAACGTGTGGATTTTGTCACTCAACTCATATTCCACAAACACAATATTAATCCGAATGCTGTGTTTCAACTAGTGGGCCTGCATAGAACATATTCTTCAAAAAATGTATGTTTGCGTTGACTTCCGCTTTTTGAGACAGAGGAAGGAAGGAATTAAGAGACCTGGTGAGGTTGCGTCCTTGCATTGACAAAGCTCCGTGGTGTGGCAGGGAAATGACACGGTAAACGACATGGTGGTTTCTCTGGAGGGGCTTGGGCACTTTCTCCAGGAGATTAGAGGCATCGAGTTTAGATTTGTCAATTTTAACCCTGCCACCCTCTGCCACCACAGCACCTGTGAGACACATTAAGTTCAAGGTTATTGTTTGAAAATGAAAATATTTGTCTTAGAGTACCTACTTGACCTTTGTAATTCTGCTTGCTACGAGTTGTACAACTGGTAGACATAATTAACATCACCCAGATGACAAAAAAAACAAAAAAAAACAAGTCTCGTCAACCAATGAATTGACAGCAAAGTGTGTGGCTCCACCCTTTTAGATATCATTCAACTGTGGTTGGTACCCTGATGGAACGTTGCCAAAAATGACAGGGATCCTTTCACGGGAATTAAAGAGTGTGTGCAGTACTTAAATGGACTTCAGTGCTTGATGGAAATGGGCTAAAAATAGTGCTTGTGTTTGTTAATTTGACTTTTTTTGTGGAACATACCTGTGAATTTTTAAATAATGCCCATGAATAGTACAGGGTACTTCATAGCGATTTACGTGGTTTCAAGACCACAACAATCCAGTTACCGTCCTACTGGTTTTTATTTGATTCTTTTTATATATTTATATTCATATTTTATATTTATATGTTGAACAGCTTATTTTAATTAGCGATGGCGTTATATGTCCAGTGTCCCAAAATATATTTCTGACGCTAATTGAAAAAATGTCTACTTTTTTTTTTCTAGCGCAGCAGGGAGACATTTTCATTTTTTTCTTTTTAAGTTTGACCTATAAAAGCTTGCGCAATACGGATTTTGCCACGCATTGTAATTTATAGCAATGAGGTTTCAGAAAAATAAAATCCACCTGTTGTTAAAACTAAACCTTGATTCATAAATATATTACTATATTCCATGGAATATAGTAATCTCTTATTATAAATAAATATTATTTATTTATTATCATTATTATTATGAAAACCTGATGTGTTAGAAAAAAACAAGGGCAGGTTTGGAAACAATGAAAAAAAATCATGTATAAATGTTTACTTGGATGTCTGATTAAACAAATTTAGAACAAAAAAATGTTGCTAAGTGTAATTAGCCACACCTTGAAAAACAGAGCCCTATTTTTGACAGCGTTTACCTGCATTGTTGGAGAGTCTGGTGTCATGCTGATGATTGTGATGTTTGTTTGCCTGGTAGGAGATCAAGATCGTGAAGGTGGTTGGCGGGAGGGAGGCGGGAGGAGAAGACGCAGTGAAAGAAAATGTGTCTGCAGCCAACCATCCCACTGAATCCGGCTTGTTCTGATCATACAAAATAAGCCCCGAATTGACCTGAGGCATAAATGAGAATTTGAATTGAGCAGGTTGTCATTGAAACGAAAAGATTGTTATGGGTTCAGACTCGTGAATGGTGACCACCATGCTCTGTGTGAATGTAGAAATGTCCCGAGTAGAGTTGTCAGGCATGTGCCGGACCAAGCGGCCAAGTTTTGGAGGAACGGTCACTGTAAACTCCACGCTGTGGTTTCTTCCGATGTCATTGGGGTCGTTGGTCACCACCTGAAGCTCCTGCTCGGAAATTGGGGTCACCGAACCTTCGCAGTGAAAAAAGACACAGTGCGTTTTCAGAGAAAATAAAGAAAAAATTAAAACAAAATTCAATTGGATGTAGTACTCTTGCTTAGACGGAGAAATAACATGAATTCATTCTTTGACTTCAGTGACCTCAAATTCTTGTATTGAGTTGTTGCTTAAAAAGTAGGATGAAAACCGCTAAGAAGTTGGGAGATAAGAGTTGGTTTTACCTGGGTACACCTCGATTGGATGGTTCCTTTGTAGCGTAAGGACCAGAGAATGAGCTGTAGTGCTGAAGATCTGGCGAGGGGCAAAGTTCACGCCATCATTAACTTGGAAGTGGAAACCTCCGGACAAAGCACCTAAATCAGCGAGAAAAGAGAATGTCGGCATCGCTAGAATAACAGTTTAACCATCTCTTGAATTTTTGGCAGTTCTTACCACTGTGCACAAAGACCAGCTGGCCATTTTCAATGTGACTCTGCGTGAAGTTCAGGATGTGTTTGGAGGGGAAACTCCTCAGAGCTAGGTAACCATTACTGGGAGGGGTGACGATGAACTCAAGCAACTTGGGTGGAGTGTCCGAGTCCTCCGCGCTTAGATCGTCCAAAGAGATTTCTGTCACAGAACCCACCCAAACCTGAGAAGAACACGTTTTCTCGAGTTTCTTGTTGGAGTCACAATCATAGTTTGGGTTCAAAGGGAACACTGTAATAATTACATTGGGCAAGAGGTCATACTCATCTCAACCTTTTTTTTTTTTTTTTTTTTGGGGTTGTTCTTGCGGTATGTTGTACCTTCAGACCCTGGTTCTTTGTAACAACAGGTGTCTCATCATTGACAGGAGTGACATTGATGTGGACAAGATGGGGAAGACTGTGCTTCTGGTTCTCTGTCTGGTTGGCTATAATGGTGAAGTTGTCTCTCACTGTCTCACTTCCATCATGGATATAGGAAATGTACTCACGTTCCACCTGGAAAAGCCAAATTCTTTATGTTGGAAAAAAATAACCCAAATGTATAGGCACATCCAGATAATCTGTCCAAATTTAAGGATCTTTTACACTCTTCCATTTAAAGCTGGCAAAGGTCCGATTATCTAAAAGATTATCTCTAAAAGATTATCCTGATCAGTTGGGCAAGGGCGTGGCTTAAGTTAAAGCTGAGGTCAACCCAAAAATGTTCTTTACAATAATATGATCAAAATATCAAGTTTAGATGAGTGGGGCTGCATCGAAAATATTGTAAAAGAAATTTTTGGGTTGACTTTCTCTTAATGAGTAAGTTCTTCTTCCTGATCTACTCAGAAAATGGTTGTGAACAACAATGATAATTGTTGAATCTGTTCAATATTTACTATCGCTTCAATTGCAATAAATCTTGCAATTGTGCCTGATCAACACCAAGTTTCTTCTATTTCATCTTGTACTTCTATTTTCTGGCATTCAGAATAATTTAAGGCACAAAGCTGCCTGGCTACAACGACAGACATCATTATTTGTGTGGTATGCTGTGTTGGCCATCGCAAACACGCCACACACTAAAAGAGTACACAAGTATCAATTTTCTCTGACACATACCCATTTACATGAAACAAGGTGGATTGTTAATATTCAATTTTGAGGAGAATCGTGCGCACCTCAGTGTGCGTGAACGCAGTGATGGGCATTCCTGGGATCCGAATGTGCTCCAAGTGACCGTGTCGTGGAGGTACAACAATCTGATAGAGGAAATTCATCCCTGAGAAGTGATGACTGTCTACCATAATGATGTCAGGTGTGAGCGGCAGGGACGACCCCTCATCCAAGGTCAGGTCAGACACCTACAGAATGAAACATGACTCGAGCATTCGCCAAGCGCCGACTCATCTTCCGTTTTGTGCAAGTGTTACCTTTAGCGGCAGCAGTGTGGGAATAATATCAAAGTCCAGTCTAAAGGGTCCAACCTTGGCGAGCCCATTGGTGGCCTCCAACAGAACAGAGTCATTGCTGCTGCTTCCCGTAGCCCTCTGATGGTAGATAACCAAACCCTTGTTGATGTCTTCCTGGGTGAAAGAGGTTGTTGGCTGCCGTTTGAATTCCTGATTTCCAGGAGGACAAGTGAAATTAGACAGATTTAACCCATCAAACTTCAAGTGCCAATTGATTATCAAATGAATGACAAAGTTTGTTAGTAGCTAGGAGTTTAGCTAATGTAGGGAGTTGTTCCACTTCAGCATAAAGGTTTGATTAATGTTAGCCAAAGCGGAAGTCAACCCAATCATATTTTTTTTAAGACGATGTTCTATGCAGGCCCCATTAGTTGACACAGCATTATGATTAATATTCTGTTCGTGGAATATGAGTTAGTAACAAAATCCACCCCTTTTTAGCCATCTCCAGGGGCGGCCATTTTGTCACTTCTGTCGACTGAAAATGACATCACAGATGCTCAGGTGAGGGTCTGTGATGTCATTTTCAGTCGACAGAAGTGACAAAATGGCCGCCCCCTAAGATGGCTAAAACGGGTGGATTTTGCTGCTTTACTCATGTTTCATATTAATCATATTGTCTTGTTTCAACTAGTGGGCCTGCATCGTACATATTCTTGAAAAAAAACAATGGTTTGGGTTGACTGAAGGTTAATTACGTGCACCTGGTAGAGATGCCGCTCTCTTCCATTTTTGGTTTTTCGCTTTTTCTCAGGGGAAAACCTTTCGATGAAGCCAAGGGTTGGAGGATTTTGGATAGTGAAGACTATCTCTGAAGGCTGGCTGTCCTCATGGAACACCTGAAGGTAAATAGGTGACAATATGAAAAAAAAGAAAGAAAAAAGAAGTTTTTCTTGTAATTGCAAGACCTACTGGCTTACCTCTAAATTGTCCTTTTTTAAGGAGACATTGTGCCCTTCCGCCACCACCACTGGATGATTGCTTATGACTGTGGGAGGCCTCTGATGACTTTCGAGGTAGATTTTTATCTGCACACCAATGTCCAGATGCACCTCCCTCCTCCAATCGTCCAACCGCCCCTCTCCCCTTCTTTCCCGCGCTCTTGCGGTGATATTAAACCCATCGGATGACTCGTGGCTGCCATCATGGCGATATACCACGCACTTCATTTCCAGATCCTCCTGGGTGAACGATGAAAGGGCACCTGGCACTGCTGCAGCTTCGCATTCCTGAAATTGGAGGACTCCATATTTGGGCGGAAGGAAGACCTCAAACATGATTTGCCGTGGATCTCGGATGTCCAAGTTGCTGAAAACGCTGAGGTTATATGACGTAAGAGTTGTTATGCCACCCTGCTGGACCACCAGGCCTGTGTTGTTGTTCACTTCAAGGTAAGGATCCTGTGCCTTCACCTGCATCGGGGAAAGATAGTTTTGGCACAAATGGAGGGTAAAGGGCAAAGGGTCTTTTGATTCTTTATGCTGTAATTCATGTGTACCGTGTTCTTCAAGTTGTGGCAGTACATTTATGTTGGTAAATTCAAGACAGCGGGTTACTCATATTACTGATTTGGGTCTCGATCTTAACAATTTGTGGAGCTCTACTTTAAAGGGGAAATCAACCTAAACATATTTTTTCAAGAATATGTTCCCAGGAGGCCCACTAGTTGAAACACGGCATTCTGATTAATATTGCGTTTGTGGAATATGAGTTAAACAGCAAAATCCACCCATTTTGAGCCATCTCAGGGGTCGGCCATTTTGTCACTTGTGTCGACTGAAAATGACATCACAACTGCTCAGGTAACAACCAATCACGGCTCAGTTTGGTCGTTACCTGAGCCCTGAGCAGTTGTGATGTCATTTTCAGTCGACAGAAGTGACAAAATGGCCGCCCCCAGAGATGGCTAAAAACAGGTGGATTAACTCTTACTCCACAAATACAATATTTATCAGAATGCCTTGTTCCAAATAGTGAGCTTGCATAGAACATATTCTTGAAAAAAAATGTTTGGGTTGACTTCCTCTTTTAGCAAAAACAAAGAAAAACACTTTACCTCCATCAAGGTAGAAACATAATGTTTCCCATCTGACACAAAAAAGACAAAACGACCAAAGCTGACTCCACTGTGTACAAACAGCACATTTTTCTGTGGGATAAAATGAAAAACGAGACAGTTGAGGGTTAAAAATGTAACATTGCAATTAAAAAAATAAAATTGCAGTAGTTAGCTCAATGATGACTTTTCATATAGGTTAGATTTAGGACCATCTTTCCAATATTTAGACAGAACCATCAAATGCCAGTTAATAACCCCCGCCCCCTCGCGATATCCATCTCTATACATAACAGTTTTCTATCTTCCAAGGAAATCAATACGTTGGTAATTATAGATATACTGTATTCAAGAATGTTCAAATAACCTGCTTGAGATCTTGCTGTGTGAACTCGTAGAGTTTGTGATCGGGTGCGCTGGCCAAGACCAGCTCCCCCATTGGAATCCCCCTCCGAGTGTACACCAACCAGTCATCCTCAAAGTCCGAGTCATCGTCCCGGTAACAGAGGTCATTCAAAGTCACCAACCTCTGGCCATCTCGGGCCACGTGGAAAACCTTATCAACAACCCTGACCGGTCGCTGATCATTGATGAGTTGGATGGAGATGTTTACAGTGTGTTCAACTGTCTTTCTTTCCTCCTTTCTGCCCTTGAGTTTGGTTGGTTTGTAAACCACAATTTGAAAAGCGAAGGAATCCAGCTTGGCCTCGCTGTCGTCATGAACATACATCACCCTTTCTTCGATGATATCCTGATTGGTGAAAGCTGCAATGTTGTTGTTTAAGGAGGTCAAGTTGGAGCGGTCGATCGTCCTTAATAGGCCGTGCCTCGGATGCGCCGTAATGCTGTAGTGAACCTCTCGGTTACTCGCTGTGTTAGTGAAGAGAATACTTTTCGTAATGATTTTACTTCCTCCTTCCACGACCGATAGGCCTTTGTTTACAACGGTGAAGTCAGTAGGCTCGGCTCTGATGTGGATTCTGAAGTCGTGACTCGTTGAGTTGGCGAGCGCGGAAAACGCCTGAAAGCTACAAATGTCTCTCGCGTCCTCCGGCACCTCAGCGAACAACTCATACGTCACTAAGCCGTCTGTGATATTCTTCTGGCTGAAAGTCGAGTCTTTTTTTAGAACTTTATCAATGAGAAATAGTTGACCTTTCTTGGGCTCTGTTAGAAGTCTGAAATAGAGGTCACTCTCATTCAATTTGACACCCTTTGTGATCACATGGAAGTCTTCAGCAGAGACAACAACTTTCTGAACACCGTTGACTTCTATCTTGCTCCTTGTGACCTTATACTGAATCCATCGCACCACAATTGGAAACACAACTTTCTCCGTTGCGAAAGAACCAATGCTGACTTTGCACTGGAGATGGTCAGTGACATTCTGAGTCTGGATGCCGCGGTAAGTGCTGAGGTACCTGATCTGGCCTTTTTCGAGAAATTTCTGAGAGAAGGACCTTGTCGCTTTCCATTTGCCACTTGGATGTAAACATTGGATTTCCCCATACTGAGGCAGCTCTGTGACATTATAGAGGATTTCCACAGGCTGATCGGCAACATTAACTTGTACGGCAAGATGCTCGGTGGTGATGAGTGACGCCCCGCCCTGGTTCACTTCCAGTCCGGTGTTGTTCACCAGTTTGTGCTCAAGCTCCACGGCAAGAATCCTCAAAACGACTGTGGTGCTGAACTGAAAAAGAAGAGAAACAGAATAACTGTAACGCATAATTAATTAGAAAAGCATCCAATCTCAATTACTCATTGTGTTTTAGCGACTACAAGACTTACCTTCTGACCATCGCTGACCCTTAGTGCCATTCTGGAGGTTGAGACCCCTGTGTGGACAAAGCTAATCTTACCCTCTTCCAGATCATGCAGGGAGAACATTTTAATAGCCCTGTAGAAATGAAGCGAACACGTCACTCAGTTTTGGGTCATTTTTATAAAGCTTTTGTGCTAGACTGGCAAATCCGGACATGAAAAGGATCACTTGCCATCCAACCCACCTGTCGGGGTGATCTTTGTGTTCAAGATGTCCGGCCTCGTCAAAGTTTCCCATGGAGCTGAAGGCCAAGTCGGCGTTACTGCTGTCAGGGTCTGATACGTTCAGCAAATCTCTTGTCAGCTGGCGACATTGTCGAATGTACACTTCAGTCGTTCAAGTTTGATCAAAATCGTCACGTTCTCTCAAGAATTTATGTTTTAGACATTGCATTTATTGTCCGGGAATTGGTCGGTACCTACCTGCCGTTTTGTATTTTGAAGAAGGATAAAAACATTTCCCTGCGGCAGGCTAAGCACGGGTGCGTCATTCACAGGACTGATGCTGATGTCAAACCGGTAGAGGTGACGCTCCCTCAGATGCACAGGAAGCTCCTTGTTGTGGCTGGAGAAGACGGAGAACATAAAGTAGTCATGAAGACCCTCTGAGCCGCTGTGAACGTAAGTCACTCGGCCCTGCCAGAGGTCGAGCATGCTAAAGGTCAGGTCTGTCTCCTCTCCCTGGACTGGGATAGATCCCCCTTTGAGATCTTCAGGACTGGGGTCAAGCTGCAGGTGGCCATGAACTGCCTGTTCCTCAATTCGGAACATGAACTCAGACGGATGCAAGCCCAACGTTGTGAAATCAAAATTCACCTGGAAGATTAGACAGATTGGCTAACTGAAAGATAACAATAATATATTAGTGAAAGTCAGAAGACGTTAAGTACCTTTATATGCTTGGGCTCCAATGGTGCCCAGCTTCCTTCTGCTACCTCGAGGCTTCTCAGCAACAGGGCCGAGTCATTTCCATCACTATGTGCCGACAGAGTACCAAACTCAGGAATATGCGGCGCTCCGGTGTTGGGCACGGTATCTGATTTTTGGCCCATCCCACAGCCTGCGGTGACGTCCTTGGAAATGATCGCATGAGGGAGGCCGGTTCTCTGAGCGTTTACTTTAATTTCTCTGAGGCAGCCTCGAAAAGAGCCTCCACCGCCATTTGGCTTCCCAAATCCAGCTGGACTTACGTCACTCCGGGTTTGTTCTTCTAAGCCCCCCAGAAAGAGAGGCCCTCTGAGTTGCAATCCCGGACTTAGACTGGCCTGTAGCAACTCTTCACCGACCTTAAGCTGTACAGCGTGCGGTAGTATATGCAGCCGGATCGGATACCACATGTGGTTGCCGTGGAGTTGTACAACTGAATACAACTCGGTCTTACTCCCCTCGACAGTTACGATTGCGGCCAGGCGACTCTCTCTTATCTCTAATACAACACCTCCCTGGAAAGCGGCGCTATACAGGACTAAACCGTCATCTTCGTTCCCGGAGGGGTGCAGCTCAAATTCAAACACGCCTTCCTGTTCCAATTCCCATGGTGGCAGAGATACGAATGCTTCGATGCTGGTAAAATGGACAGAATCATCTTCCGTTGCAGAAAAGAGCTGACTACAACCCAGAGACACCTCATGGACACTTTCGTAGCTGGTATAAGGTCTCAAACTGGACAGAAGATTGAGTTCGTTGAAAACAGCTTCATCTAAACAACCTCTAAACCCATTGGAGATGTTGGCAATGTGGGGATGACTAAGTCCCGGTGCACTGCCAACAAAAAGGGTGTCTACGCTGAGCTCCAGATCCGGTCCTGGCATATGGACTCGAGTGTGAGAACTTCCGTCTACGGTCATTGAGACACGATGATGGTTGTGAGCGACCTTGACAGAATGCCACACCAGATCACTGAGGCTGGGGCCACTTTGTGAGCGCAGAGACCGCTCACCTGAGCCGAGGTCCACGCGTACCTTAAGGGAGAAGTGGTGGGGAAAAAAGGATTGTCGTGAGAGAGGGGATATACTTCCACTTGTATGTTCAAACTGTTTTTGTCTAAAAGCGGAAGTCAACCCAAATATATATTTTTTCAAGAATATGTTCTATGCGGGCCCACTCGTTGAAACATGGCAATATGAGCTAAGCAGCAAAATCCACCCGTTTTTAGCCATAGCTCAGCTTCAGAAAACAGGTGAGCCGCGATTGGTCGTTATATGAGCCCTGAGGGTCTGCGACGTCATTTTCAGTCGACAGAAGTGAC
The DNA here is from genome assembly GCF_054856515.1 of Filicampus tigris. Lineage (NCBI taxonomy): Eukaryota > Metazoa > Chordata > Actinopteri > Syngnathiformes > Syngnathidae > Filicampus > Filicampus tigris. The sequence goes on from NC_141231.1 coordinate 16,228,482, forward strand.
AAAATGCCTGCGCACAGAGATCAAAACGGGTGGATTTTGTTGCTTAACTCATATTCCACAAACACAATATTAATCAGAATGCTGTGTTTCATCTAGTGGGCCTGCATAGAACATATTCTTCAAAAAATATATGTTTTGGGTTGACTTCTGCCTTAAGACAAATAATGGAGCAGAACAGAATGCCTTTTATTGTCACTACACACAAGTTTGAATGTAATTTGGTGCTTAACTTTCATATAATTCCCAACTAAATCCTGGTGAGCACAAAATATGACATTTATGTTTTTTCCCCCCTCAATGTTGCTCATGAGCAAACACGTTCGGAAAAGAAGCGAGCGAGGCTATTTTTCAGCTCCTCGCCAGCAATCTGACACCAAGCTGAGTGCAACTCTTCTTCTCTTTGTCTGGCTTGGGGATAGTAAATGTCAACACATACCGTATGAGTCATAACCACGTACCGCAGTAACTCACCTGTAGGCGCCCAGAGGTCATCTCCAACAGCAAGAAGTCTCTGGGCCCCACTGCAACAAATAACAGGCCTTGCTGACGAGACGTTCTAAACTGGAAGCGGAGCAATGTTTGAAAGGAAGTTTCCACTGTCTGCAGCTGGATGGAGCTGTTGCCAAAAAACGACACTAGAATGATATGAAAAGAGACAGATGATTCAGTTATTCATCTTTATTCATCACAGCGTGTCAATTGGGGGTTTATGGATCATGATTTTTACAGTGTAGTTTACCAGAAATTAGTCAATTTGTAAACAAACAGTAATTAAGAACTGCACATGATAACGCTTCCCCTGGTGTCGAGCTTTTTTCAAAACTGCACTTGAAGATGACTCATGCCAACACACCATTGTTGGTTATTTGAGTACCAAGTACTAAAAAAAAAAAAAAAAAAATCTGCGTGCTAATGCCCTCAATCCACTGCTGACACAATCCTCTATTGACTGACCTGTCAATGTGTTGTGTACTCTGCACTTTTTACCTGCAATCCAAATTCAATAACGGCAGCTAATGCACTCTGGAGTGGGCCATCCAAATATTTTCTGAGGCTAATTAGACTTCACTGTTGACCCAAATGACGCAGGTTGGACTTTTAGCTGACAGAGGTTGTGGCCTGAATTGGACTCATTAATGGGTTTGAATCTGACCCGGGGAAGCTGACAGTTTAACTTCAACACTATATAAACTAACAATGTGTTGATTTTTTGCAGTTGTAGTGTAGAAATGCACTGCATCTTGTTGAGAGCTTTTCTTGAGGTTACCAAAATATTAGTTGTGTAGTTTTACAATCAAGATATTCTACAACCCAAATAAAACAGAATGCTGTGCAAAGAGCTAATAATGATACATTTGGATCCGACCCTTGCTACTGACATTCAGAACACACCGCTATGGGTATAATTGATATAATTTTATGGAACAAAAAAACACAAGAATTAAAATATATACTTATTCCTTTTAGGTTGCCAATGTGTTTTAACATTAACACATTTGTAAACACTAATGCGGTCTTGGATTAAATTGATTTGACCTAAAAAGTGTCAACACTGGAGCTGTCCATTAAACACAATGAATGCCGGTCAGGGAAGAGTGAGCGTGTGAGTGGGGTTAGAAATAGCTGACATCAAATCTCAAAGTGTGGGGAAGCTCAGAAAGAAGAAAAAAAAATTTGGCAAAAGTTTTTCTTGCATCTGGAAAAAAATAAAACTCACATTCAGTATGTTTATGTTCCTCCTTTTGGGGCGGGAAAACATGATTTCTCCTGGCCAATCAGCAAATAAAAATAACTGTAAAAAAACACGATTATGTGTAATGCAGGGAGCATTACAGAACCACTCAGTCAGCAGACCAAGCTTGCTTGTCATCATAAAGCTGATAGAACTCCTGTCTGGCTATGGCTAATCTGCTTCTATGCTATGGATTACCGTATTAGTAATGTACCAACACTCCAGTGCATCCACGTTTTATTATATAATTTGTAAAATGAATGGAAGGAGCATGGGCAACTTGTTCATTGCATGTTTAGGGATTACAATGGCATTAGAAATGTTGCCGTTGGATTTGTTAAATTAACTTGGAGTGACTCACATGTTTGTATTTTGAGGTGACAGGATTCATAGGGATGAACTTCTTTAAAAAGTGAAGCGGCAGAGCTAATAGTCAAATGTTTAAAATTGTAATGAATTAACTAACAATGCAAATTACCTAATCACATTTTTTTTACTTTATTGCAAAGGTGGTAAATGGGCATTACTAATAAATAGCCACCCAAAAACACAAGAAATATGCATTGCTTTGCATGCTTTCGCAGTGCAAAAGTTAGCAAAGGTCAGACAGACATGATGCTTCTCTAACAACTTACCTGCATAAACTTGTCCTGTGGAAATGAGCAAGAGCAGAAGCAGCTCAGCAACTATTCTTCCCATTGTTACTTGGCCCCTTAAAAATCCCACCTAGTTTAAAATAAGAGCAACATGTGCCTTCCTTATAATGAAGTCCATTATTGATGTCTTTGCATGGTATTTACAGCAAGTGACAGACTCTAGCCAGTCTGATGGATTTGGATCGCTGCCTGGGAAGAAAAAAAAAGTACCTGTGCTTGTGGGCGTCACCCTGACAAACAGATCATCCTCCTTCTGACAGCAGATGTAGTGCCACCTATGACCACATGGGGGTGGTGTCATCCCAAATACTTTATAGAGCTACAAAATCCCAACAGAAGGTAGGAATTGTTTTTGGTCTGGTTCTTTCCATTGTAGATTCCATTAATTGGCAACTGGCAAGTGTGACAACATTTACATTACAGACCTCCAGTGGGCCTCCTCGAAAAGATTAAATGAATGGCAAACTACAAGGGGGTCTTCGGTTTACGTCTTCTCAATATGGCGGCGACCCGTTTGGTAACCCAAATGTACGTAAGTGTCAAGCATGCCGAGAATAAAAGTACAACTAGTGAATGTGGACTGTAGCGCAATGTAATGTAGTAAAATCAGTGTTTCTTCTTAGCAAAAAAATACTCAAGTAAAAGCAAAAAGTTTTGTGGGTGACTAAACAAAACAATTTATAGTTACCAAGAAGCTAAGTGAGAGGAGCCTACCTTGCTAGATGCGTCGGTCGTCTACGTGTCCACAACAATCATCGACACAAAAGCCTGCTCTGACAATTTTATTTGCTGTTAAAAGCGAACATGATCATGACAAGTCCAATGTGTTTCATCTGTGGGTTCACCATGCATCCAAATTTAGTTCCAACGCGATTAACATTGGTCAGCAAAAAGTAGAACTTTCCCGCTCTGAGTTCAATCCACTTCCGTCAAGTGAACAGTTGATTTCAATACCTGTGCTATACATCCCCACACCACGTGACAAGCATGCCATTTACCAGTTGATTCAAAGAAAACACTTCAAGGCAATTGTTTCTATACATGCATGAAAACTACCAGAACAAGTATAATTCATCCCCCCAAAAAGCTCAAGCAAATGTAAGAGAGTAACTGTAGCTCGTTGCTACACCACTGCACCCAACGTATTCTTATGCAGGACAGTATCTAATACTAACCCACCCTTACTTCAATATCATTCATGGGCAAAATGATAAATTGTCTAATGAGAAATGAAGTAAACATTATACCATGTATCCATTTATATTTTAAAATGTTCAATTTATGTTACATTTCTTCAATGTTCGAAAACCCCAACATTTTATTTTTTGCTGGCTTTTTATAGAAATGAGTAACACTTACATCAAGCAGAAAAATCTGCAGTTGGCCTAATATGGACCAGTCCCACCCATTGTTAACTGGGAGAGCCTCCAACCACCTCGCCAATCTGCCAAAGAACTGTGAGTATAAATAAACACTCTCAGGATGCCTTTTTGTTGTGATTAATAATTCTCGACACCAGCCAGAACATTAGGTACACCTGCAAAATCGAACAAGATCCAACCAGAGCAATTCATTTCACAACAAAATGTACATTATTGTGGTTATAGTTTTCTGTGGTGTAGAACTGCGTCATACTGGGAGCAGTCTCTCATATTTTGGTTACCTTATTTACAGTAGCCAGTGAAAGTTATGTGGACTCAGAGCGCATTGTCAAAATCAGCAGATAACGAAAGATTTACTTGGTTGTTTAAGTTCACAAGTGATAGGTGAGCAGGTACCCCTGAGAGCCAACTATTTGTGCACAAGAAAAAAGGCAAGTTTCCATAATACGTCTAACTGACTGATTACACCCATTCCAACACTGGACACAAATGGCGCATCACCAAGATTAAGCAGATTGCATTCAGGGACAAATATTTACTTAATTTACTTTATTTAATATTTACTTTAATAAGTGAAAATCAACCCAAACATATTTTTTTCAAGAATATGTTCCCAGCAGGCATTCTGATTAATATTTTGTTTGTGGAATATGAGTTAAGCAGCAAAATCCACACCTTTTGAGCCATCTCAGGGAGGCGGCCATTTTCTCACTTCTGTCGACTGAAAATGACATCACAACTGCTCGGGACTCAGATAACAACCAATCATGGCTCAGCTTCAGAAAACAGGTCAGCCATGATTGGTCGTTACCTGAGCGCTGAGAAGTTGTGTGAAGTGACAAAATGGCCGCCCCTAGAGATGGCTAAAAATGGGTGGATTAATTTTTATTCCACAAACGCAATATTTATCAAAATGCCTTGTATCAACTTGTGGGATTGCATGGAACATATTCTTGAAAAAAATATGTTTGGGTTGACTTCCGCTTAAGGTTTGTTGGGGCATGCTCTTGATGAGTCTGAAAAGAAGTAACAATTTTACCATGTCAGCTAATAGCATTTGTTTGGCCCAAAACAGCCTCCAACTGACATGAGCAAAATGCAGTGAACTTGCAGGGGGTTGAAATGGACAAAATAGTATTTGTAAAAACCACAATAGCCAGTAGCTGATAAAGGGAAAGTGGAAAGGAGAGCCCTCCAGCACCTGACCTATAACTACACATGCTGTTAAGTTTCAGCTTGAAGGAGTATGTCCCATTAAAAGCTCTGAAAGAACACTTTTCTTCTTCACATTCCGCTCAGCTCGCGCATGAGAGGAGAGCTTTTTTTTTCACCCCCTTCCAGCTTGCGTTCCCATGATGTTGAATAATAGAGTGTGGCCGCCTGCTTTCTTAAACGGAGAGGTCACACCCAAAATGGGTCACAGTTCAACCGGTGTGATGACGGGCGCGCTGGTGTGTTTTAATGAGCGCGGCTCCCACACCGAGAGGATTAACGTCTTGTCCTTAAAGGTTGCAAAGACAACACACTTAAAACAATGGCTTTCATTTCCATTTCCCCCTTTCTCATTAAGCCTTTTCTCAGCATAGGAACCCATTTGCAAGGGAAATTCTGAAGCGGAAGGGCAATTATTTTTCTTTTCTAGCAATAAAAATAAATGAAAAATCTTTTATAAGGTGTTGGAAGTAGCAGTAGCCTTGTGTTGTCAGGTTTTTACCAGGTGCAATGAGATTAGTGTCCTAGTATTTGGGGTTTTGAAGGTTTTTTTATTTTTTGGAGGCAATGACTTGCCGAATGACAAAAATAACTTTGCCTTTTAGAGTTTAAGGAAAGTAATTGTTGGCCTTTTCTCTCTATAAAAGAGTGAATTCTTGCACTTATTTCTGCTTATTTATGACCCGTTACTGATTGATTGTATGCTGTTCAAAGTCAATCAGCATGTTGAAGTGTTCTGGTGCGTTGGTACAAGCGGTGTCAAAATACACAAGAATAGCAAGTAGCGAATACAGGAAGCACCAGGCTGAGGATGAGACCAAGCGGATGACGCACCAAGGCCTATTTTAATGCAGCAGCTAAACCAACAAAAACAATGCGCAGCTGGAAGGACAAAGCTGCTTGTTAAAGTGCTTGAAATACAAAGTGGACCTGGCTGCGAGGAACACACAACCGTCCGCCGCCCTCTCGGAAAAAATAATGCGTCGCTTCCTTTCCTCTTTCCACTTGCCGTCCTTCCTTCCTCACCTTTGAAGAGGGGTCATTCAAGGACCCTCATTTCGAGTGGCTCCGCTCCTGAATCCGCAGTCTGCCACATATTGTGACGAACAAAAACACTGATCCAGGTTGATGCGCTCTGATACCTCATCTCAATTGCAGTGTTGTTTTTTGCAGAGGATAAAGAATATATGCCTGTTGCTTGATGTGCTGAAATACCGCCACATAGATGCTAATTGTTAGCCTTCTTATGTTGTTTGGCATTGGGTTTTTTTTTGAGCATTTAGCTTGGTGGCAAACCTATGTTGTTGTTTTATATACACAACATGTTTTATGTTTAGTTTGACAGTAACTTCAACTGGAAGTGGCATTAAACCATTTGAAGCCTCTTTTTTGAAGAATTGTTCACTAATTGTATCTGCCAAACTGCTGTTTGTTCCGAAATGAGCTGAGTTCGCTACCACCATCTAGCGCTCTATTATCTGAAACGTCTTGCCAAAAATCAACTGGGATAGACTTCAGCTCACCCATGACCCCAATGAAAACAAGGCTGATAGAAAATGCTTTTTTGCTGAGCTGATAAACAAACAAAAAAATAAACAAAAACAAGAAAAAGCCCACCTGTGCAGAAGAAATGAATGAGTCACTCTGGAAACAGAAAAAAGAAAAAACGTCATGGAATATGGATAAAATCATGCGTGGGCTCTTGTGTAAACGTTGGCCTGAGCATGTAGTCCATATCCAGCATAAATACTGTAATTGAGTGACACAACCATTTTCTATTTATGAAGTGGTTACATAAGAGCGGAAAGAGAGAAAAGGCCCATATTTCAGACAGAGAAAAAAAGAAGAGCGGAAGGAGGTCAGAAAGAGGCAGCAGAGTGCGCAGATAGTTTTCCTACACTGTGCGCTTTGTTCTGCGTGTCTTTGCGTGCATGAGACGCCATGTTTCGGGGGAACTTTACAGATATTTGATATATTTCTCTCCTGCAACGTGATGCTTGAAGCAGCTGCTACGTTTTGCTTGAGGGAAACCTTTTCGCTTTGGTCTCACATTATTATGGAAAATCATATGAAGGCATTTAAAAAAAAAAAAAAAAATCATTGTGTACAAATAGTTGGGTCTCTGGAGTGCCTGCCCACCCATAAACTGTAAAATTAAATAACCTGGCCTTTCTGAATTTTGCCAAATTTTGACATCACCCTACAGGATACCTGTATGTGAAAGCCAAAAGGTAAGCAAAGCTGCATTTTGGCAGTTTTGTTGGATGCATGGATAAGCATTGGCTTCTGATCATCAACACATACATGATAGCTCAGTGAAATTGTCTTAGGAGTGACGCCTGTGGTGGTGGTGGTGATTTGGGGAGCATTTCAAGTGTTGAGGGTGGTCATGCGTCAACTGCACCACATACACACAGTTTGGTGTATGTTTGCGACACCCAGGTGACGTCGCCACGGTACAAAGTCCTAAATCACCATTGGCCCAGCAGCATGTAGGGTGGGGTATACAGCAGCTCACTTACTGTATAACGACTCAGCGTCACGCTCTGAAATGGGATGATTTCAGCAAGACAAGAATAGGGTGTGTAAAGCATGCTGTAATTCCTGGGAAATTGTTTGACATTGTGAAGAAACAAATGCATAATATATTTTCCTTTAACAACAGGCAGGAAATTACACCAAATGTGGCTAATTGGGATTGGGAAAACATTTAATCTGTGGGAGGTTGTTCTTGCCAAATGTAGAAAGCTGATATTTCAAAAAAGAAAAAAGAACGAAAGGCGGATGTCTCGCTTTGCAAAAAAATAAAATAAAATAAAGAGGAAAAAAAACAGGAAATCTGCAGAGTCAGTGTTCCTAGTGACAGGAAGGTAGCATGCAGTGTTGGAACGATGTGAAGGCAAGCAAGGAAACCACTGGTGGTTATGTTCTTTTGTTTTTATCCTCCAAATGGAAAGATGTTGAAATGGGAGAGGCTATAGACACAAGCCAGGGGGTCTTCCATGTTTTGAATACAAAATGGTGGTGGTTTTGGATTGCATTTCAGCCAGAATATGCATTCACACGCAACCACTTTTTGTTGTTATTCTCCTACATAAAGATCAACACATGTTCCATGTTCAGTGTTATAAGTGCAAAGTAAGTGCATAATAGTTTCTGTCTGCATTCATTTGGTGGTTTCTATATGGGAGCATTTCAAGCACGCAATGTATTCAGGCTTTCAATCACTAGTCTTCAGTTGCGGCCAGAAATATTTCACGTTTGGCTTTATTAATATGGAAAGTTGGATTTTGAATTCCATTCATACATTTTCTAGTGCCTGCCCTCATTAGGTTCACGGGTGAGCTGGAGCCTCACGAAGTTGACTGACTTTGGGCGAGAGGCGGGGTACACCTTGGACTGATTTGCTTTCTCCCAGAGGGCCTATATAGACAAACAACCAGTCACACTCACATTCACACCTACTGACAATTTAGTCTTCAATGAACCTAACATATATGCTTTGGAACGTGGGAGGAAGCGGGAGTACGCAGAAACTGCATACTGCCTGAGTTTCAAATACATTTTTGTGAAATTCATAATACAAATCATGCACACTTGCTGTCCTGTCGCACTTTCAGGACGTTGGGCATTGTTTTGTTTTGCTTTCTACGCCTCTCACCTCTCCATCCCTGAGGTCACTTCCTAAAAGCATTTGGCAGCAGCTGCTGTCCTGACTCAGCCGCAGACCATCTGACCCGCTGCTCTCCGCTTTAGTTAACATGGTTAAAGTGAAACTTTGTCTGAATCACCGCGTCTGTCTCTAGTCACAACAAGAGCTCACGCTAACAAAACAGAAAGGACATGCATGCATGGCGCATCACATTGACTTTCACACTGGGCAACATTTTCCACTCGGCTGTTTTATTCCATCCCAAAAAAGTGACTTTTGAGTAGGCCAATTGTTCTGTCAGGGCCCCCAAAAGCCACTTGTTTGTGATTTAGAACAGGAAGGGCATTTTCAAAAAAATCACATCGTCTACCCAAAGCTAGACTCTAGGCTAGGCTCCCCTTGCAGACGCCCTCTTCTGATCTTTTCCCATGCAGCATCTAACTGGATTATGAACGGTGATACAATTTCCCAGTGGACAATTCACTCGCTAAAAGCTATTTTTATAGACTGGGTGGCTCTTTTGTATTCCTGGGACAAAACCGCTTCCAGCTAATGTGGTCGGGCAAAATTTGAAAGGGCATGTGGGTGTCTGGAAAACACATTAAGAGGAGACTCCCTGGAAAATGGCCCAAATAAGATATTTGGCTTGTTTTATTGCTCAGGACACGTTAGCATCACTGGAAATTAACCTGGCATTAGCTATGTTTCAAACGAACACACTTCAATGGCAATCCGTACTTTGTTATTATGCTATTTTACGCAACATCATTACAAGAAAATATGTCTCGAATTCAGTTCCATATAGTGCTAATGAGCACCAACTCGTCCTCTAAAACACTGCGCCCTCAAATAAACAAGGGGTCAGGGGGGATTTAAGAAAGACCCAATTGTACTGTTGAACTAATTAGGAGTCATAGGTCAGGAGAAAAACACATAAACAGGGTCAGGGGTTGAAACTGTATTTTAGTCATCAAGTCGGTTGATATGAATCAGCCTTTGTCGGCATCCAAACGGAGTCCGGTTGTTATGTGCGGCTCTCATATACAGGAACTGTGTCAGCGTCATGTGCTATTTCTTCCTAACATGTGTCATTCACAATTTACCAACACTCTGATTGCACAGCATACTGTGATTAGATTCTTTGGAGCCGCTGAAACATTTGGAATTTCACTGAAAGTGTTAAGGCAGCATGGTAGTGGAAGTTAGCGTCTGCCTCACAGTCGAAAAGTCGAAGTTCAAATCTCGGTTTAGGCCCATCCCGTGGCTTCCTGACACAATTATTGAGTTAAGATTGTATGTAGGTGAGAATGTGTTGAGTGTTCTGTGATTGGCTGGGCGTACCCTGCCTCTCACCCCAAATTAACTCCAGCTCACCTTCTTCAAGAGACACAGGGAAAGTAAAGTATCCCCTGGCTAAATAAAAGAGGTCGGCTAAGAATCTTATTTCCCAACACAATCTTACTACTGAGACAATTTAGGGGCACGCTAAATAGAAAGTAATATTTAAAGGGGCTACAAAAATGCATCTGTGTACTGTGCCTCCTGAGGATCTTGTAGTTGATTTTCAAGTGAAAATCTCAACTAAAAGTCTACATGCCGGCAAAACCTCATTCATGGGAGTATAAAAACAAAAGCAAGGGGCATGCAAGACAAAGTGGTTTCCTGAATCACTTTGATGTTTCTCAAGGACCCGCTGATCCAGAAAGGAAAGTTCTGATCCTGTTTTAATTACACCCAATTATCATACTTGCAAAATCAAAGTAAAAGATTTGAAAGAGTCAGATATGTGAAAAAATATAGTAATGCCAGAAATCTTGAATATAATCTAAAAATACAAGAACATGTGCAAATTACTTTTGCCCCATGTTTTGGGCGCAAAACATCATGGCTCAGCTTCAGAAAACAGGTGATCTGTGATTGGTCGGTACCTGTCGACAGAAGTGACAAAATGGCCGCCCCCTGAGATGGCTAAAAGCAGATGAATTTTGCTGCTTAACTCATATTCCACAAATGCAATATGAATCGGAACGCCTTGTTTCCACTAGTGGCCCTTAATAGAACATAACCTGGAAAAAAATATGTTTGGGTTGCCTTCCCCTTTAAGATGTTGGAATTGTTGTGTGTTTAGGATAATTATCTGCCATCGGTTCACATAACGTGTTGAATATCAGGTTATTCGGCAATTAACGAACAATACGAGGAAATAATTCATATTTTTAGGCTTAATGTGATTCGTTGTTGTACAAAAGCTGACTAAATGGCAAACTTCCTGAATGTTTCAGTCCTGTTTTTTTCTACCCTTTTAGCTTGACAGCCTTTCCCAAGTTCAAACCTATAATTAGCCCTTAGGGACAGAATGAGCTATTGTGGTTTGATTTGTCACTGAATGAATTCTAAAGCATTAAGTGGTATAAGAGTTGCAGTGTTCCCTTTTTATGCATTTACTATTGCATAGTAATTGCAAGAAACCAAATCTAACCATCCGGCATTTCACTAGCTGTGCCAACAAAATGTCTCACTGATATTAGTGATACTCAGTGGACTGCCTGGGGTTGTTGCAGCCAGTAATAATAACACATCCGACTCTTGCATAATAGAAGTTTGCTTCCGCTCAGGAATACCTGTGGAAAAGTGGTACTGTACATCAGCTAGCACACTGCTGTCTTTCTCCTCTCTCCCTTGCTTGAGCGATGAATCACTCCCACGAGAGAATGCAAAGTGGCACTTCACTCGAAAAACAAGCAGAGTCTTCCCTCGCCTTTCCAGACTTGATGCCAGCGCCCCAGATTCACATCCCAGTCACTCGGAAAAGGAACTCAGGTCACCCTCCGCGTTCAAACGACACTTTCAAAACAAGGCCGGTACGCGGATCATAAATGTCAGTCTGTGGTTAGAATCAACAAAACATTTCAGGATTGCAGCATTTCGGGAGACTCAACCATAATGATAACAAATTCAAATATTTGTTTCCCACTTGGGGCCCTAAACCACAATTTGTGTCTACTTTCTTTGAGTATCAGTTACGGAACATTCCAAAGACGCATCTGCAAAGACACTCACGGGGACCCCAGCACCCGCCCCGCAGCCCCACCCCCCGCCATAAAAAACTGTCATCCGAAGAAGACAAAGTGGCGGGAATGAGTGGCTCACATGCAAACGGCAGACAGGCAGGAATGTTTGCCGTCACTCGTTAGTGACGCACTATTTGTTGTTGTGCTACGCTGCAGTGCACTCATTGTTGTGGAGGGACATTTTGCACTTGTTTGGGGCATAGGAGGAGGAGGGCGGGTAGGGGACAGAGGGAGGGGTTTTGTTTTGAGACTGAAAAAAATCGAGGGTGTTCTCTTTTGGTTTCCTCCTTTCCCTGAGAGATCCCCCCCCCCACCCACCCCACCCTAAGCCCGATCTGTCTCCCTCTGCCACAACACTCCCGCTGCTCCCAATGTCTTTCCTGTGCAGACCTCAGACATGTTCCCACACTGAGCGGGACGTCCCCTGGAACACACACAAAGCACACGTAGACGCAAAACACAGCTTGCCTCCTGTACACATTGACATACATAATACAATGGAGTATTCCATGTGCCGTTACGTAACTCAATGCCGGTCAATTTGATGCCTGTTTTTGGAATGTGGGAGGAAGCCGAAGTACCTGCAGAAAATCCACGCGAGATTCAAAGCAGAACCTCAGAACTGTGAGGAAGCCTTGCTAACCACTAGGCCTCACTGGTAATATCAAATGTAACATTTTCCAGCATTTTTCAGCTTAATCAGGATTGTTTTTGCTTTTCTGTCAGGCAGCCATTTTTATTGGCTGACATTTCTGTCGTATTGCCAGCTTTTGGGGGGGGGGCAATTTGCCTGTTAGGGATTACTTTCTTTTGTATTCGCAGTGCAGTAAAAATGATTCATGTGAGCCAAGGAGGACAGATGTCCAATATTTGCAAAACCTAAATACAATAAAGCACTGATTATTTCAGTTTCATATGTGAGACCATTAGAGATTCATAAAAAAAGAAACAACAAGTTTAGGAAATTAACATCGCCCACTGGTGCATGTTGCGCAAGCGCTTGGCAAGAGACATTGTGTTGAAAAAGCCTCGAAAAGTGCGGGCTAAGATCGGAATCACCGCCGAGCAGGAGGGAACACAAAGCTTGTTTCCTGTTTGTGTCACATTCAAACCCCTCCCTTCATTTCCATCCCAGGGGTTTGTTTGATTGTGCACCTGCACCTAAACGGCCAGCACAAACAATTTTAAGGGGCTCGCCTCTTGAGTAGTGCTGAACGCTTCAGCTGGGCAACAACACGTGTGCAGAAACAATACTTGTGGCTGAAAACAAGTTTGTTTTTCACACATTATGTGTCAGTCTGAATAGAAAGTACAGGATGCATATGGAGTCCTTTGCATTCCTCTCTTTGAGTGAGGGATGTTTGTATGATGTCACTGCAAAGCATATAGAAGCTATATTTATCTTATTATGAAGAGGAATGATGAGAATGTTGGTTCAGCTGCTGTTTGTTAAAATACAATGAGCCTGCGTGACAGTGATGGATGTGGTTGAAAAAAAAAAAAAAATCCTGGACTCATGATCTGCTTTATACACCCGATAATATTACAATGGCCGTGAATTAGAAAAAAATATCACGTGCAAATATAGGGGCATCACAATGAATTAAAATGTGGTAGAAATGTTGATTTATTTCCATAGTTCAATTCAAAAAGTAAAACCCAGAGAATTTAATGATTAAACACAGGAACATATTTTTCAGAAGTCCAATTCCTATCCTTTATTTCTATTTTTTACTATTGTTACATCAAAACAATTATTGTTTTAGCGGGGAACCAACTCCCGTTTTTTATGAAAAATACTTGTTGTATATCTCCATTTATTCAATAATTTTCTGGGTTTGAAAAACATATCTATCTATCTATCTGTCTATCTATCCATCTATCTATAATATATATATATATATATATATATATATATATATATATATATATATATATATATATATATATATATATATATATATATATATATATTAGTGTTGTCAATCAGTTAAATAGTCTTGCTGACTAATAAATACAGTACCCCTAAAATAATGTGTTTCCACAAGTGTGCACGTCATCTTAAAGCTGCGTTCAGATTGAACTATTCTCATTCAAAGTCATCTTCAGCTCAGCGCATGTGCCACCATTTAAAATGCCTCTGATCAACCTCAAATATATTTCAGCAGTTCTACTCGGCTTTTCCTGACACTTTTTCTTTCTACTTTTTCTTTCTGCTTTCTCACAGAGACCTGAAGTTTCTCTGCTAACACTGTCTGCTATTTTGAACCCTTCCTACCTCCCTCCACCTTGTCCAAGGCCCAAGGTCTAGCTAAAGAAAAACAGCCCCAAGTTCCCCAACGCATGATTCTGCCGCCACCACCGTGCTTTATTGTAGGTGTGGTGTCCTTTTGATGTTTGCGCCAAAAATACCTTGAAGAATTATGGCCAAAAAGTTCAGCCTTGGTTTCAGCGGACTGTAATAAAATCTTGCAAACACATGTGGGAAAATGTGTTATGGTGCGATGAAACCAAGGTTGAGCTCCCCGTGATTGACTAGCGTACCCCGCCCTTCAAACATTGTCAGCTGAGATAGACTCCACCTCACCCACAACCCTGAACAGGATAAGTGAAGGAAAATGGATGAAGTTTGCTCACACTCGCATTTTTTCCCCCTGATTTATGAAAATGTCCGTACTTAGCAATGCTCTTTTCTACATTGCATTCTCCTCTTGTTATTACTGTGTGAAGACATGCATTCGGGTGCTACATTCCTTGGCCCTTTCCCCAAACCTTAACCTTAACCACCCCAGTTATGTCCAAACCTCAAAATTTACTCTAAACTCAACCCAGACCGGATTGTTAACCTCAATCCTAAAACGCAACTGACATTTTCTGGATGACGCTTGACAGAAAGTGAGGACTCGACAAAATAAACTGAAAATTCTGTCCTTGCAAACAACTCCACGCCGGCACATACTGTATATGTACACACTGCTAAGAGTACGTACACTTCCCTCCCAGTTCATCTTGGTGAAGTACCACATCTGCAGACAGTGTAGGAGTGGTTTACAGTAAAAACCACTCGAGCTCCAGTGAAATTACAGAACTAAATCAAAACACTTGCAGGCTGCGCTCACTCCCAGATGGACTGTGGCTTGTGTTTTTACTAAGCATGTGGGCAGCTCACATCCTACCTCTGACCTCTGCTGCCTTTAACACTTTATTGGCAAACAGCATTGTGGGGAATTTCGACATAAAATGCATGGGAAGACCAGTGCTTCTCTTTGCCGTGAAAAACAACACGGAGTAGGAGCAAAAGTGACAAAAAAACCCGCTTGACAGTTTCGATTACGTTGCACTTCTAGCCTGTCCTAAAATTCTGGTCCAATGTAAAACTGTAGGAATGGGGGAAGAAGGTTGAGTACTCAGTAAACCACGTCACAATCAGTGGCTAAGATAGCAGTCATATTTGAGATGAAAAAAATAGAATCAAAATATCGAGTACTTTAATGTGATGTACGAGTCAATCAATTCACAATGATTTGTTGCAAATGTTTTGCCTTTTTACTGGTGAACTTTAACAATCAGCTGCGTGCCTATCAAACTGTGACATCCAGCATGTTGGACCTAAAAAAAAAAAAGTGCTGGTTTTGTCATTATGAGAGAGGAAAAAGCAATTTGGTGCTGACAAACAAAGCCGCAAAGAAAGTCTTGACTCGCTTGCACTTTGCTGGAATAAAAACAATCAGGTGAGAACAAATTCAAATGTGTGATGTCAGCTGACCTTGTGCACTTTCTATTCAGCCTACATGCTGAGCTCCATTTCAAGGCACCTTTTTTTTATAATTCGACGGCAAGCCATAAAAAAATAAATTCCACAAACTATCCGAGTGTCACCTAGTGCATCTCTTAATGAACATTATGCAATATACAGGACCAGATCGGGTGACCTTATCCCAAACTCTTAATTTTCTTGTCCTGGATATGGAATGTTTTTGTGCAGTTGGGAAAAGAGGAAATCTAAAGTGTTCTTTCCAAAGAGGATGTAAGGCATGGTGTGTTTTGTATGTTTGCCAATGTAGGTCATGCATGTGAAAGTTTGTGTGTATTTGTGCCAACCCCACTCCATCCTCAGAGGATATCTGTGTGTGTGACATGGAAGTTAAGGGCACATGCAGGAAACGGGCCTTCTGTCCCCCCTGTCATCCATCAATAGCAAACATGAGAGCAGTCCCACGCAGCGAGGAGGAGGAGAATAAACTGCAGGAGGAAGAAGAAGGTGATCCGTCATTATCCGGTGAGCGGGAACAAGCACTTTGCAAATCTGCAAATGAACGTTCTTAATAGCGTGTTTGAAGCAATCAACCCAAACACATTTTTTTCAAGAATATGTTCCCAGCAGGCCGACTAGTTGAAAGCATTCTGGTTAATATTAAGATATCCGAATGCCTTGTTTCAACTAGTAGGCTTGTATAGAACATTTTCTTGAAAAAAATATGTTTGGGTTGACTTCCTCTTTAACACATCCCACACTACACCGTAATCGCTCAGGATCATCCTTTAGAGCAGGTCAAACTCATTTTATGTTGGGCGCTACATCGTAGTCATGGTGTCCCTCGGAGGGCCGTTATGACTGTGAACGCATATAAATGTACGATCGCCTTATACGATCACATATACAGAAACAAATTGATGGATAGCTAATTGTGAAGTTAGAAGCCCGTAAGTAATTGTCTGTTCAATTATTTTTCAATTTATTATCGCGTAACCACCAATCATGGCTCAGCTTCAGCAAACAGGTGAGCCGTGATTGGTGGTTTCCTGACCCCTGAGCGACTGTGATGTCATTTTCACTCAACAGTAAGTGACAAAATGGCCGCCCCAAAAAGGGACTAAAACGGGTGGATTTTGCTGCTTAATTCATATTACCCATAGTAATCACAATGCCGTGTTTAGACTAGTGGAGGCATATTATTGTCAAGAAAATGTTTGGGCTGACTTCCACTTTAAACCCCCCCCCAAAAGTAAGTAACAGACTATCTATCGTTGCTGCAGTGATTTATATCCATGGATCGTCTGTCCACCAGCCCTAGCTCTTTTTCCCATGAATGCTCATCTTCAGCGGGTTAAAGTCATCCACTTTTCTCTCTCAAAGTTGCTATAGAAACTCACTTTGTAGGTCGATGGGTCACACAGAGAGATGGGTCACTCCCAATAAAGAACAGAACAGGCGGACAAATCAGTGAATGGTGCCCACTGTGTATGCGTTTGAGGCTATTTCTGTGGAAGAGAGGAGTGATGAGTGCGCACGTATGATTCATGTTTCGGTACAATCTATCTTTAAACTACTCTTTCTGCGGCCCAAAACACACCAAGATTATGCAGAAAGACTAAAAGCTTGCGACACCTCCACGAAAAGACTTTTGAATTGATAAACCTAATTGTTTCCCTGTGGGCAATAAAGTCCATTAGTCCAAGAAAGGCTGGACAGCAGCTGCTGCCTACATAATTGGCGGCGTCATATTTTTATGACCTCTCTGCTATTTCTGTGCTGCAAAGTGAAAAACACTGATGATTGGCTATGTATTGTCTCAATGCAGAAGGGGTCGGGGGCTTCCAGTAGCTGAGACTGTGCTCTTACTGGAAGCCTGTGAGTCAGCCGTCTTCCGCCCCCCGCCCCTTCCTCCACGCCACCTAAACAACCCCCACCTCGCCCCTCGGATCGGGACTATCTGCTCACTTGTCACCCGTTGCAGGTCAGCAATGAAAATAAACACAAAAGTGCAGCTATAGTGAACACGTTTTTCAAAAGAAAAGAATTCCATGGTAAATCCACACGCTACTCCGACCCCCCCCCCTTCCACAAATTGTGGGGGTCCCTCTCCAACCCTTCACCCTCCCTTCCCACATCGTAATGATCTCACCCAGCTGTCACTGTGATCCCACCCGCACTCACGACAGAACACTGGTGGCAGGCAGCTGACATCATTTGTTTTGTCAATGATTACCAGAAATTCTAAACGCTGCAAAACAAAGACCTATCAACCAAAAGTTGAGTCAAAGGTGAGATTTTTATAATCACTTTATAATTTAAAATCAAAACATAAACCTCTTATGTATAATTTTGCTCAGTGAGTAATATAATAAAGTACAATATTCTATCCATACACATTATAATGATGTCGTCTATTCAAAATTCTAATTCTAAAGTACTTTTGTATTGCATCTTTATATTTAGGTATCTTGTTTTTATTCCAATCAATGTACTATTGCTGCATTCAACAAAACTGAGACGTTTCCATTGCCTGGAGACCAAAAGTACACTTGAAAGCCACTGTGAGTTTTGGTCAAATCAATTTTTCCTCCTATCAGAGATGAGGTAATTGGATGTGACACAACCATAACAACACAGAGATGCATAAAAAGATTATAAAATGCTATCTAAACTATGCTTATCAGCTTTGATACTCTACAAACCAAACCATTTAACACAGCTGGTTCTGCAGGGAAATAGTATGCAGTTGGAAATAGTGTAGTTTAATCACTGTATCCCATCTGCATGAGTATTATTGTTATTATTTTGAATAGTCATGACTGCCAATAGTCAAAGCTGCCAAAAAAAGACTATTCCATCTGTTGTCAGGACTTCTGACGTCTTATCTAATCACAAACAAAACGAATAGAGTAACATGTTGTGGTTGTCAGCCATGTTTCTATTTGTTTACGTTTGCCTGGAATGTTGGACCGCAACATTTTTTTTCTATTTCCCCAGTGGTCTCGAACGCAGCATATGGATTGGTTTGAATTGGACATGCATTTAAATGTGTATTAACAGGTCAAAGGTTCTTTTATTTAATCTTGATTAAAAATGTAATTTAATTATTAGAAGTAGTGACTCTTGGCTACGGCCTACCTGTGTGGATATTTTATATGCTCTCCCTGTGCTTACATGTGTTGCTGAATCAAATTAAGTATCGTGAAATAATTATGACGCTGATTAAATGTTACTCTTAATAAGATGACACCAAATGAAATAGTGCTTTTTTTCTTTGTCCGTGTAGATTCTCAGTCCACGGCACGGCAATCCACAAAAGTTGAATCCGAGCAACTTGCCTCCTTTTGTTTGTTGAATTTGTTGTGTTTTTTTCTTGTTCTCCTCAAACCTTCAAAAATGACTTGGGGAATTATGCTGTTAGGCTGACAATGTCCTTGATTTCATATTCTGACCGAAACTTCTCCCTAAAGAGCACATCAGTGGCGTCGCAGTCAGCAAGTTAAAGCCCTCAAGGTGAAATCTCAACCGGAAGGGGGTTGTACTTTAGATGGCAGTGCGTTAACAATCCACGGGCAGTGAGAGCGGGTTGAAAAGAAGCCAGTAGAATGAGTGGCGTAGGAGTTGGTTTATTATAATGAGAACTCCCCCCCACACCCCCCTGCAGCCTGATCGAGTCAGAGATCATCTATTCTTGCCTGAACAACATGTGTCACAATGGAAGAGGCGTCAGCGATCAAAACCATGAATGCATCCCACAACCTCAGTGCTCGGCCATACTACGTAGAACTCTGTTTATGTAAGTTGATGTTTATGCAAACAAACGGATAGGGCTAGGATGAGGTGTGTGGCAGGGAGACTGTAGATCCATCTTGTTTAATAATCAGAATTTGGGCTGAAATTAGAAATCTGGATGGAGCTGTGGTAAAGACTTTATAAACATTTCGTTTTAGATGTGTTTTCGTGTGTCTCATCGAAACAGCAACACTCCTCCTAAACATGTTTTACCTGCTTGGTGGTGGGGAGCTCTGTCAGCAGCAATTACTGAACATATTCCTGTTGTTGGAAAATGTGAAAACCAATGTCCTGTTGGCTTTCCAATACGGGGTATTATTGCATTGACTGTGCTTTGGCTATCAGTTCTCTTGGCAGCAAAACGATATCAAAGCCTCACTGGATATTTTTAAAAGCCAGTAACAGTGTTTCTACCATTGCATCCAGTTCGCATAAATAAAAGGCCTCCAAATTACACTTTTTCCATCACTACCTGTTAGGCACATTAACCCCATGAACTTTAACAGTTTTTCTATGTGTGTTTACGCGACTTAATTCCTGCAGTTATATACATAAACGGTGTGACAAAAATGGACATCATTTACAGTAAACAAAATATTCTAGGGCAACACGGTGAGGTGGAGAATAGAAGGTCTGTTATCTATCTATCTATCTATCTATCTATCTATCTATCTATCTATCTATCTATCTATCTATCTATCTATCTATCTATCTATCTATCTAGAAAAAATAGCACTGTATTAGCTAGATAGATAGCTAGCTCTGCTAGCTAATACAGTGCTATTTTTTCTATTTCTTTATTAAAAATGTAGCATAGAAGTTGTGGTGTTTTTGAAACTGGAATTTCATTTCATTTTAATTCACATTTTAGACCACTTTTCAAAATAGAAAATGGAATTTTAAGAAAATTAAATGTTAACTTGGCCACGTTTTTTTTGGGGGGGTGGAGATGGGAGGTAAAATCTGATAGCATTGTGTGCGTGTGTGTGCGCGTGTGTGATTTTCAAGCTGTTGTAGTAAGATGACTCTGCATGCTATACATTTTGAAATGTTCACAATAAAATATGTTGTATCACAAACATTTAATTTTACCAAGCTTGAACTTAAAACATCCATCAAAGCAGCTCATCGCATCCGGAAACCTTGCACCTTCCATTTTCAAGCCCTCCAAACAAAAACATTGCTGCCTCCGGCTGTGAGTGAAAGAAAAAAACTGGACTGGCGGCCAGCAAGCCAATCAACACGTCTATAGATTTCGATTTTTTTCACTTCCCGCTGCGATTGGTCCATTTGGCTCCTAGGGGAACCGCCTACTGTGCAATGATTGGTCAGATTTCGCGGCTCTGTGGGAGTCATTTGAATAGGCATGGTCGACAGTCATTACGAGTCGCCACTGCTTGAGAGCGACTCAAATAACAGCAGAGGAAGCACTCAATGGAGCAGTGAACAGCGCGGATAACCTGATGAAAGACTTATCGATAGAGAACACGCCGTGCAGCTTTATCCGCGTGTGATAAGAGCATCCCAGCAACCGGGAGGAAAGTACGAACAGTTTGGCTCGAGTTTTGCCCTCCAACCTCTCTTCGGACGTTGAGTTGCAACGCAGCAAAGGTAGGCAGTTAAGTGTGCTTGCATTATTACTGTTTAGTGCATCAAATCCAGGAAACGTCAGTTGCGTGCAGCTACAAACACTTAATTACTGTTTACGGTCTTAATTGCGTTGTTTGTAAGTCATACTTTAATTCAAGCATGCAAACTAAAGTGAATACAACAAGTCAACTTTGTTATGTAAAACTTTGTACACTGGTGGAAAAGGCACACGTTTTATACAGTTGTCCCATTTGTTATTATTTGTTTACCACAGCAATAGGCTATAATTAGGCTTGTAGTCACACACAAACAAACATGGCTCTCCAACACCTGCGATGGGACTGTGGTTGCACAGCATGGCTTTTTTTTTTTCTCTCCTAGGCAGCTCTGACTTTACTGTGTTCTGACTCACTCACAAGCCCATAATGTGGACCAGGCATGGTGCCCGTGTGTGTGTGGCTGTGAATGTGAGTGAGGGAGAGAATAACAGATTGTGTGTGCCTGCAGGGAAAAGAAATGGGGAGAATAAAAAAAGTCTGTGTACTCCAGGCCAAGTTGCAGTCCTAAAAAATCGCTTAAAAGGCTTCCCCTCTCTCGTTCTTATCCCTTTTTTTTTTTTTTTCCCCCATTTCAGCCTACCTGACAGACTGCACGTAAGCCCCTAAAATTACACCCCCAACACTTAATAATTTACATAAAGGTAGCCAGAAAGCATCCCTCGGTGCTTCTACCTGCTCTAAAAATAATCTTGTTTCACCTGTTAAAGTGACACATCCTCACTCATTTTTGGAGTGTATAATCGGTTTTGTCATTCTTTTCGTGGGAGTGAGAAGGCAAAAGCCCTTGTGCAAAGCTTAGGTTTATTATATCCTCGTAGGAGAGGAGATAATATGTCTTTATCCTCCCTGACTCGAGGTTAATACTGTACTAGCCTACCAGATCATTCAGGGGGAAGGGAGGGCATGTGTAGTGTACACATACTGTGAAATATGTGTGTGTGTTACTGGAATAGAAAATTCAAGCTTCAAATCTAATCAGTATGAGTTGGCTTCTTGTCTCAAGTTCGAGTTCCACTTTTGGCTCATCCACTCGGGTGATGACGACATTGGAGATGTGGTGGCGTTGGTACTGAAGTGAGATGTCCAAAAAAAAAAAAAAAAAAAAAAGATTGTGGGTGTTAAGAGACGGAGGCAGGTTCTCATGCTTGAAAAGGCAAAAAGAGATATAAGATATCTGAAGTGACGCTTGTGATCTGCTGCAGAAACTCGTCTCATCATCAGCGAAACCACACAAACAAAAAAGAAGCCTTAGCTGCATGCCAGCTGGTGTTGGCTCCATTACTTTCTTGCGTTAGATTGAGTCGTACGATGTGGTATTGATATGTCGTAGCACCTCACATGGATTTGTTTGTTTCAATATGTTGAAATAAATACAACTTTGGATTGCGACAAAAAAAGTCCAACATCTCAGGCTTTTATATCCAGTGTACTCTGGAATTAAAAAACAATAGAAAACACATTTTTCTCACGCATGAACTCATAACCATAACGGCGTTTTAGCCAATCTGATTAATGCAAAAACGGCACTTGAAAGTGGTAAGGGGATAATTGATATGAAGGCGGAGATGCACTTCTTTCTTTGGCAGGCAATGTTGATAAAAGCGCGTGATTTGTGCGTGTCCTCACAGTCTGTTTTTAAAAGGTTCGCCACTTTGCGGAAACCACGAGTGTGTGATGTACTCGGACTTTAACCCTGTTTATTGTAACTAATGGGGCTGACCGTCAAGGTTTTCGCCTTGAGAAAAACAAGCCTCCTTTACGTACCTGCTGTAGCCTATTAGTGCCAAAAGTACACGAGGTACAAAGTAAAACCACGCCAATGTTTGACCCCACTGTGAGAAGTAAAGCTTTCTGTCTTGTCCTCCGTGTCGGGTTCGCCCACGTTCACAGCAAAGTTTGTACTTATATTGACACTCTCAATCCTCTCTATATTTCCAATACCCAATCTTTTGTCTGAAAGCATGTTAACTCATTTAGGGGGGAAAAAAACCAAAACAAATGAAAAACCTTGCAGTTATTTAATGTCTAAAACGTAGTTGCACAAAGTTCATCCGTCTTATGCAACAGTTTTGCAGAAGTCTGTTTTTGGGTCATGTAAATGTTCCAAGGAGTTTACTGGCTTTCAATGAGGGCAATTTACAGTCGAACGACCGGGCCAGCTGCTCATGCTTAACATCATAAAATCTAAATTGTAGCTGACCTTCGCCCCTCAGAGCGTGTGCTTGTCATATCTGCTCAGATCTGTAAATGAGTTTCGATAGGCACATCTTTCATCGCCACCAAACACAAGTGCTCGTTTGTTTATGGCCCTTTCGCAAACATTAAGTGTGGCTTTACAGTCTACAAGGTCAGTGCAGATGATATATGCGAGGTTAATAATGTGTACAACTTCTGACAGATGTGAAACTGATGCGAGCCTCCAAACGGTGTGGCAGCGTCACGCAGCCTGGCGCTGGCCAGTGTGTGAAAGCTGCTGTGTGTGTGCGATCTGCTCTGATCTCTTCCCGCGGGTCTTTGTGCGATTGTTAACACCATGACAGGACAGATAATACCGCCATTGTCGGAAGACCACCCCCCCTTTCATCCTCCAGACCCCCACCCCTCAACATAACTGCCTGTACCTTTTTTTTTGGTAAATCTCAGAATGTGATTTGGACAAAGTAGCGTGTTGAAGGTCCAGGGATTGTTATCAAACTAACTGCAGGAAAGTCTGGCTGACATGCACACAAAAAAAAGTCTAAATCTGTAATGGGCCACATTTCAGTCATTCATGGGGAAAAACTGCAAAAACAAAAAGATTCAAAACTAAAGTTTGAACAAAAACCTGGAACCTGAAGAACCTTTGGAAACAGGTTGGGAAAGGCGACAGCAAATATGGCCGGAATGATTACGACGATCGTATGTATAACGATATAGCGTAAATAAGTCACGCAACACGCCAAAGCCAAACATGCTCAAAATCACAACATTGTTTTGTAATTCAAAAAAAATAATAAAAAATTACAAGAAATGGGCATTTGGCTGGAAAGTCGGAAATGTAATCATGAATCATGCAATTTATCTTTTTTTTTTTTCTTTCATATTAGCTTTAAGCCATTAAGTCCTAAAGCGCCTGGCAGATCATCCCCTCTAAAACCTAAGGGCGAATTTAGAACCACCCTCTAAAACCGTGTTTTCCCGGAAATTCAACACCTACAAAATAATTGACATCTCAGCCCCTGTAGCAGATAGAAACATAATTCTAAAAGAGTTTGAGACATTAGACCTGTGGCTTTCACACAGTTTATTATTATTTACTGTTTCAATCAAAAATGCAAAACTAAAGCGTTGGTGCAGGAGAAGCGCTATTTTTAATTAAAAAAAAAAATAGAGTGGTAATTACCATCCTCTATTCTGTTTCAAAGCCGTCGATATCGTCATTGTCTACAAACATATGTCTTAACCATATACTGTATCATGAACGACTGTTTTGAATATCACTACCGTCACTTATTTCAGAGCTCCCACGATCGTCTGCAACCGCCATTACTCCTCGGAAAAAATTCCGGGGTATCCTACGATGGCTCATGACACCGTCACGTGTATATTCTGATGAGTTTCATTGGCTAAGAGACGGAGAATTGGTTAAAAAAAAAAAACGTATCCGCTTTCTTGGCTGTAAAGGTAGAAATACGCAACAGCGCTCCCGGCTTTAGTGGTAGAAACGCGGTAATGCGCTCACGCCCTAAACGGGTTCGAGGTATGGGCAACTCGCTTAAAAATGTCTGAAATCTGGAGCCGTGTTGAGCAAAATGCAGCCTTGCCAAGCGGTGCACTCCATTTTGCCAACAATCAACGAATCAATCATTCAATCCATCATGGCCATTGCCAGTCTTTATGTGCAGCTTTTGTACAGCGCAAAGAAAAACATTCTCGTGTGTACCAGGTCTTTGCCGTATAAAGGGCCTCAGAATAGATCACATGTTGAAACGAGAACATTGTGTTGTGTCCTCGAAGTGTTTCTTTGAAACGCTTCACACACAAGCTTGTTTAGATCCATTAGGAGATGATGGTAGCCTGCAGCTCCTCCTTAACTTCACTTTTAACCTTTTGATGAACCGAGCTGAGAGCGCTACTTACTTTTTGTGCCTACAGAAAAGTTATTGTCTGTTGCGTCATCCAAATAAATGCTTCCCGATTAAAGGGTACATCAACTTAAAACGTAAAAATTAACATAGTCATTGACTAAACAGAGAGCCAGGATCCTTGCGGTTTTTAGTTTAGGCATTTATTGTACTTTTATTCCCACATCAAATTACTTTTCAAAGGCGGCAGCCTTTCGGAGTTTAGAATCACAGAGAATGCTAACTTTAAATTATGCTTTTCCAACGTCATCATTAAGTTGTCCAACCTACAATTTGGCGTAAGATTTCAAGCTGCGTTATGGAAGTACTCAATTGCACAGGGGTCAACTTTGAAGGAATTCAGCTCGGAAGAGCCAAATGTTTTAGATGCTTTTTTGCCCCACCCCCTTTACCACGAGGGGTCACGACTCAGCGCAAGCTTGGAAGCAGAAAAAAGTATATCATGGGTTTGCTTCTCATGTGGAGTTGAGCGCCTTTATGGGCTTTTCCAGATGACGTCTTGTAAGTTGAGCGAGTAAGTTGAAGCCGCAGTAATCTTTTAACTCGGTTAGGAGGAGGACTGCACATTGCAGAGTTCAGGAGACAAACCGCCGCTGGACTGGCTGGCACTGGCGTGACGCCAAGTGCGTGTCTGACAGAGCGTTTGCATGCTATTGGCCGAAGCAAACAAAAAAGCTCGGCGGATTCCTGTGCGCTTTCCTTTTTCGACGCGCGTGTATATGCGCATCGGCGTTTGAGGCATGTCTTGCCCGCGTGCGCGCAAGCCCGGCTTGATTCACACTGGCATATGCTGCTAAGACAGGATGAGAGGATGGCTCCAGAGTTAAAGCATGCCCGCATGGTGATTTAGGATCAGCTTACCTTCCTCAGATCCAATTATCTTCACCATTAAGGCAAGAAAATCACGTTTGGCCCGAGACCGTGCGTCTGCCCGTTTGTTTTTCTTGATCGTTGAACAAAGCGACAAAAGTGCAATGGCCACACAAAAGGCCGGTGTATGCAGAATGGAAAATTGTTGTTAGGCAGAGTGAATCTCCACATGGGGCGTCTTGACAAAGTTCAAAGCCTGAGGGAATACACAGACGAGGGCTGCAATTATGCGACTTAAGCGTAATTACTTTGACACACTTGTGAGTTTCTGCCTCGAGTGATCGGCTTTCACGATATTTGCACAACCTACGCTTCGCTTAAAGATTGACCACATTCCAGGCACGGTATAGTCAACAGGTTGCGCAAGAGCTGGATGGAGGGATTTTGTGAGTTATGCCTACCCAACATAGGGTTTTAACTTACAACTGAACATTTAAACGACACCATTTGATTGGTAGTTACCATGGGGGGTGGGGGGTGGGGAGGTCGGGGGGCCACCCAAAACAAAGACACAGTGAGTAGTTTTGTTTACCCACTGTCGTCAGGCAAACTTAAAATGGCCATTTTTGTATGGATTTCTTAAATATATCCCCAATGGCAGTACTGGAAATCGAACAAATCCTTAAAGGGGAAGTCTACCAAAACATATACTGTATTCTTTTTTTACCAATATGTTCTATGCAGGCCCACTAGTTGAAACAAGGCATTCTGATAAATATTGCATTTGTGGAATAAGAGTTAATCCACCTGTTTTTAGCCATCTCTGGGGGCGGCCATTTCGTCACTTTTTGTCGATTGAAAATGACATCACAGTTGCTCAGGGTTCAGGTAACGACCAATCACGGCTCACCTGTTTTTTGAAGCTCAGCTACGATTGGTCGTTATCTGAGCCCTGAGCATCTGTGATGTCATTTTCAGTCGACAGAAGTGACAAAATGGCCGCCCCTAGAGATGGCTAAAAACAAGTGGGTTTTTCAGCTTAACTCATATTCCACAAACGCAATATTAATCAAAAGGCTGTGTTTCAACTCGTGGGCCTGCAAAGAACATATTCTTAAAAGAAATATGTTTGGGTTGACTATTTCTTAAACTGCCTCCACTGTAAATCCTTTAACTATACAGGAGGTCCTCGGTTGATGACGGTGTTCGTGACGACGAAGCCATAATTTGTACCGTACGCAAGTCGGAAAGCACCGTTGTCCACCACTACTTCGTAAAATGATCATTTCAGTAAATATTTATTTGGAAACCACTTTTATAGGCCTCAAATATATGTAAAAAAAAAAAAAAAAAGTGAACCTCCGCTTCTCTTGGGGGATTGGGACATAGCCCTGCCTGCTGCAAATAGCGACAATCCGCAAGTAATTAACTCTCCCCAGATGATGTCATTCGGTCATACACCACCAATACGCTCCTCAACTCGCTTCAGTGTCATTCATTGGCACGAAAACAATACTCCTCTCTAATACAAAGCTTTTTGTTTTGCGTAAAACAACCAAGGATAGCTAAAAAAAAACCATTTTTTAAAAATTGTAAAAATAATTTAACCACCGATGAAAGTACAACCCAACAACACAGCCCAAAAATGCTCCTGAAAGTGATGAAAGTTTTTCTTTATGGCGGCCTCTCCCCAGGTGACCATGCCTCCCACCACCCCATATGCCGGAAAGTTCAGCACTTGCGGACTTTACAGCAGCAGCAACAACAACAACTACCAGCAGCCAAACAGCCCGTACCGCCACTGCGCCTCCGTGAAGACCACCAAGGAAAGCGTCTACAACGGAGCGTATTCCGCGGCCGAGAACCCTTACGACATACCGCACGCTCACAGCGTGTACTGCGCCGCACCCGTGGCCCCGGTCGGCGCGAAGGAGCGCCATTACAGCAGCAGGAGTGGCGTCGCGGACACGCTGCACTCCGGCGCGCAGCCTCGCAGCCCGCGCCAGCACAGCACTACCTGCCCCGCACGGGTGCACCGCCAAACCAGCACCAGCAGCGGCAGCGAACAGTCCTGCCGGAGCAGCGCCGCCGCCAAAAGTCGCCTTTACGGACACGGCATCACCGCCAGCTACGGGGAAATGTGTTACCACGACAACAGCTTGGTTTCGGCGTCCCTCGAGGCGCTGATCCAACACTTGGTCCCCACCGTGGATTACTACCCTGATGTGAGTCACAAGCTCGCTAAACACGCCCCTTACATTTTCGGTGCTGACGTTTTGTGTTCTGTGTCCTGCAAATGGTTAGAGGTCGTACGTTTTCACCTTCCTGCTGAGCTCGCGCCTCTTCCTGCACCCCTTCGAGCTCATGACGCGAGTTTGTCACCTGTGCGTGGAGCAGCAGCGGTCTGGAGACACCCTGCTGGATAAGGTGGGCGGATTATTCACACAGCGTCTTGGACACACAATTTGACGCTTGTCTCCAAATGGATGCGAGTTCCCACATGGTTACCATTTGAACAGATTTATGTTCTCTCCAGAAAAGGAGTAGCGGTCACACATGCACACAGGCAAACACACTGCATACATTGACTGTTTTATAAGCCCGTGCTTCCCAACCTTTATTGAGCCAAGTCAAATATTTGACTTTTGGGG
Source organism: Filicampus tigris (assembly GCF_054856515.1). NCBI lineage: Eukaryota > Metazoa > Chordata > Actinopteri > Syngnathiformes > Syngnathidae > Filicampus > Filicampus tigris. The sequence continues at coordinate 16,256,970 of NC_141231.1, forward strand.
AAAAAAACAAACAAAAGAACGTCGCAAAAAGTTAGACACTGCGTGCTGAAGTAATGATGATCTGGTCTCGATTTTTTTTTTCCTCTCAACTACTTACTCAGCGTGAAATCTGGACCTGTTTAGTCCTTAAATCTTTTCAATGACTTCTTACTTAGATAATAATTGTCGGAGCAATTAAGTGAAATTGGGTAATTTCCCACCACACAAACTAATGATCTCTATGGGCACGCTAATGGGGAATCAATGTTTTGAACAGCCTAAAATACTTCTTGCGGGGAAAATAGTACACGAGTTCTAAGTTTTTAAATATTTGTCAAAGACCGTTGCTACTTTCTTTTTTTATTTGTGTATTTTGGGACCATTTCCCTTTGGTTCATCTCAGTGTTTTCAACACTGCTTTTTCTTTGAAAGCACGATTGGCTTGATTCAATCAGTGATTCTTAGAGAGGAAGTCAACAAACTTCAAGTGCCAATTGATCATCAAATTAATGACAAAGTTTGTTAGTAGCTAGGAGTTTAGCTAATGTAGGGATTTGTTCCACTTCAGCATAAAGCTTTGATTAATATTAGTTAAAGCGGAAGTCAACCCAAACACATTTTTTTCAAGAATACAATGCAAACCCACTAGTTGAAACAGGGCATTCTGATTAATATTGCGTTTGTGGAATAAGAGTTAAACCACCCGTTTTTAGCCATCTCTGGGGGCGGCCCCAGAAGCTGAGGCCTGATTGGTTGTTATCTGAGCCCTGATGGCCTGTGATGTCATTTTTAGTCGACAGAAGTGATAAAATGGCCGCCCCCTGAGATGGCTAAAAACGGGTGGATTTTGCTGCTCCACAAAAGTAATATTAATCAGAATGCTGTGTTTCAACTAGTGGGCCTCCTGGGAACATATTCTTGAAAAAAATATGTTTGGTTTGATTTCCCTTTAAAGTATGGAGGGCTTCCTCTGGTGGTATACTAAAGAATTACAGAACATTTTTTTTTTTTTTTTTTTTACACTGATGTGGAGCATTAATTTACACACACTGTTCCTAATGCTAGAATGGCTTACAAAAATGAACACAACTGGGAGTAAAACCTCTGTCTTGATTTTATAAACTCTTTTTCTTTAGGTAGTACTGGTTAAAGGGACAAAGTAGAGCAATGTAGATAAGAAAGAACGCAAACGATTTTGCCAAACAAACCTACATACTTGTGTAAAGCCGTTTATGAGGTCATATGATGTTTGTCCAGATCCGTTTCCGCGAAGTGGCGCCAAAGCTGGTCCAGCTGTTGACCGAGTGGACCGAGACGTTCCCGTATGACTTCAGGGACGAGCGGATGATGCGTTGTCTGAAGGACATGACGCACCACGTTGCCAGAGGGGACGAGGTTAGTGTCAGCTTTTCTCCTTTGTTGAAGCACCTCATAGTGGAAATTAAAAAAAAAAAAAAAATTCTGTTGAATTCAGTGTTTATAATTGAACTGTTATCGTTTGCACCAGTACTCATGGCGGGCCATGCAGCAGATGACCCAGCGCTTGATAAAACGCCTGTCTGCCCTCGGCCAATACGAGGAGGCGGTGGCCGCGTTGAGCGCCGTGGCGACCGAGCGCCCCGCCTCCCTGAAGAGCAAAAGGGAATCGGCGCTACGAAGCGATGTACTGAGCGTGTGTGATGACCCCTTCATCCTCGCTCAACAGCTGACACACATTGAATTGGTAAGCACTTTTTGCTTGTGTGCGTGTGTGTTTTGGGATTTGCGTGTTTTTTTTAAATATGTTTATAATGTGTGTGTAGCCTTTGTAGTTACCTGTTAACAGATAACCCCAAATTTTATTTCCAATAATATGTTCTATGCGTCTCCACTAGTCTAAACACAGCATTCTGACTCGTATTGTGTTTGTGGAATATGAGTTAAGCCGCAAAATCCACCCATTTTTAACCTTCTCAGGGGGCAGCGGTCATTTTGTCACTTTCTGTCAACTGAAAATGACATCACAGTTGCTCAAGGCTCAGCTAACGACCAATCACGGCTCACCTGTTTTCTGAAGCTGTGCCATGATTGCTTGTTACCTGAGCAACTGTGATGTCATTTTCAGTCGACAGAAGTGGCAAAATGGCTGCCCTGAGTTGGATAAAAACAAGTGGATTTTACTAACTAACTCATATTCCACAAGTCAGAATGTTTAGACTAGTGGGGCGGCATAGAACATATTATTGTCAAGAAAATTTTAGGGTTGACCTTTTAAGTAAATACATTTGGTTATGTGTACAAAAACAACATTCGTAGACCTCATTTTAAGCTTCATGTAAAATTTAAACAACTAATTTTACTTGGATGTCTCTTTTGAAAAGTGCAAATAAAGCAGCGTATCATGTTTTTTTTTTGTGTGTTTTGTTTTTTTACATTTTCTCTAAAAATAAACCTGACTTTTTTGTGGCCGTTTTAAAAGCATTTTCCAGGACTGTGTGAGATGTGTACCCTTTTTTGTGGCTATTCTTTCATTTAAAAGTATAAGGGTTTGGTTTCATAAGCACCCCCCTCCTAGTTTTATGGTTGTTGATGTTATTTTTATTTTATTTTTTTTTGCCTTCCCTTCACAGGACAGGCTGAGTTTTATCGGGCCTGAGGAGTTTATCCAGACCTTCGCCTTGAAGGACCCTCTAGAGAACCACAAGGTAGCCTGTGCACTGAATGTTATCATGCAGTCCGGCTGTTGGCAACACAGTACAACCACACTCTTGTTTTTTTATTTTTTTTTTTTTTTTTTTTATAGATATGAATGCTACGTACGCTTTAAAAAGCAGCGACTTACTGCTTGTGGTTTGTTTGGTTTGTAATTAGCAACGGCAAGTAAAGCAAGCAGTTAATTTCAGTGTTTTTATTTTCTATTTGTGTCTTTGGCTTTGCGTCTAATTTGGAGAGAGAAATTGCTTCAGAAACCACATGAAGCATCCTCCTGGCTGTCGAGTGTGAACGTAGCTCAACTTGTTTTTCTTTGAAATTGTTTTTCGAAAGTGCATCAAACACAATGGGAAAGCGCCTCTCTTTCTATGTGCGTCTGACGTGCGAGTGGTGCTGTGAGTCAGCTGAAGGGTGCCTTGCAATCAATCAGCACCGTAGCCGACCAGTGCTCTGTCATTGTGCGTCAGGCACCTCGCCAGTTATATAAGACCATTTTGCACAAGGGTCAGTATGTGGAAGAGTCTCGAGGTATAGCTGTGTGCCACCACTGTTGTGTAAGCATGTCCGGGATTACATCATCAAGGCCAAGAAGTTTTACTTGGGCTTTTTATTGATTTATTATACACTAATGTGATTGATCGCTAACCTATGTAGGGTGTACCCTACCCTCTTGGCTAAAAACCGTCCGGGATGGGCTTCAGATCAACCTTGACCGTGAAAATTGGTAAACTGCCGAAAATGAATGAAAGTATGCAGAATAATAGCTTGCGCTTAAAACGAGCAAGACTTTACTTTCCCAAATCCAAACCGGAACATGTACAGTATATTAGATACATATTCAGTCATTTTATATGTGCAATGTTCGCAACCAAAAATGTATAAAAGGAAATATTAGGCTTCGCAAGGATTTTGCGCTTTTCTTTCGAACGCACTACTGCTGTTGTTGTTATTGGATCCCCATTAGCTCTCGCAATCTACAAGAGCTAATCTTCCTGGGATCCATACAAGTGAAAGGCAGAGCAATACAAAATTTGTAAGAGTAAAATAAGTACCCTTTTACATGAAAGTAGCTTTAGCAAACAGATTCCCCCCCCCCCCGTAAGCCAGGTGATGCGAAGGCAGATGCAAATGAGATGTAAAAAAAACAAAAAACAGCGGCAACGTCAGAGATGTCATTGTGTAGGAGACCTTGTGTGGGAGTGAATATTCTCAAGATCCTGTCCAGCAGGAAGTGACAGATAGGCAGACAGCCTGTCTTTGTCATTTATAATTAACAAGATGGGAAAAAAAACATGACATTCAACTTAGCCAAGCCAATACTTGTATTTGCTCATAAAACTGACAGATATGAATATTATTACTTCGAGAGTTCTCAGGGGCTCAACAGATGGATGTGCACTTGTTTCTTCAAATTTAACGCAGGCAACCCAGGGGATGCTTTCATTGCGGTCCTAATGATCTAACCGTGATTTATTTTTGTGTACAGAATACAGGTTACATTAATGTGTTTAGCTGTCTTTTTTTTTCTCATAGGTTAAAGAAGTCAACCCCCAAAAATTCTTTGCAATAATACGTTCCATGCACCTTCACTAGTGTAAACATGGCATTCTGATTAATATTGCGTTTGCGGAATACGAGCTGAGCAACAAAATCCAGCCTTCGGGGGGGGGGGCGGCCATTTTGTCACTTTCTGCGGACTCACCTGCTGAGCCACGATTGGTCGTTACCCGAGCCCTGAGCAACTGTCATGTCATTTTCAGTCGAAAGAAAGTGACAAAATGGCCGACCTCTGAGATGTGCAAAAACGGGGGGGCTTTTACTGCTCAACTCTTATTCCGCAAACGCGACATTAACCAGAATGCCGTGTTTAGAGATTTGCGGGACCGCTTAGAACATTTTGGGATTTGACATCCCGTTTAAATTCATTCACACCACTTTGTTATTGTAACTTGATCAACTTTTATATTCGATCTATAGCATCAACATGCATTCTTGGCACATACCTGGAGGATCATCCCCCTGTTACCCTGAACAGGAGAAGCACTGTAGAAAATGGATGCATTGCTGGATTAGTTTTCGACTCCCCTTGTGTTTTTGACCACGTTGTCTCTCTCGCCCGTGTTTTTCAGGGTTTCTTCCGAAAGCGCAAGACCAGCAACCTGGAGACGTACGTGAACTGGTTCAACAGACTGAGTTACCTTGTGGCCACTGAAATCTGTATGGTACGTTCATTGTGAAAAATTTCACCGAGCCTCCCTGTCACGTCTTTTTTGCCTGACGCTTGTGTCCTCGCGTTCCAGCCGGTGAAAAAGAAACAGAGAGCGCGGATCATCGAGTTCTTCATCGATGTGGCGCAGGAGTGTTTCAACATTGGAAACTTTAACTCCCTCATGGCGATCATCAGTGAGTGTTTAGACCTCTCGCTCGATCTAATTAGCCTTTCAAACAGCGTCCATTGTTGACCCCAACTGTCGTGCAGATTTCTTGTTTCCACTGAGCCAAACAAAGCGGGCACAACGCCACCTCAGGGTGGGATTTTTAGATAGCCACCGTTGGCGTGACAAAGGTTGCAACAATCGCATTGCTGCAATGGCCGGCTGTGTGCCAAAGGCTTAGCAACAGAAGGTCTTTCCCTCTGCTCCGCCTTTGCGCGATTTTGAATTTAGAGCTGTGAAATGGCAGCTTTTGTGAAAGGAGAATTTCGTACTTTGTCATGAGCGTTTTTATGCAATCGGACATGGCGGTGATGCATTGTTGACCGACGGAAAAACAAATGAACTCACTGTGCTAAAACGGATCCTTTTGTGGCGCCGCAGCTGGGATGAACATGAGTCCCGTCGCCAGACTGAAAAAGACTTGGAGTAAAGTCAACACTGACAAGTTTGAAATCCTCGAGGTGAGGAAACCGCCTCACACACGCGCACGCACAAAATGTCATCGGGGGCCGTCCCACTGTGCTGTTACATTAAAACGCTCGGGCTTATTTGTAATAATTATGTCTCATTGGTTGGTCTGTTCTCATTCAGCACCAGATGGACCCGTCCAGCAACTTCAGCAACTACCGCACTGCGCTCCGCGGCGCCACCCAGAGGTCCGAGACCGCACACAGCGTCCAAGAGAAGATTGTGATTCCTTTCTTCAGCTTGCTCATTAAAGACATCTACTTCCTGAATGAAGGCTGTGCCAGCAGGCTGCCCAACGGACACATCAACTTTGAGGTTGGTCCACCGCTCAAGAGAGAACTTCTCTGCGTTGCTCGACACACTGAGGCTGCATTTACACTGCAGGCCTGTATATATATTTTTTTAATTAATCGGAATTTCAGTCTATCAAATATCAGAATCGGCATCTGCCTCAAAAATCCATATCAGTTAGGCCCCAGTGTCAATCCAGCCTGAGAGTTAAATAAATGCGAGGTAATAGTCGGATTCCCCAAGGTCTCATGCACAGTGATGTAATAACTCCCCCTTGTGGTCAGTAAAATGCTTAACGGTGAAACTCGGGATATCATCATACTCAGAATCGCTTCTTTGTTTCCAGAAACTTTGGGAGCTGGCCAAGCAGGTGAGCGAGTTCCTGGTGTGGCGTCAGGTGATCTGCCCGTTCGACAGAGAACGCAGAATCCTCCAGTATCTCGTCACCACGCCGGTCTTCGCCGAAGACGGTCAGTCAATCTCCTGTCAGACTTCTTTTTTTGTGCCGAGCACACTTAGATTGACAGTAGCAGTTTGACCTTAAAGTTTATTTTCTTCCGAAATTAATGTTCCCCATTGAAGTAGATAGCATACATTTATTCCAGCCGCCAAAAAAACGAACACTTTTTTTTATGATTAAAAAAAACAAAATAGCGTTGAATTGTAAATAACAGATTTAACTATTATCAATTAATGAACTCAAGTCTTAAAACTGAGGACCTCCTCTTTTTTTGTGTTTTTTTTTTCTCTCCAAGAGACAATGACTAAAAGTTGTGTGTGGTGATTTGTTTGTTCAGAGCTGCATCTGGCCTCTTACGAGAGCGAAGGGCCGGAGAACAACATGGAGAAGGACAGCCGTCGATCTCTCCGGTGAGCCCCCCAAACACACACACACACACACACACAGTCAAACTCAGCACTTTGACCTTCATAGTAAAGTTTTACCTTCCCCCCCCCCGCATAGATCCTCCCTGTTGCATCGAGAGAATCGGTCATGAGGACAATCTCTTCCACTTTCCAGGGTGTAAATAAACATGTTAAATCGCATGTTAAAGGCCATACATACGGTATACAGTACATTCCCTGGGCCAGACCTGGAACGGCTGAGTGTGATATGATATGTGATTAGAGCCCTTCCTATGCTGAAGTATTCCAGTTTCTGCGTCATTTTTTGGGGATCGCATCGTTCACCTCTTTTTCCGAGGCACTTATTGCAGAGACTTTGTGGGAAAAGTTGGGCGGACTTGGCTTATTTGCATCGTCATGTTCTGCAATCATTTATGATAACACTCCAGTCGCATATTGCTAAAGGCGGAGACACTGAAGGACCAAACTGTTTTAATGCAACACAATGGAGACGGTTTTTGATTTTTTAATGTCAACAATGGAATATTGCTCTAACATGAACTCCTTTGTGGCACTTTGCCCGTGTTTTGGTGAACCGGTTGTGTAATGTCATACAAGCTAAACAATGCACTTCGTCTTCATCTGTGCGTTTTCTTACTGGACTTTTTGCCTCCTCTTCCTACAGTATTTGTATTTTGTATCAAAAAGTATAACACTGAATGTTTCTTTATGTAGTCACCATGCTGGGTTGTAAAGTGTTTTTTTGTTTTTTTTTTAATTCGCACACACCAGCTAAGCTTTTACAGAAATGTGTTTGTGGAGCACAGCTTTAACACAAATAGGAAACAAGTCATCCTCCATGTCTGTTTTCATGATAAGGGGAAATTTGTATCAATTTGTTTATACATATATATAAAAAAAAGCTCATTATATGTTCTAAATGTTTTTTAAAAACGTTTTTCATGTGCTTTGTTTAAACTTTCCGGAATATTACATGTTTGTATTTGTACTGAATCCTTTGTGAAAAGACAATTCTATATATTTTTTCCCAAATAAACAAAATAACACATTATGGATGCTTTTGTTTTGAAACAAGTGAAGGATTTGTAAGAGAAATGACACCAGAATAATAAGAAATTTAATCATTATTTACATTTTGTCACACAAAATAATATGAGAGGTGTCTTTGGTCTAGAACTACAAACGCTGGAAAGTGTTTCTGTTTCGGCCTCAGTGAACTCTAGTGAAGTTGATGCAGCGGCCCTGTGGATAATAAAGACCAATTGTGTGTAATGGAGAAGAAAAAAATTGAATCAAGTGTAATATGAACGGCTCTTAAGAATTAAAATAAATGCTTATAAAGCCTAAGATACATAAGAGATGCAGACCATACAATACATACTATACATCAAACATTTAAGTAAGTAAACCTAATTTGCGATCAACTCAATGTAGTACAATGATACCTAAAAGTATTTCTTCAGTTGATTGCAAACTACTATCACTCTAACTTCAATAGAGCAAATGTCTCACCTTGTCGTGAGGCGTTGGCCTCATGATTGCCACTCTGTCGTACTGCCTTCGCAACAATGCCAGCAATGCATCAAAACGCCCCTGAGGGTCACATCAGAAGCAAATACAGAAATTGCACGGCTGCTTATTTAATTCAAGCTTTAATATGCGTGCTGTAATGATGACTGCATGTCTCACCTTAATGGGCGTGTACCATTTGGGCTCTGGTAAGGAGTTGTAAACGGGCGGAGGCCTCGGTGGCGGTCGAGGTATGATGTCCTCCTCCACTTCATCTGGCATGGTGACCACCGCATTCTTGGCTTTCTCCAGCCTTGAGCCTTCCTCCGTGGAGCCCTTCTGCCCCCAGCGGACCTACAAGTGCATACAAACATTACGGTACAGTACATAAAATGGATGTGAAAAAAAAAAAAGTCGACACACCCCTGTTCAAATGCCAGGTTTTTGTGACATACAAAAATGAGACCAAGTTAAATCCTTATGGCAGCATTAATGACCCATAACCTGTTCAAATAAATCTTTTCAAGAGAGAAAGGAAAAATAAACAACTGAAAGAGTGTGGTTGCACAAGTGTGCACACCCTCTTATACCTAGGATGTGTCTGTGTTCAGAATTTACAAATAATATTCAAGCACCTTACACCTTTTAAAGTGTCTGTGATTAATTCCAAATAAAGTTAATCTTTATGGGGTAATTATTATTATTTTTTTTCTAACATTGACTGCTACATGCAACTGTTCATACTTCCCTCCACCTTGTCTAAGGCCCCGATTTCATCATTCATGTTATGGTCCAATGAAACAATGGTGAAACTTTTTCACCATAATTCCAAAAGGTACATTTGGCTCATCATCAAAAAAGTATGGTGGTGGCAGCATCATGCTTTGGGGCCTGTTGTTCTTCAGCTGGAACTCGGGCCTTCAACTTGGTGGAGGGAATTACGAACAGTTCGAAATAGCACTCGGCACTAGCGCAAAACCTTCAGGCTTCTGCTCGAAAGCAAACAATGTCAGGGAAAGCCTACTAGACAGCAATGAGTGACGGGGAATGACTAATGCTGTTGTTATTCACACATTTGAAATCACCTCCATGCGTTTGATTCCACCAGGGCCTCTCCCCCCGTAGTAGGACGCATCCACTGTGGGCCACTTGTGTTTGGGGAACAAGTCTTCCTCTTGCTCCTAAACAAGCAGTAGACAAAAAAAAAAGGCAAGACTAAGTGTTCAGAGCACATTTTTATTATACAGCATTTTAACAATAGCCTATTAGTAAACAGGTGCATCGCAGTTAATTCTTTCAGATTTTTCAGTGAAATTCACATGTTATACACATTCGCTGAACAGATAAGGCAATACTTTCCACAACCCTATTTTGAAATTAACTTCTATATTCATTTCATTTTGATAGTTTCTTACATAATATACCAATGTCTTAAGATTGTAATTATTGGATTTCCATAATCATCAAAATTGTACAAATGAAACCATATATTTCACTGAGTAGTGAATGTACACTTCTACAGTATATATGAGTATCGTTTGAATTGAATTAGTGAAATAAATTCTCCACACTATTCTCATGTACTTGTTTCTGTATTTTGACATTCCAAACTATAAATGTCTCTTTAAAAGTTGTTTTTTTTAAATATAAATTGCATTCAAATAAGATAATTCAAATGTTTACACAATAAAACCGTTTGAGTCCCTCTGGGCCACGGTGAACGCTACATTTGCAGTACCAATAATAGTCAGTAGATGTCAATGTTGCACTGTTTCCTTCATTCCAAGAGCAACTTCCTTCAGAAAAATCCCTGTTAATAATGAAGTACTGTACCAACTAATGATCATTTACGCACAATTAATCTATTGTTGTTGACTGATTGTGTTTGATTCCATTATTTTCTTCCCTGTGTTCTACTCACAAGTATAGGAGGGGGAGGCGGAGGACGGCGAGAGGGTGGTGGGTCTCGAATCACCTGCAGTGAGGAAAATCAAGTCACGTCCCAATGTGTTTCTTGAGTTAATGCTTTGTGCCTCCAAATACTCGTACACACTCACCACGGTGCAACAAAGGGGCCAGAACCACCACAGTAGACCAAAAACCAGCAACAGCAAAAGAGCCAACAGCAGCCACAACACCCAACTCCCATCGGACTGTGACATATGTACCAAATATATATTATTGTGGTATCGTCATAAAGAAAAGCAGAGTCTAAAATTACTAATTGCAATTATATTGCAAATACATTCAGGACTCAATGTAATGCACTCATTTAAATGCACAAAAATCATCATGTACAAATTCCAAGATGGTAGAACTTAATAATACTATAATTCAATTTCACTTCTCCCACACTGGGAAAATATACAGTGGATATAAAAAGTCTACACACCCCTGTTCAAATGTAATATAAATCGAATAGAAAAGCCGCCATATATAAGAGAGTGTGTAGTGAATCTAAGTATGTATAAATTCAACTACTGAATGAATTAAGGCTTCGAATATCTTGTATACTTATTTGCCTGTAGGATAATTATAGTTCTTTTTTATTCACATATATGATGATTGACAGCGCTAACTGCAGATACACGTACATGTGTTTTCTATGTACTGTAAGACAGATACTCACACAGTTTGTGGCGTTGATGGTGATGGGAGCAGATATGTACGACTGCCCGTTGTTTAAACTGACCAGTACCTCAACTGCTCTGGAAAAGTACAAAAAAATATATTTATTATATATATGACTGACTTGACTGGACCGAACAAGTTCCAGTCCCATAAGCTACCGTTTGTTCAATTGTTTGCTACGCAATGAAAGACTGAAAGACCTTAATAATCGTCATGCATCTTGGTGACCTTGACAGCTTCCTACACCATTAGTGCCAAGAACACTGACTTATTGGGAAAGGGAAGTCATATCCATTGTCAACCGCTCATTATATCTGGAGCACATTTCCTTGTTTGGTGATAAAGTGGACGCATTGTTGAGAAATTGTGAGTTAGCCTGGAAGAGAGCGCAAAGTATGTGCGAACTGCAGTCAAAATGATTTACAGTTCATTTTAGCGTCAACACTGTTAAGGTTCCCCGGGTATTAAAACACAAATGCATATTTTTACTATATGGGCCTGAAGTGTGTCCTGAGCAAAATATGCATCATAAATACAGATGAGGTGATGTCATAAAAAGAGCCAGTGCTCCAGACTCTCACTCTTGCCGAGGTGAGGAGAAAAGGCTTGTGAAGATGTCATTTCAGGAGCACTTCTTCAGTTGCTACTTGTACTTTCTGTTCCTTTCTTGTGGGTAAAACGTCTTCATTACTTTTGATTTTACCCAAAGGGAACACATTATGGAAAATTGGCTTTATTTATTTATTTATTTATTTATTTTTTTTAATTGTATACAAATAGTTGGTCTTCCATAGTGCCTGCCTCACTTGCATGAGACTGGGCTGCTGAATTATGATGAAATTACACAATGTGTCTCTTAATTCTATGGCTAAAGAGGCAAGAATAGTATTCTATTATTACAATGAGACCTGATTTATTCGTGGTTCGGTTTTTGCTGATTTGCATATTCACAGACTTTTATCCTCCTAATTGAACTACTGAACACAGTCATTTATGTAACATGGATTCATCATTGTGTGCATGCTAGATGCTAAGCTTTATTAGCCTCTCAGTTTATTTCATTATTTTTTTTGCCGCCATCTTGTGACATCTTTACATCAAACCTAACCATTTTCGCAAACGTATATAAACAAGTAGGCTACGTTTATACACTTGATAGACAACTTTACACTTATTAATCAATACAAGTCCTTGTTTGAACATCAAAGCATCACGCTCGTGTCACATACCAAACGATTTCATTGCAATTGTGTATTGCTTTGTTTTGCATACGGCTTAACTGCACTTTATGATTTTTACTGCAGAATTGTCATTATTATTCTTTTATTTGATTTTATTTTTCTCCTTTTCTCGTCACGATTGCTACTTCAACTTAGATACCACTTGTAATAATGCCCACTCGTGCGGCAAATACATTTTTTCAAAAGTTGAAATCAACTTCACTCGATTTGATAACGTGAGTGACAAAATCACAGATTTATACATTTAATATAAATCATCACTATGCGTATTACTGTATGCTGTGTGGTGTGTTTTGTGTGTTTGCGTACTTACTGTCCGACCTCATGCAGCACCGGGGCAGGACACAGCAGATAACCTTCTCTAACTAGTGTTGCCTTCTGGCCTATGAGGAAACAACCGAGAAAAACACTTTGCATGCTTTTTGGTCTACATACTACATTGCAGTGTGATATCATTCATTTTACATTCCGTGAGGTGTTTGCAGTATTTTGCGTGATTGTTGGGTTAATAAAGTGAAGTCAACAGGAAGAAGAGATGATCCAGTCATGTGGTGACATGTCCTCTTTTTTGTGAACTAATCCATCTATTCTCCATATATCTTATAATAGAGTCTCATCGGCCCTCCCTCGATCCCTCCAGTCTCATAATGCCTCCTCTGTTTTCTGGCTATGTCGATAAAAAGCAGCTACTGTTTGACTCTCCTTCGCGGAGCTCTGCACATAATATCATTTTGTAGATGATGACGATGGCGTAATTGTTTTTCAGGAGGCTGCATGACAAACTGAATCCTTCGAGTGAAAGTCGACCCAAACATATTTTTTTCAACAATATGTTCTATGCAGGCCCACTAGTTGAAACAAGGCATTCTGATTAATGTTGCGTTTGTGGAATAAGAATTAATCCACCGGTTTTTAGCTATCTCAAGGGGCGGCCATTTTGTCACTTCTGTCGACTGAAAATGACATCAGAGACCCTCAGGGCTCAGGTAACAACCAATCACAGCTCACCTGTTTTCTGAAGCTTAGCCATGATTGGTCGTTCGAAGAGCCCTGAGTAGTTGTGATGTCATTTTCAGTGGACAGAAGTGACAAAATGGCCGCCCCCTGAGATGGCTAAAAACAGGTGCATTTTGCTGCTATTTAAAAAGCTAATCTAACGCTCACCTCCTCACACTAAAACAAACACAAGCCAGATCAGGGTTTACTGTAACCAACTGTTGAAAATTCACACTGAAATGTACCGCTTGCTGCAAACATTGCTTTTAACTATTAACACAAAGTTGTTGTTTTTTTTTTTCAAGAATATGTTCTATGCAGGCCCACTAGTTGAAACAAGGCATTCTGACTAATGTTGCATTTGTGGAATATGAGTTAAACCACCCGTTTTTAGCCATCTCTGGGGCCGGCCCCAGAAGCTGAGCCGTGATTGGTCGTTACCTGAGCCCTGGGTAGTTGTGATGACATTTTCAGTCGACAGAATTGACAAAATGGCCGCCCCCTGAGACGGCTAAAAACGAGTGGATTAACTCTTATTCCACAAACGCGATACTCACTATATGTGTCTTGACCAACTGTGAGGAAGCAGAAAACATTGTCTGTCCTCTTTGATCCACTGAAGCCACTTCCTCTCAGCACCACATTGAAAGATTCTGCAGATAAAGACGCACATACTATCGTAAGGTGGCGCCACTATATGGAATGATCACACATGTACGGCGTTTATTTCACATACCATTTACGCAAACACTTGACGGTTCTATTGTGAAGATTTCTGAGCAAGACTGCTTTAGGATCTGAGTGGAGTAGCAGGTCCAGTCAAAAAGGGGTCTCAAGTTACATGTGGTCTCACTGCACTACACAGGAATGCCTTGCACCGTTTGTGATCAAAGCTCACCGAGCTGACGACATCTTTGAGAGCATGAAAGCCCGACAACACCGGGAAGACTTGCTGGGCACCGTCTGCTATTTCAGCCAGCTGCAGCACAAAGACAAACAATTGACAAGCTTTGACATAAGCTTGCTAACTCACCATGTATAAATGTATGGGTGTTTATGTTCCAACGATCATCGAGTGGCTGATTTGTTATCGCCAGCAGCATTTAAGGAGGAAAATGAGATGAGAAACTTTCATCTCCTGCTTGACAGGAAGCTCGTCTGGCTTTATTTAATTAGAGCGCTCTAATGACTTCCTCCTCTAAAGCCACAAAGCACTCTGGGTCATCAGTCCGAGTTGAACATCAAACGTTCTGTAGTTAACGTTTGACATCACTTCTCATAAGGCAATGCAGTAGACAGTTATAAAGGCAGGAATACAGTAAAAACTGTATTAGTATGAAAAACACTTACTGGCTGTATTCATAAAAAGATCAAATTGAAAAACAGTAACTGACCAATCAATTTGTGATGAAGATTTCATGCTTCACTGCGCATTGACATCGTGCTCCTTCTAGCGTGCACAACTTGGCCACCAGGGGGCATTGTAATACATGATACTACGAAGAAGTATTACACGACTGAGTCGATCCGTGCGCTGCAATATTATTAGTTATTTCCCGCAGAGGATTAAAGAATATATGCTTGTGAGGCCGTCTACATGTATTCCTGCACTGTTTGCGTTCAAATATCCATTCTTACAACTGGATTAAAACCACCACAACATCAATGTCACTTTGTTTGCATTATCATTTTGTTAGCCGGCCCGTGTGTTAGCACTAAGCTAGTACGTTAGATGGTTTGGTTATTCTCTTTATTTTATGTTTAAATTTCAACTGGCAATGGCAATAACCAGCTTGGCACAAGCACTTGCTCTCTTTTTTGACAAATTGTCCACTCTCAGCTGCTTGTTGTAAAGTTGTCTGCCACCGTTGAGCACTTTTAAATCAAATTTTTGCTCGCAACTCAAGTCAAAACACAGTCACGTGACAGCACGTGTCTGGATTATCTAATACATTAAATCACTTGTAAATTAAGGTATTACTGTAATTCAAAACTATGCATACTACATGCAAATAATAAAGAGCACTTTGTTATTTTTATATTACAAGGATCTAGAAAACATCCGTTAGTTTTACTGGTTAACATCTAACGGGTCCTTCTGGCTAATCAGGACTTTAGGCACCTCAGGAAAAACTAATTGTGTCAGGTAGAATGCTAAAAAAAAAAGAACATTACAGCAATTTTGTGCCCAGTTTCACACTGCCTTTTCACAAAATTGGCAACTGATGATCCATGATCCATGATGAAATAATGATTAAATTTGAACCATGATCAGTAGACAACAGAGATGGCACGTGCTGTATTTGTATCTGCTGCCTTTCAAACAGAACTCAACAAAGTGGGAGATTTTGAAGTATGTGTGTGTGTTTTCGAACAGTGTGAATCGCTTTGAACACAACGTGGCAGGCGGTGGGAGTCTCGGTTATTAAACTTCAGACGTTGGTTCTGGCTTCCCTCTATCTCCTTAGAACACAGGGGGCATTCCTCCTCTGTGACTACGTCAGAAGGTGTCAAATTTACATCTCAACCCTCCATTCCTATTTCTGTGACTTGATGGGCAGCGTGAAAGTGGTGTCAGGTTCAAAATCAACAGTATTTGCTTCAACGCGTGAAGCGCCCCGTTGAACTTTAGGACCAAGTATTAAACTCGATCCTTCCATCCATGTAGCCATTGGCACGCATACAATCAGTCAAACGCACGGGAAGAAATCCAAGTCATCGGAGTCAAAACATGTTCCTTAATAGAATGTTTTCACAAAAACCCGCCACCCTTGAGCTTAAAAGCCTTTTCCTCCGATTTTTCTTCCCTCTTGTCGTGGGACCTCAACGCACAAGCCAAAAACACAAACACACACAGACGCACGCCGAGAGACAAATAAACGCCTCGGTGTGGCGGGGTGAAAAAGATCATCCAGCTCCTACCTGCTTGTGGTCAAAGTCCATGACCCCGACACAGTACACTCGGGCTCCAAAACCTCTGGCTTTGTCAGCCTGGAGGCAACACAAGCAGCAAGTCGGATCAAGTCGAAAAACAAGAGGGGATAACAATATATGCTAGGAATTAAGCAATCAATTTACCAACATGCTTATTATCCTGCTTGTACGTTCTAGCACCTGGTTCTAATAATTGACCTACATTACATAACTACACGGCAGAGGTAAAATAGACCTCACGTTATGATGCAGTGCACCTCTCCACGACTTCCAACAATAATCGTGAGTGTGTGTGTGTGTGTGCGTGTATCACCTCCTGCACACTCAGCTCGAAGGGGTAAACCTCCAGTTTGCCATCAGTCAGAACAACGATGATGCTGCGAGACGGCGACGTTTGCGTCTTCATCTGCTCCGACACCTGACGAGTGCAAGCCAAATGTAACTGCATGTGCGTCGACATAGCACAATGACACGGAATCATTTATTTGTTGGCTTTTGATGGATGATACACTTTATTATGTATTGTGAGCATTGTGTGCCGATAGTCAATGAAAACACACGAGGACAATTTGGGTTTCGGGATTACATAACCAAATGAAAAGATGAAAGGGGGGGGGCGACCATTTTGTCACTTCTGTCGACTGAAAATGACATCACAGTTGCTCAGGGCTCGGGCAACGGCCAATCACAGTGATTGGTTGTTAACCTGAGCAGCTGTGATGTCATTTTCAGTCGACAGAAGAGACAAAATGGCCGCCCCTGAGATAGCTCAAAATGGGTGCATTTTGCTTCTTAACTCATATCCCACAAACACAATATTACTCAGAATGCCTTGTTTCAACTAGTGGGCCTAATTCGAACATTTTCTTGAAAATTATGTTTGAGTTGACTTCTTTTAAGATCTGCTTCCTTCCTGAAATGTACAAAGGGGTATACGTACCGCTTTCAAGCCTTCATGCATGTACGTTTCACCAGCAGGGTTGATTTGGCTCAGTTTAGTCAAACCCTCATCTATCTTGGACCTGCGAATCCAGAAAGCACATTGTTGACCGAAGAGGTTAAAATCAACACGAAACTGATAAGAGGGCAGTTTCTGTGTGATTTGGTTGTGGCTTTCCATTTTGGAAGAAGAGGAGGAGGAAGTAACGTACCTGTCTCCAGTTAATGGCAGGATTACAACCGCTTGGGCCGAAAAGACGATGTAGGACACTCTCATCCTGGGACTGAAACACATGCATAAAAGAAAAAAAAAATCAGTACATATCAGCACTTGAGCAGCAGAATTCGAAACCAGCTGGAGATCATTCTTGTGAAGCTGGCAGTTAAACACGCACAGCACAAAAAGATCCAATACTAGAGTGATATTAACAAACAAAGCCATCTCAAGGCTTATTTCCCTAATTGTGGTCAACACTTGAGCAACATTTTGAAACAGCTGGAGCATGTTGAGAGATTTTACGAAGACGCCTGACATCAGTTGGGGAAGACGCTTCTCTTCCAGGCCATCGCTCAGGTCCACAAATGTTCAACAATTCCCACATGACGCACTCCAACATATTGTATAACGTCTTCCCAGAAGACAGGAAACTTTTATAAGCAACCCCATTTTCTTTCATGTTCCTACCAATACTTTTACGAACCATGAAGTTAAACTCACAATTGTAAGAAGGCTCCAGCCTTGCCAGTAGCGCTCCCGGCGCCTGTCCTGACTGTCTACTGAAGTCAACACCACTTCCACATCTGGCTGAGTGTTATGACTTTATATTTAGTCACCTGCTATTAAACCTAAAGATATCACTCACACCCTCTCCACCATTAACCAGAAGGGCTTTGGAGCCTTTTCTGAGTTGTCAGCGTCCCCAAATAGCTTTGCCCTACTTTTTTTGCACTCCCATTTGTGTTGTACTCTAAAGTGGAAATAAAACCAAACATTTTTTTTTTCAAGAATATGTTCCCAGCAGGCCCACTAGTTGAATCACGGCATTCTGATTGATATTGCGTTTGTGGAATATGAGTTAAGCAGCAAAATGCACCGCTTTTTAGCCATCTCTGAGGGCGTCCATTTTGTCATTTCTGTCGACTGCAAAATGACATCACAATTACTCAGGGCTTAGGTAACGACCAATCACGGCTCAGCTTCAGAAGATATGTCAGCCGTGATTGGTCGTTACCTGAGCCCTGAGTAGTTGTGATATCATTTTCAGTCGATAGAAGTGACAAAATGGCCGCCCCCAGAGATGTCTAAAAACAAGTGGATTAACTCTTATTCCACAAACACAATATTTATCAGAATGTCTTCTTTCAACTCGTGGGCTTGCATACAACATATTCTTGAAAAAAATATGTTTGGGTTGACTTCCTCCTTTAAAGACCTATATTAAAAGTTCTCGCTGGCTTTGTTTTGAAAATGTTGCTAAGGGGATGTAGTGAACGCCAAAGAGGACACTGGTGGTAGAAAGTCCCCTCACTCACCTGACAAACTTATTAGTGAGCTGCTCCACAAATCCATAGATCTCATGCCAGTGTCCCGACACACTGCCCGACCTGCAAACATAATCAGCACAAGGTCCATTATACACGGGCCCATGTTATTCACCAGAGTTTACGGTCGATTTAGCATCCATCCGTTTCCTATAGTGCTTGTTGTCATTGTGTCAAGGGAGAGCTGGTGCCTCTCCCTGCAGTTGATTTTGGGCGAGATTTGGGGTAAATCCTGGACTTGTCCGTGGCCAATTACAGGTCACATTTAGGTCAATTTTGGGGGTGGGGCGGGATGTTGTTGCGGGGTTGGGGTATCCAGTCAACCAAGACTCAAACCCAGAACAACAGTACATTGAAACAGATACGATGACCAATAGTTCACCCAGATGTCCTCAATCAAGTATTACAGTGTATTCTCTGTATTACATTATTTATTACATGTCACACACGTGCACTACTACAATGGCAAACTTTGCATATTAACATATCAAATAAAAATGATCGTTTGAGTCACTTATTCACGTAAGTAAAGTTCAAGTTAAGGGTAAAGGGTATGGTACGGTTAAGTTGCAGAGGAGCAACATGCAAACTAAACACAACCATACAAGGGCAATGAGATGTCCACTAGCTGTGCTGCACGTCCCCCGTACGCTCATGTGTCTCACCTGTCCAAAACAAAATAAACATCGAATGCACCATTGCAGGACTCTTCCCCGTCGTCCGTCAACGTTGGGTTCACCAAAACAGCCGTAAAAAGGAGGATTGTGCAGCATATCCATAAACGACCCATAATCCACACACATCAGAGTGTTTCACTCCCAGAACCGCGATGAGCTGTTTCTGTTAAGAATCTTTCATTTTCATGGTGGGCTTCATGATCCCGCGCGGTGCGTTCAAGTGCCTCACATCTTGGAGCTCACATACTGTACACATTGAAGATTCTCATCCGCCGTTGTCCAAGCGTGTGGTCACACCCGAACAGCGCCCCCCTCCATGCGCTTCAAAATTAAAGCACTGCTAGCTAGTTACATTAGAACTGCACTGAGCATTTTATTCGTGTATTATTATTAAGTAAAACTAGATTCGACCCCCCGCCCCCCATTAATTTGATTTACGGTTTTTTCCCCCTTGTGTTGTGTTCCTGTATTTTGTGATGCACTTTGAGTCCTCTCTGTGAAATGTGCTTTATAAATAAAATTGTACTGATGTGACAACTTGCAAGTGAGACAATCTATTATTTTACCGCTATTGATTCTAAACGGTAGGAGGGTAAAATATAAAATAAATTATGTCAATTTCAGTATGGCCAACGAAAACTGACTCAAATTTGATACTTTGAGGGTCTGTTGGTACTGAAACTATTGTCATATGCAAGTGTGGAATGCTATTACTGGTATTTCCATTGTTGAAATACGTAAATAATATTTTTTTTAAAACATGCTGTTCTAAAAACAACAAACGTGAAGGGGGGAAAAAAACAAACGTTGCTATGCTTTTATTTTGAAAGGAACATCACATGCTCTGTGTTGCTTGTAAGCATCTGTCAAAGCCAAAACAGTTGGCACTATTAGTAGCATAAATAGTAAATGACTGGGACAGGAAATATGCAAAGCATGGCAGAAGACTTGTCTGAGCTGCTTATTACAACAGCTACATTTATCATACATTACAGATATATTTGGAATACAAATATATAAGATGTGCTATGGATGGCATCTTATCACTTCAGTGGAAATCTGTTCTTGATTAGCACAATATCCCACAGCAATTCACAATGTCCCCGAGACAAACACATACAAATGAATTGCAGAAGGCAAACAAAAGGCCAAAAGAGTATTATTGTTTGTTTTATTGAGCAAGAAATCATTAATCATTTTTTATCTCCTGAGATGTGTAGACTCCATTTGCTGACCTTTCTTTGTGATCAATTCTGGTAAAAGATTACCCTAAAAAGACAGGAAAGGGCCCTGCCCTATTAAAAATCCACATTGTGTTTTTATAATTCATCATAAATGATTAGTGTATCTTTATATATCAGCATTCGGACAGCATGAAGTCATGACATGTGAAAGAATACATACCAATGTCGTTTTGTCAGGAAATTGAATCTCTGCCTGATGCAGGATCCCCTTGGAGACGTCTGTTTTTGCTTCGCATGATCCCTCTTTTGTTTGTGGGTGTAACCATTACGTTGCAGGCCAATAGTCCACATTACATATGATACTCCACAATCTAGCACCCTTGTTTTTGGCTTTTCATTCAATTTACAGGCAGAACAAGTGCATAAATTTACAGGCAGAAAAGTGCTATATAAATAAAATGTGATTGATTGATTGATAAAAGGCCACAGTTGGTATAACCACCTTAATGCGCACTGAACAGCTGAACATTGTTTGCAAGAACAGAACTCCATAAGTGTAAAATGAAGACAATTATATCAATGACATTTTAACTTGAATTAACATTGGCTTGTCAAATGATTCCATGAAAACATGTTATTTATTGTTTGTTAGACTAGATTCCATAAAACAATTTAATTTAATTTGGTTCTTTTCTCTGACTTCATGCATTGACTATGAATCAACATATTTCACATCTGTTCTGTCAAAAAGCAACTAATGATGTCACAGGCCTACTCGAATTATAATTTCATTCTTTAAAGGGCAGTCGTTGAAATATTTTTCATGTGTTTTCTAGTATCTTATGAGTTTTAAAGGGATGTGAGCCACTGGCAAATGACTTCAGATGTAAAAAGAAAAAAAGTATAGTAATTTTCTCTAATGTGGTGAACACAGCAATTACAGTACAACCAAACAATTTTACTTTGAAGTCTCAAAAGACAAATGAAGGATATTGTTTTTGACGTTGTTATTAAACAGGCTTTTTTCCCTGTATTTTTTTTTTTTTTTTTTACTGTGAGCAGAAGAGGGTGGGTGTTGCTTTTTCATCTTTGGTTTAGAAACCAACTGGGATCTGCTGAAACCACAGCCATAACTGTGACGTTTTCCTCTGTGGTACGTCACGACCCCCTAAACCCCCCCCATAATGTAATGAATGTACTGCGGGTGAAATTCTCCAGCGTGGCCAATCGGGGGCGGTAGAGCGTTGTCATTGTTTACTATGAATACAAAAAGAAAAACAGGCTTTGTATTAGTTGCTGACGTTACCTTGTGCGTGTTAACGAGCAATCATGAACTATTTGGAACGAGAAACACGAGCGGTGTGACACATCGGCGAGATCATGGCTGTGTCGAGAGATCACCGACAGTGGCAAGGGGACTAGCGGTCACTGGTCAGTTTGTTTTTAATCAATTTAGCTGCCCTAAATAATGCCTGTCAATGTTATCATTAAGCTAACCACCTTGATTTAAGCGTGTACGTTTCCTTGCTACCAATACACGTTTAGGGTGTAGAACTATACGTCGTAGGAAATTGTTTGTCGGTCGAGGTGTCATTATTGAGCCGTCCGCGTTTTGTTTCGTGTTGGCAGTTACCGCAGTGACCACAATTGTTAAACACGGGATGTCATTAAAAGGATGTCATGCTGGTGATTTATTAATTAATTTGCTGTAGTTTGGAGCAAGAGGTGCATTTTGAGAAATGTACAGTACCACGATTGTGTAAATTCTATCTATCTATCTATCTATCTATCTATCTATCTATCTATCTATCTATCTATCTATCTATCTATCTATCTATTTACCTACCTACGTACCTACCTACCTACGTGTTCCACCATGAAATAAAATCTTTTCGAGAAGGCAAGTAAAATTAAACAACTGAGATAATGTACTTTCAAAAGGGTGCACAGTGCATAACGGGTATGTGGCGTTGTTCAGAATTAACCACTCACATTCAAATTCACTTTAATGGGAGTCAGTACTTACCTGTGACAATTCAAAAAATTAAAGCCTTGGTTGAGTGGACCATTACACTTTTGCATTGTACTGTGCTGCCGCTTTTGTTCAGATGGAAGTCTGACCTTTAACAAGATGGAAGGAATTATGAACAGTTTACTTACACTTACATTCCTGTCCTGCCCAACCCAGATTACTTTGTCTGAAGCAGAAGAAGCAATGATCAAGATGCTGCAGACGACCCAATACGTGGAGCTGGGCAGTTACCCAGAATGGCCAATGCGCCTCCAACAGAAGATAAGACTGTACACCTTTGAACAACTCCCCATGTACCTCAGAGAGAACCCCTACATCACAGACGGCTATCGGGCCCACCTGCCATCCAAACTCTGCCTGAGGAGGTGAGACTAACGTTGAACACGACGTAACGTTCTCGAAAAAAAAAAAAATAATCTGTCCCGTTTGTTGTTCCTCCTCAAGTATTTTCGTTCTGTCCAATGAGACCGTGAACATCTGGAGCCACCTGTTGGGCTTCCTTCTCTTCTTCTCTCTGGCGGTCAACGACGCTGTGAAGGTTTTGCCAGCTTCTGGAGCCAGTAGAGAGGACTATGTCATCTACGCCATTGGACTGTTTTGCTTCCAGGTAAGATGTCGACGTGTTGTTTTGAGTTAATGTTGCATGGTGAAGTCAATGAACATTGACGATGGTGTTTAGAAGAGGAAATCAACCCAAACATTATTTTTTTTAATCAAGAATATGTTCTATGCAGGCCCACTAGTTGAAACAAGCCATTCAGATTAATATTGTGTTTGTGGAATATGAGAAATCCACACGTTTTTAGCCATGTCAGGGGGCGGCCATTTTGTCACTTCTGTCGACTGAAAATGACATCACAGTTGCTCGGGGCTCAGATAACGACCAATCACAGCGGAGGGGATCGAGCCTTTTATGTTGCTGGTCCTTCCCTCTGGAATGACCTCTCATTGGTTGTTAGGCAAGCCCCCTCTCTGCCCATTTTTAAAACCCGGTTGAAGACGCATTTCTTTTCTCTGGCTTTTGATCAGACCTGAAATTTACGTCTCTTTTCCGGTGTCAATTGTAAATAGTGTTTTATGTCAATTTATTGTCTTTATTTATTTATTTATATTTGTATTTATATTTTATGTATTATTTATATCTATATTTATTAATGCATGTATCGCAGCCTTTTATTATTTTGGTTCTATTTAAAGTAAAGTGCTTTGATACAGCTCTAGCTGTTATGAAATGCGCTATATAAACAAAATTGTGTTGTATTGTATTGTATTGTAATATTGTTTATGGAATATGAGTTGAGCAGGTATCTCAGGGGGTGGCCATTTTGTCATTTCTGTCAACTGAAAATGACATCACAGTTGCTCAGGGCTCAGATAACGCCCAATCATGGCTCAGCTTCAGAAAACAGGTGAGCTGTGATTGGTAATTTTCAGTCAACAGAAGTGACAAAATGGCCGCCCCTTGAGGTGGGTAAAAACGGGTGGATTTTGCTGCTTAACTCATATTCCACAAACACAACATTAATCAGAATGCCCTGTTTCAACTAGTGGGCCTGCATAGAATATATTCTTGGAAAAAAAAAAATGTTTAGGTCGACTTTCGCTTTAAGCCTGAGCGGTGCTGTGACTGGGACGTTCATGCGGGACGGCAAGCGTTTGCCAACCTTTCATTTCTTAAGGGGATGCGCAACCACAGCAGTTAACTGTGTTAGGGCATCTACTCAAGCGCAGAAAGTACCGCAACGCTGTTGTCCACCGTGCTGTGAAGCAATATTGTAATACAGGTCATTCACGTTTCCTAAAACAGGTTCACTCCTCCCAATCTGGTCTGCAACCGGTTTGTACTGTGTTTTAATACCTGCGATAGGTGTGGTTTTGTAGTTCAACGTTCCTACAGCTCAACGTGGAGCCAGTTTTGTGTGCACCCGACGGCCTCTACATGAGGCGCACTCGTCAGTTTTGGCTGCACAGTGACAATAGTGAGAAGCTACTAATGCTTAGTGGTTTTGGTGTCATCAGACAGAAGTTGCAATATCTCCAGGCAATTAGATATGGAGCAGTCTGAGAGCCATGCTGCTCAAAAATGAAGAAGCCAACTTGGACTCACATGAGCAAGCGTTAGTCTACAGAGGCAAGAAAAATTCCCACTTAGGAAGAAACCAGAAACAGACTCACTGAGCGGTGATTGTCTGCCTCAACCGGTTGGGTTGCCGGAGACGAAGGCAGTGATTCTCAAATTGAGGAGTGGTACCCGAGCTGGCACTACTGGTCCTCCAAAGAACCTTAAGTATAGTTTGCTTGGACAGTATTTCACTTATAAGTGCAACACACTGCGTTTGCATTTCATTTAGAGCTGTTTGTTTTAAAGCGGAAGTCAACCCCCAAAAATCTTTACAGTATGTTCTTTGTGCCTCCGCTGACATTCTGTTTAATATTAGGTTTGTGGAATATGATTCAAGCAGGGAAATCCACCCGTTTTTGTCCATCTCAGGGGGCGCCCGTTTTGCTACTTTCTGCTACAACTCACTGCAATATGGGACGGTAACATTACCACACTGCCCGTCAACATTTTTCTACTTGTGTTGCTTCCAGGTGTGCATGCTGTGCTCCGTGGGCTATCATCTGTTCTTGTGCCACCGATCGGAGAAGACGAGTCGTCGCTGGCTGGCGCTGGACTACGCCGGCATTTCTGTGGGCATCCTAGGCTGTTACGTGCCCGGCATCTTTTATTCCTTCTATTGCAATGCCGTATGTGCCACTCAGCGTTACCTCCGGCTCTGGATTGCATTGCGTAATCTAATCAGTTATCATGGTTTCGCTTCATCAGTTTTGGCGGCAGGTCTATTCGCTGACGGTGCTGGCCATGATCCTGTTAGTCTTCGGCGCTCAGTTCCATCCACGCTACATGAGCGCCGAATGGCGCTGCATAAGGGTGTCCACTTTCTTCGGCGTGGCCGTTGTGGGCGTGGTCCCGACGTGCCACTGGGTGTGGCTTAACGGGGGGCTCACCTGTGACATCGTTAGGGTGAGGAAGGCGTCGCCCTACAAAAAAAAACGAACCTTTTAAAACCTAACTACTTGGCTCCATCTTGGCCAACATCAAAATGCAGTCGTGAAAATTAGAGCCTGTCAAACCATATCAAAGGTTTTACTCTGAATCTGCACTTTTTTTTTTTCCAATGCAACATTAGCTTTGCCAACGCTGCATATTTTGCCGTTCGTGCAGATGTTCCTGCCTCGCCTCATTGTCATGTACCTCATCGGTGCAGCTGCCTTCGTGTTCTACATTACCAAGATGCCTGAGCGTTGCTTCCCTGGTGAGTGTCCGGTTCGCTCCGGCTTTGTCCCCTCGCCAAGCACCGCCTGCTAAGCGGCCGTTTGCGTTAAGCGAGAGGTTTTGTCGAAGGTCACTGTTTAAATATAAAATACACAGTACAGTTGTACTGGGTCGGCGCAATGGCAACGAGCCAGAACGAGAGAGTAAAAGAGAGAAAGTCCAAAGTTAAGGACCATTTCACACTTGACAAGGAGAATAAAGTACAATGTGTACCACAGCAGCAAGGTAATATGGTTCATAAAAAAACGAAGGAACTACTAAAACTGAAATAATATTTGTTAATGAAATAAAAGGAAAATGCTTTTAAAAGAATGAAATCCAAGTCAAACTACGCACATTGATATGCCCGTTTTCGTTTTTGTCAATTCATATCAAACATGGGCTTTTGGGCTTCATGCATTTATTTTGGTATTGCTGGTCAAACAGTCGTTTGAGAATTATAATTAATTACACAATACCTAATTATCTTCTTTCTTTTTTTTTTTCATCTATGACAAATACACCACATACGAAAACGAATAAAAACTCAAAGAAAGCATTTTCTAAAAAAGAAAATATGTCATTTCGTCACTCATGAGGTCAGGCCAGGCTTTTAAAGCCATATAAAAAAATGCAGAGTAGCGGATAATATTCAGAAAATGTGAGCATGGTGACCTCAAGTGGACAAACGTAATACCTGCACCTCACATGAACATTAATGTGTTTAATCATGTAAAATATATTTTTTTATCCGATTAATCAATGAGATAATTGGTAGATTACCCTTTTTCTAAAAATAATTTCAGCACTGAAGTGTAAACTGTTAGGTTGGAGGCAGTTTCTAGGCTGCTGGTCAATGTCTATAATGTGTTTGAAATTTGAATACAAATCAACATCACTGCGTAAAAACAAGTTTGATCTATAAGACCATAACATTTATGTCTAATAATTTGTTATTGTAACAGATTAATTTATTGCTTGTGTTTCTTGAAAAAAAATACATGAGGAGGACCTTGAAAAAAATAATCAAATCGCAAATTTTTCACATTTTTCAAAATCGTTGAGCCCTAATACAAGTGAAGTATGATAATATTTTCATTGGTTTTTTTGTTTTTGTTTTCACACAACCGCAAAAGCGACTCATATTTACCGTCCATATTGTGTCTTTTAGGCCACGTGAACTACATCGGTGCCAGTCATCAGGTGTGGCACGTTCTGGTGGTCGCCATGCTTTACTGGTGGCATCAGACCGCAGTGGACATTATGCAGTTCCGCCACAGCCAGCCCTGCCCCGCAAGGACACAATGACAACGAACAAACAACGCGGGAATGCACTTGGGTCAGGTCGAACAACCAATTGCTGTTTTTTTTTTTTTTTTTTTTAAACGTTGAAACTGTTTACATTTGGTCAATACTTACTAACAAGCACGTCCACCAGAAGCCAATATGTGTCATTCGCAAGTCGGTTAAAGACGACTGCAATTGCAAGTACGTACTTACAGGCGGGATGTCAGTGCATGAAGTTTCTACGTCTACTGTATAGAGAATTTTCTTTCCCTCGACAGTTATCTGATGCTTGTCTGAGAAGGAAATCTCTTGTATACATTTGCACATTTGACTTTTGGGGGGGGGGGGGGTGTAGGGGAGCAGAAGTTTTTTTTTTATTGAACAAAAGTGTCACTGTGAATGACATGGTGCACATTGCTGCTTCAACTTGAAAAGTATGGGGTGGAGGTGATGCGGGTTTAGGATATTAGCATGTTATTTATTGAGCATGGCACAATTTGCGTTTAGAAGCAGGAAACATGACGGCGTGTTGGACGTAGCAGCATCACAATTTGAAACAATCAACCAACGTAATAACCACAAGTTTGGATGTGACGTATCTAATGTTTCCAGCAAACAGAAATCGTCACATAAACAATCATCATCCGCATTTCTTTTCCCTTACCACAGACTACTTTTCTAATGTGAAATGTATGCCGGTAGCAAAGCGCTACCAACAACTACACGGCTCTCTCTCTCGAGAGAGAGAATATTTACTTGAGTAAATGAAATAGTGGCCAGTACACTACGTTGCTTGTGGTTTCCGAAAGCATCTTTGATACTGTCAACGTATTTGCGTCATTTGTGATGGTTCAAAAGCTGATTTGACCCCCTGCTGAATTTATTAAGTTTGCTCATTTACGAAAAAGAACAGCCGTAGCAGTAGATTATGAGTATTTGATCCCCCGCCCCCTAAAAAAACAGTTAGTACTTGGCTGAGTTGGCTCACTCGTCTTTAAAATAAAAACGATATCCTTATATGTTTGCTATATTCCAGCATTCAAACTTACATATTCAACAGCAGATCAAATCAATCATTTCCTGCATCCGTAAACGCAAACTATATGCATGGTATACATATTTTTCTATTCTCATGGAGGAGTGATTGCATGTTTCCGGTTAATTGGGTGTTTGGACCTGTTGATTGAGTTGATTGATTGATTTTTACAGGACAAATGTAGGTAGGCCAGAATTATGTGACTGTCTTGTAATCTATGTAATGTGTGAACGGGGCCAGTGTGAAGTGATCCAGGTACAGTAGTCTGAAGAGTGTTTATTGTTCATATTTTGCCTCACTTATTGTTACACCGTAAGTACTCCATTTGCCTTGTACCAGAAAAAAAAAAAAGTATGCAGTACATGCACTGACTTTGTTTCTGCACGACAATGCAGCTACAGTATAATTTTGTTTTTATCTGTATTCTGAGAAACAATGCTGATGAAGCACTGTAACTGACTTTTAAACTGTATTAAATTATGTCAGGGTCGTGTGAAAAATCTATTTTGAATGACTAAAGAATGTTGGTGACTGAAGTTGGTTACTAAGTGTCGCATTGTTTACAAGTGTTTCATTTTTTCTCAGTAACAAAAAGGCCGAACAACCTTCCAGCTAAAAGGTGTTAGAGCGTGTTATTCCTAATTTGAACAACAGAGGGCAGCGTCGATGCTTTTATTGAGAGTAGGAAAAACCATGTCTCATTTATACGGAAAAGGAAGAACAACTTTATTTGGTGAGGCAAAAACTCAGCATACACTATATACGCAATAAATAATGAGGGCCACTTCAAAATTACACGCTAGGTAAATGTGTAACTTTGCAAAGAATAATTACATGAGAATCTGTTACATGCTGACACTCATACTGATGTTTAACAAGACACAAGAGTTTGGAAGTAGTAATCGTGTTGGGAAATGGCGTCATGGAATAGCGGAGGATCTGACACATCACTTTGTTACTGTTAACGTGACATACTGTTCCCATCTTTTTAGATAATGCTCAATTTAACGAGCCAGATGACTCACCACATCAGAAATATCTTTATATACAGTGAGTCCACTGAACACCTCCTTTTTTTTCTATTTTGGGTCATGTATCATTTAGACAGATGTGAGGCAATTTCACAGTTTAGTTGTCAGTTGACTACTGGCAAGAAGTGATTTTGTCCCCAACTATAG
Source organism: Filicampus tigris (assembly GCF_054856515.1). Classification (NCBI taxonomy): domain Eukaryota; kingdom Metazoa; phylum Chordata; class Actinopteri; order Syngnathiformes; family Syngnathidae; genus Filicampus; species Filicampus tigris. Next base: position 16,286,203 of record NC_141231.1, read on the forward strand.
TTCTGCACCAGTTTGAGAAGCTTTAAAGAGTAAGTCAACCCAAACATGTTTTTTTCAAGAACATGTTCTATGCATGCCCACTAGGTGAAACAAAGCATTCTGATAAATATTGCATTTGTGGACTAAAAGTTAATCCACGAGTTTTTCGCCATTTTGTCACTTCTGTTGTATGTATGTATGTAAGGTCGCTTTTGCCCCCCAAAACCGCCTTAATATATACATGGTTGTTTTTTTTCCCCCCAAAACGTCTTACTATACACGATCGTTTTTTTTCCCCCAAAAAACGCCAGTTTTTTTTTTTTTTTTTCCAGAAAATGCCTTACTATATATGGCAATTTTTTCCCCCAAAAACGCCTGATTATACACGGTAGTTTTTTCACCAAAAAAACGCCTTAACATGGTCGTTTTTTTCCCGAAAAACGCCTTACTAGACGTGACCGATTTTTTTTCCCCCAAAAACGCCTTCCATGGTCGTTATTTCCCCAAAAAAACGCCGGTTGTTTTTTTAGAAAAAAAAAAAAAAAGGGCATTTTTTTTCCACAAAAACGCCTGATGGTAGTTTTTTCATAAAAAAACGCTTTACTATACATGGTTGTTTTTTTCCCCCCAAAACGTCTTACTATACATGGTCATTTTTTACTTTAATGTAACTATTAGACAGACCAGCGAGACAGTTTCATTTTTAAACCATGCATGAATCGTGACTTTCAGGAACAATGCAAATGATAAATAAATAAATAAATGCTTTTAGTGACAAATAGAGTAGCATTGCAGCGATTAAAATGAAGGCGAGAGGGTGTACTACTTGGCCAAAGTACAAGTTAAAGGTTTTGAGGGGAACACAGTTGGGAGTTTAAACCATTTAAGGAATGATTTTTAGGCCTCGGGTAATAATTGGCTCTGGTTGGTTAAATCATTAGGCTACGTGTAGACTTTGGCCACCTGGATTAGTGTGATTAATGACACGCTGCGCAAAGGTCCACGTTATCTGCTAATTGTTTTCAGCAAATGTTATTGCAGCCATCTTGATTTGGCTGTTCGTGAAATGCTGCGAATTCAGATGCATCATGAAGAACGGATACAAATAAGCATCGCTCACCATAGACAATACCTTTGATTGGCTTGACATTTATCAGGTCTCATGTATTCATATCACTGCCAAGGAACATGTGATGTCTCGGGCAAGGGTTTGATTGTTTTACATTTTACTATAAAATAGGCAAATATTAAAATAAACAGTTGATCTGAAGGTGTGAAGATGGCTCATTCATAATACGCGTAATCTCTTTTCATTCATAAGTACAGGGATTAAATCAAGAAAAAAAATATCAAAAGGTACATTTTCTATTTAGAAGAGGATATTTTATTCCCATTTCATGGCTACTGTTGTTCTTTCTTTAAGGAAGGCAAGTGAGGCATTTCAAAACACTGGAAATGAAAAAAATATGTGCCAACAATATAGTTTTTTTTTTTTCTTGACTGGTATACATAAAGAAGAACAAAAACAAAACAACTCAGGACTCTGAGCCATCTGAATAAACAATAGCTAGACATTCAACAGATACACTAAAACTAAAAATATGATTTTTTTTAGAAACTGACAAGACACTGTGGTGTTAGACGCTACACTCTATGGGTGTGTGTGTGTGTGTCTGGATTTTCCTTCATTTTTCAAAGAATAAAGCATGAATCTTTTCCGACCATATTAGGGTGTATGCAGGACGGGTCATCTGGTGTACAATTTGGTTTGTTTGGCTTTGGGCCAGTGGCGTAGCGTGGGGTGGCCGACGGGGGCGGTCACCGAAGGTGTAAAATTCTTTGGGTGCAAAATTTCATGGAGAAAATGAAACATAGATGTATTCGTAAAATCAGAAGAAGTCATAGGTACTTGTAAAAAAAAAAAAAAAAAAAAGAACATTTTTTATTTAACAGGCTCCTCAACAGTGGATAGTTGACACGATGACACGATGTCTGTTTGTGAAAGGACAGACAGTTGCACAATGTGATCAACATGACATATTTGTACCAGTCCACAGAATAAAACGTGTTTGCTACCGTATCACAACAATGAACCGTTTGATACTTTTCGCTCCAAGCATCAGTGTGAGGTGCGGTGACCCCAAAGGGTCAAAAAGTCTACTGGCAAAGGGCTCCATTGTAAAAGCGGAGCTTCAAGATAAGACAATAAGATCAATACATTTTCTTGATAGTGAATGTTCTTTGTTCTTGTTTTGTTTTTTTTGTTTTTGTTTTTTTAACCTTCACTTAGAGTTTTTTTTTTTACATTATGTGAGTATGGAAATGCACAAAAGCAACAGCGGGACGTGATAAACGTCATGGGGTTGTCCTTGTTCAAAGAATAAACACGATTTCATTCTGTACCACCACAAATCTCCCATCTGATATCACACATAAAAAATAAAAAAAAAATCATCAAAATGCATGTTCGTAGTTTGGCTCACTTGTGCAGAACTGTTCACACGTGAGAACGGACGGTGGTCTAAAAGGGTGAAAAAGTGTTTTTGCAAAGTGCTGCATCCTAAAAGTGGAACTCAAGGCAACAATGTGATCGTTATATTCGACCGATGGCGATTGATTAGCCGACAGGTTTGTTTGACTTTCATCTCGCTCATTTTTACCTTCTCATACAAATTCAGACAGTGGTTGTGTATAGATGTGAATGAACCGAATATTGCCTGATGCAACAAATATGACAAGCTAGTAATTTCTCATCATAGCTGGCGATGTAATATTTGGTGGAGGTTTGCCCTTCCATTTTTTGGGGAACCTATTCTGCTTTATGTGCTGGAAAACTCACATATTTGCCGTTTTTGTGCCCAGCCCTGTCAAGTATAAAAGTATTGCCTCGGCGCCATCTTGGTGCCAAGCAACTACGTTTTCGCCATAACCCTGTCTAACAGAATGTAGGTGTTTTGCCGCCATCTTGTGGCATCTATAGGCAATCATAAACTTTTATAGTGGCGGGGAGGATATTGCATTTGATTTTTTTTGTGAGAGGTGGGGTACACCTAGGACCGGTTGCCAGTCAACTGCAGGGCACATTTAGAAAAACAACCACACACGGACAATTTGAAGTCCTCAATGAACCGAACATTCATATTTTTTTGGAACGTGGCAGAAAACTCGCGCAAGCACCTGGAGAACTTTGACACCCCGCGTAGGCGTGCCTGAGCCGCGATATGAGCCCAGTACCTCTCGACTCAAGTCCACCGTGAATTTCTTCTGCTTTTCCCCTCTACAGAACAGAGTCTTCCGAGCTCTTGTCCGGCTGCTGCGTGTTTGTGTGCAGGACCGCGTGGTGGACGGTGTGGAACAACATTTTACTCATGTCTTTGCCACCCTCCCCAAATAAGCGCCCCTTTTGCAAGGTGTCGACGACGGAGGTGTTGCAGCAGGCGAGGACCACTCTCACGCCAATCTCCTCAAACTCCTTGAGCAGCCCCTTAATGGCGGCCGTGCCGGCGGAGTCTATGAAAGGGATGGCGGAGCAGTCCAAAATGACGGCGTGGAAGTCCAGTTCTCGTTGAACGAGCGCCACAATCACGTCTCCGTGGTTGGCGCCCCCGTTTGTCTGGGTTTGCGTCGCGGACATCTTTTTGGCCTTCTTCTCCGCCTTTTTTCGACTGGTCATCTCCAAGAAAGGTGTCACCCCGACAGCTTTGTAGAGGGCTTTCAGGAAAGTGTCCTTGTTGGCGTAGTAGAGAGGAGCCTGGAAGCGGAAGACTCGCACTCGGGTTGGCGGGACCAGGTTTTGGTATTCCTCCACGTCCTCATAAAGGTCGGAGTCGCCGACTCGGCCCAGGAGGGAGACCTGATGATAGACGTTAGCTCAGATTATGGAATGGACTTTACGTCTTTTACCGATTATCGTCTCCTCAAATCTGTTGGACTGCGTAGATTTGTCAAAATCGAATTTGGTACCTTAGCGAACTGCAGATGTTTCTATCGCTTTAGAGTCTGTATACTGTAGCTAAACGAGAGCATGTTTCCAAACCATAACGGCTAATTGTCAAGGCTCCCGCAAAAGTGACAAGCCGTTGCGAATCCTAAAGGCGCAGCGATCAACTTTTGACCCTCAACATACAGTACATCTTCATACCTTTTACAGAAGTGTCGGTAGGACAAGGAAGTAGGATGTTAAAAGTATCTGAAATATCTAAGTGTCTCTACTTACAATTTTACCAATGATCCTTACTAGTAGGGATGCCACAATATTTGTGACAACACAGCAAAACTCAGGCTAGAGCAATCCTATCTACTGGATGGGCATGAACCCATAAAGCCCGCTCGGGTGACGACGGCGACGGACCAGTTGCGAGTTGTACGATACCGCCCTCGCGCTGTCGCTCACCCGAGGGTTCTGGGTCTTGTAGATGACGCAGATCATGGAGAAGGTGACGCCAACAAGGAGGCCCAGCTCAACGCTGATCAGAGCCGTGGCCGACAAAGTCATCAGCCAAACCACGGCATCGTTGCGGCTGGCTCGCCACTTGGCGGGCACGTCCTTGAACTTCCTGAGCGCGCCGCGTAGGCTGACAATGATGATACAGGCAAGGACGCACTTCTGGAGAGCGTGGAAAAAAGGGGCGAAGAAGAGCAGGACGAGCAGGATGACCAGGGCGCTGATCAGACTTGATACCTGATGCAAGCGCACAGAAACACGCTCAGGACTTCCATTTCTACGTTCGGCCAAAACCACGCGGCTCTGATTTCTTCGGTTTGGACCTCACTTGTGTCTGGCAGCCCGTTGAGTCCTTCACCATCGTTTTTGCCAACGCCGCGCTGGTGGTGAAGCAATGGAAGAAGGACGGGATGATGTTGCAGCAGCCGATGGCGAGCATCTCTTGGTTGGGACGAACCGTGTAGCCGTTTTTCTTGGCAAACATCTCGGACAGTGACACGGTGAAGGCAAAGCTAGGAGGTAAAATAACTTTTTTTTTTTTTTTTATGAAACCTTTCACGCACTGATGAAGGGTATGCGGCCCACCGCCAAGAAGCCATCCGCCTAGTCATAGTCCAACTGATACTTTACCTGATGACAGCCAGAGGAACAGCATCCAGTGCTACTCTTGGCATCAGATCAAAGCTGGGCACTTGAGGAGGGATGAAGCCAGTGGGGATGTGACCTGAAACGCTGGTCCCGTAATGATGGTTGAGGTTCCCATAATGACTGGCCAGCGTGGCTCCGGCAACCACGACCAGTTCAGTCGGCAGGGGGATCTTCAAACGATCTTTGTAGCGTTCCTGGATCTCTTTCCCCGCCACTGCAGAAGCCCCAAAAGACCCGGAAAAATGCAACGACTGCCTTATCTCACAGTCCAAGGTGTTGCGTTCCATATTTACCTAATATGATGATACAGATGGCACTGGTGATAAGGTCGCATACGTTGGTCTTGTGGATGTTGGCAAAGATGTTGATCCAGGTTACAACAACAGTGCCGTAGCCCTGATGGCGAGGAATCTTCAGACCCAAGAGGTATTTGGCTTGGACGGTCAGAATAGTAAACGAGGCTCCCGTGGCAAAACCATCCAACATGGGAGCCGAAAGGTAGACGGAGACGAAGCCCAACCGAAACACAGCCATCAGGACCTGCGGAGGGGATTGTCGGACCTGCTTCGTATCGATCAATTCAAGACTACATTCTATGCTGGGCTGGGAAAAAATGCTAAATGATTGTATCACGATCACTTCGAATCCAATCTTGAGACTAAACCGTCTCATCTAGCTTTCCAGTTTTCTGCTTATCTTCACTTGAACTGGAGACAACGCAATCTTACATCCATGTGGTGGATAACTTGGAAGTTGATTCTTTACCTGGTAGATACCAGCCAGGAACGTAAGAGCGGCAGCAATGCTGATGGCGTAACACTCCTTGCCGCACTGCACGCCCATTATTTCCACACTGTGAGTTTGACCGGCTGTGAGGTTGATGCGGAATGAACCGTTGAACTCTGGAGCACCAGGGAAGTCCTCGTTGAGGTCAAATCCAGCGCGGAACACTTCTCGGTCAACCACCTGCAGAACAGTGGAGGCTGTTGTGTTACGGTGATAGATCATAAAAAGAGACCAGGTTGGTGTATGAGGTGTGTCATAAGAAAATGTAAACAACCCCCCCCCAAAAAACAGGACTAATGTCACAAAAGACAGATTTCAAAACCAAAGTTTTCCCTTTGAAGTAGTCAGCCTGAAGTCTAAAATTTTTCGGTTTTCTCTGCCCGGCGTCACAACCGTCTCGATGTAATCAATGTCCTCAAAATTCGGCCCCTCGATGACCCCTTTGAGCTTTCAAAAGAAAAATAAATCACACGGCGCCAGGTCGGACGACTCCAGCACGACAATGTTCTTCTTGGCCAGGAACCGTCTGCTGCTCAAGCCTCTCAAAGCGTGCCGATTGATCTCCTGGCCCAATTCGAGGGGGCGACTCGTAGTTTGTACTTTTGGGTTTGAAATGCATCTTTTGTGACGACTGTGTAGCCGTAGCTCACCTGTCCAACCATGAGACTCATCAAGCTAAAGATACCAACGGAAACATGTCTGGACGTCCCCATGAGGAAGTAAATGATGTTGGCGTAAAACGATGTGTACAATCCATAGATGGGCTCGACTCCAGCCAGCAGGCAGTAGGCGATGGCCTGCGGTACCAAAATGATGCCCACGATCAAGCCGGACATGGCGTCCCCCCACACGTACTCTCGTAGTTTGTACTTGGGCAGCCAGCGCACCACGGGGAAGAAGCCGGACAAGGCGGAGCGGACCCGGGGCACGGAGCAGCTCAGGCTCCGCTGCAGCTTGGACTTGAGGACCGAAAGCGTGGGCTGCGCGTGGCGAGCCTTCCGCTCCAACAGAGACGGCGGATGTGCCGTTGAGCTTTCGGTGCGTTTGCTGACCTCCTCCATGGCCTCAGATGGGGAGAGCGCGCGACGCATGTAGAGAAGGGCGGAGGGGGCGATGAAGGGGTGGCCACCTGTGCTCCTTGGAGGTCATCAGGAAAAAACAACCAGGGAGAAAGGCACAGAGAAACTGAGTGTCAGATGTTACGGTAACTTAATCACTTCACTCACGAATGAAACCAATTCTCTTATCAGATAACCTTCGTGAACCCATATTTATTTACCTGGATACAATAACAGGTTTTACCCCACTCACACGATTTAAACAAATTTATCTAGCCGGGAAGTCAACCCAAACATATTTTTTTCCAAGAATATGGCCCAAATAGTTGAAACACGGCATTCTGGTTGATTTTGCTCTTGTGGAATATCAGTTAAGCAGCAAAATGCACTCGTTTTTAGCCGATCTCCGGGGGCGGCCATTTTGTCTTCTGTCGACTGAAAATGACATCACAACTGCTCACAACCACCAATCACAGCTGACCTGTTTTCTGAATCGGAGCCGTGATTGGTGGTTGTGAGCAGTTGTGATGTCATTTTCAGTCGACAGAAGACAAAATGGCCGCCCCCGGAGATCGGCTAAAAACGAGTGCATTTGAAACCCCCCACACACTTTTTAAACACTTTGTAAATGTATTTGAACAAATTGAAAAAAAAAACGTCAACAAATCGTAAGCAGAAAATACGAGTTGTGTTTCAGAGTGTGTGTACATGCATGTGTCTTTAAGAGGCGGGGCCTAGCGGGACGCCAGCGAATTTGTGTTTTACGATTTTTATAGAAGTTAATTTGATCAATTCACCATAACAAAAAGTGCATTGGTGGCTGTGGCTCTCCTTTCCCACATGCGAGGGCATTACTGCCATTGGTATGTCTAATTGATTGCATTTTCATTTCCTTTCACTATAACCGAATACAACAAAATGCATATTTCAAACTTTTCTAGTAATCATTATGCTCAGAATAATGCACGGCCTTGATTTTGAATCATATCGGCAGTAAAAAAACTCAGTCCGACTTAATTATTGTATTTCCCAAGAAGTCAAACCAGTGCACACCGATTCATTTTTAATGTTTAAATTTTTTTTTTTTTGCATCCTCCGTAGAATCAGAGAATAAATAGAATGCGACAAAGTTAAGTATGACCAATATCAACTACTGAATCAATCATTTTGCGACCTGAAGAGAAAAAAAAAATCTTGGAAGCCGAAAAAGCAACCTGAGCCGGGTCGTACAAAGGTCACGCTTCCTTGTCGGCCCAGATTGCAATAGAATTTATGGATACAATATATTGTTATGTCACGTCATATCTTAGGACTTTAGTGACACTGAAAAAGACATGAATACATATATAAATCCCTGTAATTGTATTTGAAAATGTTGATGTGCGCGGTAACATTTCAGAATGAGTCAAACTTTCATTTGAAGTTGATCACACCTGGTGAAGGTATTTCGAATATTTCTACCGTTTTTGGCTACATGGATTTAGAACTCATTCAGTTGTCCTCTTGATGATTTTTTTTTTTTTTTTTTTTTTTTTCTAATGATACCTCTTTTCTGTCAACTCTGTCAGTTGGTAAGATCAGAAAATCTGTCGCGTTATTTAGCCTTCAAGACAAAAACTGCAACTGCATTCATTGCAGTCGTGCAGTCCGTCACATGGTTCCCACCAAGTTTGTTGCTTTCGGGAGCGGGATATGAAACCGTGCCCCGGTAGCCGTAAAACACCGATTGTCATCCTTTATCAGCCTCATCACAGCAGTGCTACGCGATGTCTTTTAGAGCTCTTAACGACCGATAAGCCACTGAAGTAGTCAGTAATAAAACTACGGGACTATCGCGTCTATTTTTCATACTAACACACATTAATGACGATGCAGGCGATATGTGCAAAAGCAGCTTCTTGACGGGATGATATGTTTTCTTGCAATTTTACATCGGCAATAAGAGCCTGAAAAGAAAGCGAAAAAGCAATCCCTTTGCTGATCTGTAGCTAGCGATCAAAAAAAAAAAAAAAAAAAAAGCCACAGGACAAAATTGATGTGACTATTTTGGTTTTGTGATCGGACACAAAAGCAAGGTTGAAAACGTCTCCCACAGTGGAGCCCGCACACAAGTCTCTCTATAAAGGCCGCTTTTGGGCTAAATGGGGTCTTTCTTACTCACTGGAAAAGACGCCGACAAATGGCTGAGCACGGGAGGAGACACCCTGATGATCTTTTGGAAGCGGCGCTAAGATTGATCACCGCGTCAAAGACTAAAACAATGGTCTACGTTTGTTCTTCTCAAATCAATATGCACTGCTTTTCATCATGTGCTGTAAAGGACCCGAGTAGTGCGAAAAGGTTTGTTGGCTGTTAACTGAATACTATGTACTATGATTTTTTTTTTTTAAAAGTCGAAAACAAAAGATGTTTGTTGATTCATTTACATGAGATGTAAGTATTTTTATCTGACTGGAATAAGTATCCATTTCCCTAACTTGAAATAGTTTGCAATCTTTTGAAGAAAAATGTTATGCTACGTCTCCCTTGCAAACACGTTGCAATCAATTGTTCTAATAATAACACTCTCATTGAATGTCTGTAAATAATTAAGAAACAGGCGTACAGTACAATGTGCAACCGGTTTTGGCAAGCGAATATCACTTCTGCACCTGACAAAGTTTTTGTCAAATCTCCGACCTCACTTTTTGTAGACTCGTTGCAAAGTGCGAAACATTTATTCTTTTCATAATGAACTGAAACTGTCAAAGCAGAAAAGCTGAACTTGACTTGCATATATATATATATATATATATATATATATATATATATATATATATATAATTATTATTATTTTTTTACTTTTAGGCACGTCTTATTTCTAACAATGCTTTATAACGTGTTAAGAATAACACACTTATAACATTTGATAACATTTGAACAATGCAGTAGCGTCAATTCAATTGCCCCTTCACTCACCTGGAGAAGTCAAACCGCAACAGGTCTGATGTGACTTCTAAGTGGCCTTGTGTTTACTGAGTGAGCGCAATTGCTGCCGATAGTGAACTAAGAGCAGCTCTCTGAGCAAACATTTTCTACTGGCTTGGCCACTTACAGTGGGTGGGGCTTGTCCTCATTTGCATTATGGATTGCTACATTTGTACAGGAGGTTTACCGAGTCAATTTTTGACTGAAGTGCGGTAGGTTTGTGCGTGTTTGTGACATGCTTGAGTGCATGTAGCGTGTGTTGTGTGCGAATTATGTTAGTATGTTATGTATGCCAGAGTGTGTGTGTGTGTGTGTGTGTGTGTGTGTGCCAGGGTTATCATAGTGTGGGGATTTTAATTACAGTAACATTTTTATTTCGTTTTGAGTTTTGTTTTTTAAATTGAGTCAGTTTTGATTTTTTTTCAGGGCGGCTTTGGTGGTTTTTATTTGTTATTTTACGACTTTAGTTTTAGTATTAGTTTTCGCTTTTTTATTATTTTCAATTGTTTTACTTGTGTGCAGGATTGAATGGAGTTGAAATAGAAATAGAGTACTATTTTTTTTTAAATTTGTATTTAATTTGATGGGTGTTTTTTTTAATACATACTGTGTATATTTTTTTCATGTATGAAGCAAAAAAGAAAAGCACTTTTTACGTAGTGTTGCGTTTCGGCCTGAGTTAAATAAGAAAAGCCATTCGAGCGCAAACCCGACGCAAACTCATAAAGAAAAATCAACCCCAAAGGCTCATGTATTAAATTCAATGCAAGAGGCAAAAACGGACATTTTTGCGATAATTACAGTTTTTTGTTTTAATTTTAATTCGTTAACGAAATTTTTTTTTTTTCAATTTTAGTTTTATTTCGTTAGTTTTTGTTCACTAAAATAACCAACGGTAAATTTCGTAAAATTTAATTAAATTCTGTGTAGAATTGAACTTTTTTCACTTGGAACTTTTTTTGTAATTTTTGGGACCAAATACAGTCGTTTTAGAGTAAAACGTACGCTACAAAATTTACTGTGTGTGTTACGTTGCTCGCGTGCATGCGCGCGTGCGGGCGCGCGTACTCCTGAATAGATGATTTGTTGCAAAGAAAGGCCTCATTGTCAACGTTTGAGCTAATCCTGCCATCGCATTCCTCATATCAGTCTTGCTAAAGATCATCATCGTGTACACTCACCCGCTGTAACATTGTCAATCAAATCAAAATCCTCTCACGGGGATGCGTTAAAGTGGACGTCAACCCAAACATATTTTTTTCAACAATATGTTCCCAGCAGGCCCACGAGTTGAAACAAGGCGATATGATTTATATGAAATATGAATGAAGCAAGAAAATCCAGCCGTTTTTTTTTAGCCATCTCTGGGGGGGGCGGCCATTTTGTCACTTCTGTCGGTAACGACTAATCACTGCTCACCTGTTTTCTGAAGCTGAGCTATGATTGGTCGTTCGAAGAGCCCTGAGTAGTTGTGATGTCATTTTCAGTGGACAGAAGTGACAAAATGGCCGCCCCCTGAGCTAGCTAAAAACGATTGATTAACTCTTATTCCACAAACGCAATATTGATCAGAATGCCTTGTTTCAACTAGTGGGCCTGCATAGAACATATTCTTGAAAAAAAACATGTTTGGGTTGACTTCCTTTTCAAAGCTTTTGAAGGTGATGAGATGATATGATGACGGTGAGGGGGAGAAGATGTGAATTGACACACATCGGTAAATAAATAGCAAAGTTTCCATGGAACGTCCCTCCTCCCATTGTGTCAACCACGCATGACAATCTCTTTCACTCCCCACGCCCGCCAAGTGGGCCATCTCCATCGGCCCACGTGTTGTCAGAAAGAGGGCAGACTCACCCTGAGAGGAGGCGCAGCCCGGACGGCTCGTGGACGGCATTCTGCTTGCTCCCGCGCCGCTATTCCATCCAACATCTTTTCATCTCAGTCAAGCGTCTTCCTGCTTCCGACCGCAAAGCATGACGGGAGCCGTCGCCCAGCCAAGCACGCAGCCCCCCCCCCCGCCCCCCCCCCCGCCGCCTCGCTCCCATCTGCCGTCTGGAGCAGAGCGGGAGGGGGAGGGCATAGAAGAGGAGGAGGGAGTGCAGCAGGTCACGGTTGCCATGGTGACGCCTGCTCAGGCGAGTGTATTGCTACGTTTGTGGAGGTCTTGAGATTGCTTCCTTTTGAAAGGGGAAGACAACCCAAACATATTTTTTTTCAAGAATATGTTCTACGCAGGCCCACTCGTTGAAACAAGGCATTCTGATAAATATTGCATTTGTGGAATATGATAAATCCAGCCGTTTTTAGCCATCTCAGGGGGCGGCCATTTTGTCACTTCTGTCGACTGAAAATGACATCACACACCTTCAGGGCTCAGATAACGACCAATCACGACTCACCTGTTTTCTGAAGCTGAGCCATGATTGGTCGGGATCTGAGAGCACTTGAGCATCTGTGATGTCATTTTCAGTCGACAGAAGTGACAAAATGGCCGCCCCCGGTGATAGCTAAAAACGGGTGCATTTTGCTGCTTAACTCATATTACATATTACATTGCCATTACACATTCGGACTTCAAATCTAAAATCCAATTGAGGTTTGTTGCCCTGAAATTTTGTGTTCACCTAATTTTAAAAAAAAGTTTATCATTGTTACAATGGCATTTAATTTTGCTTGCATAAAAATGTCCGCCTCACTGCCATCGAGTACGTAAACAACACACTTTTAAGTTTCTCCACCCGTGACTGGGCCGCTACAACTGCACTTGTGTTAGCTTCTGATAAGGACTTTACAAGCACTTCATTTTTTTTTTTTTTTTTTTAAGAGTTAGCGCAGCCACCCCTAGTACTGCCCCGTTGTCATGGTACCAAAAAACATATTTGCCATTGGTCCAACAGCTGGCTCATTTGGCTAAGTTACGGCCACCCTCTCAGATGTCCTGATTTTAGCAAGCCACCTGAAAAACATTTAGCAAAAAAAAAAAAAAAAAAAAAAAAATTCTGATAGCGTGGAATCATACGTGTTCAAACGTCATTTCCCTCAGATTAATCGGGTTCATTTCCCTCGTATATTTCTTTAGCTCTCTGACATGTAGCATTCTCCTACTGGGGAAAAAAAAAAATCCCCACGTGTGAAACATTATTGACTTAAGTAGAATGAAGCAAATATTGGCTCAAGGCCTCGCTGAGAAACAAACTCATTGCAACGACGCTTGACATGTTTTAATGGCCGCTGCAATTCCAACAGTTACGCCCCGATGACCCCTAAAAGTTCCACCAGTTAACCTCCTCAACTATCACACCACCCAAACACTATCTTCTACTTATTAACAGCCTGGTTGACGGAAGCACATTCATGTTTCAGCATTAACTGCGATAAAGGTCAAGACAAAACGGCTGTCATCTGACGTGAGTGTCGGCCGGGGTGGGGCGGGGCGGGGGAGACTCACTTTAATCATCTCGAGAAGTGAATTACGAGCGGAAGGTCAAAAAGGCATTCTGCTGACTCAGCAGATCAGAACACACAATGCTAATTGGGAAAAACGGCACCGATCAGCAGCGAACCCTCACAAATTCACGTCCATGAATTCACACGTATAAATTATTTGCAAATTCCAATTCAACTAACAAGAATTTCAGGGAAATAATGTCACGCCATTTAGAGCCGACAATTGATGTAACGGTGCAAGTTTTTGGAATGAGGAAGGAGGTCAGGTCAGAGTCACAAAGGCCGCGATTTGAACCCTCTGCCAGCCTTCGAACTGAGCAACTTAGCACTTCAACTCAATCTTTTAAGTTTTGCTGTTGTGAAAATTAGCTTTCCCGCATTTCACAACAAGGAATTATGAGTTCACTGAACTGTTGTTCCTTAATTGTATTGCCCCCCCCCCCCAACTTAAAGATGGAAGTCAAAATAACTCAGAAAATTGCTTTGGAGCAAACAACCATAAATGTCTTTATACTGTATTTTTAAGTTGTTCCAACCTAAATTACAGTTTTGCCCAACCCCCCCTTAAAAAAAATACAAGTTGTGCTTTTTAGTGTGTAATATTTCAGAAACTGTAAAGCTTAAACTGCCCATGAGAAGTGTGTTAAATTTACAGAAGGTAAATAAATGTTTGTCAGTATGTTTTTTGGGGAGGTGGCTTTAGAAAGTTGGCGATTGTCTTACACTGACCTCTAGTGGTGAGAATGTATATAGCATCTCACATAATCAACATTTTTCTTGTCGTTTTTTTGCAATTTCCAAGGCTAAAATAATTTCAACGACCTCTGAAATATCAATGGCGTAGTCTAGTACTACTACGTCATACTTGAATGCACACTTTCCCCTCAAGAAATCCATTTTACGAGGCATCCAAGTGTATAATTGACCTCTTGCAGGGCACTTTTCCTCTAGCGTAACTGCTTTGATGGTGAGCGGGACCTCTGAGCTCCACATAAACCAAGATAAGTCAGGAAATCCCTTGAACTTTATTCACAAAACAATCGGTTATTCTACAGCAAATTGCTTTCCAAAGACACCTCTTTTCGGGGAAAAGTGATGATGAGAAATATGCATCGCAACAAGCAATGAGTCATTCGTCACGCAACGCACACAAAGTCGAGGGAGAAAGATGCACTTTTAGCGGCACAAGTGATGCTGGCACAGAAGGCACATTTTTTGAAATCATTTCTTTTGACAGGAAGCGGCAGCGGGTGCATTTTGAGAGGCTGGACAAAATAACAAATTAGTCCACTGATTGGTTAATGACGGGCTCGGTGCCAATGGCTGATTGTTGATTGCAGTGTTTGCTGTCATTGAACAAGCTGCCTGACGACGACGACGCCTTTGTGTGGGAGCGCTGTTTAAACCTTGTTGAAAATGTGTCTCGGGCCCACACATAACATATTCCTCCTCTGAAAACACATTTGAATTTGTGTTAATATTGATTCAAAGAGAGGAGCGATGATTAAAACAAGGCTAGATGAGCGTCACAAACCTCTACAGACCTTGATGGCAGAGATTGGGGAGATGCGGGCGACAAAAAGTCAATTTAGTCCAACATTCTAGAAATTGTCTGTTTATTTTAACCTCCACCACAAAAAAAATCGACTTAGGAAAAAAACGTTTCCCCCCCCCTCCTTCATAAAGAGAAAGGTACAAGACTAGAAGAATAGAGGAAGATGATCAACAGTTACAAAGTCACTGACTAATCAAAACGGAACGAGGCCCTGTCAAAGCAATATTCAAATGATATCCTTAGAAAGATAACAAAATGGCCGTAGCATTTTTTCCCCCCCATATGCCTGAATCATACCGGTAATATTTGCGTATTTTCCACAAACAAGTCAAAGAAAATGTAAACAAAAAGTGAAAAGGCTGTGCAACTATCAGCTCGGACGTCAACACCTTTCTTCACTCCACCCGAAAGCTGGATAAAGTCCGTAAAGTCATTTTTATGTAATCCTTCAAACAAACAAATAAACAAGTAAACATGGAAATTAAAAAAAAAAAAAAATCATTTTCATCCCGTTTTATCATTTAGTTACACAAGAGAGTGGAGTGGTCATTATTAGAAAAAAGCTTTCTGTATGATGCAGTTTGACCGCAAACTACAACAATAATAAGCATATTGTTACATCAATACCTCAATAAGACTTTTACATTTGTAAAAGCAGTTTTTTTTTTTTAATTTGCAATGATCTCTTCAGGATGTGCGGGTTTGCCTAATTTTTTTGCTTGCCTTGAATAAGTACCCTATCTGCCCTCTAGTGGTCAAAGTAAGACAATGCACATCTTAAATGACAAGTTACAGTAAATCAACATTAGCAACGCTGCGGAAAATGTGTGTTGGTACTACCGTACACTTCTGCAAATATAGAATTCTTCACTTCGTCACTTTTGGTTAACTTCTTTATCGTACCATGAAGCCAAAATGCCTTTGCAACTTAATCATCACACAGGGACCCACTTAGCAATATGAGGGCGCACCAAAATATAGATTCAGAATGCGGCCTCACAGGTTAGTTACAAGTTGATATTTCATCCAGCCATCCATGAGTTGCGTGTGCTCAGTTACTGTATAATAAATCTAATTCCGGCCTTCACTTCTCAAAAGATGGCCGAAAATAGATGAAGCCTGAATAAAATTCACGCTAACTAAATAAACCGAATAATATTCACCTGCTTAATAGTCCAAATCAAAGAATGTAATGAATGAAAGTGGCATTTATGACACGATTGACGCAATTTTTTTTATGATATTGTCATGCACAGCCAAGAAAAATGATTTTTTTTGTCTCTTCTCCTGCATGTGCGCCCGCATACATTTCAACACTTCGTTACACGAAAATGTCTGTTTAGTACGCGAAGTACGTCTATTATGCAGCATATGATGTATTTCCTTTTACCTGTGGTGACTTTTCCTGATTTGTTGGGGGCACTTCTGCTTTAAAAAAAAAAAAAACACAAATAAACAATATCTTATCGACTCATAAATATCGTCACGACATACTAATAAAAACACTGGAAAATGACCTCTTGTAGTATACCCAACAGCCTTTCTGTAATAACTTAAAGTGCAACATGCTTGTATTTATACAGGAACTAATCCAGGCCAATTAATGTTGTACCGCGGGGAACGCTTCCATACTTCCAACAAAGAGCTTCGCTCCATTAGAGGATGGTGAATGAAGCAGAGGCTGAGCTTTAATTCGATTGGACCCACGGTTGGCTCTTACTGTCAAAACGAT
This sequence comes from Filicampus tigris, assembly GCF_054856515.1. NCBI lineage: Eukaryota > Metazoa > Chordata > Actinopteri > Syngnathiformes > Syngnathidae > Filicampus > Filicampus tigris. Next base: position 16,302,822 of record NC_141231.1, read on the forward strand.
GCACAAACAATGAAGCACCTTGCAGTCTTTGCATCCCATCATCCAGATGTTGGTTTAAGAAGCGTTTCGAATGTCCGCCAGTGTAGATGAGCTCATTAAATATCCAGGTAAGACGACATCACTGACCAGTGTAGCAAAGTTCGATCAGTTGACAGCAGTTGACGTCGCAGAGGACGCTGGGCGCCATGGCAGGCTTCCTGCTGGACAAGGCATCCTCATAGAGGTCCAAGGGAGTCCTGGGACTCCTGCTCATTGGCTAGTATGGTTCTTTTGTTGTCACAGTAGCTTCGATTTGGCAAGAAGGACAATCTGAATAAGACAGACAAACAACACTTATTCTAGCATCAAAATCATTAGTAGACAGCATTTTCTGTATTTTATCTCCACGCCTCTAATATATATATATATATATATATATATATATATATATATATATATATATATATATATATATATATATGTCGTAAAGATGGACTTTTACGTAGCTTTACTTTAAAAATTTGCTTGACGGCACATTGGAGAAATCCCCCGAAATTTGCGCACTTTGCAAAGCCAAATTCAAATGCCATACTAGTTGTACGTCTTTGGTGTAACGTTCAACTGTTGTATTTTACAGGGAAAGAATCCTATTCAAGATCAAAGAAAAGCTATTAGAACAGTCTCTGAATCAAAATATACTTTTTTTTTTTCCCCCACATAAATTCCATAAATACATAAAGATTTTAAATATTGGTTCCAAATTTGGAAAAAAAAAATGTAGTTGAAAAATATGATTAATTGCGATCAATTAATGGAAACGTTGCGATTAATCAGTTAAAAAAATTTAATCGCTTGACAGCACCAATGTGTGTATATATATATATATATATATATATATATATAGAGAGAGAGAGAGAGAGAGAGAGAGAGAGAGCGAGAGAGAGAGAGAGAGAAAGAGAGAGAGAGAGAGCATAGAGAGGAAATACAGTAACTTCCCATCCCATTTTATAACACAAGTTTCCATCCTTCAATCCGTGGATGAAGGATCAAGAGATAATTCATTGGGATTGACAGCATCCACACTCCCACAAAGAGGGGGCGTGGCCAGCCCTAGCGGGGAAAAGAAAAACAGAAATGTTCTTCAACTTGGGCTCCTCTTTTTTCCCCCCAGAGTGTTTTCTGTACAAGGAGTGTGTTTGCTGTCCAAACAAAGCCCCGTCCGTCTCTGTCCTACTCTCAACAAGCGGAGACCTCCAGCAGTACAAGCTTTGGAGGATTTAGTGTCCGACAATATGACGCCCTGCTAGTTTTGCGAGCAAATTCATGGAAATGGCAGCTTGATTACAGATAAACAAGGAATAAGCAGGTCTCCAAAGCGTTTTGTGGAATATTTCTATAGGATTTTTTTTTTTTTTTTTTTAAAACACGTATGAAACAAGCATCTTACCCCGTGCAGATGAGTCAAAGACAATTTAGCACATGTCGGTTGCAGAATTTAGGTCTATTAAATATTCATTTATGAGCTCATTTGACAAGAACAGCGCTCATAAATAAAACATGGCCGTGACTGTACCCTGGTGGTGCCAAAATACTGGACAGACATGACATATTTAGGGGGAGAAAATATAAACATTAAAGCACGGACTGGAATATTCGCATCAATATTAGGTTTGTGCGCTCACACTTTCAAACAAGTATATTAATTTCTTTTTTATTTTGTAGAGGGTTCCTGCCGTACGGTCCAAAGGTATCGTCGGCATCAATAACAAATACAAGAACAAAACTGCAAAACAGATTCATTAATTGTGCATGTCAGCTCGGTTCAACTGGCACAAGTTTGCCGATATTGCCAAGTATGATTACTAATTAATAACCGAATAATAATATCCATCTATCATCCATCCATCCAACCAGCCATCGTATCCCATTCGGGGTTGCAGGCAGCTGATGGCGAAGGGCTTAATTTACTCAAGGTTTGCTTTAGTTCATTTTTCCACTCATGTCATATTTTTTGAACTGCCCCCCCAAAATGATCACGAGACATAATTTATTCAGCAATGCAATTTTTGGGGCTTCTCAATGTGACTTGGTCACAAGAAGGAGTCATGCAATGCCACTTATGACAAAACTCATCCCAACTTTGCATTTTCATACGTCTGGGGCACAGTAAGGGCATTTTAAACCATCCAAAAGATGGTAGTTATACGGTTGCTGTCGTTCCCCAAATCATCAAAAAGGATAGATTTATTTTCAGTAACTCAGTCAAACATTTTTTTGGGTTTCTTTATATCAATCTTAATCTATTCGTATCTATTGATCTCTATTCATTTGTATCTATATGTCTATATCTAGCTATCCCGTTCATTTGTCCATCCATCCGTTTGTGTGTAAATGAGCATGACAAGCGCTCTGAATTATTTTGAACTATTTAGATTCACTTACCGGTATATGCAGTAACTTAAAGAGTGATTCGCATTTAACTTCACTTGTGCACTTTGTAGCTTCTGACAGAGGAAAAACTCAACCGTTTTCTTATCAGTTTAAATTCATTCAGGCTGAGTTGAGATCCAGGTCAGTGTAGTGAACATACATATATGGTATGATTCGTGGCTAGACTTGGCTAACATCTTGTGCCTTTAAGGCCTAGGCAGATGTTTTGAGTGTCAGACGTATCAAAGGAAAAGTCCTACTGTGCTTCACATTGAATATACTGCATGAGTCTAATGCATTACAAATGTGTATCTTTGCTAGTTTAAGTGAAGATGTTTTTACTACAAGCATCTTCATACTGACATGATGTGTAGCAGTAAAGATATTTTAGAACATTCCCAAAGTAAAAGAGGGCTGTTTCCCCATGTCTTAAATCAAAACCAATAACGCAAGACCACATATAGTTTGACGTCTTAGTGCTATTTGGTCTCTTTAGTCCCTGTGGAGCTTTTTTACTAATTTGCTCCTTCACTGTCCTGCTGGAAATGAAAAAGCAATGCGAGAGTACTTTCACATTTGGCGCGGGGGACTTTTGAAGATTTTCCATCAGTTTGTGCATTTTAAGGGCTGTCAGTGCAGGTTCTGGTTGTGAAAAAGGTCCACTTGCTGTCAGGTTTAATAGAAACGAAAAGTTGAGGAACACTAATGTCACAAAGAACCAGTGAATTGTTTCATGGGAAAATATATTCTGTCTGACAGCGCTAGTATGTTAGCTATCTTTAGCAATAGATAGCAGATAGAAGGTTAACTAGATAGAAAGAAAGCTAGCTAGCTAGCTAGCTAGATAGATAGATAGATGGATAGATGGATAGATGGATAAATGGATAGATGATAGATAGATAGATAGATAGATAGATAGATAGATAGATAGATAGATAGATAGATAGATAGATAGATAGATAGATAGATAGATAGATAGATAGATAATTAAGCCTTAAACACCATAAACTGTTGCACGAACCCGATAATTGCGTCTGCCTTTTCTGCCTTTTGAAGAGTCTGGTGGCCAGAGAATTAGCTATCTATTGGTTGTCCAAAATGTGGCATAATCCTGATTTTGGGATTAGAGAGTATAACTTTATTTTAGCAAAAATGATATTTCAGAACAAAGTTGAATTGACTACCTACATCAAATGTCCCCCCCCCAAAAAATCCATGACATATGAAAACGTTTTCCAAGAATTTCAAATAACAAGTAGTACAGAGTAGTGCCCAGGATAAAAAATGATCTTGATAGAATGAGTATGAAGTGGATAGGCAAGTCTGTCGGTTTTGTCGGTCAGTAGCCTACGTATGTCGGGTAGAGGAAGATACTGGATTGGTATGAGTAGGCAGGCAGGTCAGTCAGACGGTCAGTGGGTGGGTAGGTAGGTAGGGAGTTAAGTAAGTAAGTAGGTCACTCGCTTGCTAGGAAGACGATTTTTCTCCTTCATTGAGTCAATATATGTTGGTTGGTTTTGCTTCTTCTGTTTTGTCGAAAAAACCTCTCTTGCTTCGGGTCATTTTCCATGTATATGTCCCATATTGGCCATTTGGGAGGCTGTGCTTTAACATGAAGAGAAAATACGAAATGAACGAGGCTTTTTCTTCACAGCGAGTTCATAGTTTTCTATTTTTGTTTGAACTTTAACTAGCTTGAGTACAGAGACTTGATACTGGCAGCGTTTTGTCCTTGCATCAACACTGAGGGGAACACAAATTTGTCTCCCCAGTGGAAGTGCATGTGGATTGTTTTGATACATCTCAAACGCTGTAAGGCATTCGACTGAAAGCATGTGACCTAAGAGAGATAAACACAGGACATATGAGACGTGTGTGTGTTCCTTTCATTTGCTTCTAATATCCTTCAAGGACATTAAATAATCAAATTTCACCCTTATCTCCTTGGATTTTGGAGCTACAGAAGTGAGAACGCTGCAGTGCTGATGAGGACGGATGATAAGGCAAGTTTTCCCACCGGAACCTTTACGAGGGAAGTTGCAAGTTCAAATCCCATCGTTAGCTTAGCTGAATCGAAGAGGTCTAAGTTGATTAATTACAAACTCTCGCACCGTAGGATTTCCTCAAAAACAGCAGACATCCGTGCAATTGGGCAAATAAAGGCCACGGAGGAAACCAATCAGAATACATTGAATCTATTGTAGTACAGTGCAGGCATTACAATAATTAGTCTTTTTACAACGCAAAGTCTAGAGCAAAATATAAATATAATATAGTTTCATAGTAGAGTTTATATTTTCAGAAGCAACAGTATTAATATGTTCCACGCGCGCACACGAACGCCAAAAATAGAAGAATTGCTTGGACATCTCTCAATACAAGAAATATTTTGGATGGACCAACAGGGAGTTAAAGCTTCATCTTGGCTGCCTCATAGATAATAAACATCCGCAGACCCATTCTACAGGCAGTGTGCGGATATGATTGGCAACTGAACCAAAACGTCTTAAAACGTTTGACCCAAAGCAGCGCAAAACACCCATTCCATTTCCCAACTACAACTGAACTCACTCTATAGTTCTTTATATAAGACAGGTTTTACCTTGATAGTTCATCGAGCACAATGAGGTGACTACTTAAAATGAAAAAAAAACACAAACATATTTTTTCAACAATATGTTCTATGCAAGCCCACTAGTTGAAACAAGGCATTCTGATAAATTTTGCGTTTGTGGAACAAGAGTTAATCCACCAGTTTTGAGCCATCCCTGGGGGCGGCCATTTTGTCACTTCTATCAACTGAAAATGACATCACAAAAGCTCAGGGCTCAGGTAACGACCAATCACGGCTGACCTGTTTTCTGAAGCTGAGTCGTGATTGGTCGTTATCTTAGCCCTGAGTAGTTGTGATGTCATTTTCAGTCGACAGAAATGACAAAATGGCCGCCCCCTGAGATGGCTAAAAACGGGTGGATTTTGCTGCTTAACTCATATTCCACAAACGCAATATTAATCAGAATGCTGTGTTTCAACTAGTGGGCCTGCTGGGAGCATATTAAAAAGCCTCCAAAGTATTCTTGTTTGTTTCATTACTGAGCATTACAGAAAAAAAAACCACCATAAAGTAAACATAAGCAAATCAAGACAAAACATCAAGTGGACCGTAACCTTTGCGATAGCCTACACAATGTGCTCTACTCATTCCCCCCCCCCCCCCCCAATATATGTTAATAACATAACCTGCTGACTTTTATGACCCATCTTATAGGACACTGTTGTGGACTGTGTGGTAGAAGTAGGTCATGCTTATTAGAAATGGACCACTGGTCTGAGCAGGGGCTGCTATAGCACGTGGGTGTGCAGATGTCTTGGATTGTTTGCGTTGAAATGCTAACAATCCCAATGGGAAAGCTAATCAAACAAGCACTCGCTTTAATTCAAGTACTGTGTATGAATTATGAAATATACATTCAACTACACATGTACAGTACGTCCATCCATCCATTTCGTATACCGCTCATCCTCTTTAGGCTCACAGGTGAGACGGAACCTACCCCAGCAGACTCCGGACTGATCAACAGCCAATCGCAGTCCATCCAGTTGGTTGTGAGTAAGATTAGCCCACAGTACAGGATTAATAATAATGTAATATACAGTGCAGCTCATCACTTTAACAATATTATTCATTGACATTTTTGTTGTTATTATTCTCGTTCGCTGCTACTCTAAAACTGCATTACCCGGATTACTGGACTAATAATGCTGTATTCTATTGGGTTCAAGAAGCATTCTATTCTGTCTAACTGTGAAAGGACAAATTCCAATTTGGGTGATATTTGGCAGTAGTTGACACCTACCAAGGTGCCAAAAGTGACAACATTAGCCAAAGAGCTTGACAACCAGTGGACCAAAATGAACATGCCCAAAGAGCGTCAACATGATACAAAATATTCAAGTAATCCTTCCTATCGAAATAATCTTAGTAAAATAACCACAGGCCATGCTGTCAATAATAAAGCAAACACACTGTAAAAACACACTTGAGTGTGTGTGCGTGCGAATATATAAAGTGCATGCTCACACTAATGTCCTGCAGCCTCTTCAGAAGTCTTTTCTGGGTTTCTAGGACACAAAGTCCCCCATGTGTCACATTTGCTTCTTTTCAAGCAGGACCTCTCAAAGTAGCTCAATCATTGTAATGCATCCTGTTTGAGTGTTTTTTTTTTTTAAATTACATACCTGCACAAATGATGGACAGATGTTTCATGTCATTTGATATCTGAATTGAAAACTGAGAAATGATTGCCGGTAGTCATTTTCATTCTCCTTTGTGTTTTTGACCATCCAAGTTAAAATGTCCAAGTGTGTCAAACCAGCCCTTCTGAACACTCTAATTTCTGATTCTGTAAATAAATGATTGACTGTTTAATAATCAAGAGACATTTGATTCATTTGGCCTTTAAATTTGGTGGGATAAAGCAACCCATCAAGTCATGATGGCTTTACGTGTACGTTAGGACGAGACATTGTGTTTTCAACAGTTCAGTGACACAGACTTGTTTAAAGCGGAAGTCAACGCAAACATTTTTTTTTTCAAGAATATGTTCTATGCAAGCCCACTAGTTGAAACAAGGCATTCTGATAAATATTGCGTTTGTGGAATAAGAGTTAATCCACTCATTTTTAGCCATCTCCGGGGGCGGCCATTTTGTCACTTCTGTCGACTGAAAATGACATCACAACTACTCAGGGCTCTGGTAATGACCAATCGCGGCTCACCTGTTTTCCGAAGCTGAGCCGTGATTGGTCGTTACCTGAGCTACCTACAAAGTGACAAAATGACCGCCCCCTCAGCTAGCTAAAAACGGGTGCATTTTGCTGCTTAACTCATATTCCACAAACGCAATATTAATCAGAATGCCGTGTTTCAACTAGTGGGCCATATTCTTGAAAAAAAACATGTTTGGGTTGATTTCCCCCTTTAAGTTATTTATTCGGGCACGGTTGTGTATAAAAGGAACAATGTGGCCACAAAATTTGTGTTTACAAAGGTTTTATTAATCATAAACTGGCTCATCAAAACAAAAGGTGTTTGCCATATCTTCAAAATCTATATCCAAAATTGAGATTGTTTCTATTTAATAAACTTCAATTAGTGAATTTTTGGAAATATTTACTTCAATAAGCTACAAATCTTCACCGTAACTCACCTGAATCTAATAAACGAACATCTTACATTATGTTGAAAGTAGTCTATTTTCCAACAACCCGATTGCTTTTGTGAACTATGTAGTGATTCACTTCAAACTAAGTGGCAAGTGTTGCAGCAAAACACTCCACAAAGATGGCTGACCTGCTGTGCAGAAAACACTACTTAATCAATAACAACATGCCGATTTTTTTTATTTTTATTAATGGTAAGGCTTTTACAAGAGGGAGGCTTTTATTTGTCCCAATTCATTTTGAGAACGTCTTCTACGACACCTCATTATCCATTCACTTGTCGAATAAGTCATTGCACTTGTAATGTTTGAGTCACCTTTTTTAGGTGTGGCATTTATTTAGTCAAATGGACGACACACAACGATGTAAATGGGGCATGGAGCCCATAACTCTGTTTTGAACAAATTACAGTACAAAATCCGTCAAGGCTCAATAGTTGGCCAATTCCACAATGCCGAGGGCGAAAAGGGCAACGTCGATGCCTCCTTGTGAATAAACAAGCAAACAGCAAGAACTTGGAACAGATGGATTGCACGGTGTGCTGCCACTTAGGTGAGTAATAAACGTAATAAAGTGTGAAACCTGTTAATCACATTTGGATGACACGTGACCCCACTTGGCCTCTGCCGTTTTTTTTATTTCATCTAGCGTAGTCCAGTACACGGTCATTCCTGCATGTTTAGGCCCCCGTACATCTTTTGTACGGGATAATTCAATTCAAGACGAAGAATCTAACCTGCAAATCTTATTCATGACATTTTACACCAAAAAAATGTCTCCAAGCTTTATAGGAACATTGTTTGAACCTATTTTGCGTGACAGGACACCCTTAGCTTTTGTACTTAAATATAATTGATGGAATACGTGGATGGAAGAGCCCCAAAAACCAACCCATGGAGGTTCAAGAGTTTGTTTCACAAACGGGGAAGAGCAAAAAGCCAATGTTGGAGGAAGACAGGGTGATTGGTGAGCAAGTCAAATCAACTTAATTGCACAAAACAGCCCCCAAAATTGGGTAGTTTTGTTCAAAACAACCCAGAAAGTTGGGTCGAATTAACCCAAGTAGCGGGTCGGTCCCTTTTTGACCCAAATTGGGTTATTTTTTGACCCAAATGTTTTTAGAGTGAATAATTGAGCTATTTTTGTTTTTTAAATAATTATAGTCAAAATGATTAACCCAATCTTGGGTAAAAGTAGCCCAATCTGCTCAAAATTCGCATATACCCAGCGAGTGGTTTAGGAAAACAACCCTAATGAGGACAAGTGCTATAGAAAATGAATGGATGGATTTTTCTGTGGCTGCTTTTCTGTTACTATGAACGGCAGGAATGGACCCAAACATTTTAAAAAAAGGCACTAAAGCAAAATATGCCAGAGTCAAATTCATATTTGGCGTACAAAGAGGCCACTGAAGCACTAACACAATATTTAGCCCCGTTCAAAACAAATAGACTCAAATCCAACGGAATCGTTTTGCCGTTGCTCGATGAATTTTGTCAAAGTAAACGACAGAGAAAGGGCAAAAATAAAACTTACCAAACCGATTTTATCCCCAAATGTAACACAAGTTCCAAAGAGTGCACCAGACATGATGAGTCCATTACTTGTCTTATCTAAAATATGAAGTCTAAGATTCCCCCTGCAGCTACAACAAGAACACTTACTGCAAATACTGAATAAAATCCTCCCAAGCATAATCCTATCAACTTTTATTATTTTTATTATTAATGGAGCTTTGTCATTCCTCAGTTTCTATCCAATAATCATCATTTAGGCGTGTAGGATACACGTTTATGGACTCGGGGGATACAGTAAAACCAGAGCAACACACACACACACGCGCACATTCGCACACACTTACACTCGCATATACGCCCCCTTTCGCAGACATATTTGGAAATGAAGGAGAACTGTTGGTCATTTAACTTCATGCATTATGCTTTGTAACAGTCTCAACGAAATAAATTGTTTCATTAGCCTTTACTGTGAAGACAGAATAACAAGTGTGCAAGGGGAGATTACCGCCTCGGATAGGTGTGTGTTGACATGAAAGCACTTTGTTCTTCATCGACATATTGTCCTGAGCGGCCAGGACACAAACACGTGGACCACTTTCATGGCTCGCTAGCAAAATGTTGGACAAAGCTCCATTTCCAGTTCTATGGCTGTCATAGTTGTCATGTCGACAGAAGTGACAAAATGGCCGCCCCCCTCGAGCAAGCTAAAAACGGGTGGTTTTCTCATATTCCATAAACGCGATATTAATCACCTTGTTTCGACTAGTGGGCCTGCATAGAACATATTCTGGGGGAAAAAAAAGAAGTTTGGGTTGACTTCCACTTTAAATAATCCAAGGTTTGATGTCACGTGATCATTTGATGTCACACCAGGTGGATCCCTTTCTGCCGTCCGCCATTATCGACGTTCGTGGCTCGTGGGGAAGAAGTTGAAATATGTTTGTTTTTTGGCATCATTTATAGTTAATGGTAGAAAAAGAAGGAATGGAAGAAACATTCTTGCCTAAATTTGTGGTTTAGTTAAGATCTTAAATTTCAATACTAACCAACCCATAAATATGAATTGAAATAAAGTACTATATTTGGCTTTAACAAATTAGAGTGATTTTCAAAAGTTGGTCCAAGCTATCATTGGTTTCAATGTAGGGATAATTTACAGTAGCATGTCACTGTGGGTAGGTCAGTCACCAAATCCCAAATAGCACATATGACTTACAGTATGTGTTATTTTATCTCCAATTGTACAGACATCAAACATCGTGAGTTGAAATTGGTCGCACATTTTTTTTTTTCTTCTGCTCATCCCGCTTGTGTTCTTAATGAGATTTAGCTGCGAGAGACGAGCAGTGCAGCGGCGTCGGTAATTCCAGCCGCTCTCCGAACGATGGGAAAGTGCGATAGCGCAAACCCTCTGAGCCCCCGTCAGGAGCCTGGCAAGAGATGTGATGCAACGAGCCCGGTTTCAACAGGCTGAAATCAAGTTGGGATTTCTTTCAGCGCTCCGTGTTGTTTTCGGCAGTGTATCTCTCGGGCCATCGGTCAGCTGAGGCAAAAGTCCTGAGGCTGCGTTCACACGGGGGCCGTAGCTTAGATCCAATTAATCATGAGACTTGAGAGGGATGACTGAGTTCATTCTGAACGTATTGAAACTGCTCAGCTCAGTTTTATTGGTGGGAAATGTTTAGCCTATGGGGAGGGGCAATCTACGATTCTATAGAATAGTTAGATCTTTATAAGTACTTTTGTTGAGTCATCACTCACAATTCTGATAAACACAGAGGGGCATTTTTGTTGTGGACTCATGTCTATTTTCCTTGTGGCAAATTTCAAAAGTTTAAGGCGTATTCTATAATTGCGTGGAACTGTAACCAATAAAAGCAGTTTGGTGCGGTAGTGGTAAGCACGTCTGCCTCACTGTCGAGATGCCCTGGGTTTGAATCATGTTCTCTCGGGGTACGGGATTCCGTTATAAATACCTGCGTGATATATTCATCGACATTCTAAGTAGCCCGTAAGTGCGAAAATGAATGATAGTTTCACTCTAAAAACAGTTGGGTTAAAAATAACACAATTTGGGGTCAAAAATGGACCGATCCACTGCTTGGGTCAGTTTGACCGAATTTTCCTAAAATGGGTAGCTTTGAACAAAACAACTCCAAAAATTGAACTGTTTTGGACAAAATGACGCAAGAAAGTGGGTCAAATTGACCCAAATAGTGGATTGGTCCATTTTTAACCCAAAATTGGGTCGGCTGACCGAGGATGTTCTCTTTTACACGCCACACGCGAACCTGACAATTTGGTGACTGAAAGTAGACTAGACGTTAGACTTAGCCGGAGCAGGTCTAAGTTGTGGTGCAGGTAGTGTAATGCAATTTTGGTGACTTTGATCAGGGCAAGGCTGACGTGTGTGGACGTCATCGTATTTTATTCATGAGTATGACAATAACGGCGCAAACTGCTCTTTTACAAACGCGCCGTCTTGCGTGCATCTGCGAAATTACCGTCGCGTAGAAATGACCGTCGGCCGGTCAAGAAGATAGAGCCCCGTGTCTCTATTTGGTTTTGGAATGTGGTAGCTAGCTACCCAGCGAAAACACATGCAAGCATGGAGAAAAACTGTAAACGCTCTAAAATAGCTAAAGTATTTGAAAATCAAGTACATTTTTTCCATGATGTTATTGCAACATAAACAAGGGAATCCAAGCCACACATTTTTTTTTTTTTTAATCCTTGCTCTCCAACTAATTATAGGCGCAACATTTTCAGAATATTTCAACAGAAGGAGAAAAGGATGACGAAATCTGAGCAAGCGAGAGCGAGGGAGTGAGATTTATAGTGGATCAGCTACAGGATTTTGGTTTCAATCAAACAACAATAAATTCTACATGTCTCATAATAAATCACTGACTGCAACGTTTACACAAGAGCGGCCCGTGTGCTTCGTCCAAGCGACTGTGCAACACAACATACGAGAGGTTAGCCGCTTCCCTATCACACAGTTCACCGCGACCCAACTCTTGATGAGTGGCATGGAAATGGTCAAATACTCGTGTGTAAACTCATTTCGGATGCACGCCTCTTATCTTGATTTTTGGGGGGGGTTGCGAGATTATCATCAAACGTGCCGTCATCGTATCACAACGGGCTGTTCGTGCAATTGCGTCCTGACTCATCAATTCGGGATTATGGGTCCATTAATGAACTATAATGATTCTAATACCTTGAGACACAGAAGACACCAAACCGCACAGAGGAGCGTGATGTCATAGCGAAGGGGCACAAACAATGCAAGGGAGCATTGGGAGGGGGTAGGGGGAGGGGCGGCGGTTGGCGTTTGTTTCAAATTGTGGAAAAAAAAAAATGCTTCATGTGTTTTTTAAGACTCACCCTTTGGTCGAAGATTTGACACTGCGGCTTTAAATCGGCAAACGGCGGCGTTTTTGTCTCTTTTATTGCAATGAGATCTGTTTCCAATCTGAATCTGATTCTGCCAGTGACGCCACTAAACAGCAGACAGGAAGTGCAAGGACGCGGGCGAACGTGTCACTGCGAGGCTCAAGTTAAATTCAGGATAGGAGCCAATGAAGCAGATTTAGTGTCACAGGAAGAATTTGACACATTGAGTTGTAGTTTGTTATGTTTCCAAGCAGAAATGTGACACACACAGGAGAGGCCGCTTCAGCCTTTTTTGGGGGGTTTAGCATTACATGTTTAAACTTCCAATTACCTTTTTATAGTGCACCTATCATTCTTGTTTAACCTGTGCTTTTATTGTGGAGTTCCCACTCTTTTCAGCTCTCATGGCGGAAGACGCTGATAAAATCCCTGAGATAACACAGAGCACCCAACGGCAGATTTAACTGGGTTACTACTTTGGAGGAAAAAAATGTGCTACTTTTAAAGCACATATAAGTCATTAGAAGACGTCATCTTACTACATTTATTTATCATTAACTCCACACACAACCAATATGGCCTTGATATATATATATTAGGGCTGTCAAAGGTAAAGCATTAACTATGGAGATTAATTTAAATGTTATAATGCACAAAAAAAAATTTACTCAGTTAACTCAGTTTTATTTACTTCCTGTAGCAGCTGACCTCCGCTCACTGTGCAGCCAAACTTAGAGGAGAGCCAATGTCGCGAAGACGGACTTTTACTTAGTTGTACGTCTTTGGTGTATCGTTCAACAGTTGTATTTTACAGGAAAAGAATCGTATTCAAGGATCAAAGAAGGCTATTAGAACAGTCTTGGAATCGAAATACAGTATACTTTTTTTTTTTCCACATCAATTCCAAGATTTCACTCAAGTGAATATCGGTTCGAAGCTTCGTAAAAAAATTGTAGTTGAAAAATGCGATTAATCGCGATCAATTTTGGAAAATTTTGCGATTAATTAGTTTGAAAATTGACAGCACATATATACATATATATATATATATATGTATATGTATATGTATGTATATATATATATCCTTTAACTCAAATTAGAGTGACATAAGCTTCTCCTCATTTGGTGACTGAGTTGGAGCTGTCAGTACAAATGCGCGACACAGCCGAAAAAGGCAGTATGTGACATAACACGCCCCCTTCCCATTAAAATATGATTTGTGGACTCACAATGAAATCCCTAATCAAGCCCAAGTCAGACTTTCATTCAAATACTGTATCTGCCGTGTCATACATGTTTGGTATTAGCGTATTCCTTATTCAGGAATGTGCACGTGTGCACGCAATAGCTTTTGTCTTCTCCGCGCCGGTCGAGTGTCTGTGTTCAAGCTAAACAATCCAGACGCGGGCGGCTCACCTCCTCCATCATCCTCTCCACTTGAAGGAGGGAACGCAAACACAGCTGTCAACTGAGTCATCGCCACTAACATTCACAAAAACCCAGTGCTGAAAAAGAGTGTTTATGGTCATTATTATGATGAAAAACGTAATCTACCCTAGCCTAAAATATGTTCCAAAGGGTGAAATATTGAAATACATGTAAATAATATCTTATAATACAAAAAGAGCTTTGTAATTATTATGAAAGGATTTGGGTTGGAAAAGGGGGAGAATAGCATCTTTATTGTTGCCATGGCAACCCAACTTTAGCGGTTGCACAGGTGGAGCAGCCACCTGTCATACTATGTTAGCGTTAGCAACAGCGCTAATGTTACTGTTAAGACTTATGTGCAGTGTTTGTATGTAGCTGCATACTGAAATGATCAATGTTTATTTCACGACATTATCTTATAAACAGACATTTTGTTAGCGTTTAGCACACACTGTATATTCATCTCTTGGCATTTTAAGTGCGCCACTTTGTTAAGCCACTGCATCTACCGCTAGCCCGCTCGCTTGGTTTTGTCCAAATCATAATCATCTCTCGAAATCAGACGTTTTGGTGACGAGTGCTCCTGCGGATCAGTTACGGCAGAGACACACACCGAGTGACATTCGAAGAAATTAGTCTCGCCCTCGTGATTGACATGTTGATCATCCAATGACTGCGTGAAAGAACAGAAATATATACGTGCAAATTTGGGCAACCATAAGTCAGTTGTTTTTTTTTTTAACTGAACCTCACTAAAATATAGATATTTTAATTGAGTTGTATGGTAGGGCTGACCTGCTTTCTGAATCTGAGCCGTGATTGGTCGTTGTGAGTATTTGTGATGTCATTTTCAGTCGACAGAAGACAAAATGGCCGCCCCCAGATATGGCTAAAAACGAGTGGATAACTCCTATTCCACAAACGCAATATTTATCGAAATGCACCTGTTTCAACTAGTGGGCTTGCATAGAACATATTCTTGGGAAAAAAAAAATGTTTGCGTTGATTTCCACTTTAAATTTTGAATTGTTCAAACGTAAACAGAAACGGACGTATTTACCTCAGCGCCATCGATGTCCCATTGACGGATGTCGGCGAGCACACTCTGTGGGCGGGCCCGTAGGAGAAGCTCCCCTGCCGTACAAAGCGTTCATCCCCGCAACAAAGAATCACCAGAAAGGCCCTCCGAAAAGCTCGGTTCAGGAAGGCGTACAGGAAAGGATTAAGGCCGGAGTTAATGTAGCCGAGCCACAGCCATGCCGTCCATAGCTGCCAGGGCACCGAGTAGTGAATGAAGGGGTCCACCACGTTGGTGATGAAGAACGGCGCCCAGCACAGGCAAAAGCAGCCCATAATGACCGCTAGCGTCTTTGCCGCCTTTGTCTCGACGCGCATGCGGCTGTTGGCCACGGGGGCCGGCTCTGGGAAGAAGGGCGCCCCGGCTGTCCTGAGGTGGTAGTGGTCCGCCGGGTCCGAGCACGTGGACGACCTCGCGGTGACGACGGGGGCCTCCGTCCCGGCGGCCGGAGCCGAGCCGGCGCGTTGGAGGGTCTCGATCTGCCGCACGTGGCTCATGGCGGTCACGTAGATGCGCTGGTAGGCCAGGACCATGAGGGCCAGCGGCACGTAGAAAGCCACCGTGGAGCAGATGAGCGCGTACGGCCGATTGACCAGAAACACGCAGCTCGTCTCGTTGGAGCCGCCCGGCGAGGTCCGCCTCTCTTCTATCTGGAAGAAAGGTGATGAGAAAATGCAGGACAAGCATGGCGCCAATCTTGACTTTAACTCATGACTTTAAAAAATTGTGCCGAAGCCTGTGAATTGAACTCATGCAGCCTGCATGGAAGAGAAGAGAGCAAACTACTAAACCATCAGTAACCGTGAACGAAAGATGAAGGTAATAAACCGTTTAGCATTTTATGTTGAATACACATTTGGGACAATAAACCTAGTTCAGTATTTACTGCGGGGCCAGTGAGGCCACAAACCATGCAAGAAATTCAAATTTATTGATCAGTACGTAAAGTCAGGTCAAGCCAGCACGCGTATTTGCTCATGACCCCAAAAAAATATTCATATTCGGATTGAGAAATCGATTCCTTTCATTTCCATGCGTTCCTATTCGATTCGATAGAAAGTGTCCAACTTGGAATATTTCCAAAATCCCCGCTGCTAAATACTGCACATTGGATGTTTCCGGCATGTTTACAGAAATGAAGCGGAGATTTTCCAGCCTTTTGAAATGCTGCGTCCTACCCCAAAAAAGGTTTGTTGTCATATTTTCTGCATGGACGTTGGCTCACAGAGGTAACGCCATGTCCTCAAAAAGTAAAGGTGAAACGTCTGCACATCTTTTACATTCTGCAGGTGCGCTCAAGCCAAAAATGTGAATTTTGCCACCCATAAATCTCAGCGTGTGGTGAGGTACAGTGGGGCTTAGCTTCTGATGTATTATTAAATCAGACCTCTCCATGGCATGCAACTTTGTAGCTTGCCGGCGGTTGAATCCTGGCGTTTTCCTTTCACACGATAGCATGCTGTAAACAGTTTGTACTTACGGTTATAATACGAGCAGTTGTGTCTCCTTTTTTTTTTTTTTTTTTTTTGAGCAAAAGTGCAGTGTATTTTCCTCCCCTTGATTCAACAAAAAGGTGGTAAACAAACGAAATTACAAATTCAAACGTATATCTGACCTAATCCTCCACGGCGTTCCTGACACACATTTCGTTCAGGAGCAGCCTGTGGCTTAGGGGGAAAAAAAAAGAAAGAAAAAAAAAAAAAAAGCAAAGAGATGCGTATTTCATTAAACGTGGCTGAATGAATAAGTCCATCTCTGCCCTCCCCCCTGGGATTTGTGCGGCTCATTTCAAGGTAGCTATGAAATAACCTGGCCACAAAACCCCGCGGACCCAGCAGAAAATGTCGACTCGAGTGCTGTCATTGCTCGCAGCCAAGCAAAATTGTTTTGTGATCACTGCATTACCTTGTCATTGTTGGAGGGATTGAAAATGTTATTAGAAACACACAATATGAGGCCGTGGAGCTTTATGTTCCGTTTGCCCTCGCCGAAGGAACATCTTCCCCTTTAAGGAGGATATACTGACTCCTCGCCACGTTATATTTAGTTGACCTTGGATTGGGATGCTTTTTCTTTCTTTCTCGTCCACGGCAAACCGCGCCCGGTGAGCGAGGACTTACTATATCCTCGATGCCAATGGCGTTCCAGCTTTGCATGATAGGCAGGAAGGAAATGAACGTGGGGATGAGCCAGCAGCCACTGAGCATCACGGCCACTCGCAGAGGGGTCATCTTGTGTCGGTATACGAGAGGTTGGCAGCAGATGGCGTAATACCTGCAACGCGCACGCGCCAAAATGTCAGCCGAGCACAATTTCAAACCAGACGAGACGCGCGCGCACGTAGAGCGACGCAGACCTGTCCAGCGCGATGCAGCACAGATGCAAGATGGACGCGGTGGTCAAGAGGACGTCCAGAGACGTCCGCACGAGACAGAACATCTCGCCGTATTTCCACACGCCGGTGGTCAGCTCGATGGCCGCGAAGGGCATCACCACCAGCGCCACCAGCAAGTCAGCAAAGGCCAGCGACACAATAAAGTAGTTGGTCTTTTTCTTCCTGAGATGTGACACGGACGAGAAAAAAAAAGAAAGGACTAAAGTGACTATAGAGCTTGCTTTGTACACGCATTCCGATTTTTGACATCGTAATCGATTTTTGTCTTTTTTTTTTAATGTGCGAGACCCCACACATGAAATGTTTATATGGAATACGACTGAAATGACATGTCAGCAAGGTCCGATCAGCTGCTTCCATCTTGTCATGTTTTTATTTACAGTACAAACCTGTAGAAAATGAGATTTGAAAAAAAAAAACCCAGTTGGTACAAGTTCTTCAACTTTTTCCTTTAGTTTACTAAGAGTACGCATTTACACAAAGTAAACAGGTGCAAACAGGGTTATTTTTTAATATTTGACACTTTAGTGGAAAAATGCAAATGTGGTCTGGTCCACCATTGCCGTATTTGCGCACGCAAATGTCCTCGGTGTTTGTGGACATTTTTCAGTGGGTGCACAGAACAAAAGCAGTTCAAACAGACCAAAGTATTTGGAAAAGTCTGACCGTAGATGTCGATCCTTGCAGAGCGCCACCATGACCAGCAGGTTGCCAAACACCGTCATGATGATGATGATGGACAGCGCAATGACAAGCAGGATGTTCTCCAATGACCTCAGGAACTCTTGCTGCTCTTGTTCCGGTTGTTGATGCTCCGTGTTTGTCACACCGTCCTTCAAACTGCCAAAAACAAAATCCACCAAAGGTGAGTTTGCACTTTGGATTTCAAAATCCGAGAGTAAAACGTTTTTACGTCTGACAAATGTAAATAAAAGAGAAAACTATAAATATGTGCCCCGCCCCATATACTGCATGGCGGACCAATGGTGAGCTTGGATTCCGTTACCCTGACGACGGACATCTGTGCATCCATCAAAAGACAATGCAGCTCTGCTTACCTTTTGGCTTTGACATAATAACAGGGTTTTGGCATTATAGAGCCTCTCCAAAAACATTTTTTTTTAATTTCCAGAATGGCCCGTTCAAGACTCATAGTTACGCAATTAGTTCTGGATTCAGCACTTACAGTGGAGGTGACGCTGTGGCCATCACGGGTCATCTGCCTTGAGGTCAGCTGAGGACAGTCCTCTTCACCCCATGCTCCTAACCTGTCAAAACATTACTGGAACTATTACTCACCTAGCAACTGAATGGCAGTGTGTAACATGTATGATACTTACATGGATGATATTACAGTTTTATGTTTTCACCGCAAATCCATCTGTGTGTTAGGTAACTCTTTTTTTTTTCCTGATTTAGGTGTCGTGAGAGGTTACAGCTCAATAAGATGAACGAGGCATTCCTGGTTAAACTAGAAAAGTTGTGGTTCACATAAACGTAACTTAAAGTACAGTATACTATACACTCACGATCCATAATATTAGGTACACTAACACCATCCACTAAGAAGGGATGTTTTCAATTTCCATCACACAAATTGCAACATTTTGTTGATGTTTATTGACAATGAAGATTGTATGCGTATGCTATTTAAAAAAAAAACAACAACAACAACAACCACAAAAGTGACCCCTTACACAGTATAAGTCAATATTTTTCACTCTCATGTGCCTAAACAAGTTCATTAAAATCTTCTACACCACTGAAAATGACAACCATAATACGCATATTGTTCAATTCGTACTTCTCATTTAAAGTCAATCAAAACATCAATAGGCGGTATTTTGTTATAATATCACTATAAAGGTTGAATTTCTGACATCATTGAGATGGATTAATCAACTCCTTTTTTTGAGTGGGGAAACTGTTATTTTAGATTTAATGGGAAAGAAAGAAAGAAAGAAAGACAAAAGATAAGAGAGAAAGATTTTATTGTGTGACCTTCACCCAATCCACAAACTTGGGACACAATAATCCCGTTTCAGTCTACTAAACCAACAGACAAGTTTCGTGTCGGTGTTTCCTCATCTGTTGCCATGATGTCTTCTGTTGACAAAATAGCTTACTCCTCTGAGAGAGAATGAGGAAGTACTAAAATGTGGACTGCTTGGAATCAAAGAGCAGACACTCACGGCCACAGAACGAGATCAATCGGAAACATGCGCATTGCACACCCTCAATAAAGTGATTTGAAGATATTCACGCCGCTATTTGTGTCACGAGTTTTGAAAAGCGGGATTTGAACCCGACACTGTGTTTGTGCACCGTGCTCCATTTTAATACTTGAGTAACAGCAACGGGTTTGCTCATCTGCCTTATCGGCTTTAAGCACCTATTATGACTTCATCTGTGTCTTATTTTTATGATCCCTGTGAGGTGTTATCGCACTCAAGTGTCAACAAAATGCCCTCAAAGTGACAGACGGTGATCCTGTCACTACCTACTTCCTGCAGATAGAACGCCATTTACTCTACCGTCATATGGTCGGCCTCCTCTCCCTATGAGGTGTTACACTCGAAGGCTTTGAACTAGCATTATTCGCTTTGTCTATCTTTGCTACGTGGTCAAGCTCCTCGCAAGTCTTTCTTAGTCGGTCAACCCAAACCTATTTTTTTTCACGAATATCTTCCCAGCAGGCCCACTAATTGAAACACGGCATTCTCATTCATTTTGCGTTTGTGGAATATAAATTAAGCAGCAAAATGGACTACATTTTAGGCATCTGCGGGGGCGGCCATTTTGTCTTCTGTCGACTGAAAAGGACATCACAACTGCTCACAAGGACCAATCACGGCTGACCCGCTTTCTGACTCTGAGCCGTGATTGGTTTATTGTGAGCAGTTGTGATGTCATTTTCAGTCGACAGAAGACAAAATGGCCGCCCCAAGAGATGGCTAAAAATGAGTGGATTAACACTTATTCCACAAACACAATATTTATCAGAATGCCTTGTTTCAACTTGTGGGCTTGCATAGAACATATTCTTGAAAAAAAAAAATGTTTGCGTTGACTTCCTCCTTTGAAGTAACAAAATCCACCCGTACCCTATAGTGCCAATGATTTCCTTTTGATCAGAAACCATTGGACTCTTTTCCCCCAGCCATTCTATCATTGCCTTCTAATTACGCATGCATCGGGCGTTAAAGAAAAAACATGTCCGAAAATATGTGCTGGCTAGAGGATGACGAGAAGAAGAAAGTGAGATTTCTCGTGGGATGTTCAGAGAGGGAGGTGTCTTTTCGCAGCTCGCCATTTTTGTGTTATGTGTGACTGACACAAAACTAGGGTGAGGAGAGGAGGCAGCGAAAGAAGGAAGGGCTTCCTTCTTTCTACCCATTTTGGACTAGATGTCACTAACTTTATTTCCTGAACGCTGCACCTTTGATTAATAGTGATGTTGTTCAACCGCTGCATTATTCAGGGCAAAATTGAAGCCCTGTCGATGAGACAAATTACAAGTAGTCATTACGCAGCTGCAGGTTCAGTGGAGTCAACGCGAGTAAAGCAGCACGCTCGCTCTGAGCGACTTGTACTTCCCGTCATCATACCTTCATTTTTATATTGACAGAAAATACACCACTTTGAGAAAAAAAAAAAAGAAAGGAGCACTCGGTGCATATACCTCCTGCAAGGCCATTAAAAAAACAAAACAAAAGGCAATTTGTTTTCTCAGTGATGAAAATGTGGAAATTAAAAATTGAGTTGTAGGAGCGGTATAATTGCACTGTGATGAACGAGAGACTTTGACGCAGGGGCGGAG
Source organism: Filicampus tigris (assembly GCF_054856515.1). NCBI lineage: Eukaryota > Metazoa > Chordata > Actinopteri > Syngnathiformes > Syngnathidae > Filicampus > Filicampus tigris. The sequence goes on from NC_141231.1 coordinate 16,324,094, forward strand.
CCAGAACGTGGCTAATGGGTGGGCCTGAATATTTCTCTCACTGAGCGCAATCCTCCTGTCCCGACACATCGTATGTTCAAATAAAATGACAAACTGAATGATATGAAGTTCAGATCTTCCTCTGACAACCGTAATTATGCTATTCTTAATATTCAATAAAATAAAGTGAAAAAACCCCACAACAAAACACAAATTCCCAAATAATTGAATAACAATTTACTAAAAATTATATATTTATAAAAATATTTTTTTTTTCATGAATCTCGCTGGGTGGGCAGTCTGTCAAGCCACACCCGGGCCCACCCATGGCTCCGCCCCTGGTTTGACGACACGTGACCCATTTCTTTTCAACCACGTGTTTCAAACAGTTGCGAGAGAAGTACAGCGAATGCTCACAGAAAGGTCAACGTTTGTATTTTCAAACACGGAAGCAGTCTCGAGCTACACGCTCAAGATCACGCTTAATACGAATACCAAATTGCTCCATTTTGATGTTGAAGTTTTATGCGTTTTAAGCGTTTTTTTTTTTTGTTTTTTTTTGGCCTAGACGGCAAACCTCGCCAAAATGTCAGCATCGGCTCTGAACGCCTAGTTGACAATATGTCAAGCACTGACACATTTGTAGCGCAATCATCTCACAGCTCACATTGTGACGTGTGAAAATCTGACCATTCGCTGATGCGTATGTGGAGGACGCTCTGATCCCGTTGCCAAGGAGACCGTGCGGTATTGTACTCAACGTCACATCCCTCTGTAATCTTAAATGTTTGCGAGGAAGACTAACTCGCAAAATACCGCGAGCAAAAATGATCCAAATGGAAGTGGCGCTCGCTTTGATGCATGCGATGCTGTGCTGTAGAGTGTGTGTAGATTTACTTCAAAGAGTGTGTGTTGTAAAGTGTGCGGCCAGTTGTGGGAACATTTTGGACCTTGGGGGCCTGACTTTTCCTGTACAGAGTAGCCCGGGGCCCATTCAAATATTTGTGTTTCACTTGATTTATTACATTCATTATCCTCCCTTAAGGGGAAATTCAACTCGCATTTCTATTGTACATTTGTGTTGCAGAGAACCAAATCGCACACATAGCGAGAATGAAAGAGCACACAAACAGTGCTGCGCCTGTTGAGCAAGTAGGATGGGGAGGTGGGAGGCAAGGTTATTATAGGAATCTAACTAAATAATGAAATAATGAAAACTAAAATTGAAAAAACGGTTTTTGTTAACGTCCCCCGCCTACTGCCCGAAGACAGCTGGGATGGGCTCCAGCACGCCCCGCGACCCTCGTGAGGAGAAGCCGTATCGATAATGGATGGATGGATGGACTTGTTAACGAAATAAAATGAAAACAAAAGTGCTTGTTAAAAAAAAAAGGAATGAAAACTAACTTAAACTACATCTGCCGTTTAATAAAGGGAACTAAAAATAACTTTTGCAAAAATGTTTTTCGTTTTCGTCTTTAACAAGTAATATCATACGTGAGCTTTAGGGGTTCATTTTAAATCTATTTATTTTGGTATTGCTGCACGTTCATCCAGAAGAAGGAAGGTCAAACAGCCGTTTGAGAATAGTAATTTACTTTATTTCAATACATAATACTTAGACTTTTTTTCTTTTTTTTTAAATCACATGACCAATATTTCGTTGCTGTCCTGTGAAAATCCATTTATTTTTCCATTTTCTTATTTTTACATGGATCATGTTTCTGCGTTACAGACATCGCATGAAAGTGGAAATTTAAAAAAGTTTCCAAAATTGGAGATGAGTGTTTCTCACAGGACAGCGACGATATATTGGAAAAAATAAAACGAATACTAAAACTAACAAAAACTACAAAAAAAGCATTTTCCAACAAAATAACAATAAACAAACCCCAACAAACAAAAGTCAAAACGAAATAAAAAGGGACTATAATGAAAAATCCCAAACTATTGCAATCCTGGTGGGGGGCCGGCGCCTTGCTCAAGGGCACCTTGGTAGTAGTCAGGAAGCAGACTAGCGTCAGTTGTTGACATTTTACAATTGGTCCACAGCAGGACTCAAACTGTAACCCTCGAGCTCAACTCCAGAGGCCAAGTCAAATCTTGCCCAATTTTACAATGTGATCCTCACGATGACATTTATGCTAGTATGTAAACCTTCCCATACAACAATTTCTTGTTGTTTCAAACTCATTGCTGCGTTGTTCTTTTTTCCGGCCTTTGCCTCCACCAATCACATGGAGAAGGAAGGACTTTATGAGTGGCCATGTGCTATGCATGAGACACACTAATTGAGCACAATAATAATTGCAATACAATGGAATCGTGTTGCCTACGTACTCCTTGCAACAACACAGGCATTGTCTAGCAAGTTCATTTTTGAAATCCAGACGCAAATCCTTTAATCATTTTTCATGCGTGCACTTTCCATATTATTTAACCGTGACTGTTATTGCCTATTGACCCACATCCACACACGTGGGCAAGTGAGAGTTTTCAGTTCACCTAAAATGTGTCTTTTTGGAATCTGGGAGGAAGCCGGAGTTCCTGGGGAAAATTTATGCAAGCTTGGGATGAACATGCAAACTCAACACAGCTTCCTGTGTTTACAGCCCACATTCAAACCCGCAAACTCAGAAGTAGTTCGTGCCAAAAGATGGTTGATGGTGCCTTTCCCACACTGCTCCCTACAAATGTCTTAGTAAGATGGAGGATTAAGATTCTGGGGGTCTAATTCAACTCTTAATCGGTCAATGAATTGATACTAGGTGTGTCCCAAGACTATTTTCAAGATATTAAAAGGATATCATTCAGGCATGACTCCCAACTTGACTATGTTTTGTACTCACGTGACCCTATTTTGGTGCCCAGTGCATGTCCAGCGCCAACTAGACAGGCACGGTAAGAAACGCCGTTGTGGGAGTGAACACATCTGACTTGTTTCCCGGCCAGTGGAAGCGGCTCCCCTCGTTCCCTTTATATTCAGCGCAAGCGAGGCCCACGCGTGCTTTTACATTGCAGAAACAGAAATAGACTCACTGGAGTCCATGCAGAAGATTGAAGCACGCAAATTACGTTTATAAGGAACTGCAAACGGGGTGGCGGCTGTAAACTTGGCCTGGGCGACAACAGATCACCGCTGTGAAGTAGGCACTCGGAGACTTTCGCACTGATTGTTCAGGCCCATTTTGAAATAATACAATAAAGGTGATGATAATAATGATACATTCAATTAATTGATTGCTGCAATGATTCAAAGGTTTCGGTGCACGATGATGTCATATTTATGGACGAACACTCTTAAAACACTCGGGTTAAAAACAACACAATTTTGGGTCAAAAATGGACCGATCCACTACTTGAGTCAATTTGACCCAACTTCCTTTTTCGACCCAAAATTGTGTTATTTTTAACTCAACTGTTTTAAGAGTGAAATATGATGACATCCACCACACACATCCGCGTAGCTCAGAATTTGCCTGCCAGCACCTCGGTTAAATCCCCCAAAATGGCGCTACACCACCTGCGCCGCAACTTAGACCTGCCAAAATCCCAAACACGGCAAACAAGACTTGTCCCGGCACGGAATTTAAGATGTGCCAGTTTATACCCCGAGTGCACTACAAAAATCCAGCCCCTGATCTGTGTTAACACAATAACAATAAAATTGTTTGTGATTTGTTCGGAATAACATACTGGGGGAAAGAAACCCCCGGACAGTAACGTAGCTTTCACGTCCAATCCTCAGTGGACAACTGGCCCATATTGGCCAGGACAGATATTACATTCCATGGCAGCGGTCTATCTGCGGGGAATATATTCATTATCGGACACAAAGGTCCACATCTGGCTGGAAAAATTGATTTCAAATCAAAAACACAACACACGAGCTACGGGTGGAGGGTGCGGGGGGGGGGGTCGTGTGTGTGTGTGAGCCCACATAAGCTCCGTAGATGCGGCGTGTGATGCGCGAACAGGACAGTTAATGCCCGTGTAACAAGCAGCTGAATAAGCAGGCAGCATTTGGAGACACTTTAGCCTGCCTAAAGACCATATTTGGCAGCTGTCATATAGAAAGATATTAGTGATTCCCCTCCCTCGATTCCCCCCCCCGCCTCCCAGTGAGGCTGCACAACGGATTGCGTTCTCCGGAGGGACAGGATTTTCTGAAGCGCAATTCAGTGAATGTTCCCTGGGCTGTAAATCTCTAAGCTAATCTTGGCATCTGCTAAAATTAAACCAGTCAAAATGTGATCCATTAATTATGGTTTTGTTCCTCTCAGTCTGATAGTGTTGCTGTGCCGATTTTAGACAGCCGGGAGGCCCGCGGATCAGCCAGTGACACAGGTGGAATATTCCTACACTCACTGGCCACAACTTTAGGTACACTTGCACCATCTAATGAGCTGATGCGAGAAAATCCCAACCCTGTCTGCTGAAATGAGAAAAAGATTAGAATCGCACTCTCAGTATGTTTCCAGCTAAGTGTGCACGGATCCAACGAGTGTTCAATCATTCAAAAATAAGCGCAAACAAGGTCAGATCATGTTAATTAATCATTCGCCAAGAAATGTATCAGTCAGAAAGCAACACTTATTACTCAAAGCTCAAAGCAAAGCAGGCTGAGTTCCAAAAAGGCAAACAGAATGATTTATTGAATTAAAACTACGGATGAATTCTATTAATACCCGCACTACAAACACTTTTTTGATAAGGGAAAAATGTAACCAAAAATATGGGTGTTGAGTGATTTCCCGTGCAAACGAATTTGTTGGACTACTTTATCAACGCAATCCGCTTTATTTACCGACCGGCTCGGGAACGAGTCGGCAAAATGCAGCATTTGACCACTTTCTGTTTGCTTTGGCATCGTCAGGCAGAAAAGAAAAGTGGCATCCGGCAGATTGTCCGCTATTTTCCTCCATTTGCTCTAAATTGCCACATTGAGCCCTAAAAAAAAACCCACATCCATTTTCTGCATTTTTTTCCCCCCCATTCAGATTCATATTAGATTTTGAGAATATTCAAATAGCAACGACATAGAGTTAAAGGAGTATTGCAGCTGGTCGAGGCAGGAAAAAGGCAAGAAACACCGCTAAGGGGCTAACTTTTCCATGCCTTCAACACGATGTAGTCATTAACGTGCACGTGTATATATTGCCCTCTGTTACACACGCACGAATGGAGCTACATGAAACGGCCTCAGAGTGAAAGGAGCATGTCTGGTGAATAAAAGCAGTAAGGCTCAAGGTATAATGTCAAGTGAGCGGGTAATTGAGCGTGCAGAGCTTGTCACATTACGGTGACCACCACACTTGGATGGGCTCCGAATGACTGGGAAATAATGACGACACGAGTACACGCTCGTAGGAAGTATAAAGCAGATATACCGTCGTCACCCATTGGAGTTTGGACTCGTCAGTAAAACGGTGGTCAAAATCGACGTCACTTTTGCCGTTCGCGGCACACACTGATGAAAAAAGTAATTACACTACTACTATTTTAACCTAACTCAATGCAATTACATGCCAACAGCAGGAAATACAGATGGACGACACTGCATTCAACCAATATGGCACAACTACAAATATTAACTCATTCACTGCCAGACATTTTCAGACCCTCTTTTACACTCAAAAAAATTTGAGAAAAATATAAATAAGTTCCTGGGATTGAATGGCTGGACTGTGAAAAGACTCGTAAATACGTCAATGGCAGTGAACGAGTTAACCTGCCAAACTATCGGAGCAATGATGCCAATTGTTTTATTTTTTCTGCCCTTCAGATTAAAATACAATAATACAATACAATTTTATTCATAGAGCGCATTTCACAACAACTAGAGCTGTAACAAAGCGCTTTACAAAATAATAAACAATAAGTAACAAACAATAAAGACCGGGATGGAGAAGATAATCAACATTTCATCTTTCATTCTCACGCATTTACATCTGAATTGGATAAATTACTAGCACCCGTTTTTGTTTGCACTCATATTTGGTGTTTTGGTTGTTCAGGTATTTCCGATTACTCCAACTATAAGTAGCGCTGAATGGCTTTGCTGAATTCCACAGATTTTGCTTGTGAAGACGAAATTTATATTAGAGGTGCAACCGACATGAGAACCGGAGAGCTTTCTATTGGTCAAAAACAAAGCGATTGTGAAGCTAAGAAAAAGATGAGCAATCAGTCAGAGCCAATTCTAAAACATTGGTCAAAGCCAAGACAAACATTTGGAATGCCCGGCAGCAGAAATGAACAACTGGTGTACTAAGTATCAGTATGCCATCGCGTTATCCCAAGGAAAACAATGGCAAATGACGGTGGAATCGTTTTAAGAGAAAGTCCCCAAAACAACAACCTCCAGGGGGCAGGAAGAATCCGAAGGCTGGGGTATCATTTTCCCAAAAAGTACTGAGACGGATGCTGTGGCGAAGTTTATTGGACTGATAAGACAAAAATGAACCTTTACCAAATTGATGGAAAGACTTTGAGGGAAAAAAAAAAAAGGATGTGATCATGATGTTCCCCGACATACAAGCTCATCTGTAAAATCCAGCAAAGGTAATGTCATGGCTTGGGCTTGCCTGACTTTTTCCAGAACACGCTGATTACTCTTCATTGGTGGCAGCAGAAGAATAAACTCGACAGAAATATTTTGTCTGCCACTACTTCATACAGAAAGTTTACCAAACCATTCTATCAAAACAGCAAAGTAAAGTGCGCGTTCGCGGTGGGGGTGGGGGGCGGGGGGGATAATGACAATCTCCAGACCTAAACCCTATAGAGCACAGGTGTCAAACTCAAGGCCCGGGGGCCAGATCCGGGTATGTGTAGGTGCGTTTTAGAGTCCCTCGTTGTCTCGCCATGAGTGCACGCACAACATGCGGAAAACAGGTGAAAGAGCAAAGGATTTTTTTCAGTCGTTTTTAGCCATCTCTTGGGGCGGCCATTTTGTCTTCTGTCGACTGAAAATGACATCACAAGTGCTCACAACGACCAATCACGGCTCATATTCAGAAAACAGCTCGGCCGTGATCGGTCGTTGTGAGCACTTGTGATGTCATTTTCAGTCGACAGAAGACAAAATGGCCGCCCCCGGAGATGGCTAAAAACGAGTTGTATCCCACAAAGGCAAAATTAATCAGAATGCCGTGTTTCAACTAGTGGGCCTGCTGGGAACATATTCTTGAAAAAAAAATGTTTGGGTTGACTTCCGCTTTAAGTGTCGAATGACGAGCAAAATAAGAGAAAAATATCATTGGCATAATAATGTGGAATTCTAAAGTATACCGACACACGCCAATGCAAACCAGCATTAAAAATGGAAACTTCTTTTTTTTTTTGATGAATTTTATTTATAAGCACTATTCAAAGGTTACCAAGAACCCTTTCCAAACAATGGATTCTATTTAATACTTTTATGTCGCTGTGGACGGTGACGGGTTGGGTTACATAATGATAATGATAAGGAATAACCAGGTCAGGGAGCTGCAGTTGGGACTCAAATTACCTTAAAAGAGGACAGGGTCAGGATTAGGGGAGGACACAGGGACAGTGAACTATTTCTTGTGAACTAATATTCTACCTTTATATTACTTTTTTTTTTTTTTTAATGATAACATGGTAAAAATATAAATCAAAAACAAACACACAGCCCTTATTGATTGTAAAGTGTGTGCTTTAGAGTGAAGTGGGAATTTCACATGAATGTCAGAGCTCATCAATTAGTCGTTGGGGGTTTGGTGCTTTGCTCAAGGGCACTTTGGCGAGGATCAAAAAAGAAAGGAAACTCTCGTTAGAAAACAAAAGACGTATGTTCACTCTGGACATTCACACCTATGGAAAATTGAGTCTTCCATTATCCTTCCCCCCCCCCCCCCCCCGAACATTATTGACAAAGACAATCTTTTGCATCAGTTGAAAGGATGCCGGTAGCATAAATAAATGTGAAAAATCTGGCGCTGAAGCATGGTTATATCGTTTTTCACTTTTCACTTTCATTGGTGCTTTGTCTGCGCTGAGAGGACATGATTGAAATGTTACAACCTCGTGCTTGGTTATGACGCCATCTGTGCCTTCATGGGACCTTTCCTGAACTTTTGAATATTATTTTACAACCCTTTCCGCTTTCCTTCACCACCACAAGCATGCGGGATGCCGGCATCTCATGTGATCATATAACTGCTTGCCTGAGCACAACGGGGGTCACAACGGGCGATCTATGGATAGCCACCAGGTGATGCAACTTAACAAGACATTTGTGAGACAAAACACAACTTTTCAGGAAAACAGAGATACTACTAAGTCATCAGGGTTACCCATTCAAACATCCACTGATAGAAGTCCATAACACAAATAAACCAAAAAAAAGGTCAGCTGGAGTTCAAGCACGCCAAGCGGGGACAACTTTATGAAGGCGAGCACCATATAAAACTGAAAAACCTTTCCATTTTTTTTTCTCCTTTTTTTTTTTTTATGAAACCTTCTCTGCCGAGCCCATTAATCTCTTCTCATGTGCACCACTGCACTTTGCTCTCTTAGGAGCCGTCTACTACCTGCATGACAAATATAAAGCACTTGTCGTCCGATCGAAAAGCATCTTTGCTCTACATTTTTTAATGTATGTAGAAGACAGCCTATGACAATGCCAGTAACAAGAAATGTATACATACAGTGGTGCATCAATAGTCAACAAATTGGACAATATTGCAAAAATGCCCCTCAAATGTATTAAAGGTCATGCATCCTTTATATTTAAAAAGACAGCAATAAATTATACAAACGTGGCAAGAGCACCTGTAGAACCGTTGCACAGTGACGGAAGAGTTCTGCTATGAATGTAGTAGTGTACATTCAAACTTAATGATTGGTTTGCGAATGATCGACTTTTCCTTCATGTTTCTTAATTTGGGACCCCCACCCCCTTAAAGAATGTCAGGTCAGTCACTCACCTGTGTCAGGCACCTCGCCTCCCTTCTTCCGATCCACTTGTGGTGTGATGCTCTCATACTCCAGCTGGATCCTCCAGAACTGGCAACCCGGTGAAGGTCTGACTCTTGCCAGAGAAAGAGAGAGACAAAGAGAGATTAAAAAAACACCAAAATGAGAGAGAGAGAGAGAGATGGGGTGAGAGAGAGAAAGAGAAGGGGTGGGGCGGACGGACTGAGAGGTGGGCCCGATGCTGCCATCTAGTGGTCGTTTACAGCTACAACCACGTGTAGCGGCTCTCAAACTTTTTTACAATTAGTACCACCCTGAAAAAACCCCAACTTAACTCTCCAAGTACCGCCAGAATGCCGAGCATTAAAAGACCGAGGCATAGTAGTAGACAAGGTTCGATTCCTATGAAGTGTCGTTTTATTGTAAAAGCCACTTTAAAATTCTGCAGTCGGAAAAAAAAACCTTTGCGTAAGAATTCGACAACACAAAAGCAGCCGGTGTCATGCTGGAGTACAATTTTAGGCTACTCTTCAGACAGAAGCCCCGACCAGGGATTTAGAATGTTCAATGACGCTGACAAGAGCAGTACAATACTGACCTCTTGTGGCCGAAATTCACCACACGCTCTTCATGGATTTGCATTACTTGCGCGACCTTGCGTCGCTTCCTGGTCAACCAGAAGTACAAATTGTGATGGAACAAGATGCCAATCCATCTTTTTAACAAACAAACAAACAAACAAACTCAAGTCATTTGAGTATTAATATTTTATTTTCCAAACAGCATGACAAACAATTAAGATGGACGAAATGAGCCGTATATTCGAAAATCATGTGATTAGGGTCATGAAACATGTCACATATACGCATACACAGTACACAGCATAAAATCCCAGTGTTCAACATGTTGAGGATTCCCCCCCCCCCCAACCCTCCCAAATAACCGCAATGGATTCCAACTCCCATGACATTGTTGCCAGGATACAGACGTGTCCACATTTGACAGAGCCCGAAGAGGAAACTTGGAAGTGAGACGTGATTCGCGCGCACACCCGTTATGAGACACGGTCACGACTCGGGCTCCAGGCGTGGAAGCACAGGGAGGATGAGGTTACCGAATGACGAGTCCTGAGTGATGAAGAAGCCCGACGAGTGTGCCTGAGCGTGCTGCGGGAAAAGACAGTTAAAGCGGAAGTCAACGCAAGCATTTTTTTTTTCAAGAATATGTTCTATGTAAGCCCACTGGTAGAAACAAGGCATTCTGATAAATATTGCGTTTGTGGAATACGTGTTAACCGACTCGTTTTTAGCGCACTCTGGGGGCGGCCATTTTGTTTTCTGTCGACTGAAAATGACATCACAACAGCTCACAACGACCAATCACGGCTCAGATTCAGAAAACAGGTTAGCTGTGATTGGTCGTTGTGAGCAGTTGTGATGTCATTTTTAGTCGACAGAAGACAAAATGGCCGCCCCCAGAGATGAGAGTGCATTTTGCTGCTTTATTTATATTCCACAAACGTAAAATTAATCAGAATACAGTGTTTCAACTAGTGGGACTGCTGGGAACATATCCTTGAAAAAAATGTGTTTGGGTTGATTTCATTTTTAAGCAAACTGCAGACAACTTCCAAGTTTCATTTTCAACTTTTCATTTTTCAGGTTCACTCCAGTGTTTTACCTGCATGGCTGCTTTCTGCTGGGCAACAATGTGCTGCTGCTCTGCACTATCCCGGAAGTCCTTCATGCTGTGACGGGATATTGAGATGCTATGGAATGAAAGTCTTATAAATGGAGTCTTAGGGACAATTATCAATTCCCTGACAGTGTCAATGAAAAAAAGATCATGAATTATTACCATCATTGTCAATACAGAAAATGTAAACTGGAAGCATTCGCGTAGGCATACTTATTTCATTATGGAAATCTTGAGATGCTTTCACTACCAAGACCCATTCCTGATCCATTTTGACTTCAAGCCCTAAATAGTGCAGTAAAATCTCCAAGGTTGTGACTTTGGTGGGAACCCTCCGACTACCTGGCTCCTGGAGTGCTCATGGACTGATTCTGCATTAACCGCTCCCTCTCTTTTTCCAGCTCGGCCAGGATTTGTACTCGGGCCTTGTTCTGGAAGACTGCGTGGCGTAAAAGAAGAAAACAAGGAAGGCAAATGAGCACCAGTGACCATCACTCATACACAGAGAGCACTTTCAAGGCAAATCCTGAAATTGACAACATCCACAATTATTGTCAACATTTCGTGCACAGATAGCAACAAATCGAGTGACTGAGCTGCGGTGTAAGTGGAGATCTCGGAAACGTCTCGAAACAACACTCTCCAATTACACAACTACCACAAAATGTTCTCACATTAGCGTTGGGACATTTTGTGCCGAAGCTTCGAAACGTGTGTCAAGGAAGTGATTTACGAAACGCATGCATTATCCGTTATATGCAAATGAAGTCACCGATGCCGTACAAAGCCTGCTGTTTTGAGATTTTATTTACGTGTTGGTGCGATTTATGAAAAGATGTGGGATGGGTGGGTGTTTTTTGATTGGGGAGGGTAATGGGATCCCTCCAAATTTGTCATGTTAGTTGTTGTGTTGGAGCTTAGCCAATTTCCTGCGACAAAAAAAAAGGTTTTCCCATGTATGGTGACGTTTTGAGTAGAAATGTAGCCATGAACCAGTGTGCCGATACCATTTTTTTTTTCTTCAGGCAGACCACGAGTACTTACATTTGTTTGCTGATATGTATTCAAATTGTGATTAAAATCAAATGTATTTCAGCCCAATATTGTTCAAAAACACAAATTTCACCTCCAAACGAATTTCTCCACCCATGACTTTGCACGTAGACGGGGCGAAGATCCGCCACTTTGAAGCGACTGTCTACAATACAGTACTTCTTAGCCAAATAATAAGCAGGGCTGCCTCTTGTCGTCATAGCAACAAAAGCTACATTGGCCCTGCTGTCACCGCTCAAACTGAGAGACGTAAACCAGTGTTAAAATGGAGGTGTATATGAGGTGTAAATCTTGATCTTTTGGGTATTTCGACAAAAGATAATTGGGAACTGTTTAAAATAGTGCGGGGGAGAAAAGCAAGAAAACCACCAACTACCAAGGTCCTATGACGTATTTAACCACACGCGCACTGATGAGCGAAACAAAAATGCCGAAAACTGTCATAGTTGTAAAAAAATATATTTTTCACCAGCTCACTAAGTATTAGCAGACAATTAGCTGCCCGATTAAAACTTTCACTGAGATCAGTTCAACGATCAGAAAGGTCAAGATAATAACCCTACGCCTCGGAGCTCGACAAACGAAAAGAACTGAAACATCAAAGACCACTTGTTGTGCTCGCAAACATCGTGAACTCACCTGGTCCTGAAGGATTTACAGCCATGTCGTCGACGACAGAACATCCACAAATCAAGATTATAACCGCATACCAGAGGATTTAAGTGGTAGATTCACCCTGTCCCACGCGGTGCTCCTACTTGTGTCTGACAAAACGTTGCCGGGTGAATTTAGGACGCCTATGGTGAGGTGTTTGTGCTAATGCCTGATCAAAATACGACTAACGGTAAATCAACTTATGTATCTAAGAAAAACACCCAATTTGATTTACATTATGGATAAATATATACGTGTTAATATGCATTAATACCCTATAGGCATATTTATTTATTTATACATTTGAAACGTACAGTAGATGTTGTGCTGTTGTTACACACGATGTTTACTTCCGGGTTTTCGCGGTTTTAACCTCCGCATCTGCGCTGTAGGTGTCAGCTGACTATTACGATCAAATAGCGGCTCCCAATCTCCGTTGCTTACCTGAAGACGAACAGAAACCCCTTTCGCCTGTCCGTGCACTGGCCAGCCACTAGCCTCTACTTCCAGGCGAGCCCCCGCGCCTGCCGCACGATGAGCGTCGGCGCCCCGCGAGGCCTGGCCAGCTCGGGGCAGAAGCACATCGCTGAGATTCTACACCCGTTGTCCGCCGCCGATGAGCCGCTGTCCCCGGGGCCAGATGTCAGCGTCACCGCTGGGGGCGACAAGGTAGGCTGGACCCAGGCTTTACCCAAGCCGTGCCCGGAGATTGAAACAAAGCAAAACAAAACAAAAAGCAAAGCGGCGAGAATTTTGTTGTTTTTCTCCGTAACCTGTTGTTTGCACTTGGTACGTTCAATATTTGATAACTTACCACTTCCAAATAGCAATTAATGAATACGGAGTAAAACAAACAAGTCCGTTCAGTCTTTTATAAATGTTGTCATTCTGCTTATAGCAACTAATAAGTTTTTAGTGGAAGAAAAGCTCTAATTTTTATGCCAGCCACAGAATAACTTGCACTGTAACGGTACAGGCGAATTTCATGAATCGGATACATTTTCATTATAACACTTATTGTGATGAGCACAAAGGCACTTTATGGTGATCATGACCCGAGTAAAAACAAAAACGTGACAAGAGTCTTAAGGTTACTAGCTGTATGCGTGTACTGGTTCATAGTCACATCACAGTTGTTTTTAGTTTTCTAGTTATTAGTAACCTAGTAATTTAGTTTTTTTTAGTAATCCTTGACAGCATATATTCAGTGGTGCACATCAAGTTCACCCATTCAATTTATATACTGTTATTTGTTTAGGGTCATGACGGGCTCATTAGTCCATTTAAGGACTACACCTTAGACTGGTTGTCAGTCAGGGCACAAATAGACAATCATTGATACAACTTCACAGAAATTTCACAGTCACTGACAGGGAACTGAACCCACAAGACTTGCACTGAAGACAGGCATACTGTACTGTATGAACAACTACTCCATCAGTGATCAGATACCGCATAACGAACACAGGATTGACATTCACACATCTGTCAGTTTTTGTAAAGAAACAACCCCAGATAAGGCTCATTTTGTGTCTGAGCGTGACTTGTTTTGAATTGAGCGAGTGGCTTGCTTGTTCATTCAATGCGATGCACTGATGCAACCCAATGCAATTATGTGAGTTTTGATTACAAGTTAGGCTCTGCACCGCAGTGTAGAAAAAGCACTCACAGGCGGCCACAACCAAGACCGAGCTCGCCCTGGCGCTTAGAAGGGGAAGGAGAGTTGAACGCATGTGATGGCGTGGGAGAGAGCCGACACGGCTTGCACTATTCTAAAAAGAAAATGTGAGACTAATACGATGGAACCAACGAAAATGTTTTACCCACAGGAAGTAAAGGAAATAATCAGTTGTGGAATCAAACTTATACTTACCCTGACATAACTGCACAGTGCACAGGCTATGACTTAAGCAACACTGAAGCATTGTTAGCTGTCATGCAAGTGTTAAAAGAAATGAACCACTTTTCACATGAATACTTAACACAGTTCACATTCCATTCAGTGTTGCGGCCTTCCTTAATTTCTATTGTCACGTCAGCCATTTTGTACCGAGTAGCCAGGACAAAGATGGTGTGAACGGCTTTTGTCGCTACACTACAGCTATGTCTCAATAAATTCCATATAAAGTTCTATGGTTGTGCTCTTCCTCCTTGCCTTTGCCATCGTTGGTCATTATTTGCTTATTCAATGGTGGACACACCTCAAATGTTGCACATTTAGATCATATATACTTTTCCATGCTTTTGTTGTAACTTATAGGTGTAATTCAATGATGTCAAGCTCCCATTGACGGAATATAGAGGATCTGTGCATATACACTGCGCTTGTATTAGCAGATATCCGATAAGTATTGGATTTTTATCGACATCAGTAAGACGCCCGATTACGATGTGAAGATATCTGATTTCATGTTTTTTTTTTTCCCCCCTCTCTTTGTACCGCCTTGATGCATATCCAAATCCAAGATTAAGGATGTTTGTCGCGAGCAAAGTAACAACACAGTGGTAACACTGAGCAATGAACGTTTTCACCTGGCTAGGTTCCCTCTGTGGATAGAAGCTGTTTAAAAAAAAAAAAAGTCTTATCGTTCTGGCTGCGACACTCCTGTAGCATCTGCCAGATGGAAGAAGTGTGAAATTAAGAAACATGAGAGCCAAAAATTTGAATTGTGTCACTTGAACCACGTAGTGTCAATCTAGCCTTAAAGAGAGTTGTAAGCAAGTATTTCTTTCTAGTACAATGAGGTACAGTACCTGTGAAAGAGGATTGATTACCTTTCAGTCCTAATGAAACAAACAAACACACACAGGCACAACAGTTGTTATGTGTTAGTATAAATGTTTGGTCCACTCCTGCCCATCATTCGGCTCAGTGTATGCAGATGTTGTGTCACATGATGGGTGGTGCAAGCGAGCACGCAGCCGCGACCTCGACAAAAGCATTATTCACAGAGGAAAAACAACTGCATCAATCTATCACGTCTTTGTTTGCACTTCCTTGTCTAGATTTTTTTTGTTTTTTTTGTTATTGTTGTCCCCACAGGAGGCAGGGCTGTCCAATGGCACGCCAGCGGACACGCCGAGTCCCGCCTCGGCATCCTCGCTGTTCAACAGGCTGCAGCTGGACGACGACATGGAGTCAGACCCCCGGGACTACTACGGCTCCACCGAAACACGGGACCTGTTTGTGACGGTGGATGACCCAAAGAAGCACGTCTCCACAATGGAGACCTACATCACCTACAGAGTGTCCACCAAGGTCTGCTTATGGATCTTGTCATGTGTGCAACATCCATTTTGTACAGCGAGTTGTTGGCATCACGGTATGGGAGTGATCCCACCAAACAAGGAGATCATATTTTTTAATTGTTGATTTTTAAAAAAACATTTTTTTTTTAGTGATTTTCGATCATTGTCAGCGTTTGTTTTGAAAAGTGAACATCAAGACGCGTAGCTATAAGCAGGAAAGATGTAAAAAAATGATGACTACCTAAGCAGGTCACGTCACGCAGCATCAGAATGTGATAAACTAACGCGGCTCTCTTGGCTGATGGAACACATTAATTCCATTTTGGGAAAGCGCTTTTCCATTCAATCCTAATGACAAAAACGATCCGGGCATAAATTCAATCACTTTGATTTACCGGACTGACGCCCTGCGTGTATGAGCTTCCTCTTGTGGTGACTTGAGAGCGCCATCGCCATGCAGGCTGCTTCCACCCTGCAATGAAACAGAGGTGTGGAGACAATGCCACGAGTCGCCTGGCGGCGTCATGGCAACCGTTGCTATGTGCATTAGGGCCTTATACAAATATCATTGTCAAATATAAAGGCATAGTGTTAATTAAGTAAGCGTATGCAAGTTCTTTTAACAGTGGCCTGTCAGCAAGAGTGCACTGTGGGGCTCTACGTGAGCCCTCATGACGTACAGCCATGAATGGAAGTGAACACACCCTTGGAAAAAAATCATTCTAAGTTTCTCAAATGTAAAAATGGTAAATAATATCAAAACAGAATCGTCAAGTTAACCTAAGGCGCAAGACGCGCATGAGAATTTTTAAGGAATTTTCCGGGACAAACCCTGTACAGACAATTCAAAGGGCTTTACTTAAGATATTAAAAGCATGACAGAAAGAGAAAGAAAATATGAACACATTACAAAAATCGCAATAAAATCACCTCACATAATTAGATTAAAATGATTCAAAACAAGTATGAGTCGCGATAAATTAAAAATGGGGCGAGATTAAATAATCTTCTTTCTCTAGGTCCACTGTATGTATGTATTCAAGCTCTCAGGAGCTTATCAAGTACGATTTTTTTTCCTTTTTTTTTTTTTTAATAAATGTAGAAATATGTGTATAATATTCTGTCAAGACAACGCGGATTGAGTTCGACCTTCCGGAATACTGCGTGCGCCGCCGCTATCAAGACTTCAATTGGCTGAGGATCAAACTGGAGGACAGCCAGCCCACCCACCTCATCCCTGTAAATAGACCACAACAACCGCACCGCTTATCGCATACAACACCACTTCATTCACACTCTTTGCCCTCTTCTTTCAGCCTCTGCCGGAGAAGTTTGTGATGAAGGGCGTGGTGGATCGTTTTTCGGAAGAGTTTGTCGGAACGCGCATGAAAGCGCTGGACAAGTTCCTGAAGCGGGTTGCAGACCACCCAGTCCTGTCCTTCAACCCACATCTCAACGCTTTCCTGTCTGCTAAGGTGAGACCGCTGGAAGGCGGGGAAACATTTTTTTTTTTTGCGGACATCAGCCATTTAGCCACCCCAATAAATCAGTTACGGGGGAACGCAAAGTAGACCTGCTGATGCAAGGGGGCGGGGGGGTGGGGGGTGGGGGGGGAGTACAACGGATGCAAATCCCAAATAAATTGTATTGACTTTCTCACCAGGAGTAAACAAGTAGCCTCTCTGTGAATGCTATAAAGTGGTCATCCATCAAATCCGTCCAGACAATCTCCCCTTCTCTTATCACGTGCAATTTAGGTCATGTGGCTCATGGTCACATTGCATGGCAGCAGTAAGGCAACATCGCTCCTGGGTCAGGGAGTGCAATGCATGATAAACTACGAAAGGCAGTTCAGCCGAACGGAAGCAGATGTCAGTTGAATTCAACATATTGATGACTATTTCAACTTGTCGAGTAGGAGACATTATTCACACCGGAGGATTCAATAAAATTGGGGGAAAAAAAAATGCGTCCGATGCAGTGTACTGGAGTGCTGAACTTTTTGTGCGTCTGCAGGACCTGAACAAGCGTCAGGGTCTGGCGCTACTCACCAAGGTGGGGGAGTCGGTGAAGCAGGTAGCCGGAGGATACAAGCTGCGGGCGCGGCCGCCTGAGTTCTGTGCCATGGGAGAGTACCTGGACACTTTCAGCCAAAAACTGGGAACTATCGACCGCATTGCTCAGAGGATCCTCAAAGAGCAGTCAGGTAACAAAGTGACGGCGGTGGCTGCTCACCAAAAGCCATTTCGGATTACTACTTTATAGTTTGGAGCAAAGAATGCTCATCCGGCATGGGTCGACGACCAACGACCAATCACGGCTGACCTGTTTTCTGAAGTTGAGCTATGATTGGTCGTTATCTGAGCCCCGGAGGTGTATGATGTCATTTTTAGTCGACAGAAGTGACAAAATGGCCACCCCCAGAGATGGCTAAAAACGGGTGGATTTTGTTGCTTAAAGAAGGAAGTCAACCCAAACATATTTTTTTTTCAAGAATATGTTTTATGCAAGCCCACTAATTGAAACAAGGCGCTCTGATAGATATTGCGTTTGTGGAATAAGAGTGAATCCGCCGTTTTTAGCCATCTCTGCAGTCGGCCATTTTGTCACTTCTGTCGACTGAAAATGACATCACAACTGCTCAGGGCTCAGCTAACGACCAATCACGGCAGAACTGTTTTCTGAAGGTGAGCCGTGATTCGTCGTTAACTGAGCAGTTGTGATGCCATTTACTAACTAAACACTACCGGCGAGGAACTGAAAATAATGTCTCAACGGGACTGAGCAACAGACATTCAAGCAGAAGGTGTTGCCAGTCGCAAATGAGCCGAAATGGATGGAAAAAAACAAAAGGTTTCGACTACAGCAAGATTAGCTGCGCTGTCAATGAGGAAGTCGGATCTTCGTAGCTTCATCTTGACCCACGGCAGATGTTGTGAAACAGGAAGCGACACAAAGATAACACAACCTCTTCCCTTCACTTTTTAACACTCGTCAGCTGTTCGGTTTACAACCTTTGGATCCCATCGTCCTCCCACATACAATGCACAATGTCGCCAACGAATGGCGATTTTAAACCTGCGCCAAACAGACGATGACGCTCTCCATGCTCTCGCCTCAAACTCACTAGAGTACTTGACTGAGCTGCGGGACTACGGCGCCGTGTACTCAAGCTGGACGGGCTCGGAAGAGGAGCTGCAGCGCCCCCTGGAAGGGGTAGCGAGCTCCGTTTTGACGTGTTGCGGGGCGATGGATGACCTGTGTGAGAACATGGGCCAGGACTTCCTGCCTGTACTCCGAGAGTACATGCTCTACATCGAATCCATGAAGGTGAGACTCATGGGAATTTTCTCAAAGCACCTTACACCACATTTACACACAGTCGTTGACTCGTAATGGAAAAAAAAAAAATCACTTTCGCTTCAATTAAAGTGGAAGTCAACGCAAAAATTTTTTTTTTTCAAGAATATTTCTATGCAAGCCCACTAGTTGAAACAAGGCATTCTGATAAATATTGTGTTTGTGAAATAAGTGTTAATCCACTCGTTTTTAGCCATCTCTGGGGGCGGCCATTTTGTCTTCTGTCAACCCCCAGAGATGGCTAAAAACAAGTGTATTTTGCTGCTTAACTTATATTCCACAAACGCAAAATTAATCAGAATGCCGTGTTTCAACTAGTGGGCCTGCATAGAACATATTGTTGAAAAAAATACGCTTGGGTTGACTTCTTTTAAGTGTTACAAATTTAGGCATTTTATCGCTTAGGAATTCCAACCATTTAATGTCAAATGGCTCAGTTTCCTATCATCAATATCTTCGACTGGATTTTCAGAATGTGTTGAAGAAGCGCGACCAGAGTCAGGCAGAGTACGAGGGACGCCTAGAAGTCGCCGTCCTGCGTAAACAGGAGGACAGAACGCCTGTAAGCATCGCCATTGTTGTGCTTGTTGCTACCTCCCACCTTTTGTGGCCGAGGCTTTTTGCAAGCAGTGCGTTAGCATTCGTCAAAAAAGAGGCTGCTCTCCTGTACGCCGTAGCAATTAGGGCCCCCTGTAGCGCAGTAGTCCTTCTGTGTCTCCCGCTAGATGCCACCCGAGGTGGAGCGGTGCCAGGACAAGGTGGAGTGTTTCAACGCCGACTTGAAGGCCGACTGGGAGCGATGGCAGAGCAACAAGCGACAGGACTTCAAGCAGCTACTCGGCGGCATGGCCGACAAAAACATCAATTACTATGAGAAGGTATCACGCCATAGCCTGTAACTGGGATGATTTTTATTGTATCACATTTTGATACAATGGTTTTGGAATAAGTTTGCAAAGTCTCGGAGCACAGATGAGATTTTGTGCTCCTAACGGGTTCAAAGTGGATGTGATTCTCTGGTTAAAAATCCTAGTCAGACAGTGACAATAGCTTTCACTATGACAGGAAGTGATGGGGAAGGGGATGACAACCCCAAAGTTTTCTTTACAATATGTTCCATGCAGCTCCATGAGTTTAAACACAACAACAACAAATTATGTTTGGGTTGACTTCCCCTTTTAGGAACAAAATCCATCCGTTTTTAGCCATCTCTGGGGGCGGCCATTTTGTCACTTCTGTGAGGCTAAAAACAGGTGGATTTTGCTGCTTAATCTCATATTTCAATCGGAATGCCGTGTTTAGATTAGTGGAGGCGCATAGAACATATTATTTTTGAGTTGACTTCCACTTTAAACATACACCTTTGGTCCCGGATTTCCTGTTTTGTCTTGACTCTGATACGACCTCAGAAGCTGTGAATTCTGAGCTGTTCAGATCGAACAGTGACATTTCACACAGGAAGTGACGATATGCTTCTCGTTTCATAATTTAACAGCCAAAACAACAATGGTGGACCTTTACCGTTGCACATTCACGGTTTGGCATTTGCCAACATTTTTGGCTAACCTATGCTTTGTTATTTGCTGAAAAACTCACCTAATCACTGGTTTTGTGCTCTGGCCAAAGCCATGTTTAATTAAACAAAGGACTCAGTTGCTGTGTAGCAAATGTTCACTTTTGTTGAAGAAGTATTATAAGCACAAACACTACCGTCGTGAAAGAAACTTGATTTAAAAAAAAAAAAAAATATATATATATATATATATATATATATATGTATATGTATATATATCATCAAATGACATGAGGGCGATCATTGTTATACTGTACTTAAAACCGTTGTTTCCCCGCTTCTGTGCAGTGCCAAGCGGCGTGGGAGTCGCTCATAAGTGTCCTGCAGGACAAACAGACTGAGGACCAAACGAGCGAAACGGACTGAAGCGCCTCATCACGCTTGCCCGCTGACTTTTTGTCCATCACGCACTTTTTCACGCCAAGGACCGAGCAGGCCTTTGGACCCGAACTGAAGGACGGTGTCCCCGTCGACTGTCAAAATCGGACCTTTCCAGGCGATTTCCTATCTACAGACATTCTTTTTCATGGTGTTGCTCTTTTTCTACTTCATATCATCTGTTAACAGTTGCCAATGCTGCTTACTTAACCACACGCTAAGGAGGCGTGTTTCTTTAGTTTTAGACACAAGGGTACTTTTTTTTTTTTTTTTTTCCCCCCCGCCCCTTGGTCAGATACTGTCAGTCAGCAACCTCAGATAAAGCCACAAACTTATTGCCGCCCTGTTAAAGATTGTTTTCCAAGAGTTCTCAGATGTGTTTCTGTCCTTCGACTTAGCTCAGTTTGAAAAGCTATTTGCAGAAAGCTGAAACTGGCCACGGCGTCTGCGTTTCACAACACGGCCTCGGAATTTGCTGCAGCGACTTTGCGTAACAAACTCAGACGAGCGCGTTAGCTGACTGATCTCTATCTCGTTCGCATCCTTCAGCCAAATTGGCAGCGAGCAGCTTTTAGCGATGAAAGCGCCGGCTAAGGTGTCCGAGTTGAAGGCTGAGCCTCAGTAGATCGATTAGTTCGGGGCTAAATCACTCTGACTAATTAGAACATATTTTCTAGCTTGTCTCCGCAGCTGGCCAAATAGATGGGCAACATTTGCAGGTGGCATTTATCTTTTTTTTTTTTTTTTTGTGTCTTTAAACGTTTCTCAAATGACATTGCTCTAAATCTACCTATCTTATGTTGGTGACCTCACACTTGATAGATAGATGGATAGATGAGAGTATTACAGTATAATAATAAAAACACTTCAGTTATGATTGCATCACTCAGAAAAACGGTTGCGATATAATCAATATAAGGATTATAAGAGTGTGTTGGATGACACCTGGTGGTTAACAAGGGCTTAGTCAATTTATCTTGCCAATGGGTCTCTTGTTTGTAGTAGTGACGTTGTTATATTAGCTTGGTTAAAGTGCAAACAACCTCTTAGTTTAATTCTAAAATTAATTTGATAGTGTCATTCAGAAATGAGCATTATCTTTGAAAAGGCAGATTGTTCTGATATGGTCAAACTTAGTTACACTCAAAATGATTCAACCACTGTTGTAAATTACATTTATCCAATTGATGCCCACACACCCAAAAAAACGACATCAGCCGCTCTTAATATTAGCCGTGTTGAGCTATTTAAATGTCTTGTTTTGTTGTTTCGTTGCAAACTACTGCTAGTTTCTGACTCGTATGATTTTCAAATGGTGATTATTAATTTTGAGTGCACCTGTATATTTCTGATATGAAGTCAATTGCCTGGTCCATTCCTGTTCAAAGGCAGATTAACTTAGGGTATGAACTTAAACAGCACAAGAAGTATGAGGGAATTGCAATTTCGGTATTGTGGTAATCATATTTAAGGTTGCCTACTGCTTCAGGAGGTGTCTGGTCCCCAGTTGGCTTGTATTCCAAGCAAATGTTTTGCTGCATTTAGCAGGAATTTAGCGAAGAGTGTACATTTCTTGACAAAGCTCTAAAAGGCCTGCCAATCGAACCACTTCAGCAGAGGGGCAAACTGAAGTTGGCTCTCCATCTTTGACTAAATGCGGCAGTTGTTAATATTTAAATATAAATGAACTGTTTGAAGTACAATTATTTGGTTGAGTGTAATTTATCCCAAATGTACAGCCGAGAAGTTGCCGGTGGATCCATTTAATGTGAAAATGTAATAAACATGAAGAAGGGATGACACATTCTCAATAAGAATATTAAGCTAGTATCTTGAAAGAATTGACTTTGTTTTTTGTTTGAATCAAAGATGCTCATTTGAACCTCAACAGCAGAGCTTCGATTTTTGATAGAGCTTCATGTTAAGTTTTTTGCCTCCTGATTGTTGTACAGGTTTCCTCCGACGTGAATCTTTTTTTTTTTCTATAAAAAAATGCCTTTGATTGGACAAAAGTAACAATTCCGGTGGGCTAATGCTTGCATAATGTTTATTTCAGGTTGAAGCCCAAATGGGGACACGAAGAAAAGTGCCAACGCATTAAGAATTGGTTTGAATACCGTACTTTATCTTAAAATTGCCACGCCCAAATGTCTGCATCATTTCCGCCATTACATCGCAGCAGAAATACGATCAACTTACCATTCATTTTTAAAAAGCCAAGTACTAATAACGGGTTTTGTTCTGTTTGTTGGTCCCCGATGTTTACATTTTACTTTCGGTCCATTCTGTCCACTTGAACATCTTGTAATTAGATAGAAATATAATGCCTGGATATTGATGTTGTTTTGATGCGATTATCTTTACCTCAAACTATTTTGGGATATATTGGACCAACATTAAAATAATTTGATTTGATATTTATGATTTTTTTTTCTAATTCTATTAAAATTGATTGAAAAAGCAACTTTTCATTCAGTGAAATTTAATGACAATAATTGTCATCTGAAGATGTTATAAATAATGCAACTTTGGTCACAGCTTTAGTGTTTTTAAAACGTCTGCTGTCTATTTTGTCGTTATATCTCCATCTACATGAGCTGTTTTGCTAAATGGCTGCTCACATCAAACACACCTGCACAACTTCCTTTTCAAGTCTTCATGGTTTTATCTTCGGAGGAAGCCTCCTTTAGTTTTCCTCGTCCAAATGGCACGTCTCAGACGTCGTCTGTGTCTCTTGGGAACATCTTGGCCGAGACCACCTGCATCCCATGACACTGCAAGGAGGAAGATAGTCACTTTTAAACACGTATACACACCCATCTCACCAAAATTATCTTTTGGGTGAAATCTCAGGATGAACCTGTGACCACGATAACCTTTACAGGTTAATTGACCCTGTCTAAACCTTTGAATGCACTTGTTCATTTATTCGGTGTTTCAGAGTAATTTCACGCACAATCCGGGTACCTCATCAGCATTTTTGACATTTTTTTTAAAAACAATTTAAAATTGACAGATGATGTGCAACGCACCTGATGGGAATCATTCCCAAAACTGCCAGTATGCTGGAGATTGTGAAGGCGAAACCTGGGAACCAGTCTAGTGTTCTCTGGTACAGTTTAGTGAAGGCAGGGATGTACGCCAGAGCGGCAAACCTCAGCGCCAGCTGCAGGGCTGTCAAAGTGATGCCTGATCGCAAAGAGAGATTTAACACAAGGGGGACGCATGCTAAAATACATGAGGGCTCGTGTACACAGGCGTTTCTGGGAGTTTGAATTGCAAAAATCTTTGTTCCTCACCACATAATGATGTCGGAACCTGCTGTGAGAGCAGTGATCTGATTATAGGCAGCGGGATCAGAGCAAAGAGGCTGAGCGAGCGAGCTGTGGGGAAAGTCGACATAATGCTTTGGTGTTGCTTCAAAAGCAGATGGCACAGTATAGCAGTGTTTTTCAAACTTTTTTGAGTCAGGGCACATTTATTTCATTGAAAAAAATCCCACGGCACACCACCAGCTGAAGTTGTGAAAAAAAAGAATCTTATTTTAACAATAAGTGTTATATTGTTTATATAAGCATTTTTTTAACATTGATTGTTATAACATCTTGAATAGGAATTAAATAAACAGAAAGAAAAAAGTATTCCATAATGTTTCATGTTGATACTTAGTGTGAAACATGGGCATGTTTGGATAAACATGCGTCACTAATTCGCTTGTCTCTAAACAAAGACACTTAGCTACCTGCTGCTACTGCCGCCACCTGCTGGTATGGAAGAGTACTACAATGTAGTAAAGACATGATTACGCTGCGAGGCGCTGGACCGCACAAATTAGATAATTTCCCACGGCACACCTGACAATATCTCACAGAGTTTGAAAAACACTGCAGTATAGTGACCAATTCCGAAAGCGGAAAACGACGGCTTACCGAGGTAGAACATGTAGGATGCGGTGACGAAGGACATCAAGTAGATTCCGGAGGCGAAGGAAAGCATGCCAATCAGGATGAGCGTTACATCGCTCACGCAGCGGCGAAAAGCAATGGCGCCAAGGAAACTGGTGAGGAAGATGACATAGCCTGCTGCGTTCCCATTACCCACCTGGAGGAGCAAACTATTGAACACACGGGTACGTTTCCACCAAGGGGGAAAGTTCAGTTCACTGAATAGTAAGCCCTAATTGGGAATTTGTTTTGATCTACCACAGGATGGTGGCAGCTTCAATTATAAATGACTCGATGCAGGCCAAATGGAAGACTTGAATTAATTGATTAATTTTTAAATTAAAAAAAAAAATGTTTTTTTTTATTAATTAATTGAATTTTCATTCACTAAATATGACCACTCTGAGGACATGATATTGGCTTTTAAAACAATATTTGAAGAAGTTTCTGATATTTTGATACTACAGAGTATATATTTTTTTTCATCGTCAGAGTGATTACAGTTTATAGGTAGCATTTTTTCGGAATCGTCATATTGCTATAAATTACAACGCATGGTAAAATCTGTATTGCACCAACCTTTTTTTAGGTCAAATTTAAAAACATTTTTTATATCCCGTCAAAATTACATTTTGGGACACTTAAAGCCATCTCTGCTTAAAATGTTTTGTTGTCCACTGTGCGGTAATTTAACACTATTGAAGAATATAATTTAATAAAAAACATATTACGGAAAATTGGCTTTTAAATAGCTTCTTTACAATTGTCCCAAACGCATACCTGCGCAGCGTTCCAGTGGAGCGGCTCTTTCATCACAAAAACGCCCAGGACCTCTACGGCTCCGCCCACGGAGGAGCCGTACAAGACGGCAGCGGAGAAGAGCAGAACCGCGTTCACCGTGTTCTTCCTTGTGTACGTCTCTGCAGGAGCACTGTTGGAGGAGTGAGGGAGGAGCAGACTGCTCTCCTCGGCCTCACTTGATACTTGCCTTACCTTCATCGAGTCAGAAAAAGTCAAATATTAGGTGACAAAAGTACTCACACTTTACCATACATGTAATTGTGCAGAAAATAATTGAAAGTGAATAATAGTGCATTAAAGTGCAGGAATGTATGTGAAAGATAGTGCCAAGCTGCAATAGGAAGTCGGCTTAATTATTCGTGTAGTTTTATTGTGTCGAATATGCAGGAGTCCAAACACACGCACCTGCAGCACCACGGCGGCGTGAATGAGGCTCAGCAGGTAGAGAAGCGTGCAGACGCAAAGCAGGACGGTGCCGTGTCCAACACTAGAAGTGTACAGCAAGAACATGTGGCCTGACAGCACACTGCCCAGCAGGCCCGCCGCTCCATACATCAGCTCTACTCTCATCATCACCTGTAACAGAGGCAAAATGCTTGTATAAGCAAATCAAACTTCAAACCCTCAGGAGGTTCCTGTCTTTTCCTATTTGGATATGTAATACACATTCAACTGTGTGAACAGTTTCAATAGTGTGAAGGTGAGGGTGTGCACACTTGGGAAACCACATTAGCTCAACTGTTAATTTTAATCTTTCTCTCTTGAAACACTTTTTTCCCCCCCAATTAAGTTGTACAGGTTATAGTCGGATTAATGGTGGACAACATTTTGAAATGATTTAACTTGGTCTCATTTAAAACCTGGCATTTGATCAGTGGTGTATGAGGCAAGGTAATTGTATTTATATAACACAATGTGATTCACATAGTTAATAAAAATAGAACACCCGAAGCTGCCATGTGTAGGTTGTGGTGGTGGTAAAAAGTTGGACCCAAATGCAGGGAGGCAAAGTAGGGTGAACTCAAAACAAAATGTATTTATTCTCCAAAAAGGAAACAAAAGGGCACGTGGAATCAAAAACGCTAAGTTAAAAGAAGGCCAAACAAACCAAAGTAACAAAACAATCACACAAAACTAGCTAGGACATGGAGATGTGACAAGTTAGGAACTACAAACAAAAGTAATGATCCAACAAAGACTGTCAGGAAGCAGGGAACTAAATACAAGCAAACTGATTAGACAAGGCGGAACAGCTGGACAAAACACAAAGGGTCGGAGGGAGCTAATTGGTTAGCACAACGGACCAGGATGACGAGAACAGGAGGAAACAAAAAGGAAGACATAAAAAGCCACACAAGGAAACAACATAACATGAAACAAAACCAAATGTAATCCAAACATCAAAATCAGAATGATGACACATGCTCCTATTTTTTAATCTCTGCCTGGTGAGCCTATTGTGCAGTTTGAGTGAAAACCAAATAGTGTAAGAGTCTGTAAAACCAATGGACATGGGGCTGAATTTTTCTTGATGTTATTTTATAAAGATTTTATTTATTACTCTTAACCGAACCTAAAGGTATAAACGAGCTAGGTGACACTTTGACAGTAATAGTAGGCTGTTGTCTTACCTTGGAGCGATTCTCCGCTTTGGAGCCGAGCGACGCCAACGTAATGACGCCGGGCCAGTATGCGCAGAACCCGCCGGATACCCCAAGGAGACCCGCCGCCGCGAACATCACCTGGATGGGCAGCCGTAAAAGAACCACCTGGAGGAGGGCGACGCTCGACAACAGGTACCCGCACAGGGGTACCACAACGGGGGCTCTCCTCCAGCCGCGGTCCCCCGCCTTGGCGAGGAGGAGAGCGGGCACGATAGGCGTCAGTTCGACGATGAGGTTGTTGACCATGTAGAAATTCGACATGGCTCGCTGCTGGTCGTCCTCCCCGGAGACTACACGAGTGTCAGTGCCGGCGAAGGTGGCGTTAGCACACCGGTCCTTGACCACCATGAGCAGGGCTGTGTTGAACATCGAGGTGCCCAGTTGCTCGAGCACGACGAGTGGCTCGACTCGGCGGACCAACCCGAAAGCGATTTGACACCAGCTCGACGTCGCCATGCTTCATTTAAAAAGTGTTCGTGTTGAAAAAGGCGATTTTATAGGAACGAAACGGTTATAATAGGAAGGGAAGTAGAAGTAAACAGTTTGGGAGGTAAAGTTCCACTTCCCCATTCTGGTACACGCGCTGCAATGCAATTGCTTCAAGTGCAATTTATCGTCAATTATCCAGAGGTTAAATCTGCAAATTATTTTACATACCGTCGCCATAAAATACAGCTGAAAATTCAAAAGAAGAGCTGTATTAGAAAAATACTGTTGTGTTAGTTACAATTTTTATCACCACCATCATACAGGTATTACGGTAATTTAACAATGCACCTTACGAAATACAGCAAATAAAGGTGCACTTAATTTAGATATGTATAGCCGTGAATAAATATGACGAAAATAAACGTTTAGATGGACAAAATCAACAGAGTAACCAAAATATTACAAAAAGCTGTCCACCAAACAAAACTACATTGATTATCTGTTATCATTGTAAGGACTGAAATGTTTGGTTTGGTTTGTGCAAGTGTACTTTATGAAGTGACTTGTATGTATCCATACCTGTAAAAACATGATAGAATACTCGATAACTATCTTCATAAACTCTCACTTATCCATTTCTTTGGGATGCAAAAGTTCATTAAGTGACCTAATTTTCAGTAATTACATTTTATACAGCTTTAAAAATCAGGTACTTATATTCTATATCAGAATGCATGTTTTAATCAAAATGCCAATAGACACCCTGGCACCAACAAATAACCACTCAGAAAACTGTCAAGTTTTGTATTTAATGAGAAAATATTTATAATATGTATAATAGGCGAATAACTGTGATCCGTACATGTGCTATAAAGTGGAGCACAATATGAACATACGAGTGGTTAACATAAGGACAGAGGTTATAATCTCGATCGTAAAATTGCATCGTCACACACTGATGCGACTCGGAGGGTAAAAAAAACAAGCTACCAGCTTTTCAAAAGATAAATAAATCATCTCTGCATCAAGAAGTCAAACAATGAAAAAGCTGCATATTCATCCTGTTACCTATGCTGTGAAAATTCCAACCACATTTAATGCAGTTCATGTGAAGCACAATCAAGGGACAGTATGCGGGAGAATTTAGCTACAATAAACAAACTAAAAAAGCATTTGTGGCTAAAATTGATAAAAGTCAAGCATAAGAAGCAACTGATGCTCCGAGTGCATTTGAATAAGCCAATAAAATTACCATAAAATTCAAATGATTCATCCTGAAGTGCATTTTTTTTTTTTTTTTTTTTAAATACCCCACATCAACTCAAGAAGTGTTTGAAATACCTTTTAAGAAACCTCTAAATAACAGATTTGTCAACACTTGGTAGGCTTAACTTTGCCGTTTGTCCTGCACTTGTGTCTTATTGCATTATCATTACCTCAAAAGGGACGTCATTTAAATATTTCTCATTTAATATATTATCACATGTGTAAAAGCAATAATAGGGAGCTTGTGAACCAATTCTTTTTTCTTTTTTCACTCGCTTTCACTTTCACTCCTGGTTGCTTGGACAGAACAGATTAAAAAAAAAAATATTTCCAGATACGTGATCATCTTAATAAATACAATCAGGGCTTGTTGTGTCTAAGTTAACTACAATGTTCACTATAGTGAGCACAAAACCTCAGGTTGTGTTTGCATTGCTTTGTCGCTGAGCATCGAGGGGCAGACAGGTCAGTGTCTATCTGAAGGACACTTGGACAAGACACTCTGGCAGATCAAAATGGTGACCTTTGGTTTAAAAGCATTCTCACCATCTTCTTGACATTCGCGTGCTGGGGGGGGGGTTACACAATCAGAAAAAAAGACAAGAGTAGGATATTCCTGCTACTTTTCAGTTCAAGTGGTATAGAAACACACACCAAAGTATAAACACTGGTAATTAGGATTCATTCCTTGTGCTCCCGTTTGCTGTTTTGAACATGAAACTGGGTTTTACATTCATCCCAGATCATTGTCGGGTGGATTTCATTATTTGTTGTAGAGTGACAAATATAATTTCCTTTAATAGGCAAACTGGTTCTCTCCCAACTTTTTATAAAACGTCTTAGTTCTTTTAAACATTTGCCATCACACCGTGGCCAGCGAGCAAGTATAATAAGTACACTGGAATAAATGTGCATCTGTCAAATACATAATCCTACCTCAGTATAATACAACAACTGCCTACAAAAGACACTGTCAACAAACCAAAGGTAAAATAAGTGATTTTAGAGGACCGGTATATAGTGTATACGCTGTATACTGTTATACAGCCTGCTCAAAAACACCTGATGCACAAACATGACCTTTTTTTTCCTTCCTCTTTAAATCTCACACTGATGAAGTCACTAAATAATACTGAATATGGACAAACTTCTATCTATCGTTGCTTCTTGTTCTCTCTATGACTCAAATTGCGGCAATACGGGATTAAATCATCATCACGTCATGCGTCTGAGTCGAGGGCAGAGGAGGCCCTCAAGATGGAACATGGCCTCACAAACATGCCAGACTCATGTATTCAGTGGATTATTGGTGGTTGTCAAGCACACAAGACCTTCAGGGACTTTCAGGCAACCTTTCTAAAAAAAAAAAAAAAAAACCTCCTTTTTTTAAAAAAATCTATACATCCACGTTTCCTCCTATGAATACTTGGCATCCACAACTCCAAATGTTGCATCTTGAATGCAACTTGTCTTTTGCATCACCTTGCTTTTGTCTCACATACTCACATCATCTACATTCTGTTACACTTTCAGAATCCACGTCCAAAAATGGATACACTTCTTCATTGAGCTCCACTGGTCAGACCAGAAGAGCATGCGATCATCAGAACACTAAGAAGAAAATAAATACTGCTTCCCCTGCCTGTCCTTTCCCCCCCACATCCTATTTTCACTCTTCCTCCTCCTCTTCTTCCTCCTCTTCTCCATCCTCATTGGCGTAGATACCGGCTTCCCACTTCAGTGCCATGTCACTTTTCCTCCGGGTGATGCGAGTGGCCTCCAACACCTGTTGAAAACAAACAAACAAACAAAAAAAAAAAATCAGAAAAATCACTTTGTTGTTCAATGCTTCCTATCGGGAGCATAATCAAAAATGCCGGTTTGACTTCACCATGCATTGTCAACCACAGAGGGAGCTCTTGGTTCACTGGACAAACTCGCTACAGCTACCACGAGGCACTCGGGGGGGTGGGACCCATTGCATTCATTTTCTATGCCACTTATCCTCATCATATAAACAAACTATTCACAACTATGTACAATTTAGTGTCTTCAATGAACCTATGCACGCTTTTGGATCTCAAACTGCCACTCAGGAGTGGAGCTCATTTATGAACGTCACTTTTTGAAGTGAACATAGTTTTCCGTCGACATTATAATCTACAGAGATGAATCAGCATTTCTCCCCCCCACGATAAAGCCCCCGTTTGTGCCTGGGAATAAAAACAAGATATTTGATCATCATCTCTCAAGTGCGTCATGCTTAATCAGGTGCACCCCCGACACACATACACACACACGTGCCAAGGCCAACACACACTAGTGCATCATCAAGGACAGCAAATGTGTGTCGGAATCCAGGTTAAGATAGCGGCGAATTAACGGTCTCTGACACACGTGATGACTTTCACAGCACTCAGCTTAATCGATGAATTAATCGTAAACAATTTTGCCTTTGGCTATGGCAAACTAAAACTGAAAGAGTCCCTTTTAAAGTACCTCATGATGCTGGACAGTCAATTGATGGCAGGCGGTTTAATCAAAGTGTTTGTATTTTTGTGTTTGTATCAGCATTTGTACATATCTGCCAGTATAACATCAAATTCATGAAGAAAATTCTACTCAAGTGCTGCTACGAACCTTATACATCGCCACATTTCCTCCTAAAGCACCAACGCTGCAGTGTAAAGAGATTAATTTGTGACATAAATAACTAACAAGGAAACATGATGTCTGATAACTGAACGTGTCAATTGGTTTAATCTTATTCTACCGTCCATTCAACGAGGTGGGCTGGTTAAAGGTTTTTCCAAATCAACAACAAGCACATGCATCAGCAACACCACAGTAGAATGACAACAGGGAGACCACACACAGACCTGGGACACATTTAGCTTTGGAGACAAAGGTCATATTCACTATAAAGAAATTAATTAATAAATAATAATCAATTAAGACTACATACAAATGGTTATGTTTATTGCAGTGATTTTATGCCAAAGAGACTAAATAAAGGAATCATAACTTGATAGAAGAATAGTGATAAGTGGCTAGTGTAATGGCATCAAGGCATTCATTGATTTTAAACCCTCAGTACATTCCTACTTTTGATCTGACATTCGAACTAAATTATCTTCAGATTATACAGATATAGTTCAGTGATTCCCAGGTCTGCGGGTAAAGGTAGTGATCAGGTTTTTGGTGTGCGTCAGGTACCTCAGTGGTTACCTCATTAGCCAGCAACAAACGGGCATACTGAGCGACCAGCAGGAGAGAAAGCAACAGTACACAAAGTCAACACACGGCACAATGGACAACAATGGTGGACAATAATCTTACATACAATATCTAAAAAATGGGATCTCAACAGTTTTATTAAAAACTCGGTCCAACAAAACCTTCTGTCTGCTACTTTCATTTCCTGCTTCAAGGCTGGGAAATTTCCATTGGTTTACTATCGTTTTGGCACATGCTGAGACTAGAAATGAAAGTGAAGCCAGTGAAATGACGAATCCTTATAAAGCCCAACACAGTCCAGAGAGTATATGGCATATGACTTGTTGCCTAATACACCCTGATGTTTCTTAACATACAGTTATTACATTTTCAAGACCAAGCAGAAATGAAATAATTACTGTGCAAACCACGCTCCGGGCATTTCATTTTCTACACAGCTGTGAATATTAACTTCCTACAGGGAAGGAAGAATCTCTTTATCTTCACCTGGCTTTGCACGTGCATATGAATGAACAGAGCTGGGCATTCTGTCCCAGGGACTGACGGACGCCCATTTTGTGGACGGATGGAAGGACGGAGGACGAGGGCCCAATCCCAATACCCACAGATTGCACCCTACGGTCTTGGTTGAAGTGCACACGTAGTCGAAGTGCACGAAGGGTTCGAGGGCGCAGGTTACAAGTGTACGTCATCGACTTACTCCCTGTGTCAGCGAGCATGGCGGCACGGGTTGTTGTTTTGGCAATTTTGCTGTTTAAAATTATATTAAAAATTCTGTAAAGTAGTCGTAAAGTAAAACTCGGGCTCGGTCTTCCAGTTGATAGCGTTATGTCTCCATAGTTTTGGACTACGGGCAGAAGATTGCTAAATACGGCAGCTAAACCAGGACAAAATACGTAGGTAAACGGTGACTTCAAAACATCGATTGAAATTACACATACATATGATAAACTTTGTAATAATCGAATATTTACACTTGAAGAGTTTTCGGCACAGGTACAGGAATTCCACAGAATGTCGTCAGTTTCCCACTATTTTGGTCAAATCCGCAATGAATTGTGGGTAACATGCTTCGGTTTAGGGGCCATCGATGCGGGATTAGCCGAAGTGTGGAACAAGGGCGCAAAGGGGGCGGGAAGACAGAGCACTTTGCAGAATTGGGACACTACACACGCGTACCCTCTGCGGATCGACGGAATGTAAGGACGGAAGTGCTTTAAAAGGACGAGGACGGATAGGGTCAAGTGCCCAGTTCTGTGAATGAATACATGCTAGGAATACTTACACTGTTGTCCTCCATTTTCTCCCTCCTCTTCACCTTGTGTGTTTCATAGTCTTCCATGAGTGTCTGCATGAAGTTTTTGGGCCGAGATCCTCCGGAGTCCTCACTGCCGGCGTCAGACAGCGCTCCTTCTGACGGCGAAGGTGAGACAGGCGGGGCAGGTCGAACCTTCTCTATCTTTCCTACGGCGCAAAAAGGTAAGTGGTTACATGAAGCACACAACTAGGTCTAAAATTCATTTTGAATATCCATTCGGGATAGTAATGATCACTGTTTTGACGTGGACCGACACATTTCTGTATCAGCTGAACCGGTATTCAGGGGTCGCCACTGCGAGCAACCGTCCTCATCTCACCCTGACCTCTGCATCTTCTACGTAAAAAGGTCAGCTCGAATGAAACCACCGTACAATTTGGAATGTCTACGAATCCCGTAGCTAGTTATAAACTTACATACTAACATAAACCGTGATGTGAACTCCATTTGTGTTGGTTAGTCAGCCATCTTGGCCCAGGTGTCACACAGGAAGTGCGTTAACTAACCTGGTGCTGTCCTTGATGTCAGCGTGAGTCTCGTTGGCAGGCTGTTACTCTTCAACTTGTCCGCCGGAGATAAGGTGGTTTTCCGCACCCCTGTTCTCGCAGGAACTTGAGGAATAACAGAAGGTTGCGCTTCCCTCTGTTTCTTCAGTTCCTCCTCTCGCTGCTGAGCTGCTCGGATCTCCTCCTCGATCATGGACAACGTTCGCTGTTTCTTGGAGCGAAGGCGGAATGGTCCGCTCGCCACTTCCACCTCGGGGCCTTTTGTTGCCGCTGCTGTGCTACGCAGTTCAGCTGCTTCAGAGTACTTACTGAAGTAGCTGAAATCAGATTTTTCAGGGCTTGGAGGGGAAGGGGGACGGCAGACTGTGGCTGGCCTGGGTACATTAGCTGTGTTCACAGGGCAAGAAGCCGGAGCAACTGAGGCTGAGGAAGCAAGTGCTCTGGTGTAAGAAGACTGGATTTTGATCCTTGGTCCTCCCACTTTGGGTCTCTGTGGGGGAGAGATCGGCTGAGAAGGAATTGGAGATGATTGTGATGACTGAGTTGGACTGGATGAGGATGACGGTTGCTGCAGATCATCTGGTGTTTTTTTAGGCTTCATTTGGGAAGCATCCTCTTCCTCTGGCAGCCGATCTGGCTGCGGGGAAGGGTTAGATGTGGCATCACTGGAGGAGACAGGGGACGACTGCAGATGGTCAGATTCCCCAAAAGACGGAGGGTAGGGAGATACTGGCACTGGACTGGTTGTTGATGCAGAGGATGGAGACACAGGGCTGCTCATTTGTGAAGAATCTAAGTTCGGGAGAGAAGACTGCCAGTCATCGCCGTTTGTCGAGAGGGCATTTTGGATAACATTTTGGACAAGGACTTCTGCTTGGTATTCCAGGTCGCCCTCTGCTGCACTGCCAGTGTTTCGCCCGTTGACTGGCGTCGTCGGCTGAGGAGTGGATGGTGACACCGGGGTAAGTGGCAGTGGTGTCGGTGGAAGTGAGGCGCCACTGTCTGAAACATTATCCAAGCTAAACACTGTTGTGTCCTGAGAGCGGACTGATAACTCTTCCAAACCTGAGTCTGACTCCTCGGGGTGATAACTTTGGGGAAACTGGCTCTTCCCTTCCTCTTCATCACTTACATTTGTCATTACAGCGCGAACACTGGTAAATTCTCCTGCAATGCCTTCATCAGACCAGGTCACATGACACTCTCCGGTTTCTGGAACAACATTGCCGCTCCCATGGTTGCCCTTGGGTACGGACTTGGAGAAGGGTCTGGCTGAGTATATGTGAGGAGCTATGGAATTCTTGGTCACTTGGGCTTGCAGGAATTGCTTTCTGGCAGATGAGAAGTCAATCTTTTTTTCCACAATGTCTTCCTTCCTCATCAACTCCGGGTCAAAGGTAACCAGCGTGGGAGGTCCAGTGACTTGAGGCTGCCATTAGGGATGAGAAGACTGAAAGTCAGAAAGCAATCATCATCGAATAAAAAAGGTCAACAAATCCTTAACATGAGACAGGAATCAAGCGCTTACCATGTATCCAATATTACATATATTTGGCAGTTTTTCTTTTATTCAGCAACCCAATTCACATTCATTACTGTCCAGATGGAAACTGCAATGCGGTATGGTGCTTATTGCTCGTGTGTACAGTTTTCTACCTGTGTGTATGGATAAGATGAATTCTGTTTCTGCGTTTTTCTCTCTTGGTATTTTCGAAGGGACTCGAGCTGTTCGGGGTCCAGCTGCTCCTCCAAGGGAACCTTAAATAAATCAACCAAAGATCCTATCAATGAGTGTTTTAATACTACAAAATAAACATTCAATAGTTAACTACCTCTTGTGGAGGGTTCCACCAACGTTGAGCGATGCCAGGGTTTTTCTTCACTGCCTGGTCTCGGATCAGCTCCTGACGCTCACGCTCCAACTCTTGGACCTGTTGGACGGACAAAACCTTGAGTGCTTGGTGCGGCAATGATCACAAATAACGTATACTCAAAGGCTTTTCAGCAACACAACACGAATTAAAATACACAATACTTGTGGTTTCTGAACCGTTATAGCTGATTACATGACCAATTACCTCATCTGGATTTCGTCTCCTCGTCACTCTGACGTGCTGCTCTTCTCCTGGCGTGAAGAGTTTTGCCGGCCTTTTGTCCTCCTGAAAAGCTCTCAGCTCAAACTTTGCACCGCTGTGGCTCGATTCTTCTGTCGGAATATGCCCGTTGGTTTTCACACTGGATTCATCCGGATGTAGGAAGGTGGTTTGTCTTGGCCCCTCCACAACGATTGGCTGATGACAACCAGGAGAGGAATTGGACACACACACGGACGAATACGTTCCATCTATGCTGATGGGTTTGGTGTATGCAGATGGGGAGGAGTTTCCATTGGTGGGTGTTTCTGAGGCCGCATCCAGTACCTGATCCAGGTAGCGGATCTCCTAAGAACAGATAATAAAAGAATCAAATTAGAGTTGACATAGGGGATGCAGTCTTGTGCAAGAACTTCAATACCTGTGTGGATGTCCACGGTTATCATTTCTTGAAAACGCTTTTTGCTATTTGCAGAGCTGGGCATTCCGTCTATGTGATGGACCGGTCCGTCAATCCGCCTATGACGGATGCCCGTTTTGCTGACAGTTGACAAATGACGGGAACATTTTTAAAATAGACGTGCTAAGCATAGTCGGACGCCCACGTATTTAATCCGGCTTTTGTCTGCGGTCCGTCTTTAGTCTATTTTTCATGGCAAGGCTTTGATGGCCGCGGTGAGCAATTCAATATGTTGTCTCGAATGAAGGAGGCAGCATTTGGAAGGTACCAAGTGACAAAGCAGAAGCTACGCAATGTTTTCTTTGAGGAGAAAAATGCCCTGAAGAATCACCTAAAGGACCTGAAGACTCCGCTTCAGTTGGCAAATGAGCAGATAAACAATCAAGGGCAAAAATGAGCAGACCTGTCTGCCAAGTTGAAGTCGTAAGGGAAGGAGAACAAGATTCTCTGGGACCAGGTGGAATATTTGACCAGTGAGGTAAAAACTGGAAGTAAAAAGGACAATAAGGTGAGGCTGCCTCCAAAATTACAGGAAACAGAGAGCTTTATGGAAAAGCGTCAGAGGATCCCGAAAGCAGACAACAAAAATATTCCTCAACGGCCTCAAGAGAAAACAGATCCAAACAGATTGCTTTTGAACTCAAGCTATAAGGTTTTTGAGGACACACATCTGGTTTTCAAGGAGGATTGCTTGTGGGATAAATCACAAAAAGAAGTCGGTGAAAAGCGGCAAAACCATAGCCAGATGGCTCCGGTTGAATGATTGTAAAATGCTACAACAGGTTGTGATGAAGAAAAGGTTCTTAGATTGCCTTTTTACATTTCTATTCTATGCTATGCCAATCACACTTTGGGTCCCATGAAGTTGCCCTTATAAAGCTGTTATTAGGGATGCAATTTCTGAAAAAAAAAATAAAATAAATTATGTACTTTCAGAAGTAGGTTAATGCAAAGGATAATAATTAGTAATATTCTAGATGCAATTTTGGCACAGTTGCAGATAAAGCCTAATGCTAGGGCTAAATATTATTGCTTTTCATCAAAACTTTACTATAAGCAGTCAATGAGGTTCAGATGAGGGTGAATAAAAAAGTCTGCAAATATTGAAAATCCACACACTGGGGAAAATATATAATTTTATCATTTCAAACCCAAACAATTCTTCAAAAAACACTGATAAACATTCTATATTTTTCCTACAAAAAAAGGTGGGGTATCCTTGAAAAAAAATCTATAAAATATTTTAATTATCGACAAAAAATAAGTAAAATCCGTACATGCTATAGAGCGAGGACTGATCAAAGTCCAAGCATTTGGCACCACAGGTGCCGTAATCCTTTAATCACACGACAAGTTGTCATGGCGATGTCAGTGAAACCATGGAACTGAGAAGGTATGACTTCACAAAGGTTTGTGATGTCATTTGAATGACGACATCACAGCTCTGTATGCGTTTCACACGGTGTGTAAATGTGCAAAACCGTACTAATGTAGTAATGGCTGACAGATCAAAATTAGTTCACTTCCAACACTTTCCAACAATTCGGTTCAACACTTTCATGTGAGCGCAAGAGAAAATGCTGTCACGAGTGAGGGAATTGGCCTGTGGCAGGTATAACTCTGCCAAGCAGAAGCTCGTCAATGCTTTCAATGAGGAAGGAAAGAAGTCGCTGGAGAATCAGGTCAAAGACCTGAAAGCTCAGCTCAAAATGGCAAAGGAACAGATCAACTGTCAAGGACAAAAATTAGCAGACTTGTCTGCCAAGCTGAAGTCGGAAGGGAATGAGAACAAGATCCTCTGGGACCAGGTGGAATATTTGACCAATGAGGTCCAAACGGAGAGTAAAAAGAAAGACGCTGAGGCCAATATGCCTGAAAAACTACATGAAACGGGATACAGTAGCTTTTGGGAAAAGCGTCTGAGGACCCAGATTGTCAGGGAAAACGATGGCGGAATATCGCTCAATGGCGATCAACTGCAGCAAGTCAACAATCCCTTTCAAGTAGGTTGCCGATTCATGGTGAAGAGCGGCAATACAAGTCCCGTGGAGCTCAGTGATTCTTTTTCCTCAGGTGATACATTATCTGACAACACCAGTGATTCATTGTCCGATGACAGCGATGAAAAGAATGAGAGCGACACGTTATCGGAGGACACGTATGATCTCGTCTTCAACGAGACAATGTGGGGGGACCTAAAGAAGGAATTAATCGAGATCCGTCAGGATAATAATCAAATGGTTCCGGTTGAGTGATCCGTAAATTCTGGAAAGGGCCTTGGTGATAAAGGATTAGGACCTTGACAGCAAAATGTCAAATTATGATAGCCATCTCTTATCTTGGATGCAAAAGTAAAATTTTGAAAATTAGACTCTATGTAAATAATGACGTTGAAATAACTGTTATGCTTAATGTGGTCTTTCCTTTGAAAGAGTTGCAAAAATGCAGTTTTAGCAGAATGTGATAAAAATGTATACTTGTGATGTCACATTGGTACACATCACAAAAACCCCTACGTATGTAATTGTTACATTTTCTTTTTTAAATGCGGTGCACTTGTAGCGTTTGTTTCTTCAAGAAGTTGAAGTTCTACATTGCATTCACGCTATTCATTGCCTCACATCGTTTGTTGCAATATTACATTTTGTATTCAGAATTTTTCATCGAATGTTTATATACTGTGGATATAAAAAGTCTACACACCCCTTTTGACATGTCAGGGTTTTTTTTTTTGTGATATAAAAATAATATCTGAACTTTTTTCACCGTTAGTGTGCTCTACAGCCTGTACAGCTTGATTAAAAAAAAAAACGGACCAAAACAACATTATAATCGGACGTGGTTGTTCAGACTTAACCGATTCCATTTAAAGTGCCTCTGATTAACCACAAAAAAGTTGAGCTGTTCTAGTAGACTTTTCCTGACATTCTTGTAGTCACATTTTAGAGCACAAGCCATAGTCCGCAGAGCCTCTGCAATGTCAAATAGATCTCACCTTCCCCAGATGTTTTATGCATTCTGATTTAAAAAAAAAATATATATATATATATATATATATATATATATTTCCAGGTGGAGCCTGACTTTGAGGGTACAAACTGAGACACTTACAGTACATAAATTCGTGCCCATCTGGTGAGAGTTTGCATACCTGTTCTACATCACTGTCGGAGGTCTCCACCTTCAACTCGACTGCACTTTGACCTTGAACACTTGATCTGCTGAGACAGCCACGCTGAATCTGCTGGCTTTCCACCTCCATGATTAGCGGTCCGTCAGTGATGATGCTGACTGATTCCTGGAAAGTGACACTCTTCAAGGCTCGCTCCTTCGGTATTGTGCCACTGACATCCTCGGGTGCCTGCCACGATTGCTGTGAAACAAACAAAAAAAAAAAAGGGGCAGAAACAATTAAATGCTGCACATTATAAGTCAAATGATCCTCATGATTTTAGAAACCTGGAAAGGAGTTGTTAATAACCACTTTGACAAGAAACATCACTTTAGTGTGGTCTGCATTGAGACTTTCACAATTCAAAATAGTGGCCAGAAATAAGTCCCTGCATCAAATGTCTGTTTTTCTCAAGCACAACTGCCAGAATTCAAGTTCACATCATTTTGAGTGTATCGAAGTATCGGTTCCCAATCAGGTTTTGTACCTAACGCATTCTAGACCTCACAGAAGCCCAGTTGTGGACCTTTTTCATTCACTACAAGTCACAAACAAACAAGCTCTGTTGGCTTTTCTTTTTTAACGCCTTGTGTGCTCACACTTGATTTTTAGGAGATGTTGACTTTCACAAGAAAGCTTGTTGACTTTTTCTCTGTATGAAACTTTAATGAGCATCACCTCAGTGAACTGGGTCACTGTTGGCTTGAGATTTCCTATTAACCCAAACATATTTTTTTTTAACGAATATGTTCTATGCAGGCCCATTGGTTGAAACACAGCATTCTGATTATTATTTTGTTTATGGAACATGAGTTAAGCAACAAAATCCACTCTGGGGGCAGCCATTTTCTCACTTCTATTGACCGAAAATGACATCACACACCCTGATGACCAATCATGGCTCAGCTTCAGAAAACAGGTTAGCCATGATTGGTCGTTTCCTGAGCCCTGAGCAACCGTGATGTCATTTTTAGCCAAAGGAAGTGACAAAATGGCCGCCCCCGGAGAGGGCTAAAAACGGGTGGATTCTGCTGCTTAACTCATATAAGCCTTGTTTCAGCTCGTGGGCCTGCATAGAACATTTTCTTGAAAAAAAATTGTGTGGGTTGACTTCCACTTTAAAGTTGCGTTCAAATGATGCTCAAATTGCTTTGACATGTTCGCACGTCATTCAGACATTTTTCAGTTGTTTAGTGCACTTGTTCACAAACTTTGGTTTAGAACCCAAAACAAGTCCAGTATGGATTCTTTTTTTTTTGTTTTGTTTTTTTTGTGTTTTTTTTGTTTGCAGTTTCTGACTGTCAAATGTATACTGTAGGGTTGATCATCTATGAGTGGTCTAGCAGCCAATTTTATGTTTCATATCACTTTTGATAAATACATTTTGTGCTCTTCAATGCTATATCAAAATGTTCGAGTCCTGGGGAGGAACCATATTTCTTGTGTAGCACTTGAACTGAAAATTGAAAACAGTTTTAAAGCACCGAAAGCCCACTTGGCTAAAGAAAAATCCCTTGACAAAGGAAGTGTTGCCTCAAAGGAACAGGCTTATACCCCTTCTTTCCCTTTCTGTTATTTGGCTCGTGTCCGCTCTCCTGCTGAGCTCATTCTTTTCCTTCCTTCCTACGTTCTGGGATTATTAAGGAAAGAGTGCAGTCACATGGCGGATTATAAACGCTGCCTTTCCACATCTCTGTCATACACTTAACAAAAATCTCCCGTAAATATCTTCTGGTTTTCAGAACGTTTAAGGACAAATCAATCCCTGAGGGCATCTTGGTGACCCATTTTGCTCAGTCATGGGAACTGTCACACTGTCTCATGAAGTCCAACGCAATGTCAAAAGTAATAGCTATTAACTCATTCACTGCCAGACATTTTCAGACTCTCTTTTACCCTAACGTTTGAAAAAAAAAAAATGAAAAAAAATATAAATAAATTCCTGGGATTGAACGGCCAGACTATGAAAACACACGTGAATTCGTCAATGGCAGTGATGAGTTAAAAAAAAAAAAGA
Source organism: Filicampus tigris (assembly GCF_054856515.1). Taxonomy (NCBI): domain Eukaryota; kingdom Metazoa; phylum Chordata; class Actinopteri; order Syngnathiformes; family Syngnathidae; genus Filicampus; species Filicampus tigris. Next base: position 16,365,885 of record NC_141231.1, read on the forward strand.
AGTCACACAGTCATTGTTGGACAATATTGCACAGACGCAAAAGTTAAGAGCTGTTTGCTAAACTATCCGTGTGAACACACACAACAAAGGAGCATTCCTGTTGAATTTGTATCTAAAGAGCCGCCAAACGTACAGAATGCCAATTGAACCTGCAACATCCTATAAGGATAGTTGGATTACTAAAGTTATTCCTTCTTATAGAGAGTTATATTCACTCGATTTGTACGGCGTGTAATGTGAACAAATGTTCCTGTGTTCCCTTGGTGGCTTTTTTTCCATAGCTTCATAGCACATAATGGGCAGTCAGAACTGAGGTGCAGCCACACCCAAGGGTTACACCGACCGACACTTTGCAGAGTGCACAATGCTGTCATGATGGAAACATGTCACATAAACTGAGTGCTGTGAGAAGTATAAAAGCACACGTCGCCACAACGTTTGACAATTTCTCAAAAATCGTCTTCGACCCTCCGCCTCACAGTTGCAGATCGACAAGTCAAATGATTTTCCACCGTTGATTGTGCCACTGCATCTGCTGTCACTTGGATGCATTTAAAGTCTTTTCTCTTGTTGTGGTTGACCACTTGTGTACTTTTCGAATGCGTGTGTAGAAGGAGTGTGTAGCTAGCTATCAGACAGGACCGAGCAGAAGCGGAAGGATATCCTATTACTGCCCGAGGAAAAGAATACGATGGGAATGTCTCATATGCAATTTTGCCGCACAAACCGGAGCAAAAACATAATGGAAGGGGAGCGCTTTGATGTGTGTGCGTGTGTGTGCGCGCCATCGCACGGCAGGTGTGTGTTTGTGTCTGTGAGGTGAGCTGACATTCCAGACATACTGCAGCCAACTCAAAGCTCCAACACTAATGAATGTGATGAAGGACACCGTATTCTGCCTGCAAACGTTGCAAGCGGTCCTTGCGCACGAGCGTAGGAATGCAGGAAGACATCAGTTATAAATAAAGTCAAACACAATCGATTTCATGCTGTCGGATACTAACACGCGCTTGAGAAACACCCGAAAGTAACGTCTGTGCCGCTTGCTTAAAACGGAGACGATATCAGATAAGTTACTTTCATGTTATGGGTAAATCTCTGAACATTGCTGGTGACCTTTGGACAGCAAAGGTGAGACTGAACAACAGCGCCTCTGCTGTTCATCACCAAGTAGTACACGCTATTTGCTCAGTGGCACATTGAGTCAACAATTCAAGTCACTCGACACATTGTTTCTGACAAATTGTTGATTCATTGACTATTATCTCAACACATACACATTGAAAAAAGGATTCTTTGTCTTTACTTATTTTTTTTAATTCATAAAAGAACTTTGGTTGCACATGATTAAAAATGTGGTCAACCTATGTCATTTTCCAGTGTTTCCCTCAAAAATAAACAAATGATATGATAGGTTTTTTTCCAGTGCTGTATAAATGCGATATCATTTCACGTCGGTAGAGAGAAAATGTACTTTTTAAAATAATTTGCGCTACAAGTACTAGGAAGGTACAGATAAATCAGCAAGCCAGTTTAAAATTGGGGTGAAATAGTACATTTTTAATATTATTTTTACATAATTAGTGAGTTTTTCTACAAAGAGAAAGAGCTTTTCTTTCCATTTGGATCTAGATCATTTTTTGGGATCGAGACGACGAAATACAATTGAGTGAATTCAACACACCCGTTTTTTTTTTTTTTTTTCAGTATACCAAACTAAGAAAGAAGCATCTCATTTAGGGTTACAGTCTAATTTACTTACTCATTGTAGCAATGAAGTCACCACGTGCTTGAAAGTGTGACTTAAAAAAAAGTAGACTAAAACTACAAAAATACGATTAAAAGAATAGAAATCAGCTCAGAAACAGAGAATGCAGCTATCGGAAGACGGACTTCACGTATGGTTTGGATACAGCTCAGCAGAGGACGCGATGAAGGAATATTGAGGGACACAATAAGGTAGGAAGAAATTCCAAGACAAATAAAGACACATGGTCCATGTGTGCATGTGCGTGAGTCAGCTGTTGCTGTCTAAATGCTAGTTCCCTCCCTGGCTGTCACCATCCCAAACACATCTGGAAACTCTTATGCTCCGACTGTGACGCACAAAAGTTGCAATCACAAACACGCACATCAAGAGCCTTTTTTTTTTTTTTTTTTTTAAACACTCGACACATCATGCCTGAGACTGGGTGGGGGTTGGAGTGATTTTTCCATTTACAGTCTTAACAATTTGTCTCGTTTCAAAATTGCATTGTGGGTCTTTACGATTGACTCATCAGACTTTTGATGTCACTTCCTTTTTTACTGATACATCATTCCAGTTAATGGCACTTACATTCAATGGGAATGTCACAGTAAAACTAGGGCTGTCAAAGTTAAAGCATTAATTATGGAGATTTGTTTAAATTTGATAACGCACTAAAATTAATTTACTCAGTGAACTCAGTTGTACGTACTTCCTGTGGCAGCTGACCTCTGCTCACTTTGCGACCAAACTTGGAGAGTCACTGGCGCAAGATTTTTACATAGTTTTACTTTAAAAAGTCGCTCGACGGCTCATTAGAGAAATCGATAATAATATGCGCACTATGCAAAGCTAATTTAAAATACCATATTAGCTGTACATCTTTGGTGTATCGTTCGACAGTTGTTATTCTTATTCAAAGATCAAAAAAATTTGATTAGATTAGAACAGCCCTTGAATAGAAATATACTTTAAAAAAATTGTTTCCACATTAAATCCAAGATTTTACTCAAGTAGATATCTGTTCCAAGCTTCGTAAAAAAAAATCGGGGTTAAACAATCCGATTAATCGCGATCAATTAGGGAACATTTTGCGATGAATTAGTTAAAACATTTGAATCGCTTGACAGCACTAATTAAAACTCATACGGACATGCTTTGTATCCATTGAGTCATGACAATCTTATATTCTCACACCAACGTCTTGAACACATCTGCAGCACGCACAGTTTGAAAACGTTCATATGGCTGTACTCACCTGTTGTCCCCACAAGCCTCAACAGCACCTCTGTCTCGGTGACTCTAAATCCATGAATTTTCAAAAGGCACCTTCAGTTTTCAAAGAGTTCCTTCTACTAGTTTCTGAAATGTCTAAATCCCTCTCAGCTCTGCTCGCTCCAGCCTTGCTTCATTCCTGCTCCAGATTGTGGGAGTGCCGGACTTTTCCCTGGCCAAGCCTTTTCCTCTTCTTCTTCCCCTCCTTTTCCTCCCCTCCCGTCTCTTTTCCTCTCCTCCACAAAGCCTCTCCTCTCTCAGCAGCATTCCTGCCGGCCGCCGGCCGAGCTGTGATGTCATAGCGCACGAGCGTGCGTGCGTGCGTGCGCGCTAACTTCTCCAGATGCCCTCACGCACAAAGATGCCTTCTGTGCAGACGGGCCTTGCAAACATCCATCCTCCCTACTGCTGCCCGCTCCTCCCTTCCTGTCTGACAGCAGGCCCCTCCTACTTTGTACTGATGAACAGATGACGAGTGAAGAAAGGTGGAGGAGATGATATGAGGGTAATGGTATTTTATGTCGTTGTTGTCATTTTAGGCCCGTTGACTCAGTCCCATAAAAGATTTAGAGGGATGTTTCATGTTTCCCGTAGTCACTTTTTTTTAATTAAAACTCTAATGAAATACACCCTTGGTGCCTCATCCCTCTATTAAAGCTGCTAAACCTTCATTTAAGCTTTAAGGGAGGATGGGAGAATGGGAGGGGACTCATGTGGATAAGAATTTAATAATAAGACTTTTTCCATGTGGCTTTAAGATGGTGTATGACATCCTGGCTCAGAGGGACTTCCACCTTGACAAGAATGAACCATTTCTGAAGATTGAGCGATTCAACACAGCTATGAATCCCATTTTTACAGGCATCGCTCCCCACATGACGTCATGCGTGTTTGTGTTGCCTGTGTTTGGTAACAGGACCACAACGAGGGAAACCAGAGAGACAGAGTCAGGGCTCACTTTCTCTGCTGCTTACAAGCTGGACCAGCTCAACGTGGAAACACTTTCCTTGAACTAAAAATTTTCCTTGGACAAAAGAGCGTTGGCCTTACAGGACATCAAATATACTGCTACAAGTCAGGCACAGAAATCGTGTATTGGCTTGGTAGTTGGTAGCAATAGCGATGCCAGCTATGTACCATAAATGTGGGCAACGATTTTAAGACAAACACAACATAGAGCAACATTTGTAAACAATTATTATTGCCGGACAGAAGTGTGTATAGCTACACTCCATACAAGTTCCCGTGTTGAACTACTGCTACAGGTTTTCCCACATTGCATTAAATGGGAAGTCAACCCAAACATATTTTTTTCAAGAATATGTTCTATGCAGGCCCACTAGTTGAAACAAGGCATTCTAATAAATATTACGTTTGTGGAATAAGAGTTAATCCATACGTTTTTAGCCATCTCTGGGGTGGCCATTTTGTCACTTCTGTCGACTGAAAATGACATCACAACTGCTCAGGACTCAGGTGACGACCAGTCACGGCTGACCTGTTTTCTGAAGCTGAGCTATGATTGGTCGTTATCCGAGCCCTGAGGGTGTGTGATGTCATTTTCAGTCAACGGAAATGACAAAATGGCCGCACCCAGAGATGGCTAAAAACAGGTGGATTTTGTTGCTTTACTCATATTCCACAAACACAATATTAATCAGAATGCTGTGTTTCAACTAGTGGGCCTGCATAGAACACATTCTTAAAAAATATGTTTGGATTGACTTCCGCTTCAAACACATTTTAATATTCAAATCCCTGTACATTAAATACGAAAAAAAAAAAAATCCTGCTGAAGCTGCTGTAGCGCCGATATCGTCGCTGTCCGATGAAAAAGACTTATGTCCAATTTAGGGGAAAAAAAATCACGTTAATGCGATGTCTGTAACACCATTCACGTAAAAATAAGAAAATTGAAAAAAAAAGGGACATACGTTTTTTTCACAGGACGGCAATGATATGTCTCCACATAAAAAAAAAAAAAAAAATCCAACGAGCCAACGTGAGCTGTGCTACTCCAACCGAATCCTTCCACTTTTTTTGCCTTTGAAGCGCACCTTTTTCTGAGTTTTCTGAGCAGGCTAAAAATAAGCTAGCCAGAAAATGGGACATTCACGTAATTATTGTATCTGCAATAGAGGCCGGAGTCCAATCTCCGGATAGGATGTTAAACGCACTGCTGATGGTGAGTGGATTTGAAACGAGACGGGTAAATGCTAATGACTGCAGACAAGCAGTAAAAGAAGGCAACAGGAGCACATGTGATGTTTTATGCATGTGCGTGTTTGTGCAACTGGGTCAGTGCTAACGGGTCAATAGAGAGCAGCGCCCTGAGCAGTCTTGTGTCATGGAAGTTGGTCATGATTGATCGGAAACACCAACTGACACGCTTAAAATTTCAGCAACTGCAAGGATTGTTTTGGTTGAGGTGAGACTTGAATTTGATACTTCAAAGCTGGTCGAGCACTTTTGGAGTTTTCATCTCTTTTTTATCTGGCAGTCCAACCTTTCTTCACTATCACATTTTTTCAATGCCCGTTTAAAGAGACAAGTAGAGTTGGACTCAAATATATTTATCGTGAGCTGCATCATTCACGGACAATAAAAGGCCTGTTCCAAACAATACAACGCAATCACACTTCAACTCTTTGAATAGGGCCATAGAAAGAAATCATTTTTGTTGTGATGAGGACAATAAAAGCTTTTCAAGGTTTTGCATGGATTGGAAAACATCCTATCACGGATCGCATGTACTCCAAACAGGAAACCTCTGCTAACTTGTACCCACGGATATGGCCCCCTAACATAGGAAATGCACCAAAAACAAAAGGCCACCTGCACTAACATACACAAATAATGCGCTGTCAGGCTCCACTTTATCAGGACACCCCAAAATAAACCACAAGGAAGCCTCATTTTTGGATTTATGAAATGCATCCATTATATACATTATCTGCATACGTGTATTGGGACGCTTAATAGCGAAAAATCACACCTTCCAAAAACTAAGATATTAGAGTATGACTGTTAAACACTGTTCAAAGTCACATTCATTCAGAAGAACATTTCGCATCGACGAGACTTGGATTCATTTTGACAGATGCAGTGGAAATTAAAAATAATGGACAAAAATACCCCGTTATATAACTATGGCTACGTTCACACTGCTGGGCACGTTACTAAACCGGTACTAAAAAACAAGTTTGCAGATTCATGGACGATTAGTAGTCTGCCTCCCAAAGCACTCTCCCCTGCCCTTGCGGAGCGCATACCGGGCTTTTGATAACTTTTTAGTCCGGCGTGTACGGATGAGTGATCGTACCGCAGTTGCTTCGCATACATATCCAATTTTTATCCGCGTGTGAAAGAGGCCAATGTGTGGCATTAAAGAAGAGCATTTCATGTCCCACATCGTCCGTTCGAGAACCATATTTCTACATCCACATAACCGCCAAAATAGGTTGATATATGGACGTTAAACCGACCGAGACGAATAATATGAAATAAAGTCAAAAGACTGTTGGAAATAAATGATGACCCATTTCATGTAAGTTATTAATCTAAATCCGTACTTCTGACCGTCTTTAGGCCTGCAGTGAAGGCTTTGAAGTCCCTGACGGCACGCCACTGATGATAACTAATATTAAACATTGTTGTTTGATGAAACTTTGGCATCCCACACATACCTCAGGGAAGTATCAACACACAATAAGAGGAACCAACGTCTATTGTTCATCTGTCCGACTCAGCGCCCTGCATATCGCAGAAAGAAACAACAAATGTAATTTCAGTTTGCCACTGCCGGAGGCTACAAGAGCAGCCCACAAATAAATTCTGTTGGATTTCTGGATTGTGTGACGGAGGAATGCACCGAACTCATGGCTCGCTGTTTGTGTCTCTTGCAACACAACCCAGGCACCCCCCAGAAGACCCCTTGGTGAAACAACAACAAAGGGTCCAACATGCAGGCACGGACTGCGACTCTCCAGGCTGAATACTAATGGTACTCTAGAACACTCCAAGCGATGGAGTGCTCTTTTCGAGCGGAGAGGTCTGTAGTCACACAGTGTGACCAGTTGTTTACATTGGCTCTGCAAGCACTGGACAGAGATACAGCGTAATGACACGCCCAATGAACACAGGAATAACTGGGACACAACAAAGTTGAGGATAACCCTGAACAGGCGCATTATATAAATGATGTCTTGGACCGAGCAGAAGTACTCCCTTTCAAGCATTTTGCAGCTGGAGAATAATAATTTATATCGGGAACAAACTTCGCTAGCCTGCACAGTGACACTGTGTACTGTGTTTATTATTTATGATGTCGATCAGTGTCAACTGCTTCAGGAATGATAGCAAAATTAGATGTTGTAAACATCCTTAATAGGTAGCGCTTTAGTGAGTATACTGGCCACTGATCACAGACATGTAAATATTAGTAGTACTAATTCACTGATGTAGGGGTGGGAATATATATATATATATATATATATATATATATATATATATATATATATATATATATATATATCTGTATATCTGTATTTATTCTATTGTTATCACTAAGGGTAAGCATCAATACAGCAACATCAATGCAGAATAGTCGCTTCAAAAGCTGGAGAGGATAGTATTAAATTAAGTATTTTTTTCTAAATAATAATTTTGGATTTTTTATTTTAGTTAGTTTTTAATTTCTTTAATTAATTAAATATATATATATATATATATATATATATATATATATATTTTTTTTATTCATTTTCAGAGCGAGTTTTTTAGTTTTTATAAGCTTGAGTTTTTTCTTTTTCCCAAAATGCTTCGTTTTAGTTTCCTTTTTAATAGTTTTAGTACTAGTTTGTTTGTGGTTGTTTTTTGGGGGGAGGCGTATTTAAAAAAAAAAAAAAAAGAAAATCTCAAGAAGTGTTTTGCAGTTTAAAACTCAACGAAAAAATTGACTTTAAAAAGAACCATCCACAAATGAAATACAGGCAATGTATAACAGTACACAGATTTTGAAGTACAATAACTAAGATGGATCACAACCTTAATATCTTAAATGAAGCTAGATGGGTCTTAATCCATCCCATGTTTGCTAAGTTGACAACTAGATAGATGGATCGAAAGTGCTTGTGGTTTATTTCGCTGAAACTTAAACGTACTCATGTTGAAAGCACTTGTTACCTCGTGTCGCGTTCGGGGCTGAGTTAAGTGACAAAAGCCGGGAGGCCACAACAAACACGTCAACTCACCGCGTGCACGGCTCGCCGCCTAGACGCAAACGTCATCTGGTGGCGCTGTATTCATTGGCCGCCGCCAGATGATGTCACTCCTAGGCGACAGTGAAAAGGACCACAGCTTCCATCTTCCAGCAAACGTCCGCACAGTAATACAGACATAAAAGCATGTTTTTGTGAACGATAATAACCGTGGTGGCCCGTAGTTTCCGAGTTTATACTCCCATTACTGCTTCACTGAATGAGCAAGGTGAACAGACAGCCACTCTATCCCAACCATCAATGTTGATTCTACGACTAGCATCATTATTAGTCTCATTAGCTGTTTGACATCAGCCTAGTCTTAAATGAACTATTTGAGGCAGAGTGCTGCGAGATTAGATTAGTGACCGCAGGATAGCGGCTATGTTTGGACAGCTTAATGCACCTTCCAAAACACACCACAGGCAGCTCTTATCACCAGACAAGGTGGCGAATGCAGACATTTTAGACACCATAGCAAATAATAAAGGAATTGTGTACCTTAATTCGTGATTTAGCTTTATATTCAAAAGACCTTTAGACAGAAACGACGCTGTCAAATACTTCCTGTGTTTACGAAACGTTTTCACAAACTTCTCGAAAGAAAGCGATGATCAATAGCTTTTCGTTTTTCAGTCTAGAATTGGACGTAGAAGTCGTAGTTCAGTATGCTTAGCTGGAGAAGCGTTATAAGCTCATGTGCTGCAACGTCAGCAGTGTTTATTCAGTTAATTGGCCCCGCACTACCTTTTCTTTTTCCTCGGAGAGCATCCAGCATCGTGAAGTTCTTCAATGCAGACACTTTCAATTCCAATGAATTGACATTTTGAAAAGGAAGGAGAAATTGCCAACATACATTTGAGCCGTATCACTAGTCTTCTCGTTCGCCTCTAAAACGACTTATACAATGAAATATATCACAAATTAAATGTTTTAATATAGTTTCAATTTTGCTATAAAACAGTTCGATTGCAAATTCATGGATAAGACAACGATTATATTTTTAATTCAAATTTTGGGTTACATACTGGTGTTAGCTGTTACAGAAAAAAAAAAAAAAAGATTTTGGTAATTACCAATGCTGTTAATCTAGGTCATCTTTGTCATCTCAAACTTTACAATGGGTGGCGGTCCAATTCCATTTTCAGCATTTATATGAAAATGGTAAAGATGTCTTTTTAGGCTCCCAAACACAACGTCAAATCCAAATCTGTTTGTAGCTGTTTCCAGCTCAAACCATCCAAACCACTATAAGTACTGTCAACCGCAAAACAAAAGATGACAACATTGCTAATTGTTTGATTGCTGATATTCGAAAGTGCAATCTGACCTTTTCATCCATCCACAAAGTGCTCTTCTCTGGCCGGAAAGACACGACCCGATTCTTGCAAGGACCTCCCAATCTATCCATACTGTTTGACATCTTTCTTATAATAGTCCCAGGAAAACATGGTTAAACTTGTTCCCAGTGCTATCTTACTGCATGAAGTCACTTTGCTGTGGTGTACGCTGAGAGCAGCACTGTGCTAATCACCTGTCTATTTCAGGAAAGTAGCTCATAAGCCTGCAAATTTAGACAGAGGAAGGAGGCTTCACACAGGAAGAAAACACTTTGCCAGCCAACATGTCTGAGCTGCAGATTTATTTCCTATTTTATTTAAATAGAATTGTCTTTCCATCTGTCCGCTGCATTTGCAAAGACTTGTCATGGTTTTAAATTCTGGAAGAAAATAAAGAGATTTAAATGTAAAGTACCTCCAATCTCAACTATATCGGATATCCTGTATATGCGCATTGCCTAGATGAGCAAAGATAAGGTGATATTCCGTTGACAACACTCTGATACTTAACCCCATGACCCGGGAGCCTGACCTATTCTTAACCTCGGGCCAAGTCTAAATCCTAACCTGTGGCTAACGCGTGTGGGAAACTTACACAAAACATTAAGTTGCGTTTAGAATAACGAATGTGTGTGTAAATGAAGTAAGCAAACCTTTTGCAGACAAATGCATTAGAACAGTGTGCACATTCCGTTCCAAATTAAAACATAAAGAGGAATGTGTGATACATTTTTCCTTCATATACAGTATCGGGTTATTCCTTTTACATAGTGTGAAGAAAATGGAATATTGGGCTACTCCATAAAATAGCAGTGCCTGCAGTTTTCTTGATAAACTCGATAATGTGCAGCAATTCTCAGAAACATCTTCGAGCTTTTTTCACCTTGCACAATGCATGTTTGTTATTATAAAGATGTCAAGTTTTGCCGAAAACAATATTTCAGTTTAGCCCATGCCAGGTGACAGAGTTCATATGACGCAGTTTTATATTATATATAAATATATAGTCTTCAAGTGCGATTATGTGAGTAAGTTCTTGACTGCAGACCAAGCATTCCTGAAAGTATTTCACCAGCAAGAAACGCAACCGTCAGCATTTTAAGTAAAAGCTGCATCCTTGAAAATTGAGTGGGACATATTTTATGAAGGCACAACCTGACATATTCCAGGGAAAAAGTAGAAATGTACGTTTTTTATTTCATATGAATTTGTTTTTCTAATAACTGGTCCAGTCAATTTTTGTTTTAGTAATTGAAACTTCATGAGTGGTGACTCCCACAGTGGCCATCAAAAGTGACTGGTGAAAGGTCAGACTTGAGGTTGTTATTGTTTCCAGATGAGGTTTGATCTCACTGTTTTTTTTCTTAAATGTATGTCAACCCAAAGATTTTTTTTCCAAGAATATGTTCTATGCAGGCCTACTCGTTGAAACAAGGCATTCTGATTAATATTTCTTTTGTGGAATAAGAGTTCATCAATGGTTTTTAGTCTTCTCAGGGGGCGGCCATTTTGTCACTTCTGTCGACTGAAAATGACATCACAACTACCCAGGGCTCAGATAACAACCAATCATGGCTGCGCTTCAGAAAACAGGTGAGCTATGATTGGTCCTTACCAGAGCCCTGAGCAACTGTGATGTCATTTTCAGTCGACAGAAGTGACAAAATGGCCGCCCCTGAGATGGCTAAAAATGGGTAGATTTTGCTACTTACACTCATATTCCACAAACGCAATACTAATCAGAATGCCTTGTTTCACTTAGTAGGCCTGCATAGAACATATTCTTGACAAAGAAATGGTAGCGTTGACTTCCACTTTAATGATATCCTCGTCCACTGTATTTTCTCTCTAGGTTGTTCATTGTTTATGCATGCTTGTGTTTGCATTTTGCTTTGTGTCAAATCAATGACTGGCGCAGCACAGCACGCCAATTGCGGGTGGACAATAGCGGGTGCTGGGTGTCGTGTAACGGTGGATGTCACATGTTCAGCTTGCATTGTTTGATTTCCTTCATTCCTCTTGTTCTTTGCCTCAGTGGATCACAAATACCAAACCGCTGGACAAAATACCATTCTGCGAGCCAACTTTCCCTCACTATAAAATATGGGAGATTCATTTTTTGGGTGATGTGGCTTCTAAGGCAGATCTATTTGGTTTATATAAAAGTGCAGGAATTTTATTTCTTACATTTATGGACGTATTTACAGACAAGTCACCATTTCATCAAGACGCTATTTAACATTTTTTTGGACTTCATTATCAATTGAATAAAAAAATAATGTTGATGTTTGTAATCCATATCTCTTAGCCAATGTCAATTAAAATGATCAATTACGTGGCATTTTCTTCAAAGATATCCCTCTCCAATAAAATGTGTTTCAATACGATATATTCTAAAGTGGAACGAATCGATTTGGTTTGTTTTCACTCGACAAAATAAAGACGGTGAAATTCAAATGGCTCGACAGTTTTACAGACTCAACATGATGATTGTGTGGTTCCTCTTTATCTCTTGTGATGAATTGTGGTAAATATGGCAACCTGGAACAGGAAACTTTAAGGGGAAAAAAAAAAATGGAGACAACGTGACACTGACTCTTTAGAGAGCCACTGTACTTAAAATAGCAGCTCCTTCAAACACAGACCAAAAAAAAATCTAAGAAAATCACGTTCAAGCTTCAGTTTTTCCTGAGGGGCTCTCACATGATTTAAGCTATTTTTTTTCCCCCTCTCCTATTCATGTTCTCCGCTTGCGATCAGCTGACGGTACTTGTGTGAGCTCAGCCCCTCAGAGTCAAGTTGTAGTAGAAACCAACAAAGTGCATCAAGCCGGCAACATCAATGGCATTAAAATTGAATGCAATTCCTTCCTGGATGGCGGCCAGTGGCGGCACATCAACAGATGGGCCATTGAAAGGCCAGCGGGCTGTTAACGTCAACAACACTTGGAGCTGTGCCAGGCTGAACAGACTTCCTCCACCCCCCCCCCCCCCCCCCACCCGTTTTCCCTCACCCGTCCTGCTGGAGACTACACCCTTCTGACACCTGGGCCACCATTTATCTCTCATGTCCGCCCCGCTCATCCGTTCCCCTTCAGAACAATCTTTCACCCCCCCGACCTTCAGCCCTATCAACTACACAGCTGTTGTATAACCCATGATCATGCCGGTGTGAAGCTTTCTGGGAAGAGGGAGCGGTTTGGAAGGAAGAAGACAACATTGATAGCATTCTTGCTCCTCCTTGCACTTGGTGGTGCAGAGAGTGGCGGGACTCGAAACGTGAAATCGTTACCAGCCATTGTACCGCTAACTTTAGGGGTATTGTTGCTCACTCGGGTGCTACCTTATAGATATGAAGTAGATTTGAGATTTCAACCCAGAATCCCAAAACTGGGAGGCAGGCGTGCTTGCTCGGCATGGGCTGATTACCGGTTTGATGGTTTACCTTGGGTTTAAAAAGTCAAGGTTTCAATAACCACCATTAATGTCTCTATTATTTCCCTTTTTTTTTTTTTTTTTTTTGAGGGGGCGTCTAAGCAGGGCAAAAAATGAATGGCTGCTTGCAGGGTTGAGTAAACGAGCCACCTCGTTTAACCTGAAGTTAAAACCTCCCAATGAACTTTTTCCACGTACGGAGGAGGAGGGCGGGGAGAAAGACAAAGGAGACATTGCAAAAAAATTTTCTATGCGCACTGTCCTAAAAAAATGGTGCCAGTGGGTACTAGTTAGCCCCAAGGACAAAATGAGTAGTCCACTGGTCTAGCCCACCAGTGATGGGACAATGTGACTTACTAAGAAGAATTACAAGAGAAGAAGAATGTTATTGATTTAAACGTAACAATGGTGCGTGTTTCTTCTGCGCCATACATTCTATATTTTGTTCAGGAATAAAATAGAGTGTGTTCAATGGGGAATAAATGCTCTATTTATTCACCCAAATGTCTCCAAAAAGGTCATTTTAGAGCTGTCATTTTAATACCGTGATACTTTTGCTTACGGTTATCATACAATCAGAATGTACAGAAATTGTCCAGTGCTTACTAATGAAAAGTGCAACCACGATAATAAAAAGCTTTTGGATGTACAATTCTTCTGAATGCAAACACAACTGACATAAATTTGCAACCAATACCCACTTTACTGCCAGATTGGAAACTTCCAGAATGACAAGCCAGCTTTGGATCATTTCATTCAACAAAATGAATGATGACACTACATTGCACACACAAAAGACATCCTGTCACATGCAGTCACAACCAGTCTCTTAACTGTGTCTTGTGCGAGTTGATGAAATGTGGGTTAAGGTCATTGCGAATGTAGGTTAAAGTGATGTGTGTGTGTGTGTGTGTTTGCAGGGTGGGGGGGGGGTGGGGGTGTTCATTTTCAAATGGTAATCAAAAATGAAACATTGAAAGATTATTTTTGCTGTAATGAATAAAATGCCTGTTTTTTTTGTTTGTTTTTAAAAAAAAATATTTTAATGTCAAGCTCAGATGAAAAGGAGCACAAAGACCGCAGTGAGGATTCTGGTCCATTGACCTCGTACTGCTCTCAAGGGCTGCGGTATCCAGTGTCCTTCGCAAATAAAAAGCCAATCAACGTCATTGGAAGCTCGTTCTGTTCGACACGCACATTTGTGTGCTCATAGTCTAGCACTGCCCAGGTGTTCATGTTGAAACACTTCCACTGTAGCACAGCTACAGTCCAGGCTTTGGTGGCATTCGCTCAGAGTGGAGGACACATGTAAGAGGAAAACAATGACCGGGATTCGGCGACAAGAGACGGAACGCTTACCTACTGGCCGTGACCTCTTCTTTATCCTTTGTCTTGTTTTGTTTCACTAATGCTACACAACGTGATAGAAAAGTCGAACGTTTAGTCCTTCAGTCCAGGTTGTTGGACTCCCCCGTCCAGCACTAACAGTCAGTGGCACGCGCCGGTTTTGAGCATCGGGCTGTTCACTGTTGTTGTGCTCTTCTCCTGCTCGCTCAACCTCCCTCTGCTGCACCCCCACCTCCATTCTCTCTCTGTCCCTCTCTGTCTCTCTCTCTTTCTCTCTCTCTCGCTCTCTCGGCACGCGTGCTGAATAATGCATTTGGCGGGAGTGTGTTCGGAGCCCTTCCAGAGACAATCAGAGCGCCAGCGGCCGGCCGGCCGGCACAATGGGGGCCGACCCCGAGCGGATCAGGTTGCCTCTGTTTAGAAGGTCGTTTCATTTATTCAGTTGCACAACCAGTTCTGGACTGGGGGGTAGCTAGTCATTCGGGGGCCCGAGTAAACCCGGTCGGTGCGGGCCTCCACATCAAAGTGCATCAAAATGCATTTCCGAAAGATTGGGCGTAAAACTCATTTTTGACTTTGACATTTTTGACTTTTGACTACGACTTTGCTCGTGAAAGTCGGCCGAAGTTTTCAGTCGGAATCGCTAACGGGCGCTCCGGATTAGAGCCGAAATGGGCAAGACGAGATCGGTCTAACAAAAAAACAGTTTTTAATTAATTTTATTTTTTTCCCGTAGAAAAATTGTTATACGGAGTACACAATTTGAAATGATCAAAAAACGTATAAAATACGGGGAAAAGGTACAAGTTGACAGGTATGGTTAACAGTATGGCTAAATTACATAATGGCCACCAAGTTTCACCTCACACGATCTGGCAGTGTGGCTGGGCAATGATCCATCATTTTCAGTTGACAGCATCAAAGCCAAATGGTAAGCAGAGCTGCAGTGATAGCATCACAGATTGGCGTTAGCTAACAGTGTTGCCAACAATCGTTTCTAAAAGCCGGCAAGCTGGGAGCCGTACGTTATTTGTTATTTGTAACGCGTCAGCTGCACGGACCACATGTATTGTTTTACAAAGTCGAAATCGATTGCTTGGTGATGAAGTGCTGCCTCCATGAGTGAAAATACAACAGAATCTTCATGCAATCTGCATTATGTGGTGGGATATTAAATTGAGTCGTGGTGTTTTCAGCGACGGGTGAACATTTGCTTTGGTTGTAGTTTCTGAGTGTCCCAACGTCTCCAATAATACCACAAAAGTTGCTTTTTTGAAAAATAGTCACTCTGGGGTTGGAAAAGTTGCAAAATATAGCAAGAAAGCTGGAAACACTGAGTAGCGCTTGCTTCGTTGTCATGCGGGATCCCGTTCATTATGGCTACAAAAGCTCTGCTCGGCATTGGCCAAGCCTTACGGGCGGCGGGGTGAGCTCATTTGTATGAGACAGCTCGCTTAACAAGTTACATATTGCAGATAAACGAGTGAAGTATTTCATTATTACATGCAAAGGAACGCATACACTCACCATGGCAGTGTGAGGATATCCGCTCGGCATCTCGACCTGATGTCCATTTGTTGTCGTCCCGATAACCCCGTAACCTATAATAAAAAATAAAAACGAATGTATATACTGCAAAGCATATATACAGTATAAGTATGACATAATAATTTATGACATAGTTGTCACATTAACTAATCTATATATTTTGGTAGCAAAATGTGGGAGCACTGGCGGAGTTAGGATTTTTTTATCTTGGGGGGGGGCCAGGTGGGGGGCAAGAATTTTTTTTTTTTTTTTTTTTTACAAACCCAAAATGTTCTTCAGAAAACGCTGATAAACATTCGTTATATGTTCCCTACGGGTCACGGGGGCAAATGTGGAAAAAATAAAATGAAAATACCAAAAAGTCAATTATCTGGCATGGCACACGGGGGTGCCCAAGCATATTTCAGACCACCACCACTAGCTCTGCCAACGTGTGGGAGAATTCCAAAATCTATTATCCATCTATACAAAGCAGCATTGTGGCACTCCTTGGAAGTTTTGCTATTTGGTCATGGTTGGAGTATCTTCGAAAGAGAAAACTTCCGGCTTCCCCGATTGTTGCTCAGAAGGAATGTCCGTACACCTGTAATGAATAATAACCTACTTTGTGAATGCCTATTCTGTTCCAGAAGTAAGGTTTCAAAATGACTCACTTGACCAATCCTAATTCCCTGAAATCATTTTCTTTCATGTGCTTCCATTAAAGCAGATGTGGCCTGAAGAAATACAGCACTGCTTTTACACCTACATGCTGCAAACATGAGCAATATCATAGGGTGGTGTAAAAATGAGCAGATAGTCAGATGCTCAGTGCTACATTGTCATCGTCCCAAGATCATTCGATTATCGTGTTTATCATCACACAGCCAGGGATTGAACGTACGTGTGGCCTAGTTCCGGTTGTCATGGTGTCTCCGATATGATGACTTGTCATATCCTGCCATTATGTCGTGTCTGTGTCTGTCATGTGCTGTCTGTGTCATGTTTGTGCCGGAGTCTTACTCCACTACACATTTCCACTTTAATCTGAATTATTGGATTAGAAAAAAACTGCAGAATAATCCAATTTGCTTTCTCTTCATGCTAGCTCTCTTTCTCCTAATTTCTCTTCCTTGTTACTTACCTGCCCGACCATGTTTGGTGCAGATTACAGTAAGATCCTAAGAGGTTTCGGCTATTCTTTTTATGTGTGTTTACAGAATAAATTGCAGCCAAAATATTCAGTCGGGTTTCCACTACGGATACTTCTGGTGTATTGACATTTTTGAAATTGGTACCTCTTTGTATAGTTTCCTACCTAAAGAACAAAAGTTGTAACACACAATGGATATTTCATTTTCATGTAATATTGATCAACTGAACCATTTTTTGTCTTAAATCATATATGACTTGTGAGATGTTTTAACACAAATGTGAAGTCCGGGGCATACACAGGCCACAACATTAGGCACACACTTATCAACTGGTACGGTGTGTATATATATATATATATATATATATATATATATATATATATATATATATATTATACACTTTATTTAAAAAATACTGCTATTAAAAGTTTTTTTTCTTTTTTTACACTAACAAGATGTTAATTTAACACATTTATTATGGAAGTTTTTCGGTTAAAGCTTCTGTATTCCCTACAACAAATATGGCTGTAATTTTGTGAGAAAAGGGATAGCGTTACGAGTAAAATGCTATTCTATGATGATAAGGAATAGTAGTTCTTCTTGAAAAATAAAAAGGATTCTCCATAGTATTGCCCTTTTTATTCATCAAACTGTTCCTTCCCTTCATGATCGTTTTTCATTTCAGCGTGGCCCCAATAGGCCCACTCGCGTGTGCCTCTTGTGCTGCGGCCGGAGCAAGTGCACTTGTTAGTGGCAGCTGGTATTATCGGAAGACATAAGGGTGCAGTGAGGAGAGCTTGTGATCCTTTTTCGCCAGCAGCCAATGAAACGGTGAATGTTAAATAGAGAGACAGAGGGAAGGAACAACAAGCAAGAGACAGCAGGGGCTGAACTGGAGAAACTCAGCTTTATTTGTCCAAAGATAGTGAGAGGATACAAACGTCAGAGAAAGAGGTGGGGAGGATGTGATAGTGAGACTGAAGAATCATAGAGAGAAAGAGAGATGTGAACAATAGAAAATGGCTCCATTTTTTTTTTTTTTTTTTTTTTTAATGAACAGTCCATACAACCATGAGGGCAGGCAGAGGGGAAGAAAGGGCGCTCCCTAGAGAGCTAAAGTAGAACTTCAACGAGTGGCAGCGGGGCTGCGAGCTCAACAATGAGCAAAACCAGACAGGCAAACTGCTCATCAACTCAACCCTCCATTTTTTTTTTTTTTTTGGGGGCCCAAGGAATCTTGGATATCATCATTGTATTTCCTATTTTTGGTGCTTCCTGACGACAAACTCTCTGCACAATCTCCACAGTTTCGGAAGACAATCTCTAAATATGCGGCGATGCTGAAGTGGGTTAACACTAATCTAGTGTGTTTGCTGTAAATGATGATTTCATCACCAGGTAGCACAATCGAAACCGGTCAGATTGTTTTCAATCTTCATATCCACTGTCAATAGAACTTGTCCTCATTTGGGGCGACTTTGAGCTGGAGCCCATCGGGGCAAGAAGTGAGATACATCACGGACTGGTTGCCATCCAATCGCATGAATGTCGACTTTTTATACTGACTAAAATGGTTGCATCTTCTACCACTTGAATTGCATTTTTCAGTGGTTGCCAGAATATTTCATCTTAAAAACTTTGGCGGTCTGCGTGAGAGGGAAATTAAACGCTTGCTTAGCATGCAGTTAATGGGCCACCATGCACATCTATTTGAGACGGTTAGTTTGGGATCCCGCCCTCTGCAAAGTGTTTCAACATCCTCGCATGCCTTCGGGAGTCAGCGTGACACATCTGCAGATGGAATTAGCTGTTAGGAGGAGTTCACATGAGCTTGTGGGAACAAAACAATAGTTGGGTGTGTTTCAAATGTGAGCTTTGGAAGCTAAGTCGAACGAGGAATAGAACGGTTTTGTCACGTTGCATCATAGGAGAGAAAAACGTCTATACTAGTGAGCTGTAGTGTACTATAGATGTGAAAAATAAAGTAATTTCTGGATAGAGACTTCGCTATTTACATTCTTTTACCTACACGGGAACCTCGAGACAAGGCGTGCTATTGGCCGGCCTCCCAGCACAAGTGGCCAATCACATTAAATAGAGCATGTTTACTTTAAGGCAAACTACTATTCAGCTATAACAGGTCCATTTAGAAAAGGGAAGAAATGTAGAATTGATCATATCTCTTCACATCATTTTAATCATGTATGTTTCATTCTAAGATGATGATCAAATGTATTTGATTATGGGGGACATATTAAAAGGTGGCAGGGTACTCGACTGCGGTTACACACCTGAGCCACAAAAGCACCACGAAACGTAATCTGAGAATTTGATTCTTTTGGATCCTTAAACTGTCTGTCAGCCATTTCCTCTTATAGTGGCCATTAACTGACTTTACTGCAGAGAGTACCTGCATGGCCTCCGTTATGGCTAAGGCATTTATTAGGGATTAGACCTTTATTTATATGAGTGCATTTATATATTTCCATACTTTAAAAAAAATTGGAATAATATACATGTTCATTTCGCAAATTACATGATCATTCTTTTCTTTTAGCTTGGTCGAAATGTTTGCTCTGGAATGTTCCAAGATGCTTTGAACTCAGCTTCACTGATGTCTTCTGCGCAGGCAGAATGTGTGATGGTAAAAATGACACACATGGCAGTATTAGGTACATAAAAACGGAATCCATCTACACTGATTTTTTTTTGGTTGAATTTACTCAATTTTGTTTTGTGAAATCAACTGGATCCTGATACATATTTTAATGAATTAGATATATAGTCTACTCAATACAATAGTAGATCATTAATTAACATCTACATTTAATTAGGTGTATCGTCTACTTAAAAATGTAGCTGGATCCAGATGCATTTGACAAAATAAAATCGAGTCAATTCAACACCATTTTTTTTTTTTGTGTCGCGTCACGACATCGTTGTTCCTGAGGGGCCGAAAAAGGAGGTGCGTTTATAAGGTGTGTTTTTTATTGAGGTTGACTAAGCCCAAAGCAATTAATCGATGCTTTTGTGGAGGCCACTATTTGAGGAAATGTGCTTTGCAGACACTTTGCCTGCAACATTATTGCTCTCGCATTGACATATTCGATGAATTCATTAGCCCTGAACAGGATGCGGATGATTGCTGCTTTTGGAAGCTCTGCTGGCCTCCGACCAAGAAAATGAGCTGTACTCTGTCCCGTATATGAAAAGATGCTAACCAGGCCGCATTATTGTAGCACCCTTGTTAAAGAGGGGCCTGGTAGGAGAGCGTAGCAAGAGCTGACAGTGTTGTGGTGGTCCTCTGAAGCACTGGGCGACAACCACAATGACATTAAAAGCTGTCTTTCGCAATACCGGCGGTTGCCTAGCCATCCATTTTCTATATTGTTTGTCCTCATTATATGTTGCGACCAACGGGCGCCTATCGCAGCTGACTTTGGGCTGGGTAAATCTCGGTCGCCTTTCGGTCACAGGGCACATATAGACAAAGTCATTTGAACTCACATTCGCACCTATGGACAATTTAGAGTCTTCAATTAACGAACATCCATGTTTGTGCTACAACCTGTGATGGAGACATGCTAACCACTATAACACGGTAAAGATGGTTGGCAATTAATATTAATCTTTGGGGGAATACTTTTCGCTGTCACTGGTGGGGTTTCTTCATGGCCAATGTGTTTTGTGGTATCAGATACGCTGAGAGAGAGAAACGGCTGCACAATTCCGAAGGTGTTTCATGGCTTCTTATTGGCGGCTGAGTTAGGAAGCGATTGAATGGGAGGAAATGACTTCATCGGTGGAATAGCTCAAGTTGATGGAAAGAATAAGAAACAAGAGGGTAAACCTCACTTTTTCATTGAAAGAACCACCCCGAAAATTCTCTGGGCTTTGTTTTCCCAAAACAAAAAAAAACAAAAAAACAGTTCAGATAAAAGCAAACTAAAATAAAAGTGAAATAGAAAGTGTAATCGTTGAGTTGTTTTGTTATGACTATTCAGGTGGAAGAATAATAGAGGCACATGAAGAAACCAAGGCAACAAGGATCCTCCCCCTCTTCCCCGGTAAGACACACACCTCCACACAACTCGTGTGTGTGTGTGTGTGTGTGTGTGCGTGTGTTTGCTTGGGTGAAAGGAATTTACAGGACAAGAAAGTAAGAAAACCAGAGTGATATATAACTATTATCTTATTATTTGAAGCTGATTGTGTGGTTCTATAGTGTCTGCTTGGAAACACGCTAAGCTAACCGTCTGTGAAACCGCGGCGAGGATCGCCGATTGGAGCCTCGCTCGGCAAACAAAACACGGATGCTTCTCCATCTCTCTGTCTTTGTTTGCCGTGACTGTCGCGGCATTATAACAGATGGGTTCCTGCTGATTGGTTTGAATTTGTTGAACTAAACTGTCAGGGGGTCAGAGCCGGCGTGTTGGCACAAAGGATGAAAAAAAAAAAAAAAAAGCAGAAAATGCGCGGCCGAATGAAGGCGTAACGTGCGCGCGCGTGCGTGAGTGCGGCAACCGCTCAGAGTCCGGACAGGAAGGAGCTTCGGTTAGTAACCAACCAAAGGCGGAGGGAAAAGAGGGGTGTTGTGGGTAATCATAAAAAGGAGGCAGAAGATTCAGTCACATGACTATGCAGCACTTGCAGCGTTTCCTCTTGTCTGTACCTGTGGCAGGGGTGAGACCGGGAGGCGGGGCTTTGTTGGCCTCGGGGTTTGGCGGGGGCGAGGCGGCGCTGTCGGCCTCGCGGCCGTCCGACGAGAGTTCCGTGCTGACGGCCTCGGACGTGACCGGCCGGCCCGACACGAGGTCGGCCGCCGTGCCGTCGACGATGGACAGGTCGGTCACCGTCTTCTCCCTCAGGGACTTCTCGTCGTCTTCGTCGATCAGCACCACCTCGGCCTTGACGGCGCCGTCGAAGCCCAGCAGCCGCCGGCTCTCGCTGGTGTCTTCCAGGTCCTGGTAGCCCAGGAACACCATGGTGACCGGGTGCTCGGCGCTGGCTCGGGGCACGCAGCCCGCCTCTGGCCCCGGCTGGGCTGACGGGCCGGGCTGAGTCACGATAGGAGCCGAGGATGGGGGCATCACGCCGAGCCGAGTCTCCCTCTGCAGGGTGACCTGGGCGGGCGGGCTGGATGGGATGGAGGGCGGGGCGCAGGACGGCGGGGACAGATCGTCCGCAGCCGCCGGCGAGACGTAGGCGGCGGGGGCGACCGACACCCGACCCCTCCTTTCGTCTCCCCCTTCCCCGGGTCGAGCCGCTCTCTGGATCAGCTGCTCCACCTGCGAGGAGCTCCACCCGTTCTCCACCGAGGTGGTGGACACGCCCCCGGAGCTCGTGACTTCGTAGACGACTTTCCTGCCGTCGTCGTAGACCTTGACGCCGCGCGTGCCCGCTTCAGAGGGGTTCACGCGGTTCGCTGACAGGACGCGCTGTTCGCCCGTCTGAGGGTCATGCTGCACGTTGATCTCCATGGCAAACATTGCTGTTAGAAAAGGGGGGGGGGGGGTGGGGTAATGCAGAAGGGAGTGGAGGGTGTGAAGGGAGAGTGAAGGGGGTGGAGAAGGTGGAAGGAGTGAAGCGTGAAGACAATGCTTAGCCTGAAAGACAACATTAAGACCACTGAGTCGATACAAAAGTGTTAAATATTTTACTTTTACAAAGAGGGGTACACACAAAGCGATGATCTAGCCCTCTTACATTTGATCGGATTAGTGCGGGGTGTGTTAAGAGGGATTTTTATTCTCCCCAATCTGCTGGAAAACTGCTGAAGCAGACGTAAATGTTGAACCGGTTCAATATTTCCGATTGCAAATCTTTCCGCAAGACTTTGGCCGAGCCACCGACTCGGTGATTGTTCCATGAATTGGAATGTTAGCCAATGATAAAGACCAATCCTGGCTCAGGTGAGCTCCGATTGGTCGCTACCTGAGCCCCGAGCAACTGTGATGTCATTTGCAGTCGACAGAAGTGACAAAATGGCCGCCCCCGGAGATGGCGAAAAACGGGTGGATTTTGCTGCTTAACTCATATTCCACAAACGCAATATTAATTGAAATGCCATATTTAGACTAGTGAGACTGCATATAAAAATATATGTTTGGGTTGACTTCTTTAAAATGTTACCTCAGAATCTCTCATGTAACTAATTCAGGTAAGTATTAGATGGAAAGGCAGGCTATTTGTCAATCAGTACGGTTGATTTAAAATACACCATAAGGACAAAGGACATTTGAATTACACCTACAAGAGGGGAAAATGGGAGAAAAGATGAAGCTACTACCTCGTTTAACTAGAAAAACATCAATGGTTAAAGTTTGTTCGATGGGGTTGAGGTCAGGGCTCCCAAATTATTCCTTTTTGGATGTTGCGTTGAGCGCTGGGCACCAGTCATGCATGATTTCCCCAAACTGTCGGAAGTTTCACCCCACTCTTGAATCGCCCAAAAATTGTAGCCCCTCTTTTGTTAAACAACGCAATAACAACAACAAAAAACGACGAGTTGATCAATTTAATCAGAATGATTCAGGTTATCTATTACATTTGGGCAATTTGTATTATTTCATGATGACTCAAATATTTACCCTGCTACACCAAATGTTGATCTATTTCTTCTGATCATATAATTAAACACTTGTAAGGTAACCTTGATTAATTAATTTAACAACAATACATGTTTTTCTTCCTCCTTAAGATCACAGACCACCATATGCCCTCCTCCTGCACATTTTTGTGAATCGGAATCGATCTATCATTTACAGAGAATTTTTGAGGAAAAAATTCCAGTCCAGACACCAGTCCACAAAGTTAAATCTTTGTCGTGTAATGCTACAAAAAACAAAAAAACAAAAAAGGCAATAAAAACATGACTTTCTTTGGCGTGGCTAGTTAAGCTCGTGCCAAAAAAGACCGATGATGACAAATGATAAGTAGCCACTGCATCGTCAAAGTCTTAAGGAATGAGAAAAAGGTGTCACCTACTGAGCTTGTATTTCAATGTCCGTGCCGTGCCGTTCCAAGGTTTGATTTGCCATCTCGTGATGTGTGACTTTAATAAGCATGTATACTTCACTACTAACCTGTCTGTCTTTGTGCTCTGCGTGTGTCTAATCCAACTTGGCCGCGTCCCAAACCCCCGATGCCCTTTCATCCTCCCTCACCGAACCACCTCCCTCCCTTGCTCTCCTCTCCTCTCCTCTCCTCTCCTCTCCCCTCGTCATCCTCTCCATCCGTACCTGGTCTGGGCGCCGACTTCTCTCCAGGCGCAGGTGGGCTGCTCCGGGGCTGCGTGGCCGGGACGAGCTGCTGGGGATGATGGTCGGCGCCGCCCGAGAGAGGAGCGGACGTGCAGCCGCTGGCCTCCACTGAGCACCAGCACAAAGGGGAGGGGGTAGGAGGGGGTGGGGGGGGGAGAGCGCAAAAGACTGTCAGTGATGTTGGAGGCAGAGAGTGACACGCGCACACAACGCGGGGTACACAAATAAACAAGTTATGAAGTAACTGCCCCACACGCACGCCGTCAAACTGTTCTCGTCTCGCTTCTGTGTCCACGGCAACTGTAGCACCCCAGAGGTTCAAGTGCTTATGCGGCAAAAGCGTGCGTGCGTGCGTGCGTCCGTCGCTGCTTTGCGTGTGCATTTGTGCGTTTTTTTGCGTGCGTGCGTTGTGATGGGAAGAACAAAGCGGCGGGGGCTTAGAGGGCTTTTAGGGAGAATAGTGGGGGGGATAAAGCCAGCGACTGCAGGCTGCAGCGTCATGGCCTTGTGTGAGTGTGAGCGTCAATAGTCTTGCTGAGCATGGTGTGTGTGTGTGTGTGTGTGTACGTGTGCGTGTGCGTTTTAGTGCTAGTGCGCAGTGTAAGTATACTGTATGTCTATGTGCTCTGTCGCTGGCAATCCGAGTGTGTGTTTGAAGGTTCATGGGCGCTCTTTGGCCCGAATCGCTCCTGCCTCAGCGAGATTATTATCCAAACAAACACACACGCGCACACACATTTGGAAACAACAGTGGCTGACTCCCTTGGGAAGAACGACCATACTATTATGGTGACTTTGCGTATATAATGTGTACAGTTGAACCTCGCTTTTATGGACCATCAGGGGAAGGTGTCGGCCATAAAAGCCGATTGTCTGTTAAATTGAAGCAGACTTTTGTCGTGGCATAAAACCGCCCAATACGTTATGGAATTGTTGTGTAATTTTGTATTTTGCACACTAAAAACGCTCAGGACAGCATTCAACTGTAAATAACTGTTAAAAATGTTGAAACTGTTAGAAGAGTTGTAAAGTTTATCCA
The DNA here is from genome assembly GCF_054856515.1 of Filicampus tigris. Taxonomy (NCBI): domain Eukaryota; kingdom Metazoa; phylum Chordata; class Actinopteri; order Syngnathiformes; family Syngnathidae; genus Filicampus; species Filicampus tigris. The sequence continues at coordinate 16,391,268 of NC_141231.1, forward strand.
AACTTGCATCACTGGTGCTTTGGGGTGATAATGGCATGCAGCTGGTCACTTTTAAAAGTGCTTTGCGGTTAGCGCGCTACCTTTTGCCATAGAGAAGGGCATGCCAAAAAAACAAAAAAAAAAAACAAGCACCCACGCAAACAACAGCCATGGATATGAAGATAGGTAAATGTGACACGCCACTTGTCCATGCTTTCGATTGCCTTTGATGGGGACGTTGCCCCTACCAACATGGCCGCCGCATGTATGGCCATGCATTGCTTTAGATAGAAACAGACACAATTTGATGTCCGTTGAATCCAAAATCCATTAAATCGGGGCCCGTTGAATCGAGGTTCCACTTTAATCGTGTGCGTGTGTGTGTGTGCACACACATGCGTGTGTGTGTGTGTGTCATTGATCCTACCTCCATCATGGGTCATCAAACTCTGAAAAAGAGAACAACGACCTTATTAATCCCTGTGATTTAGTGCTCTTCATAATTTTATTTACTCTACAGTGGAACTTCTGCCTCAAAACTTGGGGGGTCTGCTAGCGACCCGGAAGGCCAGGACCAGCCTGGAACTCACCGGCCATTTGGGAAAAATTCACATATTTTCCCGAAATTCCCAATGGCCACCCCACTCCTGAAATAGATTATTTCCATATATATTGTATTCAATCTATTTTCCTTTATTTGAAATTGACACTTTTTTTTCCAAGTATGATTGGGAGGTCAACCAGCTCCCTGGAACAGATCATGTTTGACTTTAAAGGTTCCACTGTATTAAATAATGGGAAAAAGTTGTCCGCAGCTCTTCTACAGGAGCGTGCACCAAGTTGTACTCAATGTGCTCACTTGGGTTCAATTTTAATGTACAAGACAACATATGTCACAATGACCCTCTATAACTTAGCATGCACTTATAAGGTTCATTTTTCATGTTCATGTTTTTTTTTTCATGTTCAGTTCATGTTTTGTACCTTCTGCAGGTCTTCTATTGAGCGTTCCGTCTCCTTGAGGCGTTCCCGTAAAGCCCGCTCTTTAGCCGAGATCAGAGATTCTTCACTCTCAAGCGTACCGATTTCAGATTCCAGCCTACAAACACAGAAATAACACACTTTGAATCGATATTGGAGAGCTTCGCCGCTTCTGACCCGCATCCTGTGGTTGCTTAAAACAGTGAGTCCTCAATTCAACTCAAAACAACCGGAAAGACCGATTTGTGTGATAGGAAGATTTGGCTCTACATTTCATCCCAACGTCAACCATGACAATTATAATCATAATTTCCTACAATAGTGGCTTGGACCTGAGTTGACTGTCAACAACATATTCTGAGTTTCTGTTTCTGCTTCAAGATGCGATGTTTAAAGTTGCAGCTGTTTTGTGCAGAAGGGAGATCACGACCAATCTTGATCACGTATTATACAAAGTCGGATTGGAGAGATGAACTCCATATTAATAACCGGTCTAAATTCTAAATAGTTTTAGACAGAGCTTTTCTGGCTTTACGAAAAGAAACAAAAATAGTAGTATATATAGTATTTTCATAACGACCAATAAATCAATGAATAAAAGACAGTTTCGTTAATTGTTTGCTCCACTTTCTGGCTTGGTAAAAAATGCTCTTGTTGAGGTCATGAATGTGGGCGTGTGACTCTGCTAAAGGTCAGGAAAGAGGTGGAGCTAATCTAGTGGGATCCTGGGCTGTTAGCCACCCCAAAATCCTGATAAATCCTTGAATTTTTACTTGATCGCCTTGCTGTTTCTCTTTTATATAAGAAATGTCAATATCTAATTACCATAATTTAGCAAAGTGGATATTGGATGAGTTTTAGCATGGTAAATAAATGAAACGTCCTTCGATTTTTATACATGTGAAAACGTCGGTCCAAAAAAAAAAAAAAAAAAAAAAAAAGGCGTTCTGCTTGACAGTTTGCTTCTGTGGCAAGATGGCATTTATTGCACCTGTTCAGGAAGACAGCCTAATTTGACGCAAAGTACCAACACTGAATCAGACGTTGGCTGCAGCTGGTTATGGGACAAAAGCATCTTTTGACAAACCCAGTAGGGGAGTGTTGTAAAGGCTTAAAGCGGTTTTTCCTGAGTGAGACGTCCAATAATCCAACATGACGGCTCAACAACTACATGATTCATGCAAAACATCCCGCAGTACTAATCCTATTTGCTATATTTCAAAGTGGAAAAAATAACTTAAGCCCCAGTTTAAACTTTGAGGAAGTCATTTGACATTAGAACCTCTCAAGTATTTCCATCCAACCATTTTCTAGTGCGGTGAGCTGCAGCCAGTCCCAGCTGAGTTTGGTCAGTCAATCGCAGGGCAAATAAACAAAATCATCCACGCTTTAGCGCAATTTAAAGTGTCCATACAACCTTACATGCACGTACGTGGAGGAAAACGCAAACGAGATTCAAACCTGGAACTTCTTGATGTGAGGCAGACATGCTAACCTTTCCTTCCTATTAACTTCACAGGGGAAAAAGGTTCGCAAACGAATAGCGGGCATCCCAGAACAGATTGTGCTTGACCTTAGAAATTGTAGTGCATGTTGCAGCATGAGTACTCTGCCAAAATCTCCAAAAGGAGATCATTCTGGATTACATTTAGGACACCGCACGACGATGCCACAACCATCCGCTCACAGAGCGCTCCTCAATTGTAAGACGCTGACGTGTAAGAGACACGCACTCAAACACACTCGCACAGAGGGACATTAAGAGATGGATGTAACAACAATAGGAGGAAGCAGTCAGGGAGGAGAACCACCGTTGCTTCCTCACAGCCTGCCAGCACTTGCGACACTTTAGTAAACTCCTCTGGGATGCAAAGAATGTGTTTGCTATAATTGTGGGGGGGAGACTTTCAGCTTCATCACACTACCATTAACTGTTGCTCTTGCCAGCGTTTTTCTAGAATAAACAAAGATCAGTCCTTCATTTTTAGCATTATAGGCAGTTTCATTCATTATCGATCTGACAGGCTCTCAAATCAGCGGACGTTTTTTTCCATCACATTTTCAGAGACATCAGGGCGGTGTTTTAGTAGTAAGTCATCACGTGGATGAGCAGTGATGAACTGAGTGGACATGATATTCTGGGATTTGCTATTCCAGAGAGCAGTTAAAAGAAAATGCAAAGGTTCCTTCTAGACAGCGGGACTGCAGTGAGACAATGGTTCGAACTTCGAAACCCAGTTATGCTGGATGGTGCATGGAGCCATAGACCGGCTGCTAAAATGAGCAACAAGCCAACCTTGGAACCCCAAACAAGGACAACGAGCAGCGTACAAATCTTTCTAAGACAGCAGGACGATATCAACTTGAAGCACTTGCGCCATCTGTCCTTGGTCCTCTTTATCTTGTTTCCTTTTTACACCAATGAGTTACGCGAAAGCGGGTCTCTATGCGTGCATCTTTATTGTCCCAACTTAAGCCAATCATTTTACATTTGGAAAATGTCACGGCATACGTTATCACCCCAAAAAAAAAAAACAAGCCACAAAAAGTATGAATACTGAAGAAATAACAATATTGTCTGCATTTACTCACAAATTATGTGGAACAGGAAGGAAGTCGCAATGGCAATAGGTGGATACACATATTTACTATAGCTTCTGCCCTCTAACGGTAGAGAAATTAATTGTTCTGACAATCACTATACGTCAATAGCATAAACAGATGCGCAAAGATATATTTTTAACTGATAAATGATTTTTGAAGAATATTTTGGAGCACTTAACTCCCGTGGCCCGACTGGTGACCTCTTATGGCACACTTGATGTGATCGTGATCTCTTTGATGCTGTGCCTCAGTTGATAAATGCATGCATTGATCAATTAGAAAAACACATGCTTCATTTTTCGAGTTCGCAGTGCATCAAAAGAAATGACCCACTCCAGGGTCTTTGGCAACTATGTAAGACTAAGCAGCACATATACTATTATTTGCTAATGGCACCCCCTAGTGACCAAACCAGAAACATGACAAAGACTGGCAGCAAAGAGTTGAAGCAAATGCTGTACTGCGGGATTGCGCCATGGATTCTCTATTCTCTTGTTAACTAATTTTTCATCCTCGTTTGCTTGGCGCTACATTTATGTAGAAAAAGAAGTGGTGGGATTGTTGACTTTAACATAGATTTTTTTTTTTTTGAAATATTCTTTAGATAATTTAAAGACTGATGATTTCTTTAATTTTGTACACCGAAAAACTGTTGCGTTGAATTTACGCAATTTTGTTTCGTCAAGTGGTTGCACGAAATAAAATCTGGTTCCAGATAGATTTTTAACCAGATGTATAGCCTGAGTCTCCTGTATAAATGTGTAAATGTATCTGGATCCAGTTGTTTTAATTAACTGCAACTACGAAAAGAGGAAGTCAACCCAAACAAAAGTGACAAAATGGCCGCCCCTTGAGAGGGCTAAAAACGGGTGGAATAACTCTTATTCCACAAACGCAATATTAATCAGAATGCCATGTTTCGACTAATGGGCCTGCATGGAACACATTCTTAAGACAAATACGTTTGGGTTGATTCCCACTTTAACAAAATAAAATTGAGTAAATTCAACAACAACAACAACAACAACAAAGATCAGTGTAGGCTATGTATATACAGTATATGTCTGGTAGTGGCGATGCTAAAAGAGAACCTAGTGTCAACAGCTACTGTCCTGCCTTGTCAGCCAACCGCAGGCCAGTTGCCATGGATACGCCCGCCTTTCCACATCATAAAGGACAAGGAAGAGTGCATATCTGATTTAATGTGGCGGTGGAGAAGTGTGTGCATATATGCCCACATGCGTTGGAGAGTCCGAGGCGATCCAAACGACTGATGCTAAGGAGGAGAAGCGCTAACCACGCGGTAAAGAAGAGAGTATTTTTACACCGTAATTCATGTGTGCTGTATGTGAACTTTCCTTCTTCTGGGTGTACTTCTTCTCTTGGGAGCCAGTTTTCCCAGATGCAGAGCTGCTGGAAAGATCACATTGGTTGAGGTAAGCCTCAGCAAGCCGTGCCAGTGGGCCACCATTTTCCCAAGAATTTCACTAGTGAAAAAAAACAGCATTACCTCTCTCTGCTCTTGTAAAAGTCTCAAATCTATTTCCCTTTCATGAATGTATCAAGTTTTGCAATTTAGCATTGACGTTTTTCCGCTCTGGTTCATCAGATATTCCATCCATCCATTTCCTATACTGTTTGTCTCATTCGGGACACAGGTGAGCTAGAGCCTATTGCAGCTGACTTTGGGCAGGAGGCGGGGTACACCATGGACTGGTCGCCAGCCAATCACGGGGCACATATAGGCAAGGCAAGGCGAATTTATTTACATAGCAGATTTCAAACACGAGGCAACTCAACCAAAAGCGCAACATCTAAAAGCATTTGCAAAAAGAACAGCTGAAGACATTCAAAGGCAACGCAAAGAGAAGAAAGATCGCTTATTCAAATTGCTAAAAGAAATAAAATGCTGAAAAGATCATAATCAAAGACGAAATCAACCCAAACATATTTTTTTTCAAGAATATGTTCAGTGCAGGCCCACTAGTTGAATTCCGATAAATATTGCGTTTGTGGAATAAGATTTGTTCCACTCGTTTTTAACCACCCCCGTGGGCGGCCATTTTGTCACTTCTGTCGACTGAAAATGACATCACAGTGTCTCAGGTAACGACCAATTACAGCTCCCCTGTTTTCTGAAGCTGAGCCGTCATTGGTCATTACCTGAGCCCTGAGTAGGTGTGATGTCATTTTCAGTCGACAGAAGTGACAAAATGGCCACCTCCTGAAATGGCTAAAACAGGTGGATTTTGCTGCTTAACTCATATTCCACAAATGAGAATGCCGTGTTTCAACTAGTGGGCCTGCTGGGAACATATTCTTGAAAAAAAAAAAAAAAATGTTTGGGTTGATTTCGCCTTTAAAGGAATGTGGAAAAAAGTTTTTTAAGGCATTCTATTTGGGTATATTTCACTGCATTTCTGTTGTCAACGTATAGTATTCCATTTAAGCTCAGGGCTGCTTCACCATGTTTGCTTTGAGTTTGCAGACCTCAAAGCCCTTCTGGGTTTACATTCAATTAGCATTTCCTTCATGTATTTAGGAACCAAACCAGTGATTTGTAGCCCCTTAAAATGGATTCTACAGCTGACTGTGAGAACCACGCACACTCAACAATTTTTAGAGTCTTCAATGAAACTACCATGCATGTTTTCGGAACGTCGGAGGAAGCTTGACGCAACCCTGCGCCTTCCAAAAAATGACTTCTAATAATATTAATCATACACATTGCTGTTTTCATACATTCCAAGAAAGAAAGTGTAGCATTCATCCAATTCACGCAAAGTTTTAACCGTCATATTTTCTTTCACTTGCTCATTTTTTTCTCCCCTGGATCCAACACACCTCTCGGTTTCAGTTGCGTATTTATCTGCTGCCCTCCTCCTTCGTGACCTATCGAGTCGACTGGAAGTGTCCCACCTATTACGTTCATAGTAAACGTGTCAGTTGCGTAACAGGCCGCCATTAAGCACTTCATCTCGCCACAGTTGTTCATTTTATTAGGATTTTGGAGGGAAGATTTTCCTCTGTCTCTTGCTTCTCTTCTCACACGCACAAACGCGAGCGATGACACAATTTGTTTTATCTCCTTTCTTCTTGACAGTCCGGTAGCAAAAGTCGCAAGCTTAAGACAAGATATAACTCTCCAGTAAAAATCAGAACACATGCCTCATGAATCTGGATGTCATTTAGTCAACGTGAGTACCGGCGATCTTGAATGAGTGCCTCCATGACAGCTGTCAATCAAAACGCAGGATTATTTTTTTAACACGTGTGGTGTACGTTAAGTAGAGCTTCTTTGGCAGTCGTACACTGCAGCTGTCCAGGACACCGAAGCGCCACTTTTAAGTCCAATGGAGGCTTTCCCTTCCGCTATGTTTATTCAAAACCGTTTGTCGTGTCTTGTGTTACATGAGAAAACAAAATGCTGTTTCCTCCCCGCCCCATAAAATTGACATTTGGAAGCAGTTAACAAATCCTTACCACATCATTCTTATCCTACATGGAGCAACGTTTTAACGGTTGACTGTCTTAGTTCCCAAAAGTTATGTTCTTGGAAGAGCTAACCGTACTGAGAAATGATGTAAACACCAATGCTTCACACTGCGGGGCAAAACGGATTATTTCCAAAGCCCGATGTAAAATGGAACAGGCGGCGTTTCAGCGTTATTTCCCGCACTAAGTATGGTTTATTTCTACCATACATGCGCAGTATATCCCATAGGTTCAATTTGTCTCATTTGGCGTGGCTTGGATTGAGCTAAATGGTTCTTTATTGCGTTAAATGACTCACTATATGATCAGATAAAATAAAAGATCTATTTCCATGTTTCAATAACGGCAGGATTTGGTTGCAACATTTGAATGACAGGAAATATGAACGGGAAAAGTCCTCACCGCCCCGCAGCGCAACGCAGCCTTGGCCGTGTCTAACGTTTTGAATGCAGCTACGCAAGAATCTAAAATATCCGTTACAGCTCTCAGGATGATGCGGTACATTTCTACATGGCTGCAAACTACGACCGCAATTTTTTTCAATGGTTGCAACAAATACAACGTGTGAAGCTGCATGGAAAAGTGAAGCATTCTGCTCTTCTTTTCGTGCGACTAAATATGTCTGTGCAACATGAAATAGCAGCAGTCCAAAAGTAACAGTGTGGTGGCTACACGTCGGGTCAGTGGCACATTGTGAAAGGGCCTTTCACGCACTTATTCCTCTCGCTCTTGTTTACTTAGCTTGGCCACGTCGTGATAGGGATATTTGTAAAACTGCCACTGCCACACTCGCGCACGCCGTGTTTGTCCTTCAGTCGGTGTGAGCGTCCTCTGCTGCACACAATGAGACCTCTTTCTTCACCAGCCTGACGCTTTGTATGCTTCCCGATGGTTTATATGACCACAAAGAAAAAAAAAAAAGAAAAATCGTGCTAAAAGACCCTTTTTTGGGGGGTGATGAGGTGGGAGGGCTTTCCATATGTGGATAGCACAAAGATCAGGCTGTTCCTCTTGCTTGCTTTATGTTTTTTTCCCGTGTTATTAGACTTAAACAAAGATGCCGTTATTTTCCTCCCTTCATGTTTCTTTTTCATAATGACGTTTGAACTATTTGGTTTGCGGCTTCCTACTTTCGGAAAAAAAAACGAAAGATTGCTTCGTTTCTTTCTGATTTCAGGTACTTTTCTTTTATGCGTTGGTTTAAAACTATGTGACAGTATTTTTGCTCTTACGTGTTCAGAAAAGGCATGAGGGCCCCTAAAAAAAAAAAAAAAAAAAAAAAAAAAAAAAAAAAAGCTTCGGCTTCGCCTTGGTCACTTTCTATCATAAAAGTGTCCACCGACGCACATGTTACGAGTTTAACAGTTGTAAAAGGAAGATGGGAGAGGATGCCTCCTGGGCTTCTGTGCATTCAGGATGAAAGCGGGGGAGCCTAATTTGGAAATGTTTACAAGGAGACGCATTTGTAAGTGGTCATACCTTATCCCCTTTGCAGTCAATCCTAAATCCAACGTGTAGTGGTTGCTGAGGTTATCCAAAATGTTTGGGGTGTATTGTCGACGCCGTCACAGCAGCTTCCGTCGGAGTTCTTTTTTTTGGATCTTTTTTCGAGCAGAATTTGACAACATGATTCTTGTTGTTCGTCATAACTGTGGTTAAACAATAACTCTTTCTGCTTTGAAATGTGAAAATACGCTTGTGTCCCAAGGGGGGGGGGGAATACAGCCATAAAGCATCATGGAACGAAAAGGACTCCTGAGATAACTAAATAGTTATTGGTTACATATGTGCTATGATTTACAATATTTACGTCAAGCTTATTATCTGGCTTTTCATAGCCCCCACAAGTTTGTTTGATGCTACATGCAGAGCACTTCTTACAAAAGTCTTGGTTATCGATGAATTCTGAATTAGGTATATTTTAGCTATATGCTCGGGGGGGGGGGGTCAGAAATATGTGCACGTTTACGCAAGTTTCAACTGCTGTTTTGTATTTCAAAACAGCACTCTTTGGAAAAAAAAAAAAAAAAAAAAAAAAAACGCCGATCCTAAACACACAGAAATGTTGGAACTAAACTGTTATCTTTGTGCTTTTTCTCAATTAAAGTAAAACAAACCACAAAGTTAAATATCTCCTAAAAGTAAAGAGTTTCTTTAGTGAGAAAAAAAAAGACTATTCAGCTGAAGTGAAGTGACAATCTGCTCCACAGTGCTTTGACCATTCACTACTGCTGTTTACCTTTTAGTGCCGGTGTTATGCTGGCGTCTGTGGCCGCTCGTGACGTTTCCGTTATTTCAACACTGATGATAAGCTACAGTAGATGTTGGTGAACAAAGCCTCTTTCATGTATGCGTGGTGGATAAGAAAATGGGCCCAGTGTGCTCTGACGTCCACCTTGCAAACACAAGAAACTCTTCACACCACATCGGTGTGCCATTTCCAAATGGTAGTGAAAAATCCCCTAACCCGAACCCAGGGGTGTCAAACTCATTTTTGTCGTTCTATCTTCACGACACTTCCCCGAATTGTCAATTTCATCCCACTTTCATCTGTCTGGCATCATGCTACCGTTCTTTTATTGTCCTTCGGCCCTGGCGGCTTCTGTTTTAAAAGCGGTTACTAAAAATACTCCCAACAAAAACCGGAACTATTTTCACCACTTGCAGTGTTCGTATGTCGGCGTGCATTTTCATGAACTGCCGACAAGGGAATGTTTGTGATGTGCCGTATGACAAAATTAGAGCTCTATTTTAAGACCCTGGTTGACACTTCAAATGCGACTGATGTAATCAAAATGACGCCCGTGGACCCATTTGTTAAGAGTCGATGCACCGCTGCGTGAAGGGAAAGAATCCAAATATCCTGTGTTTTTCTAAAGCGGGCAGTGTAGACGTGTAATGCGATTGCGTCATTGGGTGTCACATGCAGGATGGGGAAGATTTGACCTCGGCTGGATACGCCAAAATGAATGCACAAATAAAAGACGACAAAAATCCCGCTTCATCTTATTCTATTTGCATTTGTTCCGCATCCCTGCCTGATCCGTTCGGACCAAGAAACTGTTTCACCGATTAAAACACATGGGGGAGATGAAGCAACAACAGTACCTCTGTATCATGTCCTCCAGCCTCTTCCCGTGCTCCTCGTCCAGTTGCAGCTGTTTCCGCCGTGCCTCCTCTTGTTCGGCCGCCATTCCCTGGAGGAGCCATCGCTCCCGCATGGCTTTGGACTGCAAACAGAGATGTCTCAGGTGAGTTCCTCACTACGGAGCTTCTCTTCCGCTCGACTCGGGGGAGAACATGGCACTCTTGAGCAAGCTCCGGCTGGGATTACTAAACCACGCGTCATGCTTTGACAATCCCGGACGGGGCCGAGAACTACGTTTTGGTATGAATGAGCAGTTGGCAGTCGTAATGGAAGCGTCGAATCAATACAGAGCAGATTGACAAACTTTGATTACCGGTACTCATTTAATGTTTAAAACAAACGATGATGTCATCTACTCTTCAACTGAAGTTTCTTGGTCTCTCTGTTGTCACCACAAAAGAGTCCGGAATGAACACTTTGCTTCAATTATGGAAGTTTGCTGTCGCACAAATGAGCTGCTTGTCTCCAAATGTTAGAAACGCCAAAATCATCCGCACACAATGAGTGCGCAAACACATTCGCATATGAGTCACCGCACACGATGCAGGAACAAGACAACGGCGGTATGCCACCTGCTGTCAGATTGTGACAGCTGAGGTATTCGGTTGTGCGCGTGTGCGCGGTTGCTTCCCTTACAGATAACCAAGCATCATTCATCTGTTGTGTGTAGCTGCCACATAATTTAAGTTACACCACAATTGCCTTTTTTCTACCAAATTAAATCAACACGCTTAAACTTTACAAAGTCCTGATGTATGACTTGCCATCAATTTAGCCGTCCTTTCCATTTGAAAAAAGAATCATCGTTTGCTTCTGAGCTTGGGCCTTCCGTTGTGAACTTTTTTTTTTTTTTTTCTCTGAATGCGAACACATTCCAAAATTATTCATCTTAGGCTAATTGATGACTCTAAATTTCCCATCAGAGAAAATGGTTGTTTGTCTGCATTTGTCTTGTTACTGACTTAACGACCAGTCCAGGACATACCCCGCCTCTCGCCAAATGTCAGATGCAATCGTCCACAGCTGTTATTTCCTCTGTGATTCGCCAGAACACGTTGCTATTTCTCTCACACTGTTGAGTCCTGACGTCAAACGTCTTAAAGTGTCCGAAAACAGAGATACTTGGGTAAATAATACCCTCATTATTGCTACAGGTTAAAAAAAACAAAAAAACAAAACACATTCACAACGCATTTAAAAAAATTAACTCAGTTAACTCAGTTTTATTTACTTGCTCAACCAAACTTAGAGGAGAGTCACTGTCGTACAGGCTGACCTTGTACGTAATTTTACTTAAAAAGTTACTTGCTGGCTCCTTGGAGAAATCCAAAATAATTTGCGCACTTTTCGACGCCAATTTCAAGTACCATATTAGTTGTACGTCTTTGGTGTATCGCTCAACAGTTGTATTTGACAGGAAAGAATGTAATTCAAGGATCAAAGAAAACTATTAGAACCGTCTTTGAATGGAAATACACTTTAAATTTTTTTCCCCTCATTAATTTTACTCAAGTAAATATCATTTCTAAGCTTTGTAAAAAATTGTAGTTGAAAAATGTGATTAATCGCGATCAATTATGGAATATTTTGCGATTAATCGATTGAAACATTTTAGACAGTACTAAAATACATATATTTAGCTGTGTAATTCAAGACAACGTTGACTTTTTTACAGACCAATGCATCCAATCAGAGAGGCAGCCGTCCTTATCAAATCACCGAGTTGCAGTCTACTTTTCTTTTCTCAGGGCAGCGGCCCCCTGGAGGTTCGTACTACAAAGCCAGCTTCATGCTGCTTGGCTGCGTGGCACTCAGACGTAATGGCCGTTTGATGGGACTGTATGACCAGATGCTGATTACATCAAGTCCGCTGGTGCCTGCCTGCATGAAAAGTAAACACGGCAGTGTGCTGACTCAAAGGGGGGGTGTTGCGCTCAATAAAGCAAGGTGTCCAATAGTGCAGATTCTGCAGTCACAACACTATTGATCATTTCATCAATTGGTTTAAAAGGATCTCTTGACCGGCGTACCTTATGCCTTGACATAAAGTGAGAGAAAAATAGGCACTGAAGATGAAGACTGACCGTTTTTAAATCTTGCGGCGGTGACTTTATGGACCAGATGTCATCAAACTTTGGCTTGGGAAAACTTGAATCGAATTTTTGTAACCCTCGAAAAAAAGCTGTTGTTGAAGATGGTGGTTGTAATGAGGGGGGGCAAAAAAAAAATCCTTAATACTTTTAAATTATGTATGTGATGGCAAAACATAATGGAGTTGTGTTTGTGGAGGTTGTTGCGGCAGGATCTCCCTGTGGTGGTTTTGCATTTATGCACAGAGCTCATGTTGCTGGAAAACAGTCCAGTTATGAACTTAATAGAGTGCTGAATGCTGCTATTAATGCGACGTTATTGCGAGAGCGCATCGCTTGCCGCATGTATATCAACCGTTGCAGTGAACACGACGCTTTAATGGCCAGAAACAAGGTGTGCATGGCTTTCATCAACAATCCTTTGTCAGTGTTTCCATGAGTGGGTGTTTACAGCTGGAAACCACCAGTAGTCAGGAATCAAATTTACTAATGAAAGACTCTTTCAATCCAAGTGTTTAGAAAGGCCTTTAATTGGAGAAAGGAATGTATTTTATTTCCACTGGATGGATATTTATAGCAAAACAGGAACCCAAGGCCATTTTCCCACACATTCTACATCTCAGCGGCATTTGAAATCAATTCACAGTGGCGGAGTCGTATCTCTATATCCAGTTTATGATACCAAAGTCCAAGTTGATGTATTTAATCCTGTTGATGTCACATCAATTCGAAATGGAGTAAGATAACGGTGTTAATTTTGACATTCACAACAAATCACATGATTAGCATGTCTTTATGTGATTTGTCTCCAGATATTTGAAATTCTGGTCATGTGACGTATTTATCACTGGGTTCGATGATCAAGAGCTCAAATCTAAATGAATCCCTGTCGCTCTATTTTTAAAACCAATAACCTGTTAGCCGTCCAGTTCCCGCAGCCTAAATAGCGCTTGTTTGAATGATTAATCAGTGTTTTCTAGTAGCCCATTTTTGTAATTTTTTGGTGTTATGAGTACGTGACGTACTGATCCATATAAAGTATTTGAATATAAAGATACCACACAATGAGAGTCCTTCGACTCAACTGTATAAAATGAGCACTGAAGACTTTCTGTAAAAAAAAAAAAAAAAAAGAAAAGCAATCACACACCAACCTTGAGATGTTGTAGCTGCAAAACCAAATCATCCAGCTGACTTCTCTTTTCTTCGATCTCAGTTTGACGTTTTCGCTTGTCCTGCGTAACACAAAACAGGGAATAATAAAAACCTACAATTGGTACATTCATCCATCAATCTTCTATACCGCTGATCGTCACTAATGTTCGCGGCTACATCTCAGCTGACTTTGGGGAAGAGGCGGTTTACATCCTGCATTGGTCGCCAGCCAAATCGCAAATATAGATTACCGTATTTTCCGGACTATAAACCGCTACGTTTCCCCTAGGTTTTGAATCATGCGGCTTATATAAAGGTGCGTCTTATAGTCCGGAAAATACGGTAACTATAGCCTCACACCTAAGGGTAATTTAGTCTTCACCTAACCTAAGAAGCATGATCTAATACAGAGAGACTGGAGATTGGATTCAAACCCACAACCTTAGAACCATGCTCCGGAATTGTTTTATTTGAACAATACAGCAAATGGAGACAATGATAGCAAATTAACTCATTTGCCGCTCGAAAGGCCAAGGAGGAATATGTTGCGTGAAGGAAGCGAAGTGTTGGCCCAGTTGCAGGTCGAAATCTATCAAAGACTGACAGGGCTAAGGATTTCACCTGTTATCTCAAGAGGAATAAGCCACTTGAGTCCTCTAAAGAGAGAAAACAGAGGTTGACCTTGAAGTGAGGGGAAAGATCCTTAACAGGAGTGGACACGAATGAGGGCGAGGGTGAAAAAAAGCGTAGGGGGAAAAAAAATGGAGTAGATGAAGGCAATGCGAAGCAGCTGTCGACGAAAATACATGGGAATGTAAACAAGATGGCGTAGCCCTGCGTGGGGTAGAAGGGCATGGGAGTTTGCGGACGTCGCTCTCACACGCACACGCTTCCTGTTTGCTTTAAATTACCACAGAAAAGCCCCCCAAAATCTGTATGAACGTTGGAGCTTTTCTCTGACACATTTGTGGAGTTTGCCCAAAACTACAGTAGAAGAAACAGAGAGAAAAACCTCCACTAGAAGAACAAGATGAAAAAAAGAGCAAAATCCAAACGGTTCTGCTCGACTATGACTCCAGTAATATTTCTGGCAAAGAGACACAACCATTTAGTGCTGAGTCTGCTTTTCCCACCCTTTCATTTTGCACTCAAATTGAACGTTTAGTTACTCCATTGACATACTACGTTTTTGCTCTCTTGCCCGCGCTTGCCCTTTTGCCAAGAGAACAGGGATGGACACAGACTGAAGACAAAACTTAAAACAATAGATAGGACAAATCATTGAGAAGGGCGGAAACAGCCTGGCGCTATCAGGTTTGCTGGCAGAACGCTCCATGATGTAATGGAATGGAAGTGCAACGGCGGGTATGTGGGGGTGGGGGGCACAAGAGGGCAGTCTTGTAGGAAAAGTTGACACTGCCTCTACATTGGCTGCGGTACAATGCAAGATAATCTGCACCAAATAAAATACACACAGACACACCTCCAAGTTGGGGAGGAAATCTGCTTGCGGTTATGCTGGTAGCCAAAAAAAAAAAAATACCAGTAGCACTTCTACTGTGGGCTAAAAAAAAAAAAAAAAAAAAAGTTTGGTGGGAGACTATTAAGAGCTGCTCTATGATGTGTTTTTAAGTTTGAATTGAAAGAAAATCCACAACATTGACAGTAGAGAACACACACTCCAACCTCCTCCTCGGGAAAATATGTTGACATTCTTGAAGACACATTAATAGCTTCCCACATTCTGACTCACTCGGTGTTTGGCCAAACTTGGCTTGCATTGCAGCTACAGTAGGCCCTCATACACAGATAATCACTTGTTCCGCTACTGGTGTCACACTTCCAAGTAGAAAAAAATCAATAAAATGACATTTCTTCAACAGAACTTTTATTCCATCTTAGTAATTGAGAAGAGGAAAGTGGATATTCTAGAACAAGGGCAAGAATCACAGACACAGCAGGATATTAACGTCTGGTTAGGTGTGAATTAAAAAAAATAAAAAATCAGCTTTAAACTCAGGCTGCAAGTAAAGACGCTTGGACATGACAGTGGCTCGGTGGTGTAATCCGGCTGTCACTTTCAGGAAATGAAAAATGGCGAATCTGCGCCCAGGTAGCTGCCAAGTCATGGAACACATTTTGTGACAGTGCACACAATTGACTTGGGTGCACTGTGGGTTTGCGGTGACCCCGATATGTGTATAAGGGTGATTAAAAAGTCCGTTTTGCATCATATCTTCCCTTCAAAGAGCATTTACAAGGTTGCCTCATTCACCCCGTCATTCACTGAAAGGGAATGAAATGCCTCATTCATTCACTGATGATACAACCCTCAATCATTTAAGGGAAGGAAAGTAAAAAACCTTAAGTAAATATGTCCTTATACTCACCGTATTTTCCGTAGTTTTGGGTAATTTTCATTATTTGAAAAAAAAAAAGTCGTCTTATGTAAAGCTGCGGCTTATAGTCCAGAAAATACGGTAACTCTTAATGCCTTGGCAGTGGCACAAAATTTCAGCTACAAAATATTACATTATACAAACCATCAAGTGAGATCATGTTGTACCGCTCATCGTGAAGAGACGAGAGGTACCACTCAGATGCTTCACATTCTGCACATTCCAACACACCCAAGAGAAACATCTCCCCCTGAAGAAGATCATCTTCCATTCAGCCAAATGCCGTAGATTGCAGAACCCGAAATGGAACTTCAAGCTCATGAGACCGTATTCGCCTCACATAATGCAAGTTTGGTCGGTAACCTGAAAGAAGGTAAACTTGGTAGCTTCTCAACAAGCGGTATCAGGAAATGCAAACGTGGCACAGGACAGCAGCGCCCGCATTCCAATGTCATGCGATAGCAGCAGGTGTCGTCCACACGTGTTTAAAAAAAAAAAAAAAAAAGAAGAAGAGGATTAGAACTGTTTTTTGTCAAAATGGGTTTAGGTTAATTGTGAATCAAACATGTGAACTTTACTCCAAAAGGACAATGTCACCAAAAAATGGCTGCAATCATGCCGATGTGGCGGCCATGTTGGCAGGGGCGACTTTCCCATCGAAGGCTTTGCATAGTATGCATGGAGCCGCATGGCGGCCATGTCAGCAGGGGCGACTGTCTCGTCAAAAGTAATATTTGCAAAGACAGCGGCGTGCCCTTTTCTTTCTGCCGCGACACTCTTGCATTGACACCACTGGATGAAGATTAGCCATCATGGAAATAACGAAATAAACAATAAAACATCTTGGCTCAATCTGTCAGCATTCCACTCTCTCCTGTGTCATTTAAATGCTGCCCAATCACATTCACAGACGCAACTATTCAAGTGGGGCCAAAACAGCTGCTGCTAATTTTGGATGGCATGTAGTGCCTCTCATGTCTTAGACCCCCTACTGCCAACAAACCGAACCCCCATCCCCATTGCCTGCACCCTATCCGGAGACTTTGCCCCAAGCGGGCGCTCTCCCACACACATTCATTTACTGCCCATAAAGCGAGCATCTTATTACCATGTTTGCTCTGCCGCGGCTAAACGATCCAATCTTTTCAGTTGGTTGTTCTACTTTCCCAAATAATCAAAGGTGAAGCTACCAATTGATCACACCAATCCAAAAATGACCATAAATCTTCACGGTGTGTACTGATGTTAAGTGATGCAATAATGTTGATGATGGATCATATGTCTTTTAGTTCTGTCTTAGTGATATTTTCCTGAACACTAGTTTGGTACTCGTATTTATTTATTTATTTATTTATTTATTTTTTTCCTTTTTGGCTCACTGGAAATCGAATCAGCATGACCCAAGGAGAAATGAGGAAAATACTTGCATGCTTATCTACGGGATTCATGTCATGATACCGAGAACCCAAGGCAGGTGTTGGTATTTGAAATGTTTTCTTTAACGAATATGTGTGTATTTGCTGCACCGTATTGGCTGCAATTAACGATACAAATTTGAAACACAAAGTGCAAAAATACTTTGCCTATTTTCAAACTCATAACACTGTACATTCTTAATCCAACCTTTGCATTATGATCTTCGTAAAGGCAGCTATTTTATTTTTTTTTGTATCATACTTGGAGTGTATGATACTGAAGCGACCACTTTTGGACATGTTTTAATGCAAAAATGACCTGGAACATTTCAATACCGATTCATGTTTTAATTAAGAAAATTGTCCATCCATTATTAGGTCATTTGCACAGTGCTGCTGATCGCACAGCCCCCCCCCCCCCCATTTCTGTTTACTACTTTTGACGCAGTCCATTACGCCGCTCCTCCGGCGCAGACCAGTCCCAAATGTCAGCACATGCCAATGCTCCTCCTCACATCCCCCCCTCCTCCTCTGTCCCAGTTACTTCCCCCTGTAAGACCCCCACTAAGTGGATCCAGAAAGCGTCCGGCATCCGTCGCGATCACGACTTAGTCAGACTGTGAGCAATCTGTGGTTGAACCCGGGGTTCTTTAAGCGTCTTTATCTTTACAAGATTGTAAATATGAGTCTTCCAGAGGTTGGCTATTTTATCCAAAACTTTGATCGGCCGCAGTTCCTGCCTTGCGGTCGGTGCCTGCAGATGTCATGCTTCCTCAAAACGCACACACTGGGAAAACGATTGTGGCATGTTTGAGGGCAGCTTAAAGTCCAAAGTGCTGAGATCATCTGTGTAAACATGCCCCAGACGCAGCAGTGTGAGCAACGCGTCGACACCTTTGCCGTGGATTTTTTTTGTTTTGCAGGGCAGCCTCCCGCGCTGCTTCTCTCGCCGTGGGCAATGTCGAATTAGAAAGCTGTTGCACTCACCATTCATTGGTTGATCTTCAAACCGCATACGCGCACGCACACACATATACAAACATACGCCGAGCCGCACATGTAATCATTTCTTTCTGACCAGACTCTGCTCCCCCGTCTACTATGATTACACGTTAGGACCATGCCAATTACAGGCCTGCATTTAAAAGCATGACATCAACTTAATCTGCCCAATTAGTAACCACAGAAACCGACACTGTTGGCATCCGATAGGCTGTAATCACCATCAGACAGTGGGAATCCTTGTCTGTGTGTTTGACAGCCAACAGCCTGATGAGCAAACGCAACAACGCAGCACATCCTCTGGTGTGCCGACTGAATCGTGCTCTTACATGACCCTAAATCTACTTTGGTTTTTACGGGTTTTTTTTATGTCTATGAAATCGAGCTATTAAAACAATGATACCGTATGTGTATGTTAACTCATTCACTGCCAATGACGTATTTATTTGTCTTTTCACATCCATTCAATCCCAGGAACGTATTGATACTTTTTGGAACATTTTTTCAAACGTCATGATAAAAGAGGGCCTGAAAATGTCTGGCGGTGAATGAGTTAAAGGGTGGCAGTGGCTCGGGCCTCAGGCTCGGAGATTGGTTCGATTTGGAATTTGCATTTTGTGGACAAGGCACCCCCCCCCCCCGCCCCCCCAACTGCTTCGGGCACTGTTTGTGTGCAATGCTCTGATCTTTCCATTAAGTGCATGTCTGTATTATCCAAATAGTGCATGTCTAAATCTCTGTAATTGTTCTCCACTAGTTGGTTCCATGGTCTTTAAAGGAGGCGTATTATGGAAATGGAGTTTTTCCATAACGAGCCCAATTTCCCATCCGCTAATCGTCATGGTGATGGAGGCCATGCTCAGCGCTGGCAGACTTCGCAGAAGACATGTGAGCAGTGTTTTCTTTGCATGAGACAGAACTGCGCCCTTAAGACAGGCTGATTTCAGCAGGGCTCTAAAAAAAAAAAGGGGGAATGTATACAGCTCTATACGTTGGTCACTAAGGTTGTTATTCAAACACTTTAACATTCTTTTAAAGGGGGAAATCAAGCCAAACATATTTTTTCAAGAATATATGCCCAGCGGGCCCATTAGTTGAAACACGGCATTCTAATTAATATTGCGTTTGTGGTATATGAGTTAAGCAGCAAAATCCACCCCTTTTTAGCAATCTCAGGGGGCGGCCATTTTGTCACTTCTGTCGACTGAAAATGACATCACAACTGCTCAGGGCTCAGGTAACGACCAATCACGGCTCAGTTTCGGAAAACAGGTGAGCTGTGATTGGTCGTTACCTGAGCGCTGAGCAGTTGTGATGTCATTTTCAGACGAGAGAAGTGACAAAATGGCCGCCCCAGAGATGGCTAAAAACGGGTGGATTGACCCCACAAATTCCACAAATGCAATATTTATCAGAATGCTTTGTTTCAACTAGTGGGCTTGCATAGAACATATTCCTCAAAAAAAATGTTTGGGTTGACTTCATCTTTAAATGTGAAAAAAATAATAATTCTTATTTAAATGATTCTTTCATATTTATAATCCATCCATCCATTATCTATAGCACATGCACTAATCATGGTCAAGGATGCGCGAGAGTCCACCCCAGCTGACTTTGGGCAAAGGAAGGGGTCAACCCTGGATCGATCGCCAAGCCAAGGAGCAACAATGGAAAAAAGGAAGTTAGCGTTTCTCATTCTTGACAGTTGTGTTCAACATTCTAGTGATATCCGAGAGCGTGAAATCTGAAACGCTAACTTGCTCCGATGGCCTACTTACGACGCCTTTGAAGACCTGCGTTGACGTACTGTGCTAGCGATGACGGTTTTGTCATAATTCTCATGAAGGTGTGAGAGTCGAACCTAGCTACCATTAGCTCATTGCTTTATTCCCGAGTTACCCTCCACGAGGCACACTCTGCGGCACATGTGGACATTATGCTTGCAGCTGTTTGCTACCTCACAGAGGCTTTCTATTTAAATGGATGAAATATGACAAGGGTCTGGCGGCACGCTGGTACATGTGGTTAGAGCATTTGCCACGTACTGGTCTGAATATTGGCTCGGGCCTGCCTGTGCTCTCCCCACGCTTGTGCGGGTTTTTCTGTAGGTACACCATTGCTTATAAGTGTAAAGGTGAGTTTAACTAGCGTATTTGTGGGACCATAAGGCGCACTTAGAATCCTTGAATTTTCTCAAAAATGGACAAGTGCGCCTTATGTATGGATGTTGGCTTTGCAGTTGGTCTTTAATTCAAATTCCTTCCCATTTACTTTCACGTTTGCGTTCTCATTCGCTTCCGCGTCTAATTGCTAGCAGTCGTACATGTTTATTCCATACCAAAAGTAGAACTACTTCCTGCTTCCGTGTCTAGGAATCATGGGAAATGTAGTCCTACTAGCCTAATGCTTCAGTCAGAGCCATAGCGAGGTGAGTGTTTCTGGCAGCGCGTTTCCAATGCTACAATGTGGGACAATATCATTGCAGTCTGGGGGATAGCTACCGGGACCGAGCAAAGGTTTAGATAATGCAGAGTGAGGAACATGGCGTATCTGGTGAGTATACTGACTTGTTTACAGCTGGTGAACTGCGAACCATGACATAGAGGTAATAATGTGTTAATAATTTCACACATAAATCGCTCCAGAGTATAAATCGCACCCCCGGCGAAACTATGAAAAAAAAAACAAAAAAACACGATTTATAGTCCGGAAAATTTGGTAGTATAATAGTGCTAAATCTGCCAAATGAACATACTATACAAATAGAATGAACTATTTGACATGTCAAATCCAATACTTCACAACGATAAAGCGCCTTATAATCTGGTGCGCCTTCTGTATGAAATGTTTGACGATAGAACCGTTGATTGATATTGCGCTAATAATCCAGTGTGCTTTGTGGTCTGAAAAATACGGTAGTTGCACGTCTCTGTGCCCTGTGATTGACTGGCGACCAGTCCAGGGTTCTGTAAATGGACAACTCTATGACGAGGGACAAACATTTTATCCGATTTAACAAATTCAGTCCGAGCCAGATTTATGTACAGTATGTGTGATGGAGAGTTCACTTCACAGGTGCGTTGGTCTCAGTGCTTGACTCTGACTCTTGATAAATCTTCCAGCTGGCTAAAGGAGTGATGAAAACAGACACCGATGTGAATGATAATTACATTACAGCCTATGAATTATTGATGTAATCATTGGCTCGTCAGCTGCAAGAGCGCTCAGACTCTAAAGCCCCCGATAAGGGTTCACTGCCGGTTAGGCAAACAAAACGTGATTATTTTAAAATGGTAGCAAAACAACGTGTAAGGTGAGAGTTCGGTGCACACATACTGCATTTACGTTACATTGCTCAAATTCCAGTATGCATATGGGCATGCTTGCAGTTTATTAGTGTTATGCTTCCTCATCCACTTGATTGGCTCCTGTATTTACATTGGACTTGCAATGCTAAGCACACTTGAAGGCTTACAGAGTGCTTAGCGACTTCACAGAATTGTCAGCAGTGTAATCGTAACCCCCTGGTGGGTTTTGCTTGAGAGCCATTAGTGCTGTTACTGTCTTTGGGGGACAAGACGGACTGGCTCAAATGATTTACCAGCATCTAACGTCACAATGTTCTCCATATCACGGATTTTGGCACCTCGAATAGGATAGATGTTTCGACAGTGACTGCATGGCACAATTCTTGGTAGGGGAACGTTTACAAACAGCCGCCACCATAATCTGCACGCGTTGCAAAAATCATCCCGTTTTTCTTGGCCACGCGCATCACCCCAAAGTATAAAACGACAAAATTTGTCCGTCTCTTTTCCACCAATGAGAACTTTCCACTTTTTACCGTGCCAAGCTGGCGGACACAAATGAGGCCTGCTGCGGCTGCCATGTTTCAATGGGGCTAAAATAGTTTCTCCATCTGCAGCAGCCGCTGCTGCTGTTCCCCTGGCTCGTGTGTTATGGGAATGTGTGTGTTCCTGTTCCTCTTGAGTGTGTGGTATGCTTTGGTTATGGCTGGCGCCAAATTTAGTCACAGGCAGGGAACCCGGGTCTGGCTGCTTGCTCTGAAGCCCTATCAGCAGACAGACCTTCCCTTGACCGCAAATTTGTCATTAGCCATAACCTTTAGTTCATTCCCATCAGGCAACTTAAAAATGTAATTGGTTACTCTGATAACATTGTGGAAACGTGTCATCGTACCGATATATCTGCTTGTAATTGGAGGCTACCTACTACACGTATTTTTCGTTTTGTACACAGGCATTGTGGACCGCTGAAACATTTCAAAATGATACACGTACATGTGCAACATACAGCGGTAGCTGATAACATTAATGCCAAATAGAGGTGCAACGATTAATCGACAACTAATCTATTATCAAATTTGATTAATAAAGAGTTTGATACTTGATTAGTCGTTGAGGAACCTTGTTTGAGCCAAAATGGTTTACATCCTCTTTATGTCAGCTTCTGAGCAGTATTTACAATATTCTCAGATTTCTGTAGTTTTACATGAAAGCAAACTGATGCTCTCTGTGTTTTTTTTTTTTGTTTTTTTTTTTTTACAAAGTATGACATTTGCAAGCATTTACTACTTTTACTTTGGAAAGCAATGATCATAATTTTTGGTCCAATTTTCTGCTATCATCAAACCTGTGACTGAATCCTAATTTGTTTGTCCATTTTTTATACTGTCAATTTGAAATAATGTTTTTCAATGAAAATCGACAAAACAATTGACAATCGATTATTCAAATAATCGTTAGTTGCAGCCCAGCCCTCACACCAAATACTTAGAAGTTAAAGCTGCTCTTGCACCTATAAAACCTTCAAACGTGACGTACCAAACTTGTCATCAGTGACGATGTGTAACTTTTGATAGAAACTATACTCAATACTGCTCGTTTAATGCCATTTTTTAACACCAAAGACACCATCTTGGCGACTTTAAACACGCACAAACACACTTTGATTCCCTGTTATCTGTTCCCTCGACTGCATAATTGCATCAAATTGAAAGCAGACGAAACATGAATGAACGTAGCGGACGATGACACACATGTTCGTGAAAGAGCCTGGTCGGACTTCAAAGTTGCTTCATAGATGCCGACGTGAATAGCAGACAGGTAGATGAAAAGAGTTTGAGCTCATCGCAGGCAAACACACATGCGCGAGGAGAACACAAAAAAGGTGAGCTGAGAGAGTTGAAAGACACTTTGACTTACCGCCAAGGCCTGCAGCCTCTCTTTGTGGAGCTGAGCCTCCTCACACGACATCCTGAGAGGGGAAAGCAGGGGAGAGGGGAGGTGGGGAGGGCGAAAGGAGAACGAGAGGTGAGACCTCGGGAGAGCTGGGCCGCTAAATGTGAGAGAGACCGATGGCGGGTCAAGGGGGGGGGGGGGGTCGAGCAGAGAGGGCACAGTAGGTGTCCGGATAAGGTCCTTCCTCGGGAATAATCCAACAGACACTGGAGAGCTAGCAAAGATCTCTCGTTCACCGGCCACGAGCCTCCCACTTTCTGTCGCGATCAGCCACTCTTTCTTTTGGACCGCCGTCTCTCCTCCCATTCGCCCCCTTGCTTCCCTCCCTCTCTCTTTTTTTAGGCAAGAGCCCATGTGTGATTAAACAGCTGGGAGGAGGAGCGGCTGAGGGAGAGGGAGAGGGAGAGTACCGGACAGGGTGAGACATGAGGGAGCGGGACTACCACCCAAGGGTTACAAAGAGTAAACAGATACTGGGAAAATGGGATTTTTACTTTCTGTCTGGACCGATACTGGACCAATAGATCAGATGAGATAGCAGCTAAATTAGCTAAAAAAAACAAAACAAAACAAAACACCAGTGCAGTTCTCAGTGAACCTCACCAGTGATCATCCAACTAGCAAATGGCTATTTGTGTATTTTTATTTTAAAAGGTAATTTAACAAAAAGACACAATACCGTGACTCCAGCGAAGGGGCGGAGCCAGAACTGGAAAAATCAGGGTGGGCCTGAATGTCCCTCACTGAGCACAATCCTCCTGTCCCGACACATCGTATATTCAAATATAATGACAAACTGAATCAAATGAAGTTCAGATCTTCCATAGACCTAAACTACAATTATGCCATTCTTAATATTCAATAAAAGAAAAAAACACAACAAAACACAAATTCAAAAATAATTTACTACAAATTTAAAAGTATATATTTTTTCATGAATCTCACTGGGTGGGCCTAAGTGTGCACAGGACCACCCAGGCCCACCCATGGCTCCGCCCCTGCTCCAGCTGTGTCATTCAGCGATACATCGATAGATCGGGGTCACCCGTTCATGATCAGACAACCGATTAATTGCTGGTAATTTCTACACTCTAAAAGCAGCTTGGTTAAAAATAACACAATTTGGGGTCAGAAATTTGTCCGATACACAAATTGGGTCAATTTAACCCACTTTCTTGCATTGTTTTGTACAAAATAGCCCATTTTTTGGGGGGTTGTTTTATACAAAAACTACGCATTTTCTGTGTTGTTTTCTGCAAAAACAACCAAGAAAATGGGTCAAATTGACCCAAGTTGTGGATCGGTCCATTTTTGACTCAAAATTGTGCTTTTTTTAACCCAACTGTTTTTGGAGTGTATGCTAGGATGAATCATTCGAATTTTCAAAATAACACACTGCCCTTGTTCTCCAAAACAACGCGTACAAACATTTCCAGATGCAACAGCCTCATCAGTGGCAATCATCAGGGTGACATCATCATTATGAGCCCTCCCAAACTTGACTGCGGTTTCCAGGTGAAGGGCTCAGCCAATAAATCCAAATGCCAGACAGGCTCGTATTATCTTAAAAGCATAAGTGATGTCATTTAACCGCAGGAACAAAACCTCATTGTTGAATTACTTTATGTACATCATAAATCTGATTAAGATGTTTGAATGGATCACGGTTTTGATTCAACTTGGAACATTTTGGACCATTATAATCATTTCTCATCGTTATTATTTCAGGAAAAGTTGAGTGATTTTTGCTGGTTGGTTCTTCATTTATATCAGGTAAAACATTTTGACAAGGTAAATAAAGACACCATCAAATTCAATATTCGGCCCTTAGTCAAGAAGGCTTCTTTTATTTTGGATTTTGAATCCATTGTATTTCACGTGAACGCTATCTAGGCACAACATTTTACAGCAGTTCTATTTTTGGAGAGTCAGTCACACTATTAGAGTGGACCACCATGTTTTAGCGAAGATAAATGGGCAAATTATTTTCAATTATTAATTGAAAAAAAAAAAAAGGTTTTGGTGAGAACGTATTTGTGTTTAAGGTGATGTTATCAGTGGCGGAGCTCGACTTTTATCTTTGGGGTGGGCATGGCTCTGGGGCTCTGCCAAACAAAATAATTGAAAAAAAAAAAAATCTACAAACACCAAATATTCTTCAGAAAACTGATAAACATTCATTATATGTTCTGTACAGGGAATGTAAGGAACTGTGGAAAAAAAAATCACGGAAACATCTGAAAATACCCCCAAATTATCGGGCCTGGAAACTTGGGGGGGTTCCAACATATTTCATGGGGGGCCAGTGCCCCCGTCGGCCCCCTTCTAGCTCCGCCAGTGTATGTTATCATCTTTATTTCTTGCTTTTCCTCCAGTCTTCTCTTTGATTGCCTGCTGCCTGACATTCTACAATCCTCCTTTCTTTTCTTCATTTGACCCCATCCTCCCTCCATCATTGTATACTTTTCCGACTTGTATACTTCCCTTATCAGCCTCCCCTCCTAGCTGCCTATACCTGTCTCCTTCTAAACATTCGGTCCCGATCTCTTTCCTACGCTATCAACCTTTATCCCTCTCCTTACTTTCTCTGCCTCCTTGCAGAGGCTGACGTCCTTATAAGGAAAAAAAAAACCCTAGCAGTAGTGCCGGTAGACTCACTGGGGGAAAACAGAAGCATGTCACACACATACGCACACACCTACACTGTACACGCAAACGCGCTCAGACATAAACAGACTTTGAGTAGTGAGAAAAACAACACAAAAAAAAAAAAAAAAACCCGCAGCTGGACAGTCGTTGTCGTGTTACCAATACATGAAAAATGTTCTTTCAGTGCATTTTGGGATTAGGAAATTTGAAGATATCGCAAAACCTTGAGGTACAGGTGACCCAACTTGCGGGTTTGTCCAGATACATTCTGCCGATTTTTTTTTTTTTACTTTGACTTGCAAGCAAAAATTTGAGATGCGAGCACTGCATGGTGGCAGTGAACACAACTCAACTCACTTGGGCAGAGCGTGCATAATTCTTCAAAAATGAGGCTTCAAACCGTAAACTAAACGTAAAAGCGGTGGTGCAACACATGTAGACAATAGTGTTTTGAGCAACGAGCGTGGTCGCGGAAGCAGTGAAAATGAGAGTCACGCAGCAATGCTATTCCTCACATAGTGGTTGAAGGCTTTTATTTACTTACAGTCCATCTCTTTGTCCACCCCATGAGGCGGCCATTTTGTCACTTCCGTTTGAATGAAAATAACATCGCAGTTGCCCAGGTAACAACCGATCACGGCTCACTTGTTTTCTGAAGCTGAGCCATGATTGGTTGTTCCCTGAGCAACTGCGATGTCGTTTTTCAGTCGACAGAAGTGACAAAATGGCCGCCCCCTGAGATGGACAAAAACGGGTGTATTGTACTACTTAACTCATTACTCTCTACTCATGACTACTACTCTCATTACGCTACTCAACTTAACTCACGTCTATTAGTCGCGGCCTGTTTATTGGATTTGTGGGGGAAGGGGTTGCTCTACTCATATGATATATTTCATACGATATATTTTCAATTGCCAGCACGGCAGTCAAAGCCTCGCGTCTGGCTTCTCCCGGCAACCTGGACGAGCACCAATCACGCCGCGCGTCCGCCTGGCCTGCGCACACTCTCGTTCCGCGCACGCTTCTTCTACTTCTCGCAAGCTTTTCGATTCCTCGGGCCAACGCCGCGGCGTTCCGACACGGTCGTGCCGCCTCCTTCGTCACCTGGGAAAACGCTGCCGGCTTCACCCCAACTCCGTTCTTGTCGCTTTTCACAAGTTGCCCGCCGCCAGGGGACAACGGCATCATTGTTCGCCTGCATCGCCACGGCGACAGGATGACCTCACTGCGGAGTCAGCCCGGCTCCGCCCACCCTCAATCCCGACTCAGGCGTAATGGCCTCCAGATGTGGAACCAGAAGCAGAATAACACGCGCACACACACACACACACGCTCATAGGGAAAATAACAACATTCACAGGGTGTAATGGAGGAAGCGGCACTTAGTAAATATCCACAATAAAAGTCAATTGTGAATGCGTAACAAGTCCTCTTCTCTGCTTTCATAGTCTATTGGAACACAATCAGAACGTTTAAACAAATCTGGAAGCATTTATTTGACGTTTGCGTGTAAACGGCGGCTCGCAAAAGTATGCAACGCAAAATAGCTGCTCTCAGTTGTGCAGGTCGGGGATGAAACACTCTGATAGTGAGAAACTAACCCCCCCCCCCCCCCCCGGCCCCCGCCACAGGCCTGTAAAATGGACTCTTCTAAATTGAGGATTAGCATCAAGGTCAGAACTATGATTACCGTGTAAAATTGTTGGCCTACTCTGCGATACCAAAATAATAAAAAAAATGATGTCTATTGAAAGTTGGGGCCTGTTTTTTTTTTTTTGTCACCCTGTATATTTATTAGGGAAAAACATCAAAACTATTTTTTCTTTGTGTTTGCAATTTTCAAAATACGCACAGTGGCAATGTGAAAGTGGCATAAGCCGGTCTGCAGACAAAAATGATTGGATTTATGACTCTGTACTGCCAGCCAGAATATGTC
Source organism: Filicampus tigris (assembly GCF_054856515.1). NCBI lineage: Eukaryota > Metazoa > Chordata > Actinopteri > Syngnathiformes > Syngnathidae > Filicampus > Filicampus tigris. The sequence continues at coordinate 16,419,385 of NC_141231.1, forward strand.
CAGCAATAGCATGATACAGTACACCCACCAACATCTCCCACTCTTCTCATCTTACTACAGCATCGCCGTGGCTACTTGCCTCCTCAATCTCAACAGCACATTTTTGGCTACAGTTGAATGAAGGGGAGGCATAAATTTAGATATGGGGTGTGGGGGGGGGAGGTGGGGGGGGACAAATGGCCCGATAACACATATGCTGCCACATACAACCACAATGCAAGCTGTCCTGTCTCTTAAAGCGACAGTAACAGTCAGTGGCACCACCCTTCAGTCCCAGCGTCCTTAGAAAAGGTCATTTCTTATTTGTCTTCATGACATTACAGACAAAATCCGAATCTTACCACCCTGAAAGACGATTTGTATAAGGCACAGATGGGACTAGAAAAGCACTTGTGAGACCGCAGACCTCCTCCAATCATGTGGTGGATCAGCACCAAAATTGTATGATGCATTATTTATTTCGAAATTAATTATATCGTAACGGGCTGGGCTGCCATTCTCTGAAGCCTCATTTTTATGTCATCCTGTAGCACTAGGTGTATTTTTGTTTGTGTCTTTAAAAACGGCAATTAAAGTCAAGTCAAAAATGTTTATGATGATATGCAGAGACCGTCTATGTGACGGACCGCTCCGTCTATCCGCCTATGAGGGACGCCCATTCAGCTGACGCTTGAAAAATGTTAAAATAGACAGGCTAAGCATAGTCGGAAGCCCACGTATTAAATCCGTGTTTCGTATCTAGTCGGTCTTTAGTATATATTGCGCAACGAGGCTTTGATGGCCGAGGTGAGGAGCAATAGTGAGTTGGAATGGCTACTATAGACAGACCGGCCTATAGCATATACATATACAGCTTTATGTGATTAGAGACATTTCAGGGCCCTGGGAGATCTTGAAGCCACTTTTTTTTTTTTTTTTTTTTTTTGCCTCCTGCTAAATCTGCCTCTACTGGAGATAAAAAAAAAAAAAAAAATCCATTTCCGTAAAACATGTTCAAATGTATTCCACGAAGTGGCCCGCAGCTGTGCTGACTCTGTGCTGAGGTTGGACCGAGACTGCAGCCTGCACATCGTCAATGCTGAGCATGCAACATTACACGCACACTCAATCGCACACACCCACTGCACTGTATTCCGGTGTTCAAGTTATGGATAGAAATATATCCAAGAAGAGGGGGACACATACATGACACCTGTGACGACCGACGGCGACGGATTGTTACACGGAGCTCTGCAGGGGGAGTGCGAGCGTGCCCGAGGCGAGGCCAAAAAAGGGAGGAGTGCACACCGTGTTCCGCGTGTCTCCTCTCCAGTCATGACTGAGCAGCAGCCTCACCGTGACGGGGCTCTGGTTCCCATGACAACCCCTGTCAAGTGGAAGGGGCAGAAATGGAGGAGTACATGCAGGGAGAGGGGAGACGCGGGCAAAGACATGGCTCGAGACGAATGATGAAGTGTCCGCTCACCGTCCTGCCGCCGTGCCGTTCCTCTGCACTGCCGTGTCCGACATCATGGCCGCAACACCCTCTGCTCTTCTTCTCTTCTCCATTCCCCCCCCCCCCACCCTCCTTTTCTACTTCTCCTATCCGCCGCCGTTCCTTTCCTCCTCCTGCCCTCTCCTCCTCCTCCTCCTCCTCCTCCTCCTCCTCTCCGTCCTCCTTGTGCTTCTCCTCCTCCTTGCTCCTGCCTTTTTAGCGAGTGTTCGTCACGCTATGTGCGAGCGAAGCCGCTGCAGCTCCTGCCTCCCTGCATCGCCCCGCTCCAGAAGGGATGGAGGGGAGCATGCTGTGTGTGTGCACGGGAGAGAGAGCATTAGCGGAGTCACTTGTATGTCAAACATGCGGAAATACTACTCCAGTGGTAGATGCCCTGCTTTCAAAAGCGTACTCACATGTACGCTAATTGTACACGGTGATGACCTGCAGATGACATGCGGAAGTCAAGCCCCTCCCCAAATCTTTTCAATAATATGTTCTATGTGCCTTCACTAGTCTAAACATAGCATTGTGATTAATATTGTGTTTGTGGGATATGAGTTAACCCATTAAGGCCTAAAGCGCCTTGCGCAACATCTCCCCAAAAGTCTATAGTATAGACTCTACGTGCTCCCAGAGATACAATACCGACAAAATAATTGATATCTCAGATCCTGTAGCAGAAAGAAACATAATTCCGAAAGAATTTGAGAGCTGTATTATTATTTACTGTTTCAATCAAAGATATAAAACTAAAGTGTCAGTGTACAGAAGCACTATTTTTAATTTAAAAAAAAAAAAAAAAAAAAAAATCGAGTGGTAAATATCATCCTCTATTCTGTTACAAAGACATCGATATCGTCATCGTCTACAAACACGTGTTAGGCATATACACGTATATCACGTGTATAAGCGTATACAAACATATGTCACGTTCGACTGGTTCCATTGGTTCAAAGTCGACAGCGCATTCTCTTTTTCGTTGCTGTTACTTATTTCAGAGCTCCCGTAAATCGTCCATTACTGCCCTGAAAAATTCCGGGACACCCTCGGCGATCGCACGACACCGTCACGCGTGTATTCAGGATGCACATCATTGGCTAAGAGACGAGAATTGGATGAACAAAAGAAAAAGACGTAAACGCTTTCCCGGCTTTAAAGGTAAAAGGACGTAACAGCGCTCCCAGCTCGAGTGGTAGAAACGCGGTCATGTGCTTTCAATGGGTTAAGCAGCAAAATTCACCCGTTTTTAGCCATCTCGGAGGGTGGCCATTTTGTCACTTCTGTCCGATCACAGCTCACTTGTTTTCCGAATTACCCAAGCCCCTGAGCAACTGTGATGTCGTTTTCAGTCGACATCAAGTAGCAAAATGGCCGCCCCCTGAGATGTACAAAAATAGATGGATTTTACTGCTTAACTCTTAGTCCATCCAGAAGCAACCACACAATAATTCCAGGATGAGCAATAAACAGCACATGGACATCTTGAAGCAACAGGAAACATTTCAAGCCCCCAAGAATGTGGCCACTTGTGCGAGAAGAAGCCACTTTGGAAACGGACGCACATAATCTGCGGCGGATTTACAGCCTGCGCCACAGTTGGAGCTGCTGTGTTAGTATCAAAAATGTTTCATGCTCACAACGTAAGTCCATGCTAAAAAGATCTACCAGAATGCTTCAATTGAAATATTTAATTACACAGCATTTCAAGGAACCAAAGTGAGATGAAATCCAGTCACAATAGCCAACATCTTTTTTACGAGTGAACGTTCACAATGGATACCAGACGCCTCACTATGGGAAAACTTCGGAATTTTTCCTTTGGCAAATAAAAGGTACAATCATTTTAAATGAGTAAATCACCAAAATACATTTCAATCATATAATTGATTGTCATATTCACAGTTCACTAAAACAAAGAGCACATTTAGTTCTCTTTCCAATAGTTTTGAAACGGACTAAAACGGAAGCCCTCGCAAAGAGCCCCATCAGAGGTTTTCACGAGCCAAAATGTTTCGCATTCTTGACTGACGCACACTCGAGATCAAGTCTTCCGGAGGCACTTTCTTCTTCTCGTCTTATCTGCCTCTTCTCTCTTCCCTCCGTGGCTCTCATTCATGTGGGCTTCATTGCTATCACGTTTTCAGCGCGGGCCAGTTATCCCAAGGCCGCTCCTCAAGTTCAAGCAGTGACCTTACGTACACTCACACCCACACACACTGCAGTTATAATTGTTTAATCAATTTAACATGAAGTTGCTTGATTGTGGTAAAGCAACAAGTAATGCATTTAAAAATGAATCTGCTTTGTTTTTTGGGGATTGACTTTTGAAAAAGTCACAAGAGTGAGAGACACAAATGCACGTTAGTGATTGACTAGAGCATTGCTGGCTGTTCTTTTGAAGAATGGAACACAGTGCCCCCTTGTGGATTATTACCGTGCACTTGAAAGTGACAAACCTTTTAGCACACCGAGAGCAAATTCTTGGGTACTTGAAAGGGCTACCAGATTTCGAAAGAACAAATTTATTAATGACTGAATCTACGTGAGGACACTACTCATGTTAGTGATGTCTCATAATTATAAGTGGACGCCTAAAGGTATAGAGAAGACAGAACATTGTCGACTCTTTTTATGTCCATTGTGATCACTTCCAATAAAAAAAAAAAAAAACTTCTTGGCTGAGAAAACATTTTTACCACCATTTAGAAATCACTAATTAAGTCCTCACTTATAACATCTTTTAGTCTTTAACGTCACTTTCCTTTTGGTAAAAGACAAATTGTCATAGCTCGTCAACTACATAAAAAAACCACACACACACACTGTTGCCATTTTTAGTCCCTCACACTGTAGCAGTTAAATATTTTATGATTCGGACAACCAGCGTTCATCTTGGAATCAATCCTTAGATATAAAAGAAAAAAACAAATACAAACTTGTCATACAATGCAGGCCATATTAAAACAACCTGCACCATCAAAAGAATACCGTTAGAGGGCACTGTCTTTCAGAATTTCACGTCTATGCAAGACTAAACTGGAAAGCAAACTATCATAGCTAAAGAGATGATCCAAATCTATTGACATTTAAACAAATATAGACTATGTCTCAATGGTAAGTAGTACTGTGATACATTGCTTTTCTGGTATGCTTAAACCAAGATTCCTGTCTTCATACGGCTTCATATGTTCCCTCAATTGTGAACAGCACACATAATAGGTGTTTTTTTTAATTTTTATTTTTATGTCTTTCACTAGTCTGTTGAGTGAAAAGCCTTTAAAGGAGTTTAGGATTCATCAGCTTTCTCAAGGTTCTCATTTGCATCACAGTAAGTTGAATCAAGTCGAAATAGATATCTTTTGCAAAAGCGGCAGCATGAAAAGTCTATTTGACTGTAGTTTAAGGAATTACAAGCTCAGATCATTGAATGTGAGCAATCGTACAAAAAATCCGCATGCATTCCCAATGAAACATTCCACAAAACATGTTCCGCTCATTCTTTTATATAATATACATTTTTATATGTGGGGATTTTTTGAATGGAGGAAACTATCCCCCAAAGGGGCATTGAATGAGATGACAACTGAAACTTTCAAATGAAACTAGAAAGGCCTTCACACAATTCTAAAACAACATTGTCAGTGGCATTCCACTGTGGAGCGTTGTCCTCAACAAATCCATTCATCTCCACCGATTCAAACATCCAACAAGCCGCGGAGCTGTGCGACCCACTTCAGCTGAGCAAATATGTGCTGATGAAAAATTCACCAACATCCTGGGCACAATCGTGGAGACGATAACGCGTGATGACTTTCCTCTTATCAGTGCAAAGTCGCTGAAACAAATGAAAGATTAAACAACTTTGCGCCATTTTGTTTTGAGCGGGAAAACCTCGCAAATTGTTTTTACATCCCTATTTAAAACCACTTAGCCAGCTGGGAAAAGCTCCTATTTTTCCTCTGGTGTGTTTGAGGTGAGATGAGGCTAAATCCAAATTACAGCAGATGCTGATTAGTCATTGTGACTGCCCGAATGCTTTTCTGCATCTATAAGAAACAAACATCGCAAAAAACAGTTTTAATATTCAATTCTGCAGTGTTGGTCCACTGGCCAAATTGGACAGACGTTGACAAAAATGTGCCAAAAGCTCATTTAGGCTGGCAGAAATGTGGCATAGGAGGGATTCCCGATAAGGACAAAATAGCTGGGAAGGCCCTTGAAGCGATTGACTCAGAAATCCCAAGCACTGGTTTGGAGGAGGGGGAGGACTGAATCATTTTAGGGAGCACTGTGTTCACAAAGGTTGGAGGGGGTGTGGGTGCACACTGTATGCGGCCGCGTGTGTGAGGATAAATGTTTGTTTTGCACTTGAATATATCAATAATTGGCATTTCTGCAGGTCTAGTGGGGGTAAGTACGTGTACCCTGGAACGCGTGTGCGTGCGTGTGCACGTGTAGCTGTGGCACGTAAAAGAAGGCCAAGGCCCCCGGGACAAACGTGGCCGCTTACCCGCTTGGTTGCCATGGTGATGAGGAGATGGGAAAGGCTCCGTCGGAATTGCCATTAAAATGGAGAGCAGCGCGCACACAAGGAAAACAACACTCTTGTGAGTTGGGTTGATGTGGGCTTCCCCACATAAGGGTCATTGTTACCGTCTTTTTTTTTTTTTTTTAACTAAGCACTCCGATTGGCCTGAGCCAGTCTTAATGACATTGATACGATTCCACAGGGACACCGTGTGTGCGAATGCAGTCCGATGTAATGAATGCGCGTGCGTGCGTGCGTGTGTGTGTGCGTGCAACACAAGTTAGGCATCGCGTCTCTTTTGGTTTGAAGCATTCATCGATTGCTGCTAAAGGCCAACCAATAATAGTCCTAGAAGTTAATGTGAAAATTAAAAAAAAAAAAGTTTCCAAAATTGAACCTACACGACGTGTTTTTCACAGGACAGCGACGATATGTAAAAATAATATCGGCGGTACGGTGGAATCCTGCATAGTCGTTGTTTGGCATCCACGGATTCACCTATTCATTTCTACTTTTCCGTTTTTCATGGGAAATGCTTATATATGGTATAGCTGCGCTTATTCATTAATTTTTTTTTGGGGGGGGGATTAAAAAAACACAACTTGCAATGCAATTATAATAGCTGTCAATTATTTGCGAATTTGCCGCTATCCGCCGCAAATAGCGCGGGTCTACTGTATTTTTGAATGGGTTGTGTACAGTAGTTCCTTATCATAGCTAATTTGATTCACAAAAACAAAACTGACATATAGTAACATACTGATTCATTTCCGTTTTTTGAAATAGGTGTGTCAACTGTGTAGCTGTTGTTTTATTATCCCTGCCTCACTAATTTCACTTCGCCTGCCTTGTGATACAACTGGACTGTACTTTTGCTACTCCACTTTCACATTAGTTTAGCGGTTAGCATGGTTTCGCCGTCTTGCCCTGTTCGGTCTTTTTGTTCGGCGTGTCACATGATTAGCTACTCCTCGTCCTCCTTTACTGATAACGGTACTTGTGAGAAGTGTTTATGAGCTTATTAGCTAATTAGCTTATTAGCCATCATGGAGGCGAGGATCAATGAACCGTGGAAGGACGGTGACCCTCAGTCATCCGTTCATTTAGCGCCTAGCATCTGTCCTAGCTCTAGTCGCTAGTTCTAAGAAGAATACATAAACTTTCAAGTGCTGGACTGTCGCGTTTATCGACTAAAACAAATGTCGTCACTCCGATATACTTATGAGTTGGCTGACGGCTGGTGTACATGAACAATACGTAGCCAAACTCAAACTGAAAGATGTCCTGGTTTGGTTAGTCAGAAAGGACAAGAACATGACAACACAAGACAAAACAAAATTGCGTTTAACACTGCTCATTCGGAGTCAATACTTTCAGCGAACTACAAGGTTCGGGATCCTGCTGCTTTTGCTTGTTAATGTGTTTCCCCCATTTCTGGACACCCTGCCCCCGGATCCACATCCCGCCATCTACTCTTCCTTAATACATGGAGTCTCTCTCCATAATTTAGTCAGCACTTTCCGCTTTCTCGTCCTTGTTGCAAATCCCCTTTGACACAATGGTGTGACTGTGTCTCTGGTTCCCTTTGCTGACATTCTCCTTTAAATGCAACCATTTACTTTCAATCCACTCGTTGTCATTGCGCAACTACAACCACAACAACAATTCATGTACATATAATCTGAAGTTTGGCACCGTTGATTTTACACTTACAGAAAACAATCGGGTTTGCCTTTTACTGTGTAATAAAATCCGTCCAATCCAAGAGCTCTTTTTGTTAACGAAATGTATGCTCATGTTTGATTATCAGAGGAATTATTTCAACAATGTTTAAATCACTGCGATTATAGTGAAAACTGGTGTGACCTAACTACAGTATTCACCCAACAGGAGAAGAGACTATTACAATTGTATTGAGTCTCAATTGATTGTGTAAGTGTACCTAAGGTTGAATCTAAATTATCGCACTGAAACACACTTTAAATCGACACACATAACTATAGAAAACGTGTCTCATGCACGAGCCCGTCCATTTAATCGCTGCATATTTCACAATGACATAAATACTAAGTACCGGAAATGTCGTATTGTTTTTGAGTTTTCATGATCTTTTCCATCCAAAACTAAACTTCTCCTGCACTTAAGAAATTAAAGAGCATGCTCTGAAAAAGCTTAACAAGGTGTCCTTAAATATTCATGACGCATTTCTGCTTTGTAATCTTCCTTGATGTATTCTGAACTCATTTTAAAGTGCAAATCATTAGAGTGGTTTTTCTTCTTTTTATATCGTAACATCGTTGAAAGTTATTTTGTTATTCACTGAGGGATTGAGTGGCAAACAGCGAAGCCTTGGACGAAATAGTAATTAGCGTTGTTCAACTCGACGTCAAGAGATTACGGTAAAGCAACAAAAACAAACACTCGTCTGAGCATTTCATTTAGCTGTAGGTTTTTTACTCAAGTGTAAACAGCAAACACATAGCGATACATAGACACTATTGCGCAACTGGTCAAAATGTTGTGGCTGGTTGGTTCATGTTCACATTGTCCAACATAAATGACGACAAAGTCGTTGTGATGAGACATCTTTGACCTTTCACACATTCGTGGTGCGCACAACTCACAAAGCCGTGGAATCCTTTTATGGGCACGATTTGTACTTCATTATGATTTTATTCGACTCTGTCGGCATGCGATTCTTGCAAGTGTTTTGAGTTGTGCGGAGGATGAGTGGCCGTTACATTTGCATTTACATTTGCGGCTATGCTGTGTTCACTGACCTATAAAAGTGCTTGTGAGGGAGGAGAGGAGACAAAAATCAGAGAGTGAGAGCGGAGAGATCCGAGAGGACGCTTGGCGAGGGGGAAGCGGGAAGAACCAAACACGGTTGTCATTTTTTATTATTCATTTTCTACACATGTGAATCTACGTGATTTATCATCGAGGCCACCATAGATATACTTGGATACCGAAATCCTTTTTTTTTTTCCTTTTTTTTTAATTTTTTTTTTAACATGTTCATTCAAATCATAAAGGTTTACACTTGCAAATGTAAGTCCACATGGAACTTCTGTTCGTATCATTCTCTGTTTGACACTTCACTGCCTTGAGCAACTCTCTCTCTCTCTCTCTCTCTCTCTCTCTCTCTCTCTTTCAGTTTTGTGTGTGCGTTGAGTCACGTTGCCTCCATAAGCATTTAGCCCTCCGAGTCATTAATGGAGATGAATGTTGCCTCCACCTTCATCGCTGATTTAATCACACAAATAAGCTGCCACACTCACCTTTTCCTGTATGTTCCACGCATGCCAAATCCTGCGAGAGCACTCGCAGGCCTGCATACGAATGTGATTCTTCATCTTATGCATATTTGCGTCGCTATAACTTGGAAGTGTCCTCAAAATGTGTCACAAGCCATTATTGTGAGCAGTGCAGGCCTACATTCAATGCACATCAATCCAGCTATGTATCCGTGGCAACCATATAAAAGTCTGGTGGTGACATCATAACCCCATTCATGCTTCTCAGGCTTCTTATTGACAACATCTGTTCCTATGAAGGTCAGGTTGTTCTCCATCAGGATAAATAATACATGACTCGGGGTAAAAAGTGTAATTTTGTCTTGTCTTAATCCTCCTTTGTTCCCCCATCTTGGTATTTCCTTAAAGCGGAAGTCAACGCAAACATTTTTTTTTCAAGAATATGTTCTATGTAAGCCCACTAGTTGAAACATTCTGCATTCTGATAAATATTGGAAAGGAGCGTTAATCCACTCATTTTTAGCCATCTCCGGGGGCGGCCATTTTGTCTTCTGTCGACTGAAAATGACATCGCAACTGCTCGCAAACGACCAATCACTCCTCAGATTCGGAAAACAGCTCAGCCGTGATTGGTCGCTGTGAGCAGTTGTCATTTTCGGAACACAAAATGGCCGCCCCCTGAGATGACTCAAAACGAGTGCATTTTGCTGCTTAGCTTATATTCCACAAACGCAAACGTAATCAGAATGCCGCGTTTGAACGAGTGGGCCTGCTGGGAATAAAAAAAAAAAAATGTTTGGGTTGACTTCCGCTTTAAGCCCACCTCCACCCTGAACATCTCTGGTCCATACTTTGCCATGATGATCTCGGAGCCAGCTCACCGCACCTTTCCGCCTTCAACTGCTTTATAAGACAAACTCGCCTTTAACCCTTGCCCCTGCGATCTCTCGCGCTCATTTAAATATGACCAACCCCCGCCCCTTGCGCAACGGTCCTGCCCTCTTGCGCCTTCCCGGCAATGACCTGCTCCCGCTCCTCCCTGTGATGGCGTTAAGCTCGACGTCAGCGCGAGTGTCTGTACACACGGGGCTAGGCTACGCTACACGTCAAGCGGGATGGTTGTCGTACGACGCTGAGCGTGAGAGGCGGATGGAGGCAATAGGTCAGAAGTGGCATCCGGCTGGTGCAGTCTATTGAGAGGAACACGTTGGGGTCATCGGGGTGGGATACTCAAACTCGGCAGTAAAATGGCGCATGGCGCTTGTTTGAGGTGCGCCTTTTAAAACTTGCATTCTTAGACTCTAGGGAGGGTAGCTTTTTAAAGAGTGTTTTGAATACGGGGGGGCAAAATGCCGTCCATCAAAAGTGTACTTTTATGTTGACACACGAGAGTGTGAGGAGTCCGTGAGGCTACAGACGTGATCACACCTTTGTCATTTGACAAAAAATATTACTATGAAACAAATTTAGAGAAAAAAATTGCCGGCGTTGTTCTGCGTTTCAGCGCTTTCACCACTTCTCCCTTCTGTCTTTACATTCCTCCTTTTGTCCCTCCGCTGAATGTGCTTCTCTGAAGAAGCTGAGCATTCCCACCACTGGCATCAGTTTGTTGGTTGCCAGGGCGACCATGCAGCCCAGTTATTTATAGCAGCAGATCAGCACGACTCCCACGAAAAATGCAAACTGTGAAGGGATGTATTATTATTATTATTATTTTTTTATAGTTTATGAACTTACCTCAGAAGAACAGTAGCTATAAAAATGACTAATAAAGTCAAAGTGACTAGATTTCAGTTCGCTACAAGTGAATCTAAATTTAATTCTAAATTTGCATTCATCAATACGTAATATTCACATATAATATACTGTCATGGAAAAATTGAGGAGATTTGTTACAATTTGAGCTGTCGCTGTCAGGCTCCACCTACCTGCTTACTGGAGACACGCCCCCTCATGGCCACTCCAGCAGCAGACAATACATATTCCCATCAAGGCCTCTGTGCATAAAACGATCACTTTATAGTCGACCACCTGTTCCCGATTATCGAATTACCCGTTCAGTTTAATAGATTTCTCACAAGCATTTTGGGAAGGTGTATTCTGTTCCCAGGGACCACGTGGAGGATTGAACGGCAAAATGTTTGGATAGATGGCGTCATGGAAAGATGTAAAAGATCCATAGATTAGCTTTCAATTAATACGAATTTTGTTCCGACCTCAAAAAAAAAAAAAAAAAAAAAAAAAAAATCGGTCAGGCCCTAGTGTGGTGATTTTTATTAATTTACTATGCAGCACTGTGACATATTGACAGAGCACAAAGCATGTTTATGGAGACACATTTGATAACAATTGAAGCATGTCAGTCTATTTAAATAGCAGCAGCCACTTCCAAATGCAAATCACTCTCATGCAAATCACATTGCATGCAAGAGATTTGCTCTGCTGCATGTTTGCGAGCGTACGTTGCGCGAATACAGCATTTGCAAAGTCTCTCCAGGAACGCCGATCGCAGCCAAGGCCGACGCTTCGCGGACAGTCTGTTCCGTCGCCATGGGAACGGGGTTCTCACAAGCTTAGGAGACTCTTGGAAACCAAGCAGTGTCCGATCAATACGCCTCTCCAATAATGAGGCCGCGGACATGCACAAAGCCCGGATGAGCACGGCGCGCTACCGAAGTCCCACTATCGAGCAACTGCGAACTCCCTTCAGAAAGTGGATCGGAGCTCATCTTTGCTAAGCTATTCAACAACCTCATCCGGCAGTGTACAGAGAGCCTTTGGAAACATCTCACGGGTTTGGAGTCTCCCACCCAAGACGGACTAACAAAAAAAATGTAACAAAATAAATGAACGCCATGTGATATACTGCCTGCATGAATTTTGCACGTCTAAATCTAAAAACACGACAAGCTCAAGTTCATCCATCCATTTCCCGGAACGCGCGTCTTCGTTAGATCGGCGGGTGAGCTGGAGCCGATCCCAGTCGAGTTTGAGCATAAAACAAACATTTACAAATGGAGTAATGTATCACCGCATCATATTATTATTACAACTTTTGCTTCTCATTATACAAGTGAAACTCGACACAAGGCTGTTGAGTCTGAGTGAAGCTTTGTTAGCAGATTAAAAGACTAATGCCAAGCTTCCAGTGTACGGCATGACAAACTCCGAGATGAGGTGTAAGCTGATATTTCTGTGTGTGTGAGTACGCCGCAATATATTATGTAGTCCCTTCATATAATACAATTACTCCAAGATTAGTGCTTGCACACGTCGGGTCATTTGTCAAAATGTCGATGTAAAAACAGTATGTGCATTGTGCAATCTGGGACCATCACGCTGTAGTGCTGCTGTGCTAAAGACATTCTGTAAGCAGCGTAAACATGTACGCGTCAGAATTTTGAAACGTAATTGTTGTCATTCTTAAAACGGAAGTCAAGTCAAACATATTTTTTTAAAGAATATGTTCTATGCGGGCCCACTAGTTGAAACACAGCATTCTGATTAATGTTGTGTTTGTGGAATATGAGTTAAGCAGCAAAATCCACCTGTTTTTAGCCATCTCGGGGGCGGCCATTTTGTCACTTCTGTCGACTGAAAATGACATCACACACGTTCCGGGCTCAGATAACGACCATAGCTCAGCTTCAGAAAACAGGTCAGCTGTGATTGGTTGTTATCTGAGCACTGAAGGTCTGTGATGTCATTTTCAGTCGACAGAAATGACAAAATGGCCGCCCCCTGAGATGGGTGGATTTTGCTGCTTAACATAATATTTCATATCAATCATATTGCCTTGTTTCAACTAGTGGGCCTGCATAGAACATATTCTTGAAAAAAAAAAACGTTTGGATTGACTTCCACTTTAACGGTTGAAAAACATTCGAACATTCTTATTTGAATACAAAGAAGTTAATACTGGAAAACAAAACACTCTAGCTGAGCTTGTGGTGAAGTCATATTTTCTGTCTGAGAGTCGAGTTATTTCGTGCAGCTTCCTTTGTTTATTCTTCTGCACTTGTCACGTTCTTCTCTTAACAAGTGTTGCTGAGGCTGGCATAAGCGTGTCAAAACAGCCACAAAAAAACAAACACACGGAGATAAAACAGTGACGCTCAGTTGAACTGGCTACGTTTACATGGACACATTTATTCGGATTAAATGCCTGATCGGAATAAAACTGCTTCATGTGCACACATCATTCGGAATCTTCTGACCCGATCAAGCCCATTCCGATCAAGATTTTATTCCGAACGACAGAGTTAGTATATTCCGATTGGTAATCCGATTGCGCATGGAAACACATTATTCCGACATTTTGGAACAAACCGTTTTGTTTGTTGCTTGATCCAATAAAGTTTGGAATAAAAAAAAAAAAATAACCAGACGAAACAGCGCAAATGGGAAAAATATGCGAAATACCGCTGACGATGTTTTGTTGACACGGAAGTCGTCGCGGCTTCTTCTACTACTACTACTACTTCCGGTGTGATGTATGAAGTGGTGCATCCGATCAGAATTTTAATCCACACTCTGATCGGATTGAAAAATGTTTGTCCAAGTAAACGTAGCTACGAAAGCTCGTAGTCGCGCATGACAACCATTCGAAAGGAAACTTTAGTCTTGTGCAACTCTAACGGTTGTATCGAGTTTTTAAAAAAAAGATTTGACCTCACGGCTTCCACATCCAAGGTTGCGTTCTTTATATTAGAGGCTGTTCTGTTCGATTTCCCCCCCCCCCCATATCTTCGGCATTTTCAAACACATACGCTTGCTCAACTTGTATTAGCGCTCTAAAGAGGGTTGTGCAGATTGTACCGCGGGAGAAAGTGGACTCGGGTTCCTGCACTGAGTTTGCATACTTGTGACTCAGTCATCTATTTGGACAGCACCCATGTGACCTTTCTCTTTTAAATAAGTGTCTCCGAGGCTCACGTGAGTGCAGATGACCTTTATTATTATTATTATTTATTTTTTTTTTTTTGAAAGGAATCGCAGAAAAATACAACGATTCAGCTGGAGAAATCATATCAGGTTGAAATGTTTTCTTCTGGATTCCCGCTGAGTTATTTGGACACAAATGTCTCAGTCTTCAAGCTTCCTTGCACAATTGCTTACCAAGGAATAATACATACAATGGAATACATAGACTAAATGGCTTCTTCTGAGGGTGCCATCAAAACATTCGCGAATAATGCGGGATGTTTTCGCCATGGGAGTATATTATAAAAAAGATCCGGTTAAAAAAATGAAAAATGAAATTGATTCTTATCTTTATTATCTATCCTGCGCTACCTCACCAGCAATCCGCACCGCATCTGATCTTCGAGCCAATTTTAATTCACAGACGCCGCACATCTTGCTTTGACATCAATTCCAAAATGTTTTCTGCTCCGTTTGGTTAACGTGACGGGAGGCCTCGGAGATGTGAGCTGGGCAGGAGGAAAAAAAAAAAAAAAAAAGCAGAAGACCGAAGAGGGGTAGACAGAGGACAGAGTGTAATGTAGCGTGCCATCTGGAATCTAGATCACTGAACACACCAATGTTTTCTTCACTCGCTTCTTGTTGCGTCAACGTGCATCTCAGTCTTCCATGTGTCTGTCCCACGCCACTTCTGACAATGCTGATCACCAAAGATTTCTCATCTTCTATTATTGGATATGTATATATATATATATATATATACAGTCGTATATTCAATATCACCAGACGGGGTTGTTTGCTGCATTCCATGTGGCACAAAAAACACAAATCAAATCCCACCACGCCAACATCAGTGAGAAATCAAGAAAGTGCCGCTAGTCTGTGCGTCCAACAAAACTCAAGGAAGCTCTGCTGAGCTTTTTTGGTGGTTCATGTCTTCTTCTGTTGGTTAGGTCTTTCGCTTCCTCCCGTACTCGTCAAGCCAGTCCCTTTGTGTCTTTCAATCCACTCCCTCAGCCACTCGTGGCTTGTCCAGGTGTTCCTCGTTGTCTCGTTAGTTTGCTTTTATTTAGTTCCCTGGTTTCTTCTGGCCCCTTGTCGGTTCATTGTTTTGTTTGTTGTCTGCTGTTTGTCGTCACATCCCCGAGTCATGTTGAGTCTCTTTTGGTTTGTTGCTTTGAATTTTTTTTGTTTTTGACTCATGTTAATTTGGTGGTTTTAGGTAATCTACAGACTTTGTTTGCCTTTTTGTTCTACTGATATAAAATCCATTTTTAAAAAATATATTTTTATTTATTTATTTATTTTTACAACATTCAAGGTCCACAACCAGCAAAAATCCTGACAAGCATGAGAAACCAATAAAAAACAATTATCCATGTCAGCTTTACAGCACATTGAACAAGCTGGTCCCATCTTGGGATAACGGGTGACAATGACGCCCGAATTGAGTTACTTAAAGGGGCGTTACTGGGGGGGGGGGGGTTGATCAGTGCGCACCCACGAACACGCTCTGCCCACCCAAAGAAAACTCGATGTAGTTCCGATGAGTGGGATATAAAAAATCAAAATCAAATCAACTTTTATTTGTTCAGCCCAAATCACAACAACAGTTATCGCCATTAAGGAGAAAACAAAACGCGTTTTAAGGTGGAGTAGCCCTACGCTGGATTTTGACCTACTTCAGCATTGTAGCACCCCCGGGTAAGACTAATGCCCACCCACACATGGGATCCTGGTAACACCACTGGTTACTCATGTCAAATCAAAAAAATACAACATTTTTGAAAAAGCTTTTTTTTTCCACCCCTTAGTTTTAGTTTTAGTTTTTGGACATTTATTGTCTCAATGTGACAACAGACACTGGAACTGTGTTTGTGTCTTTAATGTTGATGCCTTTTAGTCTTCATGTCATTTTTGGGTAAATCTTCAATATTTCTGATGATTTCTTCAGAACTGCGCCGTCTCATCCACGGCGTAAATCCACGTGGATATGGAGAACCCCCAATGGAATAAAAAACAAGTCATCTTCGTGGGGTTGTAAAGGGCAGCCTGACTGGGAATAGGCGGACTAGACAGCCCACTTGCACGGAACACAAGGTCCCTCCAGCGAGTTAAACACGCTCCACTAGAGCCCACTGCGCGTCTTGTCCCCGCCCTCCGACAAAGCACAGCATCCGTCCTCATCCACGCCGCGTGATGCCCCTCACATCCACGCAGAGCAGCCCGTGGAATAGTAGTAGTTGGAGTAGTAGGAGTATAGGGGTGCTCTTCACACCTTCCCCTTCTTTCATGGATTCGCCTTTTTTCTGGAAGATTGCTCCATCCCGTCGCGGTAAGCGCGCGCGTGCATGTGTGCGTGATCGTCGTTGGGCGCCGTGGGGGAGAAACAACGCGCGCGCACACAAACACACAAGGGTTGGTGTGGCGCTATTGTCTGTTTCCGAGGCAAGTTGGGGTTTTAAACGCGGCGCTCTCGTTTGGTTGCAATGAAAACGCCTCGGCGTAAAACCGCGTTCAGCACCAGTGTAGACGGCGATTAAAAGGAAAAAGAAAAAACCAAAACGGCTTTTAAAGATTCGGTCGCGTTGGTATTCAAGGGGAAGACACCTGTCTCTCCACCAGCAACAGTGGACGTGGATGCGTGCCCCACAACACGCCCTAAACACAGTATTGTGAGTCTCCACGTTCTGCTGGTATTCGCGTACAACCTCACACGAATTCGCTGCACATTTGTCGCCTTTACTTGCGCGACAAATGCTGAGAAATGAATATAATGTGGCCCTTTTCCCCGCCCCCCCCCCCAAGACTAGAGGCTGACTACCCCCTTCTAACACAACCCCCCTTTGTGGACTCAAGGCGCAGTTGATGCCACTCGGATCTCTCAAAGGCTGAAATCTCACGCCTGTTAAGATGAATCCATGAGCTGTAACCTTGGAATTAATTCAGGGCATCACCCCCCCGCCCCCCTTTTGCAGCTTCACAGCTGTAAGTGCATCGCATTTGTTGTCCTCTTCGTTCAAGAGCTGATTAGAATGTATAGAGGCACGCCGTGTATCCTCTTGATTGTGTTTTGCAGATTTCTGACACACATGTGCGCCTTCTGTTTTCACACGATGATGCAAAGGTGTGTTTTAGCATTGCGTTGCCTCCGGATTTTCCTTTGAGTGGACATAAAACGGTGCTGGTTCCAAATGAGTATTAGTAGCGCCCTGGAAAGAAAAAAAAAAACCAAGTAATTACACATCGATTCTCAGTGTGGCACTAATGGTATGTAGAAGAATCCCTGAAAGTTGTATATTTCGGAGGGGGAGGGGGGCGTACAGTGAACCCGAGTAATTAACGCATCTAAAAAAATGTTGCTCTTACAACATAACCCTTGAAAATTGATTTCTTACTGATGATTTAAAAACCAAAATGCCATGGAAGTACATGTCTGTTGTCGCTTTGCAAGATGTAAAGGTACCAATTACTACTTTCCTGACATGTTACTTTTTTACAGTGATACATAGATATGCTGACATTTAAATAGATCTCAAACTTATAGTTAGCCAGGCACTGACTAGACCTTACATTGAGCTGCTTGCAGTTACCAGCTGATCAGCTTGTAACTTACACTAGCGCCAATTGCGTTCTGGCCCTTTCTCTGCATCATCTTCAGATGTTAACCACCCAAAAAATGCATTTCGGGGGCCTTAAAGCGGAGGTCAACCCAAACATATTTTTTTCAAGAATATGTTCCCAGCAGGCCTACTAGTTGAAACGGCGCATTCTGATAAATATTGCATTTGTGGAATAAGAGTTAATCCACCCGATTTGAGCCATCCCTGGGGGCGGCCATTTTGTCACTTCTGTTGACTGAAAATGACATCACAACTCCTCAGATAACGACCAATCACGGCTGACCTGTTTTCTGAAGCCGAGCCGTGATTGATCATGACCTGAGCCCCGAGTACTTGTGACGTCATTTTCAGTCAACAGACGTGACAAAATGGCCGCCGCCCTCAGATGGACAAAAACGGGTGGATTTCCCATATTCCACAAACGCAATATTAATCAGAATGCCGTGTTTCAACTAGTGGGCTTGCTGGGAACATATTCTTGAAAAAAACATGTTTGGGTTGATTTCCACCTTAAGCTAACAAGCCATAGCAACACAATACAAACAGCATCCATACCACAACACTTAACAATATTTACAATGGCATATGCGCCTTAAAACTCACTCGGAAAATTGTGCTTTACTTTACTTAGGATAGATAATAAGACTGCTCCTTAAAACACCACGCACACACATCGTACTGAGACTGCAGGAAGGAGTGACATTTGACCTCACCGAGGCTGGTTATTGATCACACACACATGACATTACACGCACGCACACGCACGCACACGCACGAATGATTTAGCGATAGCAGGTATTTGATTACCTCTCGATGTGCGTGTGGGGGTGGGCAGAGCGATTTGGGCAGTGGAGTTTTCCTGATTGGGTAATAGATCTGTCAGCGATCCCTCAGGGGATTGATAGACCCTAAGGTGAGATAAAAACTGCTCACGGAGAATGAGACTCCCCTGCCCAAATACTACTGTAATGTGTGTGTGTGGTTTTTTTTTTTTTATGTGAGGGAAGGGAAGAAGGACACATTTGGAATTATATTATAGCTGATTGACCGGATTGTTGATGTTGATTCTTTGATGCTAATTCTGTAAATGAGTAGATTGTTTTGAATCAGTTCTTACAAGACTTACAGGCATTTACAATTTTCTTTTTCTTTTACCCTCTTTTTATACCTCTATGTTACCTCGCATAGTAGAATACAAAAATCCCAACCATTATAGATATCCATAAATCCGCAAGTAAAAAACTCTAAACAATGAAGTCTCACTATGTCTGCCGAAACAAATGACTTCCATGGCTTCAAATTCACTTTTTTTTTTTTTTTTTTTTTTTTCACACACTTGTATGACCATGGACTACAATTTACATGCGTCATATTTCCTTTTCCAAGCAAAGGATGACAACTAGCATCACACGTGAAAATCTTTTTAGGATCCACTGAGTTTGAATGCGTGATACCTAATTTTGCTCTGCCACTTGTTTGGTCCTTTGAACGGACACAAGCTTTTTTTTTTTTTTTCCAGTTTTTTATTTTTTTTTTAATTTACCTCATGCCCGTCGGTCTCTACCCACTTACTTATATAACACGGTGTTCATTTGATGTAATATCTTTATCTAATATCCAATAAACCTGCCTACTGCCACCTGTTCGTGAAGGCGCCAATCATGACTGAACTGCTGGTCAACTGAAAGAGAACAAGACAAACAGTAAAAGTTGCATCTTATTTCTCTCTCTTTCACAGGAAAAGTAGTTCGTAAAAAAAAATAAAATAAATGCCTCTGTCGCTACCCTTTGGGGGTTAATAAAGTGTGTCTATTGAAGAGGATATAAGTCTTTATCTCTTGCAGGCATGTGGCTGCAGCGGTGGTTGTGTTGTTGCCGAGCTGACAACTCGCTGAGAGTTTGATTGATCTTCTTGATCGGAGTTCCAGGGCAGATTGTGACTAATCTGCTCGCACTGAGGACAGACGTAAATAACTGGACTTTGAGTGCTTGAGGAAAGGCACCCCCCCCCCCCAGCCCCCATTTAGATTTTTATTCATACATTATGCAAACCTACCTGCAGCTGTTTACCAGTAATCATTTTTTGGGTATGCAGGAAAACCCCCGTTCTGATTTATTTGCCTGCACATGCCACAAATATTTGATCCTCATTTTTGATATCTGTCACTTCAAGCTAATGCACCTTAATGTGGCACCTAAATCATTGATTTATTTTTTCTTCATCTCCTACCTGTGATTGTGGGCGATATTGTTTGCATCCACTTTGCTTCCCCTGTTGGACTCAGTGTTGCCATGTCATTTTCATGCGCTACATTTATGGCCTTACAGGGAATTCAAAGCATTTTACAGTCGCGTCTTTCAAAATCACGCATTGTTTGCATTTACACTTACAGGAGAAAATCTCCATTTGCACAGACCTACGGAAATGATTGCAAATGATTGCTAGTCGCAGATGGACAAATGAAGCTTCATGAAGCACTTGCGATCATTCTTGGCACCTCTAGATGGCACTCTTGGTTTAAAGACGCAGTGGAAATGTAATCCATTTCCATTGCACTCGCCTTTATCGCGAAACCAGGAGCGCCTTCTAGAGGAGTAAAAAAATATCACAAGTGCTTCGTGAAGCTTCATTTTCCCATCACAGGGAATCAGTGCATTCCAAAATATAGGACACCTGACTGCCCGAGCCAAGATTTGAAACCCAAAATCTCAGAACCGTGAGGCAGACGTTCCAACGACCAAATACATTGCGTAACATGCTAAACGATTTTATCATGTTATGAATGATGATTCGGCCAAAAATATTTCAACTTTGAGGGTTTCAACTTCAAGGTGGCACTGTATCAGAAATCGTCAACATGTCCTTCAGCAGAACTTGTTCAGATTTTTTTTTTTTTTTAAGAAGGGATGTTAGTAAGCAAACTTTTTGTTTTTTTTTCTTGCCTCATGGCGTGAGAAAAGGCAACATACTCAAACATGAATCAGAGAAGCGCAGGGGAGGAATGAAACATCCTATTTATAGAAGCAAAGAGGCTCCATTGGCAAGAGAGGCAGCCATGGGACAGTTCTGTCTGCACAAGAGTGTGTGAAGTGCAAATGAGGAATGGAAAAGGACTAGTGGACATGTTTCTCCCGTATAATTATTTCACATTGAATGTATAGCCTGCAGAATAAATACCCGCTTGCTTTATTTTTTAGCAGCCAAAAAATGGTATGGCTCAATTAGCCAGCGGTGGTTTTGCACGGAATTGAAGTGGAGTGGAAATAAAACCCAACATCACAGTCAACTGGTAGGCAGAGCTGCACTGGGTTTTGTTGGATGAATGGACAGCTAAAAAAAAAAAAGAGACCATCAAGAAAATTGACCAGCTGACAAACTTGATGTTAAGTTTTAGTAAAGTACACTGAAAAAAATGCTGTACATCATTTACTCAATTTTATTGAGTCAAGTGGTTGCACGAAATAAAATCATCTGAATCCAGATTAAGCAGACTATACAACTTTAAAAATGTATCCGGATACAGATGATTTTATTGTGTGCAACCACGTGAAAAAATTCAATTGAGTAAATTCAACCATCTCTTTTTTTTTCAGTGTGCACCCAAATTGGGTATTTAACACTTATTTGCTGCCAAAAACGTTTGTATATGTTTTTTCACAGTCCAGCCATTCAATCCCAGGAATTTATTTCTATTTTTTGTCCAAAATTTTTTTTAGGGTAAAAGAGGGTCTGAAAATGTCTGGCAGTTAATGAGTGAATGTCCAAATAATTGTTTGTTTTCAAATGCACTTGCTCAGAGTCAAATCCCTTTAATTGAGCGCCCAGCTGATATACTCGCAGGAGCAATTAGGTGAACGGCAACAGGTGCGAAAGAAAGAAACGGCCAGCTCTGTCATCGCGGCAGTGAATCTTCATATGGAGAAGATTTCAGCTGGAGACAAGGAGATGTTGAATATGAAATTTCCACACTCCGTTTTTTTTTTTTTTTTTTTTACACAGTCAATTCTCTCTCAGGGAGCTCGCGACGTTTTGACAAAGTCGTCGCAGCTTGGCTGAGCGTAGAGGACGAAGCTGATGAATCGTGACGGGGCCTGCAGGCTTCTGGTTTGATGAGCTCGCCTCCGGGATGACTGTCTGATCACCTTTCAGCCCCGGCGATTTCAAGTAAAAAGGGCTCTTGCTTTTAAGTCCTGGTCATGTCCTGAAGGTTAGTTGAAGGGTAGAAGGAATATGTCAATACTGACTACGGGGAAGTGTGACTGTGTCACGTTGCGACCTTATCCGCCTGGAAGCTGCGCCCGGGTTGAAGATATTATTGGATTTAGTGTAAACTCACTCGTGATTAGTGCGCCCTCATCACACATTGTAATAATTTGTCACACACCCTCCAGTCAAAGAATACCGTTCAACTGTTAAATTGGCAGTTTTTTTTAATGCTGTCTGCACCATTTCACATTTCAAAACCAGAACAGCGGTTCATATTTGGTGGAATAAACACCTCTGGAGTTTTACTGCAGATCCTAGTGCACAATTCAGATTTTTTTTTTTTTCCCACTATTTCAAGTTACATGTTAGAGAAAATGACACGCAGTCCTTTCTCACGTATTGCATTTGTGGATGGCTGCAGAACCCACACCACCAATTTTTTTTTTTTTTAAATCGAATCAAAAATCGAGAACTTCAAAATTCAATCGAATCTGGGCTTGAGTGAATCGTTCCATCCCTATTTGCTTGTTTTGGTTGGAACTTTACCGACACTGAACACACACTTAGAAAATCATGTCAGAAAACGTTGCTTGTTTTCCAACTGTTAAGACATTTCGACGGAGGTCATTCATATTGTTATGAATATTTCATTAATAAATTCGATTGGAGGGGTGGGTGGGGGGGGCTAGTCGGATGAGCAGTTTTCCCCTAGCACGAGAGGCGCTCCTACTCATATTGCTACCTGCCATAATATTAACAGACAGTGAGCCACTAGAGGCCGATTACACCGTTGAAGTGCGCTGAGACGGATCCAATGAATGTCTAGCAGCCGCATTTTCCAAGAATTTGCCGAGTGCAATTCAATTTACATGTCATTTGAGGCGAATGCTTGCTGTTTCAGTCAACCGGGAGAAAACGATCGCTTGGTCACAGCTGAAGCACCGGTGACCCGGAAACGAGCGGAAATGACGCCTTGTTTCCACGCACACCCTAAACCGACGTTTCGAATCTGCCACGCCGTTTTTTTATTGGTGTGAGAATAAGTGTGACCCCGGCCAGATGTTTTGCAGCCGCGGGCGTTTGGTACACTGACATCAGCAGATGTTTGCGCCCTTGATGCTTTGTCTCGCCGAATGAGGCATCGGGACGGATGTGAGAGCGACGGTCAGGTTGCCGCCATCCGCTGTCAGCGTGACGTTCCTGGATTTTGTGTCGCAATGAGATGGGACAAGCACTTAGGGACTGATTACGCCTCATCATCATCACTGTCTCGCCTGCATCTAATGACTCCATTTTTGCAGTTGCGTGTTCGCTATTGTTGATACAACTGTGACTAAATAGTGTTCAACGACACAAGGAAGGCCGTTTATTTATTTATTTTTTTGCTCTTTTGTCAGCGGCAAGAAGTAACGTTTGAGTTGATCGCACGCGTTCGATTTTCTGCAGGGCGCGACCGAGAAAAATACGATGAAGTTAGCAAAGGCAGAATTAGGAACGCTTCACTCTCGCTTTTCTAAGTAGGTTAACAACAAACCTCAAGCTCTAAAAAGAAGCTCGTAGCAAGTAAAAAAAAAAAAAAATCTCTGACAGGCATCCAAGAGTGATTACATAATTCCTTTGGCTGCAGGATTTAAATGAAACAATGCTGGGATGACACTTTTCTGTATATGTTGCACTCTCATTGGTGCTTTTTTTTTTTTTTTTTTTTTTTTTTGCTTCTTTTCTGCAGACTCTTACTTCTACCGGGGGGGTATTTTTTCCACATATATATGCTACTCATAGTAGCATTTTATCGCCTGTTTAAAAAAAAAAAAAAGGTCTACACTTATGGCACACAAACCGTCTAAGCGCTCATGAAACAAAATGATAAGAATAAGAAATAATCCTCATTTTGACTAATAAATATGGACAAGTGAATACTCCGGCTTCCTCCCGTACTCTAAAAACATGCAAGTTGGGCTCATCCGAGACATATTACGGTACAAAATGTAGGCGTGAATGGTTGTTTGTTGGTTTATACTGGACACTTTTTTTCTCAGGTTCCGCATTTGAATGTACTTTGAAGTCACAGTTGAGACTGATTGCTGATTGTATATTCTGAGTATGTTCTAAAAGAAAAGAACACGCCACACGATAGCTCTGAACGTTTTCAAATTAACTGACAAATAAATATCCTTTTGAGTCTGCGAGGTGTTTTGCTGTCATGTCGCTGACAAAAGTACTGGTTTTCCTCCTCAGTGTCAAAAATTGGGGACAAAGCAGGGCAAGGCAAGTTCCCAAAATATATCTTTTTTTTTCCCTATTCTGTAAGGCTGTAGAGTTGATCTATTGATGCAATGTGGTAAAGAGTAATGTTCTTCGGCTCTAACTTTATTCACAGGCAAGCCCGATGACCATGACTGTTTCTTGGGCCGTGCGCGTAAAAGCCATGGGACATTGCTCTGGGCGATTTGGCGCCATTACTGCGCTCGTTTGCTACGGATATCAAGTCAAACCACCAGCTCAACCCCCCACAAGTGGAGTTGAATTCTTTTTTTTTTTTTTTTTTTTTTTTTTTTTAGGGTGGGGTGCTCATCCTAGCGAGAGGTGACCCAAGTTGATGACCTTGGGTCAACTGAGGCACGCTTGCGAGACGACATCTTGCAGCTGTCCGGGCAGCTCTTGAGAGTCCCCGCAAGCAAATGAGTTGAAAGGACATTTGAGCTGCTCTGTTTGTTCTTTTGTGTCGCCGAGGCCAAGGAGAAGCAGCTCAAATGTTAACGCACAGATGTTTGCCTCTTATGCCGTTTCAAGGCCACCCTTGATTTTGCTTTGTATCATATTACATTGCAATCGACGCAATAATGTTACACTCATGGAGATTTTTTTTTTTTTTTAGATGAGAGAGATTCCACACGACCAGAAATGTTCAGATTTCTGCCAGAGTACCAAGAACTGACATGAGAGGCACCGGACATCAAAACTTTTAGAAAACACAAAGAAGGAAGATTAGGAGCAGAAGGAAGAAAGCACAAACTAGGCCGTTAGCTTTGTTAGCTCTTTTGTTAGCGACGGTGCATTGCGATTGATTGCAAACTCTTTTTTGATTTGATTTGTGAAACATGTCTTACAAACAGCTCAGTTGCTCCTGTTTGCGAGCTTCAGCCAGCTTCCTAATTGGCTGTCGTTTCTTTTCACATCACAACCATCAGCTGCCCTTGCCGTTGATCAAACAGAAAATGACGATGAGGACATTTTAGACAGCTCAATATTGACTATTTTCAAATGAGACTTTTATAAACACCATATAAACGGGCCTTTTCTGATTTTGATCGTGTGTGTTTCTACCCCGCCTCACTCGCCATATTTTGGAAGTCAAAGCCAAAATAGCAGATCAAAATCATTTGGAAATGTGAAATCATGTGAAACTCTATGAAGCAACACAATCAATTCTGGGTGAACTGTCCTGAAACCATTATTAACTCATACACTGCCATCGACGAATTTACTCGTCTTTTTACAGCCCAGCCCTTCATACGCAGGAACTTAGTTATATTGTTTTTCAAATTTTTTCAAACATGAGTGTATGAAAATGTCCGGCAGTGAACGAGATAAGTACACAAGGCAAGGTAAAATTTTTTAATTATATTGACTTTGGGTGTGGTGATTTATTACATTTGCTCAGCACTTTATGCACAGTATATTCAGCAACCAAAATGTATTCAAGTCTGACCAAAAATGAACCTACTGGTAAGATTCACGTTGGCATGTGATGTCTTTTGCAGAGTGAGGTGTTGTGAATCCTGAGAGGAGAGGTCTCCTGGGGGGGGAGACAAGATGGCGTCCAACCACATCCTGCGCAGCTACTCCATCATCCCGTGTTTCATATTCGTAGAGGTGAGAAGTTGCAAGAAGTGACATTTTTGCACCGAGCATGAAAATGGACACACTGAATGCGAATGAATACGAATCTTGGATCGGGGTGACGCACAAGAGATTTTGCGTGTGCACTAGAGAGATATTTAACCGTTCGCAAAATGACCTTGCCTGGTAAAATTCAAACGGCTAAGTGGAGCATGAAGTGTCGGGACGAGTGGAAAGCAGAATGCGTGTGCCATCCTCCATATTTAATTACCTTGTAGCGGAGGGTCTTAAATCAGTGGGATGTCTCAGGGCGCCCGCACACATCCCTGCGTCTTTCTCCACTTGCATTCACATTTCCCTGAGAGAAATCCCCCCCCCCCCCCCCATAACTTGGCGTGGTACTACTACGTTATTGCCATTTCACCTCATGCGTTCTCCTCGCCTTTCGGACAGCCCTCCCAACGCATCTCGTGTGTATTTTAAATTCGCAGAGCTCCACCTTGCATTCAGGGCAGCCTCATGCCTTTGCACTTGTTATGTAAGAATCACGTGACAGTTCTGCATCCCTTTGCAACCCCTCGGACAGCATCCAAAGGGCCTAAATAACATGAGCATGTCATATAATACGACACACATGTAGATATCATTTTGTGACTATATATGCGAGCAAGACTTCATTTTTGCGCACTAATCCAATCCGCCTTGTTTACATTTGGACAAGCGTTGAATTGTTATACTGTCGGCCTTTTCTGCATGAACATTTTTGGCGGAGTAAAGAAACATATTGGGGAGTTTTAATTTTATTAACAAAATGCACTGTACATATACTGATATTTATGGTAATTTAGTTAGTCAACACATAAACAAAGTCACAGATAGAGTACATTTCTACTTATAGTATAATCATTTTCCGTTTTCTGGCAGGTACGGGGTGGCCCTCAGAAATTTTGTGAAAATGTGTGAATTTTCACAAACAAGCGGTATATTTCCAGGCCTGGTCATTATTGCCGCCAGTAGCCATTCGCGCACCCCCTTTCAACAGTTACGTTTCAGAGCATGACGGCCGCACCCGTCGCCGACTACGTTTCGGGGCATGGCGGCCCGTCACCGACAACCTTTCAGTGCATGACGTCCGCACTTCATCCGGCCAACAACCAAGCACCTACCCGCCGTCGACGATTATTCGTTAGCACGTGACGGCCGCGTGCAGCGCTAAAAGATGAGAGGCACAGCACTGTAGCCTATATATGCTTTGATGACAGTGGTGCTGTTGTTTAAATCCCATCGCAGACAGTTGCGACACAGACAGATTGAGTCAAACTATGTGTGACATTGCTCCGCATCTTGCTTTGACAGTAAAAGTGAACCCAGGCGCATTATAAGCACGGTTGCCTCTATAAAATGTTGCTCCGTTGTCTGTTTCGTAGCTTGACTTGGTTGTACATTTTTCGCTCACTCTGCAGCTTTCAAGTGTCTTGGCTTGAGCTCAGTGTGCGGTGTTCATTTGGACGCTGCTAATCACCACGGTGCAATTAGTTTGATTTGACGGTATTTGACGACAAGAGAAGGGTCAATAAGTGACCGTTAATTGTCTTGATGACAACGTCCGTGGAGTAACGCGTAGCGGAGGTGGTCAAGCCTGCCAAAAGCTCCAAATTATTCAGGGTTGACATAAATCCAAACGCTCGCATCAAACCGACAGGCGCTTAGAAAAAACGACAACCAGTAGAGTGCTTGTAAAACACATGTACCAATAAGGCCTTTAAATCACTTTGGTGAGTCTTTGATGATGTCACGTATTTCACACATTTTCATTTAAAACAGTTCCCGTGTCACTAATGAACATGTATTCTGACATGCTTTTGTCAAAATATTCCTAGGATCAAAATGAAAGCATTAACTATGGAGATTAATTTCAATTTCGTAACGCATTAAAAATAATTCAGTCAGTTAACTCCGTTTTATTTGCCTCCTGTGGCAGCTGAGCTCTGCTCACTGTGCAGCCAAACTTAGAGGAGAGTCACTGTCGCAAAGACGGACTTTTGCGTGGTTTTACCTTAAAAAGTTGCTTGACGGCTCATTGGAGAAATCCAATATAATCTGCACACTTTGCACAGCCAAATTGAAATACCATATTAGTTGTACGTCTTTGGTGTATCGTTCAACTGTTGAATTTTACAGGAAAAGAATCATATCCAAGGATCAAAGAAAGCTATTAGAACAGTCTTTGAATCGAAAATACTTTTATTTTTTTCCACATTCATTCCAAGATTTTACTCAACTAAATATCGGTTCCAAGCTTTGTAAAAAATCGGAGTTGAAAAATACGATTAATCGTGATTAATTACGTTAACTGTTGCGATTAATTAGTTAA
Source organism: Filicampus tigris (assembly GCF_054856515.1). NCBI lineage: Eukaryota > Metazoa > Chordata > Actinopteri > Syngnathiformes > Syngnathidae > Filicampus > Filicampus tigris. The sequence goes on from NC_141231.1 coordinate 16,447,617, forward strand.
AGAATTTTAATCGTTTGACAGCACTACTTCAAACACATTTAAAATGATTAAACGCACACTTTTCAAGTATTCCTTAATGCCTTGAAGACTCTTGCATAGTTCTCCATATAAGGCCGAGCTTGATGTTTCAAGCGGTTTAATCGTCACTCCCGGTGGAAATTAGGAACAAAATTGAATTGAACATTATGGGCTCTATTTTCATGGCCAGTGCAAGTCTAGCGCGAGGTGTGGCGTAAATCTGCGCGGGGGCGGGCAAGACCAAGTTTTGGTATTCTTGCAGACAGCTTGTTGCCATTAACAAAGGGCCTTTTGCGCCGTTGTGGGAGTGAAGACAACTTCATTTGCCACTAATTGAACCGGCTCCTCTCATTCCTTTTAAAATTGGCATGGGAATGGGACGCAGTCCTGGACATGGTGGAAACAGAAAGTGATTTGCTTGAGTCCACGCAGGAGGTTGAAGCGAACAAAGTGCGTTCATAAGGAACTGCAAACAGCGGGCGGATGATGTAAAGATGGCCAGCCAGGGCGATTACAGCTCATCGCTGTGAATCGGGCACTTGAGACTGCCGTCCACCCTGATAGCATGTGTCTGTGTATGGATTTTTGCTATTTGGGGCCTGGCCTGGTCCCTATCCACCAAAAACATTTTTTTTTTTTTTTTTGTCGCATATCCAGAGTGCCCGCGACCCTTAAGAGGATAACCGTTTGGATAATGGATGGATGGATGGATATCCAGAGCGTAGCAGCTGGCCTGAGAAGTTTTACCCCAGACGCGATGTTGACAGCTTATGGCCATTTGTCACTTCCTTCCTTTCTTGAACCTCAAGCGCATGTTTGTTGCCGGCGTTTGCCATTATTGCTTTGCTGAAAAATAACATAGCATGAAAGAGGCACACAAATTCTAATGAGGAATGAGAAGGGAGTGTGGTATGCAAGATGAGTAAGGTGCAATGAAGTGAGGTGGAAGGAAGAGGAAGTAAATTAATTAAAGGAGCAGTTGTGCTGAGGAAAAATGAAGCAGATGGATGCTCAACTTCCCTCCGGGTGTGGTTATGTAACAATGGAATTTGGGAGGAAACCGAGGAAGAGACAAAATATCGATATTGTGACAGCCATATGGATGTGTCTTGTCAATGCCATTGCCACCGCCCGATAAAAAACTAAGCAGGCGCATTTTCAGACTCAAGATTTTCACAATGTGGAGATGCTCCTTCTTCGCCAACCACACAACACTGTCAATACTATGTGTATCAAAACGACCCATCAAATTTTATATTTAGACATTCTATAACCACATTTCACATCGTTCCCATAGAATGAAACCACGCCCACAAGCCCACTCACCATGTGGAGCCACCGGACACGTTGCGCAAAGTTGTAAAGTTCTGGGGGACCTTCGGCGTACTTGATCTCTAATGCCCGCGACACGAACAGTAACTACCAGAAGTTGAACTAATTAAAGGACGACAGAAAGATCGACACACTGCCGTGGGGTCGCCGTTTCTGACGGATGCGGAAGAAAGTCTAACCTATCCAAAAATGGTTGGTCGGTTTTATAATATCTTATCCGTAACCACGTAGGGGCCAACTTTGCCTAGCCTATGTGACAACTTATGACTCCACAGTCTTAACAAGAATCAACTACCGGTAGAATATGTTCCCGGAGTGCAAGCCCAATAAACGGACTGAAAAGGAACATTCTACTCACGGCCTGATTGAATTTGATTGCATGCATGTGGCATTTCTCTCAGTAAGCTCTGAAAATGCATTACAGCTGATAAATTATTCAAATCAACCAGCGCCTATTTTGTATTTGTGTTCAGTGTTCAAGTTTAGAAAGTGACTCTATAATTTCGACTTTCTCCCCGTCCGCTACGAAAGCGGGTCACGCATTAAGCCCGCTGATTGCGTTGGACAATCCTACAATGAGCAGACACACCTCGGTCGGCTCCGAGGGACTCGGATCTTCTTGCGTGTTCTCCCCATGCTCGTGTGGCTTTTCACGGCCGCTTCCTTCATAGCCCAAAAGGCGTGCATGGGAGGTTAATTGAGGACTCTAAAGTCCAAATTGTCAAAGTCGAATCTACATGCAACAATAGTTCACGAAACATATTATTTATCCTCTGTGAAGAATGACTAGTATGACATCCGTACTGAAGAGGTGATAGTCTCCATAATGAATATATCGGTATGTCTGTATTATACTGCCCCTAGATGGCCAAATTGGGTATTACAGAAGGAGCAGCACAATTTTCACAGAGTTGAAGCAAAAACACGTGGCAAAAACTGCTTAAATTCTGTCTTTTGTCTCTGCTCTTGGAAATGCTGCTGTAGTTTTAATGGCAGTCATTGTATTTAGGGCGGGGTTTGCTGTGTCTCATTTGCATCAAGCCTGGCCGTACCCTAAAAAATCGGACTCATTCCAGACAAGAAATAGGATTTACAAAGTGACCTACAATATAACAATTATTGCGGTATTTGGATAAAAAATGTCATCCCGGATATGTTCCCGAGTTGGTCCGTCTTTATCCGGAGTTGATTTCAGGTCATGGCCAGTCAGGTTCATCGGTGTGTTCCGCCCACTCCGGCTTCCTCCCACTGACCAAGAACATGCAAATTAGCGCCACGTGTCCGCACTCTGGCGACTTGTCCAGGCTCGATTGGGTCCATCTCACCGCGACGCTACACCGAGCAAACGCCGCCGCGAATGGACATGATTTTGAAAAGATGCAATTAATGTTGAAGTCGCGCCTCGGGAATGTTGTCGTTCCATTTGCATACGTAATTGGACGCAAGGTCAAGAGTAAATGCAATCCGGCTAATGATACTAAACATGCCTGAGCGGCATTCATCGAAATGCCAGGCTGGCTTTAGACGTTTTCCCGAGTAACGTCACGTTATATCTAAATTACATTTCTGTTCATTTTTTTTTCCCCACCTGCCTATAGCAAAGTAACCATACTGCAATCTCGGTAAAAAACACGCATGCTCGGAATCGAAGAATCGAAAATGTCCATAAGTGTGAATGTTTATTTGTTTTTCATGTTTTTATGTGCCAGTCCTCTCGGTGGCTCCAGCTCAGCTGTGACCATCATGAGGACAAATGCCATACAGGAGAAAATAGAAGGCTGGATGATACCACAAAAGTGGTCACAATGATAATGATATTAAATAAACGACCAACCCCAACACAGTCACACACACACACACACACCGCGCACTGTATCAACATGGCCATCTGGAGGAGGAGTAACTGCCAAAGTATCATGCTTCCTTGTTTTCTCAGTCTGCACCCTGCTGGTTATTTTGTCCAGTCTGGTTCACACAACATGGTACAAATACTAACGTACCGTACACTGAAAAGCAAGTTCAAAACGTGTTGAATTAATACATATTATTATTATTACTATTTTTTTGTTAAGACATGGGAACTTGACATAGGTTTACCACATTGTAATCATGTGCAACCGATGTACATTGAATTCAGTAAATCCAAAGGATTTTTTTTTTCAGTTTATGAAACAGCCAATAATAAATTCGATTAAAAAAAAAAGAGAAGTTGTTCAGATTCCATTGCAGATGCAATGTTAATTTGGAAAGTACAAGGTACTTTTAAGTCAAAACAGATACTACAGATAAAACAGCACTTAGTACTATATGCACAATACGTGTGTAAGATCAAATGAGATAGTTTACTGTATTTCATGTTTGATTTCATTATGGCTCCTGTATAATTTACAGCAGCATTCAAAGCAAGCGGATGAAGCTCTTTAAAGTATCGTGTGCTGGCTAAAATAATGTCTTACTCCATCAAAAGGCAATTTGATTTGTCCTCTTGTTCAAGCAGGAGTGATACCTCAGAAGTGTTTTAGCGACATCAAGTGTTATCAATCGGAATTGCAGGTATCCCGTTTGCAAAATAGAACCATAGAGTAACTTTGGATGTGCACAAAGAATGAATGAATGAATGAATTTTATTTGAGCACGTAGATGTGGGACAACACAAGGCACCATCAAGTAGAAAAATAAAATAAAATGAAAATAAACCAACACAGCATCAAGGCTGTTGAATAGCAAAACCAAACCAAAATCATGTTTTACAGTCAACAGTGAATTACAAAATATTGCAATATTTGCGTGTACTTGCCTTCTATCATACAGTATTTCTTAAAAGGGTAGATTACTAGCTAAAGTATGCAATTAATGGCATATTTTTCTTTCTATATTGTCACAATAGACACCCGCTACCCCCTCCGAGTTTCATTGAACAACGAAGATAAACAATTACTTTAACGAATCAAGTTGTTGACAACATTTTGTCAGTATTCCAGTCTGACTGAGACGTTTCTCAGACTACATGTATTTATATTATTGGGACCTCCTATTTTGACCAAACCGCGACCGCGAACTCGTCTCACCACACTCCTTTGATATACAAAACTGCAAACAGATTGCCAGTAGGTTGCAATCTTGGCGCATTAGTGGTGAATAATACAAACGCGGAAGATATTCACAGAGCCACTTAAAAACGCTTTCGATACGCCTTAGCGTTTTGCATTGTAGCCTCGGTTCGTCATCCCAGACTAAATATACCATTCTTTATAAAAAGATGCAACCATGCCTGCAGCTGATTTTGGAAAGAGTGGGGTAAAAGAGCAGAGACAAAAAGCTTCACGTTGGAGGGATGAAAAGGATGAGGGGGTGCAGTAGAAGAAGAAGGAGAGAGAGAGAGAGAGAGAGAGAGAGAGAGAGAGAGAGAGAGAGAGAGAGAGAGAGAGAGAGAGAGAGAGAGAGATGAGAGAGAAGAGAGAGAGAGAGAGAGAGAGAGAAGAGAGAGAGAGAGAGAGAGGAGACAGAGAGAGAGAGAGAGAGAGAGAGAGAGAGAGAGAGAGAGCGTTTATGTGCATGTTTCGTGTTAAAAGCCGCTAGACAAGCACAGACGAAGAGACGAAAGGGTTGGATCCGGTTTTAGGGGAATCAACTTTTGAAATGGGAATTATGAAAGATTCTTAAGTCATCTCACTCCAACATGTTTTTCTTCCAGCTCGTCATCATGTCCCGGCACGGTGTTGCTGGCCTACTACATGGAGTGCAACAGACCTTTTCAGCGTGCACGTGCAGGGCTTCTTCTGCAACGACGCCGAGCTGATGAAGCCGTACCCCGGGACGGAGGAGGCCAGCTTTGTACCCCCCCTCATCTTGTACTGCGTGGTGGCCGCTGCTCCAACCGCTATTGTGAGTAAAAGTGCTTCATTGCCGGAAACTTTTTGCTCGGTGCTGTGGACTACGAGCTTCTGGGAAAATGTCATTTGGATGGATGAGACAAAACTTTTTGACAATCACATCAACTCCATATATACAAAAAAAATAAAAAGCAACCCAAAAACAACAACACAAGATTGCACTTACTGTGAAACAAAGAGGACGTTTGTTTACGTTCCGGGGTTGCTTTGCTCAATCCGGAACTGGATGTATAGACTGCATGTGCTGGTTGTAATAGAATCTCAATGTTGTCAACAGGTGCAGAAGTCTCACTGAGAGTTACAGAAATATTTTGGTTGCAGTGACTGCATTCAAAGGTTGTGGAATATAATATTAATTGTCAAGGGTTTTTGTCCAGGCTCTCTTCATTATTATTATTTTTTTCAAACAATACTGCTGAATCAGAAACAAAGCAATGCCTGACTTTTGAAGGGTAGCATTTTACCTATTTAAATGGCCTTATATATTTTTACGCAATTTTAATACATAATCTAACATTACACCTTCATTAATATGCGCTGTAAAGCCCTTTGCTTGTGTAATTGTGTTTTTTGAATGCTGTCAAGCGATTTAAATGTTTTAAATGAATCACATTTTTCTACTTCTATTTTTCGCGAAGCTTGTTACGGATGTTCTCTCGAGTAAAATCTTGGATTTCATGTAAAATCATCAAATAGAGGGTACATTTCGATTCAAACATTGTTCTAATAATTCTTTGAATGGGACTTTCTGGGGGCCCCAAGCATGTCGTGAAGACTACCAAAGTACACACGTGAGTAAAACAATGTATTGATTCGTTAAACATCTGTCAGCAGCCCCCCCCCCCCCTGTCGACAAAGGTGGCAGTGGTTGCCCTTCCTGACACCGTAACGTGATGTAGCCACAGCTTTTTTTTTTTTTTTTTTTTTACAATAACTGTATATGGGGATTTTGGTGTGATGCACCCAAAAAAATAGCAAAGGCTTTTTGAAAAAAATTCAAATAAAATAATCTTTTGTTTTAAAAGGCCAGTTGAGAACCCCTCAACTAAAGCACAAAAAGAAAAGAAAATCAATACATGTTTTATTTTGTATCTGAAAGTGGGCGGATGGTGGATGAAACGGTGCCCTCTGCTGTCAGTTGAGAGCAAGCTATGTAAAAGCTTCCGCTACAGCAACTGGGATTCCCGGGGGGTCTCCCATTCAGCACCCTGCTCAAATTAGATCGGGCGTCCTGAGGCTACTATGGCCGTAAGCACCTTTGAGATACAAAAATGGCCTTCTTGAATACGACCTCCAGGAATGGGCTAACCGGCAAACTCCTCCATGTTGCACATATGTGAACCCACCAAGAGCACATTGGTGTCTCCAAACCGCTGTAATAATATATACAGCAGTACATTCATATGACATTAAGGAGATAGTCAACCCAAAGGTATTTTGTTCAAGAATATGTTCTATGCAGGCCCACTAGTTGAAACAAGGCATCCAAAACAAACAAAAAAAAATGTTTGGGTTGAATTCCTCTTTAAGTACAAATTGCTCCAATAGAGAACTTGTTGTCATGTTTACTGCCACTTTGTTTCACTCTGCTGCAAGCTACACACAGTTACACAGCATTAAACTCGGGTTTCAATGCAACCCGGCGGATGCAGTTAGTCACACGCTGCTCCATTTAACAGATGAAATGTGATTGAAATCATGTTTTTTATTGCTTTCCGTGAGTAGACCTGACCAAAAAAAAAAAAAATGGATTTCAAGTGCAGTCAATGCATCATTGGTCTTTAAAGCTAAAAAAAGACCCTCAGTCTTGGGGATGTTTAATTTGAATAGACATTCCAATCTTGTAGAATCGTCAAACTGAATGGAGTGTGTTGCTTGTTGATTGAATTATTTAATGCTATTTCTCGATGAAACCAATTTGCCACAAGGCTTAAAAGGCTTAAAACGAAGTGACAAAAGTCTGCCAGTAGATGTCAGTGTTGCTCCATGATAGGTTGTCTAGCATTCTGAAACCTTTCGGTGATCAACTTTATGTTCTAAGTGGACTACTTTCTAGCATCACGCATTCCACTGTGTCGAAACAACACGCACACCCGCACATTTCCCTCCCACATTCCCCCAAAACACGATCCGTAAGTTAATTAAATACCCCCAACTTATTTGTAGGTTTGAATATGAATGTTAATACTTGTTTGTCGATGTGCCTGATTTGGCAAAGTCAGCTGTGATAGATTCCAGCTCAGCCGGAAACGGTGCTGAGAAGCGGTTCAGAAAACGGATGACGTATTTTGAAACGTTTGTTGTCTTCGTCGAAACAATGTGAAACACAAGTTAAGACACATCAGACTGATGAACTAATTACTCTTTGCAGGGTTGTTTGTCATCTGTTGTCAAACACATGAATCACATCCCGTGATGCAATTTGTCACAGTGGCTAATTACTGCGCCTCGTCGGTCCTCTGCGTCGTACGCGCACACATCCAGAGGAGCGTCGCGATTGGTCGGGATATGTGCCAGACAATGTTATTTCCAGCTGATTAGTGGAGAGTGCACACATGTGCTCATAATTGACGGCCTTCCGCAGTGACAGGATGCCTCCAATCTAGCCGTTTTCCATTTAGCATTTCTCTCTGATGGGATTGGATTAGTTTCTTCCTCATCCCCTAATTTCCTTTTTTTTTTTCTTTTTTTTTTTCCCGTGTGAAAACGTACATTTATTTATACCCTTATAAATCCTTTTAGCTGCGTGTCCCTGATCACGCTTGAGCCCAGCGAGGAGCGCTGCGTCAGCCGCTCGAGTTTCGGTTTAACGCTACTCATCACTTCCTGTTTTACCTTGTACACATGTGTTTTCTCCCCCTTCTTAATTGTGCCCTCTGAGAGCGCTTTGTCAGGGGTTACAGTTGACTCTGCACATCGCTTCTCTCCTCATGCGTCACGATCCACGCGAGCGGCCAATCAGAATTAATGACGGCAAGGCCGGGATGTTAGCCAATTAGCAAACAGCCTGTCGTTTATACGAAATGTTCTCCACTGCCTCTGGTCTGAGGGTAGAAGCCCCGCAATGTTGTCACGAGAATTTGGTTGGGAATCTTAGCGAACATTAAGCTCCATAGGATTTTACAGACGTATTTCAACAATATATATATCACAAAACTGTACAAGCAAACAAGAAACAAAACTGTACTCACCTGTAAATAATGTGCCTTTGTTGTGGTTTTGTTTGAATTATAAAACATATTGTTTTTGTTCTTTATTTTAAATGAATGGTTTTATGTTGGATACTGTAATTGCGATATTTGATTATTGGTAATTGAGTTGTCTGTGTTGTTATTTTAACTTAACTTTCACTCATTTGAATTCTATTTGAAATGACCATGTTCATTTAGAACAATTTGTGAACTCTGAATAGCAACAAGTGGCCCGGCATGACCCCGAATTCAAATTTGAACAGTTCTGTTGATTTATCGCATCAGTTGTTGAATATGTAAGCCAGCCAAAAATGGTCAATTTGTTAAGTTTTATAGGAAGTAATGAATGAATTGATGTTATCGTTGGCATAGGAAGAGAAATGAGAACTTTTAAAAGCGCATCACTTTGAAAAGGTGATTGGTGTCCGACCGTTTGTTTTCATTCAAAGGCAGACTGATTACAGTGAGCGGCAAAGTGCAAAAGTGATTAGCGCGTCTCACAGCCTGGCAGTTTGGGTTCGAATGTTCTCCCCCATGCTTGCATGTGTTTTCCCCGAGCACTCTGGCTTCCACGCGCTTTCCAAAAACGTCCATGTGAGGACAATTCAATACTGGATTCCAAATTGTCCATAGTTGCGAAGGCAAGTGTGAATTATTTATTAGTCTATGTGTGACCTGCGATTGGCTGGTGACAAGAGATGGATGAAATTCTAAAAAGATCACTCTGTAAAATTGGTGGGGGGGGGGCTTCCTGCATAACTGATTTATGTATTGAGTTATTTGTTTCTTCCTTGAAGGGAGACATATTTGTTTCGCAGTTTGGGCATTATCTTGCTAGATGACAAGATTAAGCAAAAATGCTGCATTGCAAGAAAACAAATATAGCACGGAATTGATTGGTTGCATCAGCAGATACCAAAATGATGTTATGTTATGTCGATCATTTTGAATTGCATTCCAAGTTTTGGTTTTTTGGAATGGAGCTGACTGCAGCTCTGCGCGTGCAGGCTTTAACAGTAAAGCTACGTGAAGGATGATACATGCATGGTACTTTGGTGGGATAAACAAAATCCCGATGAATAATGTGTTACCTCAAACGGTCCAGTTGATTCGTTTTTTTTCTATTTTTTTTGGTGGTCACAAAGGTTCTGTTCTTTGGCAGCACATTATGATGGAAGGGAAAGGAAACAATCATCAGTCGTGGCTTTCCTACTTAGCGTGTGAAGAAGGTGACATGCAGAAAAAAAGACTGACTATGCTGGGCAGTTGCAGTCCGTCATTTTAATGTCACAGGTGAAGCGTTTTATGGACTTTCAAGGGTATTGCGATGCTGCGCTTCCATTAATTACTCTGCCGCCGTTATTAAGACACATGGAGCTGCTCTTTTTGTTTCGTCTCAGGGAAAGTGTGTGGAAGAATGTGCATCGTCTCATTCCGTGTGCCGTGCCAAATTTGTTCAGGCACGTTTCTTTATTTACGATTAATGCCTTTTATATGGATATGTCAGGCAATTACAGTCTAAGTTGATGTCATGATTATGGACGGACCGATTATCGGCCGGGCCGATTATCTGCGCCGATATTCGACGTTTTGGCGAATATCGGCATCGGCCTTTTTTAAAAAAAATTTAAAACTGTGTTGAAATCGAAACAAAGATATGTGAAAGTAGAACTTTTCTGTCGCTTTGAAATTTTGCAGGACTTCATTTACTGTAGAAAACGTTATGGAGCTATTTTTTAAGTTTTCATTGAACTTTTTAAGACATGCTGACCAACCTGCAGGGGTGCTCCCTGAACTTTTTGTTAGAATTTTATAACAGAGATGTATACTGTCAAAATGTATAGTAATAAAAAAGATCAACATTATGCAAAACTGAAAAATTGTTCAATAATCATGCTTAACGACCTTTGTAACAAAGTTAAGAGTTTTTTTGGGGGGGATTGTGATGGCAATATTTTATTTTTACAGAAAATTTATTTTGGCTCCAAATATCGGTTATTGGCCTCGACTGCTGATAATCATATTGGTATCGGCCCTGAAAAAAACATATCGGTCTGTCTCTAGTCATGATGCATTTAATAGCTGCGTGACGGTTGTCAGGCGTCACTTGAAGATTTATCCTCCTTCATGAAGTTAACCCACCGGGTACTTTTTATTTTATTTGAATTTCGTCCTGATTTTACCAGGTGAGACGGAGGGCTCATTTACACCGGAGACCCGGTCAAATGTTGAGCAACACATGTCTCACAAAAAATGTCACTAATACAAACAGTACATGAAATGGTTTTACATGAAATGCAGGAGTTGCGAATACGCTAACATTCCAAAACACAGGCACGCTCCACTGGATTTCTGCTGTCTGCTCGATAATAATAGAGCATGAAGTTACAAATGAAACGACAATATGGGCCCTATTTTCTAGCACAAATCACATTTGCTTGATTAGCGCAGACGGAATAGGCTGTTTTGTGTTTTAAACTGCAAGATCTCCCCTTGCGGATGATGTAGTTGGCCACGCGTGTGACGTGGGCAATTGGACCCCAAATGAGTCTGCTTGTGAATATGGAAGTATTTGTATCCGTATAATACTGCGAACAAACATGTTGACAAAGTTGCTCGGAGGAGGATGCGTTGAAAACATTTTTTTTATGAAGGACACTGCGAGGGTCAGAGGAAAGTCTGTTATGAACACAAACGCACACTGCAGCCTGCCTCACTGTAGGGATTTCATTAAGTGTGTCCAGCAGCAGTTTTTCCATCAGAGGTAATGAAATGTCACCGCTGTAATAGAGCCGAGCAAAGACCGCATTAAGAAACGGAGCTTGTGTACACAAGAGCCGCCCACAAGCTCAATGTTATCTCTCGCCCTTATTATAACACGTTTTTTTTGTTGTTGTTGTTGTTGTTGTTGTGCGTTTCTAGATTTTCGTCGGGGAGGTGTCCATGTACGCCATGAAATCGACAAGGGAATCTCTCCTGGCCCAGGAGAAGACCATCGTAACCGGCGACTGTTGTTACCTCAACCCTCTCATTCGCCGCGTCATACGCTTCATAGGTAAAGATATCGTTTGTACAAATTGAAAATCTTAAAGTCTTCCCATAATCACCATCACTATTCAAAATGCTGGAATCTTGCCTTGTCGAAGTGAAACTGATTCATTTGCACAGAGTAACAATCATACAATTCATTCATAATTGACAGTAATTACGTAATACTTTATGGAGCTCTACTGTAGTTTTTGTGGCACTATTTACACCTTTAATCGGAGGCAAAAACTATATTTTCTGCCCATGTGGATGAAATTGTCCTAGTTCGTATTTGCCAACTTGTGTCTCATTTTATAATGTATAGCTTGTTTGTTACACTAAAGCTCTCGGCTAAACCATTTACAAACGCCCTGAGAAACATTTGTTAAAAAAACTCATCGAACAGCAGCAGAATGCGATGGTTTAACAAATGTTCTTTTCAGGCTCCTCTAAAAAAATGTTTTCTAATCAACATTATTCAAGCAATATTCCAGTAAGCGCGATGATCAAGCAAGTAAAGTCTCCATGACCTTTGTGTGACATGACACATGACGAGATGGGTCATTTCTCTACGATAGCACGAAGCCAGTCGATGCCGTGACGGATGCGATGCCAGCAGGAAACTAAATAAATACGTGTGACGACTGCCTTTTACAAGCCTTCTTTGGAAATTGTCAAGTCCACTTGGTTTCTTGCTATTAAATTGCAGCGCACAATTGAGCAAGGTTTTTTTTTTTCTTGACCCCCAAAAAGTGCAAAGCAAGTGCAGCTCTCTTAGGTTTGAGTGCATTGGCGCCAAAAGTTCCATAACACTTTCAATTGTTATTACGTATTGTGTAATTTTCCTATCATTTCTATTTGATTCCTCGCTTTGCTGGATGCGTCGGCGATGGTGCTGTAAAAAGTAGAAAATTGTGTAGAAAGTCTAAGAAAATGAAAATAATGAAATTACGAAACAGATAAATCAAATCAAATGAAAAACAAAAAGCTAAAGTAGCCAAATAATTCTAAAAGTGAAAACTCAACATGAAGTGCAAACTCAATATTCCCCCCCAACAAAAAAAAAAGGGGAAACAAGGAACAAGCTTCAGGGACAAATCAAAATAGAAGCAAACTGACGAGACAACAAGCTACACCTGGACAACACACCAGTGCCTGGAAGGAGTTGATTGGTTGACACAAGTGACGAGTACAGGTGGAAAGAAAAAAACCTAACGAGCAAGATAAGACATGCAAAAAAAAAGTCACACAAAGAAAACGTGACTAAACAAAATCTAATCAGGACAAAGTAAACAAAACACCAATTAGTGCAGATCAATTTGAATTAAAAGTTACAACATTGCAACAGGAAGGACAAACTTGAAGAGCAAATTGACAGACTCATGCACACCAAAAACAGAACACGAATCAACAATTAATCTTAATGACCCAACTCAAGTGCAAAAATAAAATCTGTCACCCCGAAATCCATAATTTGACAACCCACATGCTTATTCCTTTCTATTTCCTATTGCGTAACACCTCAGGAGTTTTACCCTGTATGACCTAAAAAAAACGACTTATAGGCTACATTCAGACTGCAGGTCTCAATGCTTAATTCAGATTTTTTTCCCGCGATTTTTGTGTGTAATCGTTCACATTACATATAATTGCAATCTCAGACTGTCTGGCGTGAACCAAATGTATCCCCAAAGTGACCCGCGCGCGGGCTAAAGAAGAGACTACGTCAGATACGTGCGACACCTTTTTTCAGACTGACGTAGCATTGTAAAAAAAAAATCAGATATGGATCCGATCTAGGACCCCATATGAAAGTGACCTGAGACGGATTAGAAAAAAAATCGGAATTGAGCTGTTCAGACATTGAAAAAAGAAAAAAAAAAACAGATACACGTCACAAAAATAAATGTGAATATATTGTACGTAAAAGTTAAATACAACGGAGCTCTACTTCGATAGTGATTCACAGTACCACTAGAGGGAGCACTAGCACCACACGTACCAAACTCTGCTTTTTTAAAATGCCCTTATGACGCTTTTATACCCTTTTGATAAATGTCAGCATTCTGTGCGGGACATAGCTGCAAACTTCATAATTATAACCACTCACTTGCCAGATGAAGGCTTTATTGAGAATACGACACAGTTGTTTAGTTTTCATTAGCAGTAAACTAATACGTATTTATTTACACGCTTGTCCAGTGCGTAATAACGGCAAATGAAAATGGCTTTCATCAGCGGGCCACAGGCTTTCTGTTACACCACTCTACCGCAGCCAGCGGTATAAACTACGTTTATTTGAGAGTATATCATCCAGGGTATTACTTTTAATCAAGTAAAGGTGTTGAAATAGTGGCGTTTTTTTTGTTTTTTTTGCAGTGTAAATGATGATTTTGGCCAAGGCACAGAGCACATAGCCCAATTTCACACTAAATGTCAAGCCTATCATTCCACAATATTGTGCAGCGCTTTTCTGCCATCGTGGGAATTTTCACATTTCTTATCCTTTGCGTGTCCGTAGGTGTGTTTGCATTTGGACTGTTTGCCACGGACATCTTCGTCAATGCGGGCCAGGTGGTCACGGGTGGCCTCTCGCCCTATTTTCTGTCAGTGTGCAAACCCAACTACACCGGCACCGAGTGCCGTTTGAACCACCAGTTTATCACCAACAGCAACATCTGCACTGGTAACCCCATCATTGTCGGGAACGCCCGGCGCTCTTTTCCGTCCAAAGACGCCTCACTGAGCGTTTACTCCGCCGTATACCTGACGGTGAGATATTTTTGTGCTTTGCTGTCATGTCGTTGTGTCCGTTTCCTATACTAACTGTTCAAAGAGGATGAAAGATGCACAGTGTTACAAACGGTTGTGAATATTACAACCTTTTATGATATTTCATTCAATGAAGTAAAGTAGTGCCTTGAAATATCAGCAACTCACCTTAGTTGTTCTTTTCAAGATAATGCGCCGTCGTCCAGACGATTTTTTTTGCCTTGACTTTTTTTTGCTGAAAATATTTTGGATGACTCTGTTATATATCATTTAACCGTATCAACTACGTACATTGGACACATTTACACTTTATATGTATTGTATTATATATTGTACGAAATATATACCGTATATTACAGTTTTATTCTATTATTAATACAGTACATTATATCAGAATGTCCCGTTTCGGTGGACACCAAGAGAGATATTCAATTCATAATGTTTATTATTCTTGTTGTAGTTTGTAGTAGGGCTGCGCGATTTTGGAAAAACATGCGATATACGATATTAGTTTTGAATATAGTGATATTACCACGATACTTAACAAGCACCTAAACAAATGACATTTTTATTATCCAATGAAAGAGGTTACATTTTTCATGTGGCAAAATAAGCTAGCTCATTGTGTTCTTAGCTAAATAATTGAAATTATTTAGTCAAACTATTGGATGGCGATGTGCATTTAAGTTTGGATCTGACTGGTAAAATTCTGATAAAAGCGTACAATTCCATAAGAAAATTCTTGCATGTCTTTGCAATATGCACATTGCATAGGCCATTGTCGCGATAATGATATTTTTCGATATATTGCGCAGCCTTAGTTTGTAGTGGTTGCGAACTTTAAAGCAATTGAAGTTCCTGAAAATGACGTAACTAGACTAGGAAAATGAAAGAAATAAAATATGAAATAATAGTGGCTTCAGTCAGTTTTTACATGCCACCACTTAAGTATTTTTTAGGGGCGAAGCCGTTAAATAAAATAAAGATGCTCATAAGAGCACAGGCAGGGCTTTTCGGGAAAACATTTATTTGTAGTCTTGCTTACTGAAATTATTTTCCGCTTCTGCAATGTCAAAGGAGAATTGAAGTGTGTGTGTGTGTGTGTGTGTGTGTTTCAATAAACAGAAGTACTAATACACAGAGGTGAGTGTTGTTGTGGGCACAGCAACACATCCTTGAAACACTATTGAAAAAGTGTCTCACTTCAAAACATGGCCTTGGTCACATCTGGAAATGTGAATTAAGCTGCCGACTTGTGAAATAACAACGTTAAAACTGCTTGCCTTGGTCAACACTTTTCACCAACGCCAAACGATCTTGCTTTTCCAGATGTACATCACCAGCACCATCAAGACCAAGTCCAGTCGCTTGGCCAAGCCTGTACTCTGTCTGGGCACTCTCTGTTCAGCCTTCCTCACCGGACTCAACCGGGTCTCAGAGTACCGAAACCACTGTTCAGACGTGGTGGCTGGATTCATACTGGGATCAGCGGTTGCACTTTTTCTGGTGAGGACAATGCAAATGAGAAAAATACGAAACGAGACTCTGATCGTGACTTATTTGTTTTCATTTTTCTTGTTTTTGGAATCATCCGTGGCCTTTTTTCGGTATACCCGCAAACGATGGATTAAGTGAGTAATTCAGAGTGCGAGGCTTACCGTGTTCTCTTTCTTAGCTTTGAACCTTGTTTGTACCATCGTATGTTTTGAATGCAAGGCAAATGACAGTCGTCCTTTCAGGACGAGGTGGCGTACCAGCTGACAAATAAGCGAGTTGTAGGGAGCCTTCCCAATGCAAAAACAATTTATTCCACAGCCTCCGGGGCTTCATTAGGTGTAATTGCTGTTGGGTCCTCGAGGGTGAAGAGAAGAGAGAAGAGGGAGACGACACGGAGGGAAGAGTGACGACACTGGCGGTACGGGAGCCCTACTGGCACAGAGCATCCTTTTAATCAGGGGATTGGATTGTTACCTCTGCCAAGGTTTTAACCCGCATCTGTCTGTTTGTTCGTCAGTCTGTCAGCAAGTTCCTGCAAAAACTATCAGGCTGATTTGCCTCCTGGGGATCTTGCACAGTGCTCCTGTCAATATAAGTCCGCACTTGTAGTTAATCACAAATAATTTTTAGCTGTTGATGTCCAACTCAATGCTTTAGATGTCAAGGAAAGGGATGGGAGCTTCCTTGTCCAATTTCTGGTCCTTTTTGTCCAGACATGGTGATCATGTTCAACGAATGACCTTTTTAAGGCCATTGTAACCATCTGCGCAACTAGATGCTGCAGATTAAATAGATAGATGGATGAAGCCGGTCAAAGCAACTTCGGGCGAGAGGTTGCGCACACCCTGTACTGGGAGCCAGCCTAGGTAATCGCGGAGTCCAAAGTCCAACACAAAGATACGATAATACCCTCTCACATAACAAACCAAAAAAGCCTTCTCGATTGTATCCCTGAGAGTTACCGCCATCCGGGGGAAGGTGACAAATAGGAAAGTGATGATTTCAACTAAGAGAAGCTGCTAGGAGGACTCCCCAACGGAAACTGTGGAGACATTCTGGACTCTGGCAATTGAACTGCCCAGGTTGAACATGCAACTTGCTCTGGCTGAGGCCCTCTAAAGGAGATTCAATCGTTACACATGAGTTTTCAGGCCTCAAGAGGTGGAAATGAAAACTTCAAGTCTCAGTAAAGCCCCCCCCCATCCAGATAATGATGAAGATGCGGGATTCCAAGAGCGCTATTCCGGACATTAATGCGCAACGTAAGGGACAATCTTGTCTTTTTCAGGATTCCATAGCAAATAAAAGAAGATCTCGAGGCAACCAGCAGAGAATTCCTCCGCAATGTAAAATCCTGTGAGAGGCAAAAAAAATTGCCTCCTTCCAGAAAGCTTTTCGTGTTGGAACAAGAGGCCAGACGGCTACCATCAAGACCGTCATGGCAAAGTTCAACATTTCAATCAAAGGGATATGTTGAAGAGTCGTGGCATACTGACCTCACCGGTGACCAGGAACAAGAATAGCATTCAAAGATGGATAGATGAACTGACTGGCAGGCGAGAGAGTGAGGGAGTTCCGCTCATGCAGAGCCGTGTTTTTCTCACCCTTCTCCGTTGTTGGATGGGTCCTTGAGTTGTCTTTGACTTCAGTATCATCTATTCCATAATTTGGGGGTGAATTCCAACTTGTCTGACGACTTGTTTGAGGCCTGACGGTTCAAAGTAAACCCCAATTTTTGGGTGTAATAGACCAAGGTCGAGAGGATCCTGTATCAATTTAGGTTTGTCAATATGCAAACGACAACATATATCTTCAAGTCTGCGCAAAACGTCGGAGGATGTGAAATGGGATTTTCCTTGTTGCTGCCAAATAAACAATCCGGCTCAGCCTGGGTGACAGGAAAAAACAAATTGGAACTAAGATTGCCTCTCACTTTATTCGGGAGGTTTCAAACAAGACATTGTTTGGACGCTTTACTCAAAATGAGGTTTCTTGCACAGAATCAGATACGATCTGTCATAACCACAAAGTCACCACCAGGATTAATATTAAACACACTGTTTGGATTCACAACTCCAACCTGCATGGATTTATGAAGTATTTCTTTTCTTGTTCAGACGTGGTCAAACATCCATTTTCGTATCTTATCGGGGGAGCAAAGGTGGTTCGGGTTTCATGTTCTGAGACCAAGAATGTTTTATGAGAATCCCAATATACATTTGAGTCGTTCCATCCCGGTGACATATTTATATGTCATTTGACAATGGGTCTGAAAAAGTCTGGTACTGAATGAGCTAAAATAACAAAAAGGTAACTTCTTTCATCACCACGCTTCCCTCTCTCTTCGGTCAACTTTATTTATAGAGCACTTTAGCAACAACCGCAGCTGTAACATAATATGTCTAACATGGAACATAAATCAATACAAAAAGAATGAAATATGTATTCCATTCTAAATATCATACTGCATATAAGGATAGCTCCCTCCACATTGACATTTCTCATACAGGAGGTCCAGAGTTTTATTCCTTGTTGCATCGTCGCCATGTTACGCGAGCTTAATCGTTGATGAGTTGAAGACTCGAAAACTCCTGTTCCACTGAGCGGCGAACAATTGCGAGTGTTTTCGAAGGCAGCGAATGTTGCGTTCACGTCAGAGTTCGTTCAATGTCGCAAATGTTGGCAAAACGTTCGCCAACAGTTTGGGTGAAAAGCACGGGCGAGCGTCTTGACGACCGTTTGGGAAACATTTACGACCTTGAACGAACCCTGACGTAAAGGCGCATTTTTCGACCTTCGCCAACAGTCGGAAATGTTCGCCCCTCAGTGGGCTTAAGTGACAACTATGAGGGCTGCTACAACAAACTCCCCAATTGCAGCAGACTTTCTCCAGGCATCGAAAATGCTGTATTACTTTCGATTTTGCCTTAATTAAAAACATGGACAGGGAATATGCCGTATTATTAACTCCTGCGTACACTTGCATGGTTTTAATAACATTACAGATTGGCCAAGAAAGTGTTGCATACAAAAATCCCAAACAGGAATTCAAGCAGTCTCACCAAACACATGATTTTTTGTGTAAAATCCGACAACGGTAAATGTTGGCGGTCACTTGCTCACCGTGGCTCAGTGCAGCGCATTTGCAAAAAAAGCACATGCATTTAACCCCTACCCGTTCACCTCCATGCTAACTAGCATTAACGTTGACTCGCGCGTGTGCCGACACTTACAGGGTGTGTGCGTGGTGAACAACTTCAAAGGTGTCCACAGCGCGACGACCAAACAGAAGAGCGAAGATTACCGCGGCCTCCCCCTGATGACTTTCCCTCGCGTGGAGAGTCCTCTGGAGACCCTCAGTGCGCAGGTACAACCTCAACGTATTGTTTTTCGATAATTGGCAGAACTCCCTCAAGGCGTTCAGGCTCTTTCTGGAGACAGATTCCACTAAAATGCACTGCAATTTGTCACCGTTTAGTGTGGTAGACAGAGGGCCTTCCTTTCTTTACAAATGACTCATCAACAAAGACACACGCATGAGTGTTTGCATGCTCCTTGTCCTTGTCTCCCCAATGAAACACTAACAGAAGCTCAGCTGGAGCATTCCTGACACTCACCTGAAGATGTTTTCCTCTTTTCCACTCCCCACGCCCCCACCCTTCACCCTTTTCCACACTCCTCCCAATTCCTTTTCTTGCCCCCCCCCCCCAAAAAAAAAAATCTTTCTCCGTCCTCGCCCCTCTTTACCCCTCCTCCCGCCACATCCATTTTCAGAACCACTCGGCATCAATGACGGAGGTCACATGACTAAGGGGGCAGCACCGGGTCACGTTTGCGTCTCCGCAGCACTTCCGGACACAATGACAAGGACGCATGTCACGTGGCTTCGATTGCTTACCAAAATCAAACACTGATATATCTGTCTAGTTCACCACCCGGGGGGGGGGGACGAAATCCACCGTGTTCGTAATGGGCATGCGTATTACAAAAACAAACTCAAGCACAGATTGTTTTCTTCATAACGACTCATTGCAACATGGGGCATTTACGTTCCGCCGAGGTGTTCTGTTTTTAGTTGGAGGATGGTGTTTTGCACATTTTGTATGAGCGATTGCTGTTTGACCGACCCTGACAGTGTTCCACCCGCACACCTCTGTGTCGCATCACATCCTGTCGGGTGACTTCCCCCTCCGTTCACCACGTCCCGTCCCGTCCCCCTCAGTCTGAAAATGTTCGATGGAAAACTAGCAATGTTGATGTTGTCATTCTGTGATGTTTGTCATTTGTACAGAAAACAAAAAACAAAAAAAGCGAATCGTTCTTTTTATTATGGCTGTATATGAATTGACCGAGTCAGGTTGAATTTTGTAAAGATTTTTGTTAATCTGTACTATCACGATCCTTTTGGACCTGTTTGCCTGCTGTAAACTTTGAAATGTTTTGGTATCGGTCAGACGCGTTGACACAGTGCTGTATTATCAGCTATGACCCTACACGGTGTCCCCCCAAAAAATGGCATCATTTCATATTTAAATAACAATCAATTCTTAACAGATGATTTCAATTTGGAATGAGATCTGTAAAAACAAGCATGACGTTTAAGTTGAGACATTAAACGAGACATTTTATTACTTTCAAAACAGTTTCCAGGTGTCTTAGTTAAAGTGCATTTGAAAAACACCCCAAGGATGAAGAATTATTCATAAGTGATGATGAAATTTACATCATTTAAACATTTAAAAATGATGAAAAGTAAATCTTTTTTTACAATTTTTTTTACATGAAGCCCATGGAATCGTGTGTGCCCAGGACAGTGGTTCTCAAACCTTTTCTTTTTAAGTGCCTAAATTAAAAAAAAAATGCTTAGCCCTCCAAAAACCATCATCTCTCTCTCTCTCTCTCTCTCTCTCTCTCTCTCTGTCTCTCTCTCTCTCTCTCTCTCTCTCTCTCTCTCTCTCTCTCTATATATATATATATATATATATATATATATATATATATATATATATATATAAAAGAGAGAAATATATTTAGTCCCCCCAAAATTATATTTATTATTGTAAGCCACTCTATAAGTAAGTTCACTCTTCACTTAAAAATTCATTGCATATAAATTAAATCATACTTCTGTGGATTTTTTTTTTTAACAGTTAAAGAGTACAAGCAAATATGTTGGATTTAAAGGTTGAATACAACTGAACTGTACTTAAAAATGTATTGTACTTTCTAACATATTTGTTTGTATCAATTTTTTATTTCACTGATTCTTTTGTGTACTATTTATTTATATATCGGTGTACTGCCCTTTGAGAATCACTGGACATGTAGTCAATCATACGTTCATATTTCAGATGATGTCATTTTTCGGGGACACCTTGGATGTTCAGCTGCAACTATCGACTGTATTTGTATCCAGATTCATTGTTTCGTTTCTTGGATTTTCTTTTCAGAGAGGTTCTGCTGGGCTAGCCTGTGGCAGACCACTCCAAAATGAAATCCTAGTCTGTATAACTGTAGAAACATGTTTTGGGGAGAGTAAAAAAGCTTGCTGTAAGGTCTGGCTAGCCCTTTTAAAAAATTGTGAACCAGCCTAATGACCTTCTTCACCTTTCCTCCTTGAGGTGTCCCTCCCCCACCCACCAGTGGATTGTGATGCAATGTTGTGACTCCATTTCCTATTGGAAGAAAACGCCCAGCATGAAGAGAGAAGTCAAGATGTTTTATAAATATTCATGATTTGAATTATACTCTCTAACATTGTGATTATAATTGTAATTTTATCATACGTTTCAAAAGAACTGTTTTCATTTAAAATGCTGCATAATATTTTATTTACTTCGTTTGTTCTCAAATTAAATAGTCTGTAGCAACAATGTGGTCTCCTGTGTGTGTTTTCCCCCTTAAATTATAGGGCATTTTAAGTGTTCTTTACATTATCAAATTTATAAATGAAACCTTTGAACTCTGCTATACTCTGCACCCATTTTACTCCCAGTTACCTTATCTTCATCTTATCCATACTAATTTGAAAGAGAACTTCGAAAGTGCGATAGTTTTAAATGTTTTTGGTTGTGTATTAGTTTGTACAACATAGGGTGAAGCCGAAAAATACTAATATATTAAATTTTAACTAGCGCTGTCAAACTATTCAAATTTTTTAACTAATGATTCGCAAAATTTTCCATAATTGATCGTGATTAATCGTATTTTTCAACCAATATTTTTACAAAGCTTGGAACCGATATTTACCCATTCATCTTGGAATTCATGTGGAAAAAAAATAAAGTACACTGTATTTTGATTCAAAGATTGTTCTAACAGCTTTCTTTGATCCTTGAATTTGATTCTTTTCCTGTAAAAATACAACAGTTGAACAATACACCAACGACGTACAACTAATACGGTATTTGAATTTGACTTTGCAAAGTGCGCAAATTATTTGGCATTTTTCCAATGAGCCGTCGAGCAACCTTTTAAAGTAAAACTACGTAAAAGTCCGTCTTTGCGACAGTGACTCTCCTCTAAGTTTGGCTTCACAGTGAGCAGAGGTCAGCTGCTACAGGAAGGAGAGAAAACGCACACAAGCGTGGGGAGAAAATCAAAACTCCACGGCCCGAGCCGAGAGGACTGCTACGCCACTGTGCGGCGTATTGATCTTCTTATTAAGAGGATTGTTTTAAAAAAACAGGCCCATCTCGCGCAACTAAGGGCGGGTTTGGCGCAGCACACGAGCGAAAGTGTTTTTACCTCACATCCCAGAGAATAACCAACCAAAGATGCAACCAAAACACCCTCCGTTCATAAAACGAAAACATTAAGGTAACCATGATTTCATAACGGGTAAATGTTGGATCTGATTTTGGCTGTGTTTCAGAACACTAAGTTAAATGGTGCGTGACTTCATAGAGGAGAGTTTCTATTGGCTGCACGGGTTGAAATAAAAGGGAGACAGAGAGAATATTGACAGGAGGAACGTGTCAAAAGATGTTGAGGGAGTTCAAGCCGATATAGTAGAAGTCGAACAAAACGTTGACTTGTGTTGTTAGCAAACAAATCTTGACTTTATTTTCCTTGTGCACCATAGTGTCGCATGTCGGGATGCAGCGCTTTCCTCTTCAATCGCCGTTCCTCAGACAGAGGATTAAAGGAGCGCAAGATCGGCGGAAACCTGACACTTTGTTTTGTTTTTAGTTAAGCCATTCTGTCACGACCTTATCAACTTTAGTGACATACACGTCGGCACAAGGCAGCACTCTCTCTCTTTCCCTGTCTCGGACGCACAAAGAAAGCTGGCTGCCGTGCCAGTGCACTTGCCCTTCTGCTCTGTCAGGTATTCATTTCGGCGGTGACAGTCTGCGCTTACCGCGCAAACACACTGATGAAATATAAGAGCCTGTTTGTGCGTGAGTCTTTGTGTGTGTCGCAGTCCTTGGCTTTTCAGAGAATGCCTCCTCGTCCATATTGTTCACTCCAAGCAATATAAGTGAGGGATAGTGCAACAACTAAATATCGGTTCAAGGCAGGCGGTGGTAGGGGGATTGCTTACGTAGCCGTCTGTGTTGTTTGAAACTATAATGGAGTCTATTTTTTTTTTTTTTTAGATTGGAAAGCACGTGTAGCGGTATAGAGGAATCAGCAGCGGCACCCGAGAGAGAAGTGAATCAATCCTCACAAATAAATACTAAAAGAACTGGCAACCTTGCATCTGCTTAAAGCTGGTGCTGCAAAGCTAAATGTCTACAGTGCAATTTTTGGTCATGCGTTGAATCTGAAGTTTGTGGAAATGATTTTGAGATCATGATAAGTGCAAACCAGAGAGGTCAGTCTTTAATGACAGAACTCAAAACTTGGAACAGCAAATAAGAAAAACAGGTTTCTTCACAGTGAGGCTATTTCAGTTGTGAATGTTCATGGATGAAAAAAAAAAAAAGTGTCAGCGGTTGACTGGTGGTTTGTGTCAGATGTAATATGCAACTAACAATGCACCAAAAGCTTGAGGTTGTCCGATGCGATGATACTTCTCGGGCTTCTTTTTAGCACGATAGAACAAGTAAATAAATAAAAAAAAGAATCTATTTTACTCTGATCTTGAACTCTTATCATTGTTCTCTAGAAGTACCTCAAGAGCTGATGTCGAAGTCTGCTGAGGAGACTTCCCAAATGTCATTTATGTTCACAGATAAACTACCAGAAAATAAGAGAACCAAGTCAAACCGATCGATTTATAAAACTCAAAAAAATCATTGGCAAACATGACTAATTTCCTTCGCTCCCAAAAGACAAGGTTTCATCAAGATCTAAGGGACATCAAGACTTAATGGCTGGGTTCAAGCTCAGGTCATCAACACTTTGAGTCAGCCGTGACATAAGACTCAGGTGATTTGGCCCATTTGGCTTAAATACCGATGGGTCTTCATATCTGGGATCAGGCTTATCATCGCCGCATAGCAAATCTGTTCCCTTGAAGAGGCAAGGCTTAGAGGGGAAGGCGTGAGAGCTGGAAGAAGTGGGCAAGGGATGAAGGAAAATGAAGGTAATGAGAGGTGCTAAAGAGGTAGTGGGGGAATGGTTTACACAACTCACCACAAACTGCAACAAGCAAGGAAGGACTGACTTGGTGCTTGGTACCGTACATTGTCCACTGGGCCCTGCCAAATGCAATGCACATGTCAAGAAATGATTGACTGATTGTTTTGGGACTGATCATCGGGGATGATCCTAACGGAACCTTTCAGTCCAGCGTTCAGGGGTTCTCCTGAGCCTTAAAACACCGTTCATCAATAAATGCTCTACGTGCATCCATCAGGAGTGTATCCTCTTCCAGGACCACCACATGTAGGAAGTTTTCCCTGGACAAATTGGGAGAAAAGTTTCAGAACTCTGGGAGTGTGTTTTAGTGTTGGTTAGTCTGTTGGTGGGATTGTGTATACTGTGACAGCTGGTTAGACTGCGCCACAGTAGCTTGACTCGGTGTAGTCTGGTTTGCGAGTGGGTTTTCTGATTGGTACTTTTCGAGTTCTCTCTTCCTCCTCATGGCCGACTGCAGCTGCTGCTTGATCGCAGAGATTTGACTCTCCAGTTCGGACAGCTCTTGCACCAGCGGACTGCGGCCCACACCCAGCCCAGGACCACAGTCGCCCACACCCAAACCCAGACACTGCCCTGGAGTCATGCCCGGCGCGCCGCTCCCTTGCCCTTGCCCCAGTCCTTGGGGACACAAGCGGCCCAGCAGGTTGGAGCGCCCATTAGAGGTGGTCACAATGGGAAGGTGTTTCTCCAGTAGAGGAAGAGAATGGTGAAGAGGAAGAGCAGAAGCCGGTGGGTGAAGAGGAAGATCCTGGGAAGACGGGCGCTCCAAGTCATTGTGCGCCTCGTTCGGAAGAACCCTACGCCTGTTGCAGAGAGAGGAGTCTGCGGGATTCCAGGATGCCGACTGGTTGTTTCCTTCATTGCACCTGGAGATGCAGACAAATAGGGAAATGTCGCGTCGTTCTTTTCCTTTAAACTTCTTATATTTGCGGTCCATGTACTGATTCTTGGAAGCCTACAGCCAGGGATGCGGTGACCTCAAATTTCATGAATCGATAATCTAATTTAAAACAGATGACAAAACCACATTTTTACTTAGGCCTGAAGTCGATATTATTAGATATTATTATAATATATAAGACCCACTCTCACTGTGAGATCTCTCCTAAGAGTGCGCAAGAGAATTCTCCTTCAGGGATGAATATACAGTCCATAAAGAAATTATTATCTAAGGCACACAAACAGCTTACAGTGACCTATAAAAAGAAAATCGTACTCTTGCGTTACGGCATAATCTTGCCAAGTCCTCAGGGCAAAAATAAGGACAGACAGCAGAAAAATCGGAAAAGATGCAAGCATTGAAAAGTACAGATTAAAAAAGAAGAGTGGATTTTCGAAGCAATGAGAAACGTTAGCCCAGCCCAGTGTTTTTGCAATATGTGTGACACCAGCTAGCCGTCACTTACTTCTATCGTAAAACAAAACTACAGACGGAGCTCTATGTTTTAATGTTGTATATAACAGGGTGCATGGAGCCACTATACACAACCACGTCAACCTATGGTTCGATTAATTATTCAAACAGCAATATTTAATTCAGTTTTACGAGCGCTAAGAGTTAGACGACGACAAAATGGTTGGTTCTCATCCCTTCGTACCATTTCGAGGACATTATAAGAATTTTCCGCATGTAATTTTCTGTACGTGCACTTTGTGAGATTGTCCACCCTCCCACTGCGTCTGATTATTCATTCACAAGGTCATGATGGGCATAAATATTAATTTTCGACTATGCTCTAAAGTATTACACATGTTCTTTCAGCTTGTTGTACACCAAAGGTATTGTTATAGACAATTACAAAAGATCGGGATTTAAAGATCTTCTTCCTGCAACACACTGACAGGTTGACAGCTATAATTTCAATTGGAAGGGCACAGGTTCAGAAGCTTGATTGAATGAACTGAACTCCACCGGCGGAGTAATCTATCCTCATTACTCAGACATTCCTCTTGATTTGAAGTGTCCTCTCTGCGTGTAGGGCTAAGCCAGGACAAATTTGAAACAGCAGCACAAAAGCATTTTTTTTTCGGGGGTGGTGGTGGTGGTGAAAGAACAAAACAAAGCTCTTGCTCAGCAAAAGCTCAATGGATACTTTAACCTCCCCTTTAAAGCATATAGCCACTAGTGTCGGACATGAATCACGCTTATCTGATAATCTCCAGTCATACTGACTCATGAGAAAAATTGACCTATTCTGAGTCAGACAGCTGCAGCGGGTGCGAGGATGGAATCATGGCTTTTTATTCAACTACCCTAAAGAACTTGGTTGAGCGCTGACTGGTGAAAAGATTGTGGTCTCAATTGAAACACAAAGAATCCAGTCAAAGAAGTTTAAAACAACTCAATTTAGGCATAATACCCGTGTACAATAAAAGGAGTCTTAACTTCTGTTCCTATGGCAGTGACATACCCAAATTTGTAAGTAAGAAAAATAAATAAAGAAATCTGCAACCAATGGGACCACTTGCATTTGCCCTTGATGGAGGTAAGCCTGTAACTCACCAAAAGACACATTGACTCAATATTTTGTGATGTCAACATGACATTATGATTATCACCTCAATTTTCGTCGCAGATAATTAGCTTCCAACAGACTGATCCGTTTGTTTACTTACTTACTAAAATGGATCCCTTAACTCCCACTTGGATGTTAATTGGTGTCACTTATTCTCATCCTAATATCTCAGCAATCCAATCCTGGAGGATTCAGGAAAGTGACTTCCTGCTTCTGGTATATTTCTTTCTGCATTGTTACAATTCGCTTCCTTATTAGCATTTTCTTATAAAAATGTTTCTGTACAGTACCTCTTCTCAGGCTTGGTGACAGTCTGCAGCTTGTCATCAGCAAAGACAGAGTTGAGGGCTCGGTGTAATCTCTGGAGAGCAAGCAACATATGAGTGTGTGTAATCAGACTTTTTATTTATTTTTATAGTAAATGTCATCATTCCGTGTCATAGAGAGTGTACAGTTAGTGAGCTGAGTACCTGGCTGGTGTGCAGCCAATATTTGAAGCGTGGCTCCTTGACCCTCGGGATCACCAGCTTGTATACGATATGTTCCGCAATGGTGGTCAACAGAGATAAGGCCACGCCCACACACAGCATCACAAAGAGCCCGGAGAAATGCTTTATGCCCATCTGTAAGGTCTGGATGGAGAAACAGAGAAACAGCAAAGTTGGTGTTGAAAGAACGCTTGGCAAACCACTTGAAAGTATTCAAAGAAAAAAAGCACAGTTGCTGTTTCTGCCTTTTAACTCATTCACTGCCATTGATGAATTGACGTGTCTTTTCGCAGTGCAGCCATTCAATCTCAGGAACTTATTTTTATCATGATTATTATTATTATTATTAACTGTATTTTTTCCCCAATTTCTTTTCAAACATTAGGGTAAAAGAGGGTCTGAAAATGTCTTGCAGTGAATGAGTTAACTGACAAATATTGACTTTATTACAAAAAAAAACTAAATTCTGTCCTTTTAATGTGAAGACTATGGAGGCAGAACATTGCTTCACTGTCCAGGCAAATTGAAAGAAGACATTTTTGTGTTAAAGAGATCCCATCCCCAAATCCTTTTTTAACTGCTGAGCTTTTTAAAGGTCAGGTATATATCTTACAGTGAATCTAAATTTAAACATACTTAATCTGAGACATCCGCAAGTGTTTTACTGCACTGAGACTTGGGAGAAGTCAAATGCCTCTCTGGCTGCACAATTCCAAATTCAAACGTTTTCCGAAGACAAAACATTACAACCGCCGTCATGCTTATCGGCCGAAACCGTTTCTGCGACACATATTCCAAAAGGACCTGCTTCAACAAAGGGAGTAAAGAGAAGAGACGAAAGCTCATTCCTGATTACAGAGGGTTTGGTTTTTATGTTTACGATAACAAAGTTAACTCCATCCATCTATCCATTTTCTTCCGCTTATCTTGGTCTGATGCAAGAAATTCCAACGGAACTTTGTCCGGCTCTTCCGGAGTGGTTTTCCCTTTCCAGCCGGGATGGGTCCAGGGGGCATCCTAACCAGATGTCCGAGCCACCTTCTCTGGGTCCCGGAACAGTGGCACCGAAAGACTCTCACCCTATGTCTAAGGGAGCTCCTGGACACCCAGCGGGCAAATCCCATTTCAGCTGTTTGTATCCACGATTTTGTACTTTAGGTCACGAGCCAATCACTGTAATATCCTAGTATACAGCTGAAACAAATAAAAAAATGGAGCGAAGAAGCAATTTAAGATAGAGTTTATCTATTGCCGGGCATAACTCCTGGCAATGGTTAAAGTAGATCAGACATCAGGAGATGTCCCAGCGTATGTAGGATGTCCATCCCCAGACTCCTCGTCAATGTCACTTCTCTGCCTGGAGGACTGAAGAACTAGAAATGTTCATGGACCACAGCAGCCTAGTGGAAACACATGGAGTCCCACAGGGCATCATATCGGGCACCCTGGCATACTCTGCACATTGGGAATGACCATGTCATGCAGGGTGCCATGTAATATAACACTGTGAGTTGTTTTGGGCTAAGAGTGGCATGGAGGTGAAGGACATCCCATTGGCCAACTGCAGCAAACATTGCGGTGTTGCCGACGGGCTGCCCGGGAACACGGACAATGTCACGCTGCCAATGACTTTGCTTCCCCTGACACGCTTTTTTATTTATTTTTTTATTTTGGTGAGTGAGGCCACCCTCATCAGTTTGAATATAAATGTGCAGCATCGGGCGCTCTGTAACTACACAGTAGTGGAAAGCGAATATTGTACAACAGAAAATACTAAAATTGCAATGTACAAATAGGACAAGCGCTCTTTCCGTGTTGTATGTTTTCCAATTGTTTAGTAATCAGTGCACACAGAACTTTTTTTTAGAATACAGTATAGTCATTGTTAGTGGGAAAAACTACATTCCATCATTTCTTTGTGTGTACCACTATTATTGGCCAAAACTGTCACAGTCCTCTTAATGCGACTGTTCTCAAGCGCGACTGTGTCACCCCTCCCTAAGAGGTGTTTCATGAGTGTGCAAGTAGCAATCAACAAATGTGATCTTGCACTTTTCTTAATGGAGCTCTTCCTCCAGATACTGCCGATGCACATCCTCGTATGAATCTTTTTTACTGCCTCGTATGGAGAAGCTCTCAATACGGCCGCAGTGGCCGCATTATCAAGTGATGTGGGATGTAAATACATGATGGATTAAATTGGCAATCTGCCTTACAGTGACTCAACTAAGATGGCTGTAATGACATTCCAGGTGGAGCCAATTACTCCCAAAGCCGGGGGAAATTGTCTGAATGCTGTCACCATGTTGGGCACCATGTGAGTTGGTTCGAAATTGGAGATCTTTTTGCTAGGATACTTTTTAAACAGTGGGATATGCTCACGATAAAGTGGAACATGGAGAGTTGAACAGCTTTTCATCTTGAAATTTGTTCTTAGCATCTGCAAAGTTAGATGTTGATGATGCTTCTTTCAGTTGGTCCAAGATATGGTATTGACTAATCTATTCGTAGTGAATGACTTGTTCTCCAATTGTGACCATTCTCTCATGTTGTAATGAAAGGCAATCCATCAATTGGGTCACCTTTTTTGTCCAGACAGAACAGGTTGCTTCTGATAATTTGGCAGCCATTTGTTTGAATCATTGCATTGAAAATGCTGAGCATGTCTAAAACGTAGCAGCATGGTCAATATTTTACTGCCTATGTCACATGAATCTCTCTGCTTACGCTGTCTTATGTTCACTTTGACAGCAACTTATAACAATGCTGAATATGATGGCAATGTCAAGGTAATAACGAGGGTTCAATTGCAATGAAACATCAGTAATGTTTGGTTAAATCCTTTTTTTGTGCAAGATTTTTATTTCGCAATTCATACTCCTTATTTCTCGGCCCACATCACGGCACGGCATCATCCGCGATCTGTCTGCTGCGCCTCGACAGATAAAGAGCGTAAAATTGAATGGCATGGCGCTAAATGCCTGCAGTCATGATGGTACGGGCCTTGATGCTGCAAAATGAAATGAACCTGGAGAAACTTGAATGTCTGCAACGACTGACACCATCTATACCGAAGCTGCAGTGGGAAGTTGCTCACTTCTTTTCTCGTGACTCGCAACACGAATATGAATAGTGAAATTAACAAAGAACCTCACCCACAGCGGAGAAAATACTCCTCACCCCTTTGCATATCCATTTCAGGAGGTAAAATGTACATAAAATGTATAGTGTGTATTCCAAAAATATTTTTTGATTCATTTTATTACTACAATATTTAAGATGGACTTTTAAAACTGTTTTTCAATTACATGCGGTTCTATTTTGAATAAGATTTTTTTTTTTAATAAAAGCCAAATGATGTTTTGATGGTGGAAGTTGATATTTTTCAAAAGTACTGTATCTCTCACATTGCTGAAAAGCATACTGTATGCAGCCTTTGTGAACAGAAGTTCCTAATCCCCATTTTGAAGGCCTAATAAGGTTGTACAACCCAATCCAAGCAAGGAGACACTTTACGAGAGCCCAAATCACAGCTGGCGGTTAAAACGACTGATTTGTCATGGACAACAGAGCAAGATGGACCTCAGAGGGCTGTTTGACTGCTGAGGACAGAGCAAAGTAATGGACGTACAGCTTGGTAAGCAGCTGCAGGGTCAGGGGGCAGACTTTGAATTACAAGTTATCGTACGCATGGTAGTGGACATTTTGACGACACAACGACCTTGACGAGACAGCAGTCTGAAGCGAAGGAGCTAACAATCAAAGAAGAAAGGATTGAAATTCCAGTTCTCATAACCGATGGTAGCAAGGCCTATCTTTGATGATTTTAAAGTAATTATGCCAAAATGATAATCAAATACGTATCCATGCTGTGAAAAATTGTTACCCGGTGATTAGCCTACGGTGATTTGTGATTTCTGGGTCACATTGGTAATGGGTTGCCATCTCCTGTACATCGGTTTTCTATCCGCGTGCCATTTTATTCTTAGTTTGTATCAATAATGCAGTACATTCTGCAGCAGAGCTACATACAAGGCTGAAGTTCACAATTGGCACTCCTGCCTGAACAGCCCAACTGAAGCAGACAAGCGCTATGGTAAAGTTATGTTGATTCAACTTTGCACTTCCAAAACCACGAAACCACTATGATACCATGCTGCTGCAAACGGTGCAACGGTAATTTCACCTAGCTAGCGGCACCACTTTTTCCCTGAGGTGTTTTTACGATTAAGAAAATGCCATTATTTGAGGATGGTATATGGCTGTAATCAGGAATCTTCAAGTAGCATCGACTTTTACACTAGGCGCGACATCTTTGTCGCTAAGCCCGCACATAAGGAGAAACGGTCGATGGATGTTAGCATCTTTATTTTTGGGTGCCAACTGAACAACCTTGACAGGGAGGATGTTGAGTTTTATTTTATTGTTGGCAAATATAAAACACTGAGTGCTATCAGAAGCGACACACATTTACTACCGACTACTAGACCAAAACAAAAGTCTGACATAGGCTAATTTCCTGGATACGTTTATAGAGAGATTGTTGATTGTCTTTATCCTAACTACCTTTTTTCACCCCATGGAGTATAAGTTCAATAGATAAATAGATAGATATACTTTACCATAGCCATGAGGCGAATTAAAGAATTCAACAATTAGGAGGGAATTAAGTGTAAAAGACAACAGTTAATGGTCTTGATAGCCATCCTAATTAAAGATGCATTAGAAAGATAAGCATTGGTTGATTGTTTTACAGTGAGTTGGTGGTTTTCTGACGAGGGAAATGACTTCTTCACATTAAAAACTACATTAACACAGGTCTCATCAAAAAAAAAAAAAAAAAAAAAGCTCAGCAAAAATGTAACATTAAGAAAATCAATTTGGTATTCTGCTTGTCATAGTGTTCGTAGAGGTACAGTGCATAGAGAGACACAAACGGACTTTCATTGATGCGCTGTGCGGGTGTGAGTCAACGGTATGCCCGGTGAATATAAAGAACACAAGCCAAAATAAATAAACATGACACGGAGATCAACACGACATCAACAAGCTTTAATTGAAAAGCTCCCGACGGCGGCAGCCGAGGTGAAGGAGGCTCCGTTCTTACCTCAGTCACGGCAAAACTGCGCTTCCCGCACGGCACCACCTTGTACCATTTGTCATGCAGCATGTCCATGAAGCCGTCCGACTTGTACTGACTAACAAGCTCGGAGAAGTTGGAGGTGAGCGGGGAGTTCTGAGGCAGCCCAATCCCATATCCTGTCGGCGGGCACACAAAGAAAACCCCCAAAAATAGTCTGTTTGTGTCACATTTACCGTCATTTCTATTGACCTCAGTGTTTATATAAGCCATCCATCCACCACTTCTATACCGCTTACTTTCATCAGGCTCGCCAGTGTGCTGGAGCCTAAACTATCCAATCTGGCTGGACGAATGCAAAAACAGTTTTTGTTTGTGCCGTCCATTGAATTCCTTGCTAAGCGTGACAATGTCAATAACAGCAAATTTATACAAGTACTAAACTTAACACCCGGTGATGCGAACCGAATTGACGTGGAGGTTGCATTAAGTAATTAAAAGCACCAATGGTATGTGGGACTATCGAGGCCTGTAATGGACGTTAACCACCATGGGGACGTTTTCACGGCGGGTGAATGATGCTTCCTAAATGGGCCTGAGATTAACAGGACACTGCGTGGACTGTAAGCTTTTGAAAGCCAGAAGATTAACACTGTTAAATGCTGTCTGATTGATATTAGGGCTGTCTTCTGGACACCCCTGCGGCGACACATTTTAAAAATTGATGGATTGAAACTGAGAATTGAAAGCGGGTGCAACTTTAAAAGTTTTGACCTCTTTTCATGTTCCCTTACCTTCGATAGCAAACGGTTTGCCAACAGTCAGTGTCTTGCAGTCTGCATCAATTGAGACCTCATAGTCCAGCAGAGCTTTGTCCATGATGAACGCGTCCAGTTTCTGGGGATCGGCCCTTGAAACACAAGACAAAAAAAAAAAAAAATACAGTACAAAGCGGATTGTCTGGCCGTCATTTGGAAGTGAACTCTTTCACTGTGTTGTCTTATTTGTTGTGGCAGTGAAGCAAAAATGATACGCTAAAATCATCGGGGAAGTCAACCCAAATTTTTTTTCCAGAATATGTTCTATGCAGGCCCACTAGCTGAAATACGACATTCTGATTAATATTGCGTTTGTGGAATAGAAGTTAAGCAGCAAAATGCACCCACTTTTAGCCAGCTCAGGGGGCGGCCATTTTGTCACTTCTGTCGACTGAAGGTGGCATCGGAGCTGCTCAGGTAACGACCAATCACAGCTCACTTGTATTATGAAGGTGACAGAAGTGACAAAATGGCCACCCCCTGAGCTAGCTAAGAACGGGTGGATTTCTCATATTCCACAAACGCAATATGAATCAGAAAGCCGTGTTTAGACTAGTGGGCCTGCATGGAACATATTCTGGAAAAATATTGACTTCCCTTTTAAACATCAAAATAAATAATTACATACATAGGTTTTGAAATAAAGACATCTATGTTGAAAAAAAAAAAAAAAAACGCTTTTTAAATGAGCTGAGTTGGCCATGTCTATTGACTGGTGACCAGTCCAGGGTGTAGCCCACCTCTCACCCAAAGTCACCCGAGATAAACTCCAGCTCACCCGCAACCCCAATACAAACAAGCAGGACACAAAATGAATAAAATAACGAATATACCTGAATGTAATGTTCATGCCCTCATGCCAAGAGAAGAATATGTCCTCATTATATCGTTTCATTTATAAACTGCCTAAACGCTTGACAGTTTTTCAATCATAACCATGTTTATTTCTTGTTAACACAAGCCAACTCTTAAACCCACCACCCAAACAAAAAAAAAAACAGCCCGTTACCGCAGTTTGGAATTGCGTCGATATTTCTGTAGCATTGCTTCATCGGACACAATGCGGGAAGGAGCGGTTCCATTCATGCTACACCTCTGAGGTTGATTGCTCTAACGCCTTTGCTTCTTGATGCACGCAGGCAGGTTAATAAGAAAAACCTGCGCCTAAATTGCTTTGTTTTGTATTCATCATCAGCGAGTTGCGCCATGAAAATCTCAATCCTGATAACATCAGCGCTGCCATTCTAATATGTCCTACAAACTGCTGTGGCTGTTGTATGGGGGTTGATGATGCGCAGTGCAAATTAGCTGCAGTTGGTATTTGTAGCTTCCGTTATTAAGACGAAAGAGGGTGAAAAATTAATTTCGGCCCCTTCTATCAGTGGAAAATTGAGTCACCAAGCACGCAGCAATGCTATTAATATTGAAATATTATTACGTGCCTGATAAATATGTGACTAGTCCTTTGGGGCGTGAATCCTTAAGTTGCACATTTCCGGCTCCCGAGCTGTAATTTCCTAAAGTTGACATTTTACTTGAACCTTGTAATCAGCGTTTTAGAGGCTGCCCAGAAAAAAAACAAACTTGTTTCATCCATTTAAATGGTGTTCGCTCCAACCTCTGCTTGTATCCAAGCTGCCATTTCTCACTTTATTTTTGCTTTGCTCAGTGGGGACGCCGGTGGAATGTCGAAGCAGTTTAGGATGACAGCGATGGTGGCGTTGGGGGTGCCGAAGAAGATAGGAGCTGAATGTGAAGTGAAGGCAGACTCGCAGTGGAAAATGACAGCAGCATTGTTTTGTTTTTTTTCTTCTTTTCAGTCCTGTTCACTTGACATTTATGTGATATTTCCAGAGACAATAAACCATCTCCTTAGAAAGATGCTGGATCATGACTGTGCAAATATTATCTTTGTATACATGAATAACATAGACGGGAAGTATTAGTGCTAGTATGCAAAAAAAAAAAAAAAAAAAAAAAAAAACGGAATTACTTGAGATTGTGTATGCCATCTGGCGTTGCCGGGACATTGTATCGTCGCATGTACTCGTGCATCTCAGGAAAACTCTTTTTGACGTAGTCCTCAGCGCTGCTTTCTCTCACCGTGGCGAATCGGAATCCCTGGGAGGGATGGTGCAACTGCAAGAAAGATAGTGGAGACATTTAAGCTTTAATATCACCCCCCCTACCTACTTAAGTCTGCTATTGATTCTCTACAGTTACGCAAGACTTTCTACATTATTAGAGGACCTGCATTTAGCATTAAAAAGCAAATAAATGGTCTATCCAACGTCATGTCTTTTTTTGCTTTTTTTTTTTTTTTCAATAACAGTGAGTCACTGTTGGATTTGTTTTACCTCAAATAGTGGCAATTGAGGATTTTCAAAACGATCTACCTCATAAGACACCTTTTCTTTCAAATCAGGATTCAAGTGATGGATTTAAATTTCCTTTGACCCTCACCACCAATGTGTCTTTACTGCAAACCACACCACAGTGCAGACATGGCATCCATTTTCATAGCACTTATACACAACCCTGTCTATCAACGCTTTGGTGTGCTTCCACAACAATCCTTCCTTTCCTATTATGGCGCACCTGCAGAATGGAATGTGGTGGCGCCCCTGTTGGCTGCAAAGTCTGCCCTCTGCAGGTTGGACTGTAATCCACTAATCAATCAGCTAGTCTGTGTGGACAGAGTTTTTTTTTTTTTTTTTTTTACAAATCCATACTGTGCCCCCCTTACAAGAGCGCAGTATGGGATTTTTTTTTCCCCCTCCCTAATGTTTTCTTTCATTTGCAAAAACATGGCATGTAAAAGGCGACCTTTCTGTATCCTCCTATTGGTCATTGGTTTTCTGTTTCTCAGGTGGGTTGTGTCTGTTCCATTTTGTTGCACCCTGTGGTACAATGACAATAAAGCAATTCTGATTCTTATCCTGTTCAGGGTTGTGGGGTACAAACTGTCACTGAGTGGGAACTGAACCAAATGCCTGCACACAAGTCAAGCAAATACCACTAAAACATTTCAACATTGACCCAAAAAGAGGGACTGAAAAAACAGAAGAATGTTCAGAAGCGTGGGGAAAACAAACCTAGCGAAGAGTTGCGCAAAGTGTTTAGTGGATTTATTCAATGCAGGTAAAAAAAAAAGAAATTTAAGTTTAAAATGACAACAAAAAACTCTTAAGTCTAAGACTGCACC
Source organism: Filicampus tigris (assembly GCF_054856515.1). Taxonomy (NCBI): domain Eukaryota; kingdom Metazoa; phylum Chordata; class Actinopteri; order Syngnathiformes; family Syngnathidae; genus Filicampus; species Filicampus tigris. The sequence continues at coordinate 16,484,043 of NC_141231.1, forward strand.
AGAACCATATTAACAAAACCCCAGTCAATTTTACATTGGACAAAAATCACAATTCTGTTTTAATCTGTGGGACGCCAGTAAGATGGCTGAACTAGAATGGGAGTGTAAAATATTACAAAACGTAGAGGGCAATTTTTAAATGCTAAATTGGAAAGGAAAACACCAAAAATGTTTGCCTAGTTGATGCAATCGACCAGCATTCCAATTTCTATACTGCTTATCCTGTTTAGGGTTGCACGGAAACAGAACCAATCACAGCTGACTTTAGCCAAAAGGCAGAGTATAGTCTAATGCGACTGCAACTCAATCACAGGGCACATGAGGACACAGACAAGCATTCACACACACATTCACACTGTCACCGAGTCGGAAATGAAGCCGTGCTGCCCGCATGCAACTCAGGCCGGTGGGCTACTATACCGTCACTGACAAGTCCGTCAAGCCGTCTGTCTCTTTAATGTGACTACTACCTTTGGGTCATGGATCCCTGACAGCTGCTCATAGGTCTTCTCACCAACCATGACTGCCGCCAGATTAGCAGTGTAGGTGGACAGGCAGAAGAGACAGAAAATGGCCCAAAGGTTCATCAGCAGACGGCCCGTCCAGCACTTTGGGGGCTTGATGGCGACGGTTCTCCCGAAAAGTATAGCGTAGCACACGTTCAGAGCCGAAGAGAAGGAGAAGACGCGATCTCGGTTGCGTCCGCGTGGCGTCATGCCGAACGGGCTGTGCCACTCGTACAAGGTGAGGAAGACGGCGGTGACGTGGAGAGAGACAAAGATGCCGAGCCACATTGACCAGTGGAGGGGCCACATGAAGGCTCCGATGGGCGCAGCGGTGTCACGGGTGCGGACCTAAACACACAGACAGAACTGTACAATAAACAAGGGCGAAACTATTTTTTAGGATGTACGCACACTAGGCCACACGGACTGGATTTGCTCCTGTTCCTCATTGGCTCGCTGTGAAAGCACTCAGACTTCAGCCCTTTTATATGAAACTATTCATTATACAACAATGCCATGTTTATTCCTCTGGTGAAATGTGGTCGTTAGGATTAATAGAAGTCGTCAAATTATGACATGCATACGCTTGAAAAATCATGCCAGGCCAGGGCCCATCTCTTAAAAAGCATTCCAGAAGATTCTAAGCGCATCGACGGTGAGAGTGCATCAATGGCAAATTCATTGGACTTTGGGTGTCAAGTGACAGCTCGGATTGCCTAGTGTGGGTAAATCCATAAATCTAAATTCTTTCAATGTTATCTCACAAATGTTATCTAAAACATTAAATTACAGTTTAATGATTGAACAGTGGTAGCTGCATGATTCTGATCAATTTTGACTAACAGTGAATTTATGTCACAGCTCATTAAAATGTACCTTGATATTTTTAAAGTGGAATTAACCTCGCCGAATGATAAACTAGATACTATGACGGCATTTGGAAGAACACAAAGTAAGTAATGATTTATGTGAGTTCTCAAAACCCCGTACAGGAATTGGAGAAAATTGCAGAGATACCAAAGTCAGACAGACAGATACATGGATGGATTTATATTGATGTAGTCTCGCCAGGAAATAAATCCTGACATCCCGTTCTGTAAGGATCTTTTTTAAGAGAACGCAGAGTAATCAGGAGTCACGACCGCTTTTGTCAGCTACTGAGGTCAAGTAAAATAATTGCAATAATAAGTCAAACCTCATGCGGAGAATTGTAAGGCATGCAGCAGGAAGATGTCGACTTAAAGGCGGTGACCAGCAGCTCAGCGAAGAGAGTAGGTTGAGGTAAGGTCAATGACAGAGAATGGAACAAAGTAGAACAGGAACAGAAAAATGAGAGCAATCAAAAAGAGGCAACTGACCAGAATTCCCAGGCTGGTGGAGAAGAAGGGCGAGGTGAAGTCAATGACTTGGCTTCTTGCTGAATTAATGCTAAAAGACGTCACAGCTAGGTGAGCAGCGCCACTAAGCAGGTCACCCACTAATCCTGTCCAGCGGCCATTCTTAAAGCCTCCGTATTTCCCGTCCCCAACGATGTAGAGGTCAAAGGTGAATCCCATGTCCTCTGCCAGCTTCTCCAGCAAGTCAATGCAGTAACCATAGCAGCATTTCTTCGCATCTGTGGGGACGGATCCATTTGGTCCTGCAAGATTTTGGAAAAAACTCTGTAAAACCGATGAGTCATTGGTGAGTGGGTCGAGGCACAGCTGGCCAGCGGGGCACAGCCCGTCTCCATCCACGTCCCGGGTGAATACGAACGGGTGCTCCACCAGTGTCACCACCCGCAAATGCAGCCTGGTGGGTCTGCGCCAGTCGCCTCCCCCTCCGGAACCCTGGCGGCTTGTCCAGGCCCCCTGGTCCATCAGAACTTTCCCTCTGCGCCAACGTCCTAGTCTCGTCCAGGTTGGCTGGCCTAGAGGGTCCAGCTGGAGGGACCAGATGTAGTGATGGGCCTCGGAGATGACATTTTGGCTCTGGCGGTCTCTGAATATAAAGCCGCTCTGGCCCTCAAAGGATGTGTTGGAAAGAAATCTGAGGGGAGAAAACAGAAACATGAATTATTCGCAGGAAGAGACACTTTGATGAGGGTTAGAATAGAAGATAGTAAATCAACCAACCCAAGGCTATACTAAACTAAACTATACTACAAAATATGTTTTTAAGTGTAATCAGTTAAGGACTAAGTGAAGTCTGGAAGAATGTGGGTACACATTGCCCAACTATACCATTCATAATTACGTTCACGTTTGGGCAAATCAGACTTTTCAACAAACAGCTGTCATATTTTTGGACTGTAGCAGGAAGAACAGAAAGATCATGCATACTCCACAACACTTCACCACTGCCTGTGGAACGACAAACCCCTCAGAAACGCGACTTGTGAGACCATTGACTGGTAAACTGTCCTGGTTGTACCCCATCAATAAGTCAGCGCCACCTTCCATGTGACAGTGAACAGGATAAGCGGTATAGAAAATAGATGGAGAGCTGTCAACAGCATCAGTAGCAGACACAAGCCAATTTCACACTGATTTCCCAATAAATTGGCGTTTCAGACGCGTAGCAGTCGAGCCAAGAATTATTTGGCCGTCTATTTCAGACAGAAGTCACCGAAGCAAGGCACTGCCATGGCCCAAGTATGCAATATTTGTCTCGAATTGAGATAAATAGCGACGTCAACACATCAGCGTCATAGGACATTTTCTATGGTAAAGTCCTGGATGATAATCTCCACTCTTCTTATCCACCGGCTGCATTCCACCTCTGTTATGCCTCTGATACTACTTCGGAAGACAGAAAATTTGCTGGTTAACCGAAATCCTCTCATTCACATCGGTAGCTTACACACAGGACAGCAAGCGGATGAGAAGTCGGCAAAAAGCAAGTTTGGATGGCCAGTGTGCAAGGAGCTTCTTATCTGTGTTTACCTTAAACATGTCACTTTCAGCCTTGCGGACATCTGTCACTTCATTGCAGCAGATTAAAATCAATCCACTCATGAGGACAACGTGAAAAGGTCACAAGGCAATAATTGAACGATGACTTGAAATTACTTATATGTTTAACTCATTCACTGCCATTGACGTATTTGTCTTTTCACAGTCCAGCCATTCAATCCCAGAAACTTTTTTTTTTTTTTTCACATTTTTTCAAACGTTTGGGTAAAAGACGGTCTAAAAATGTCTGGCAGTGAATGAGTTAAGGTCATGGAATGTTCGTTAGTTGGAGTTGAACTGTCAGTATGTTCTTTCAATTTACATATGAATGTGTTCTTATGATAAAGGAAAAATGAACTGTTGATAGGATTTAGTTTTAAAAAAAACAAGACTCACATGGCAGATTATATTTTGAATGATAAATATATAAATATATCGTCGCTGTCCTGTGAAAAACACTTATGTCCATTTTAAAAAAAAATGTTTTTTTAATTTTTAGATTAATGGTGTTTCCGTGTTACAGACATCCCATTAACTTGAAATTAAAAAAAAAAAAAAAAGACAAAATTCGACATAGCAGTACGTGTTTTTCACAGGACAGTGATGATATCCTTGATTAATACACGTTATATCCTTTACATAAGGTATTTTATTTTTAATACAGAGCTGTGTTTGTCAAATAAATATTTAAAATGAATCCATTTCCCCACAATCCCTGTGTTGTTTTGGAAGTCATTCGCATGGGGTCTACGTCCAGGGGCATGCCATCATTAACACAATCAAACGGCCAACGAGGCACATGATTACGTTCGATTAACTCTGCCTTGCAACAAGTGGCTGGGAGGAAAATGTGATGTGGCCTCTAAGAAGAATCTCAACAATTCCGTTGCACTTCAGTGCTGTATCAGCTTAAAAAATATTATTTCAGGAAGTTTCACTACAAACAATGCATTACTCATGTTTATACGATTAATATCATTGCTGTAAGAAGGCAAATTTGAATTTTAAAAAAATAGAATCACACCGTGAAAGAAGCTACCATAGTACCGTACCGTAGTTTTACCGGCATGTTTCCTACCTATATAAAAATGCCTGCTACAGAGAAGAGGTGTTCAGTCTTGGTGGCCTCAGTGTGTGTGTGTAGGGATGAAAGTGAGTGTTACAGCAGAGGACAGAGCATGGCCCCGTGATCACGCCATGCCTCTCAGTGAGCCATGCTACTGGCTGAGCGAGAGTGTCAGGAACCAGAACAGACACGCACACTAACACGCACGCGCAGTCATGTTTTTCGATCACATCAGTGGACATAACAATGAAGTCAATTCCCCGCTTTCGCAAATCCCAAAACTTGACCACGCGAAGGCCAAAAGCCGCACTTGAATATGAGGATTTAACCTAAACATAAGTACAAGGGTGTGCAGGCACACAGAGACACACACACTCTTTTCCACACTTGGAGTGATGAAGGCGAGATATGCAGTCATCCATTTTCTAAAAGCCAGTTCACACCTCTGCAATGCACCCATCCGGATTTAACGATGTAAAGCAGGGGTCTCCACCCGGGAGCGGAGCCAGAACGTGGCTAATGGGCGGGCCTGGAAAAATCAGGGTGGACCTGAATATTTCTCTCACTGAGCACAATCCTCCTGTCCCGACACATCGTATATTCAAATAAAATGACAAACTGAATAATATGAAGTTCAGATCTTCCTTAGACAAACACAATTAGGCCATTCTTAATATTCAATCAAATAAATAAAAAAAAAAACACAAATTCAAAAATAATGTAATCATTTACTCAAAATTTAAAGGTAGTCAGTTGTTGTATTACTGCAGTTCAGAGAAGTGTGGGTATACTTTAATTGTTGATCTCTTGACAGTGTCTCCTTGTAGACTTTGACAATAGAAAGGAGCTGAGTTGGTCGACTTTGTCTGTGACGCGCAGTCACGACTTTGGAAGACGGCCTCTCACGGTTGTCTCTCTCATCTCCGACACCCGCCCTGATTTTGCTGTCGCGCACAACTACAACACGCAATGTGACACCCGATGACAAAAAATGGCTCCGGCCATCAAGAGTCTCGCTGACAAGTGTGATGAGTGTCCATGCCGATATCACAGAACGTTTGCTTTGTGGAACCCCGATGGGACATCGTGTCTCATGCAGCAATAGCGAGCAGTGACTACTGCGGAGTGGGCGTTGGTTGGGGTGGGATTGGAGGGGAGGGAGCCGAGGGGTTGCGGGGCCCGGCTTTGACTTCAGTCACCACAAGAATCAAAGGATCGCAAATTAGTCATTACAGATGACACAATCTCTCGAAAGCTTCTTCTTCAGAGAGTGGAGCTTGTCCAATACATGTACTGCGGGATGTCGCAAGCAATTTGTGGTGCTTCTAGAATGACTGACAAGGAATTTACTGTGACTGATAAGCTGAGTAATAATGCAACAGTTAGACCATTCAGGACAGTGGAACATATTTAAAAATAAAAACATTTATAGTGTATTCCGGACAGTTCTAAAATTTCAGTTTTTTTGTTGGTCCCAAAAACTGGACAAAGGCCAGAGGTGGACATTCAGATTCAGACCGGTTCGTCAGTCCATCACAGACGGACTGACCCGTTTTGCTGACGACTGACAAACGACGGGATACTTTTTTGAAATGACGGACTGGTCACTGATGGAAGCGGATTTTTGTCCGTCATTGTGATCGTCACCAACCGCGTCCATCCGTGACGGACCTTTCTGTCATCACTGACGAACGCCCGTTTTGCTGATATTTTTTAGGGAGTGGGGGACCGACTGATGGACCGACGAACGGACGATTACAATTCGGTACGGCTTGAAAAATGACAGACTGACAAAATGACGGACGGGTACCCGGCCGCTGACGGATGACGAATGACGGACCAACAAAATGTAATATAACACCTTATTTAGTATACTTATTTATTTTTCAATTTAGTACAACTAATAAAGGAATTTATAAAGGATTTCAACTAGAAGTGGATTTTATTTGTCAAGATGCAAAAGTACGCTGAAGTGAGTTTTCACTTATATTGTGCATATGTATAATAGGTTATGAGAACACGCACACAAAAAATGACATTGACTTTACCTGAGAAAATTATGGTATGATTAAGATCCCTGTTCCTGGTTATTCAAACTATAGTCGCTCGTAATCAAATCCAAACATTTGGTGGTGTTCCATGTCATAAACCTTGATTTATTTGGTACGTAAATGCTCTGCTCCTGGAATTTTAGTGCAAATATATTCTTCTGCTTCATTTCACTCATTTGCATGGAAGCTAGTTTTATTGCCGAGGGATGCTTCGGCCTTTAAACACAACTCAACTCAGAAGTTCACAAGTAATAATAAAGTGGAACTTTCTTCTCAGGGTCGCCGCCATCGATGGCTCCTACACGCCACATAAAAATGACGTTTTTATTATTTCCTGCGCGATTCATAAATGGGAGACTGATGGCATTTGAAGCGGAGCAGCGAAGCTGGTATTTAAAGCTGAAGAGTGACAGGCGGGCTGAGTCAAATCTGATTCTCACTATCGCGACCTCATTGGCTGCCATGTCAGCTCTGTGTTCTTGATGCCAGAAGATACACACGGAAGGAAGCGCAGCCGCTTTTATGGTGGCTTTAAAACAACCCCCACACCCCCAGAGCAAACAAGAAAGTGTTTTACTTACGCAGGCTTGTTCGATACAACACAAGGATGGAGCATTTATTTTGCAGGATTTTCAGTCTTTGTAACTCAGCTAGCCGGCACATTAAGGGTACTAAACGCACCTCTGTGAAGTGATCACTATAAAAAAGGGGTCGTATCCGTTAGGTGGGAACCAGAAAAAAAAAAAAACGGATAACCTGCTGACATTTATTTTATCTTGCTGCAATAGCTTTTGTATCTGTGTCAGCAGAGCTTATGTATATATTGCATGTATTGTAGTATTACTGTTTTGAATCCGTATTTTTGGGCAAAACAGTGTTTTTTGCAAACTTTATGAGCATTCCAGACTATTACTGGAAATGTGACAATATTATTTATTGCGTCCACCCAACCGTAGAAGAGTTTGTTCACAGACAGCAATTTGCTTGTTGTGATCTGAAATGCCTGACAGAATAACAGACTTACCAGAAAGTACAAACACATACCTGTAAATGCAGCTATTGTTTGAATACCGACAACGGACGGCAAAAGTGATCATCATCAATTGTATCAACTTCTAAAAACATACGCGGGATCTGTAAACACGTTATTAAGAGAGCCAGTGCACATGGCTGGCTTAAAATCATTGACATTTGCTTGGAAAAAAGTCAATTTTAAATGGCAGGGACTGTGTGGTGATGCGCACATTCAAGCTATGGATGGCAAATGACAAGCGCCGCATGTTTGCAGTTTGCTTAAACCTGAACATAAATCAATTAGCTTGTTTAGTTTAAAAAGGTCAGGATAAAAGTCGAGCATACACTGTGAAAATTAAGCACATTTGCACCATGATTTTGAGTTGCAGACAACAAAAAGAGGACAATTTCATGTCTTGCCTGACGTTGAGTGTCATGTAGTGTATGGCGGACATGGGAGAAATGAGCCGGTCGTATGATAACGTGATGAAATTCAAATGATCAAATGACATTTGTAGAGAAGAGTTTTTCAAGTAGATTTTCCCAAACTATTCACTTATCCCCAAACACTTCTTTGTCACTATTACCAATATTCCTGTCTTCTTAACAATTTTAAATGTCTTTTGTGAGTCTTTAATGCATAGAATTTTATTTCGGTTGTTCAATTATCAATATTCCTGTCTTCTCAACAATTTTAAATGCCTTTTGTGAGTCTTTAAGGCACGGAATTTGATGTTGGTTGTTGCAGTTTACAATTTTTAATTTGTAACACGTACATAGAGTTACTGGCTTTATATATCGACGGAAAGGAGTTACCCGGGCATTGAGCGAGTGGATCAAAAATGATCATCTAAAAATTATTTTCAGGAACAATGAATACAATCTTAGTCGTGAACTTCAATGTCCGCAGATTTGTTTGCGGTTTTGACGACGTTAAATTGATTCCAAATGAGCGCTGCCTCTCATCTCCTAAACATGCTGTGTAAATGTAAATCAAATTTATGAATAATGCACATAACACAGCTTCTTCCTGCAACCTAAAGCACAAATCAATCACATTCATGAATGTTTAATTCATCACTGTTAACATCCCCTTTAACCAAAATAAAGAATTCATGGGTAAGGCGTTGGATATATTTAGAAACTATGCCTAATTGTGTTGACTGTCATTCGTCAAATTTCTAATCGCTCATTCTTCTCCGATTTTTCAATGGGGGGAAGACAAATTGTGTCAACTGTTAAAAACACATTTTGGAAGTTGAAACTAATTGTTGACACCATGAATAATTTTTAACATCAAGAAAACCAAATGCACACACGCACACGCACTGGATTAGTATTGGGATGCTAAATGTACATTTGGGGGCTTGGGGCGCTAAGATGAGAGTCTTTGCCTTTGCTGCTGGTGGTAGGCTATACGCAGTGTCCCTTTCGAGCTCTTTTCCTCATCATAATGCTAAGTGATGTGCCTTGAAAGAATCTTCCCACAGGAGCAAGTGAATTAATGTCCACTGATGCAGCACTTGGTGCTCAGCCATCAGATCACAGAAGTAAATAGAAGGTAGTACAAAGTGGCGTCTCTTTGAAGACTTTATAACACTTCCGGCACAAAGCCCAGGAAGGTAAACCAAAAAGAATGCAAGTAATAAATGAAAGCATCTAAAAATAACTAACTAAATTTCAAAAAACGACTTGTTGTGATTTTTATCATTGATGACATAACTATGACACACTATTGAGATTATGTACTAAACTCTGCAGCAGCAGAACTAGAGTATAAAAACGTCTTCAAACTCACTCTTACTACCCAGTTGTCCATGCAAATGCAAGGCAAATTGTATATCTGATTTCCAGCGAATCAACATAATCCCCAAATGTATCTTTCTTTCTATCTCGTCTCTCTCAACCAAGCTTATTAATTGATTGACTTCTCCTTATCGGAACTCTTATCAAGTGTGTTCGTTCTATCGTTTAGCTCGTATCTACAGTTCTTACTTTTAATCCACACTTATCATTGTGAATTATTTATGGGGGCTGGGGCTTCAACTGTGACTTTCCACCTTCCTTCTGCTACATTAGTCTTTTTGTATTAGGGGAAAATATTGCAGGCACAAGCTGAATTATTTCCTTAAGGACGCGACACTAATAAATGGGCCACAGGAAGTGACCAGGCATCATAAGTCACAGCCAAATTGGTGGACCATGAATCTCCATTGTGTTTTCATTCCTTCTGTTATGCATGTGACTCCACATTTGCATATTGCTGCTTACTACGGCCCGAGTGCCAAGCAGTGTTCTTGGAATCGCTGTGTTCCAGCAAATGAATCATCTTTGGGTGGGGTGGGCTCAACGTGACTGAAAACCCATCAATTTTTCTGGAGCACGGGAAGCAACCCCTTGAGTTAAAATTCAACTGGAGGTCGGTCAATTTGGTTAGATTAACAAACTCCTCCAAAGGCTAACAGCATGCCCATATCTGGAAGTGCCGAAGTAACAGTACCAGGAAGTACAAACTGAGACTTTTTCTTGAATGAAAATTGGAACGCACCTTTACACGAGACTGAAGTTAGAAATTGAACAGCTAGTCAGTAGTTATGGACAAATGAAGGATCGTGAAGCACTTGTGATCTTCTTTGACTCCTCTAGATGGCACTCTTGGTTTAAAGATGCAGTGGTAATGTTGTAAATTCCCACTGCACCAACGTTTACCTTTAAACCAAGAGCACCAACTAGAGGAGTAAAAAAATATCACAGGTGCTTCACGAAGCTTCATTTTCCCATCACTAGTAGACGGCCATTTTGATTTGATGCCGAATTTTGGCCAAATCACAAAGGTTGTATTTTGTCCAAGCCCTACTTGGGAACTCTCCCAAATGAGCCCCCATCCGGAGCAAGTATTCTGACCTCGACAGATGGACGATGGTAAATTGTGAAGCGTGCGTCAAAGTTTGTTGATCATTTCAAAGATTTTTCATTAAAAAGGGAAGAGCGAGGGTCCGTTCATCACCGCTTGCAGCTTCAACATTTTGCTTGGATTAGCTTGAAAGCAGTCAAAGCCTCTTTGCTGCTCGTCTGTCACACACTATCTCTTTTCAACATGAGTGTAGTGTCAACAGTTCCCTTCGGGTCACCTCACCCACCCTCTGGAACACCTGATACCTTGACGCCATGATGCAGAAAGTAAAATCCCCTCATTAAAAGCATGAGAGACGTGAAGACATAATCCTGACTCCTCTTTCTGAGAAAACGAGCGTACCTGAAGGTGTTCAAGGTGTCTTAAAACACTACAAATGTCAAAACACAATTTGCAGAAAGAATCCCTGCACATTTCAGTTAGTTCTTTGACATGTTTCCCATCACGGAGTGGCAATAGCTCATCGGTGAGGAGTTTAGCTTTGAAACAGCGGGGTCACGATTTGAGTCCCACCGTGGGAAAAGTAAATACAAGGGACCTAAGCCCAAGAAAAGCACAGAAGTAGTAGTAGGCAAGGCAGCTTTAGTCACACGTATATACCACATATGCATATGCAAGGTAACTCAATACGCTTAACATAATTAAAAGTACATTTAAAAGAATCTAAAAACAATTTTTTTTTAAGTTTTCTTTTTTAAAATTTACTAAAAGAATGTACAAGAACAAGATTTTTAAAGTTTAATTTTTAAAATCATTTAAAAGACCTCAATCATAGGCATGGGGGGTGGGGCATAATTTTTAGTTGGGCTGACTTTCCTTCTGTTGGCATTACATTTTTGTGCAGCATCACAGCTAAATACTGCTTCCCTATGTTTGCTTATAGCTCTGGGCTCAACTAATTTACCTCAGAGCCCTACTGGGTTTATATTCCACTAACATTTTTTTTTTATGTATCCAGGACTTAAAACATTCAGCAATTTATTTAGAGACCACTGTTATCGTAGTAGTAGTACAAAATCCTCTCATTTACCACTGTAGAATGCGCTTGGCGGTTGCATGTTTACTCTTCTGGCGGCATCTCGGACAGGGCTCTACTCAACTTGTATGTGAATGTTCTTTCTATATGTAAATCAAAGAGACACTAATCAATAATTCATAACATGCAACAACCGGAGTAATGTTAACACAAGCCTAATTCCCCAGTCTTTCTTCCCTGAGATGATCACGCTGCTGATTCAGTTGTTTTAAAGGGAATCTCAGCAGGAAAAGGCACACTGTGATTGTAATGCAGCAGCTTGTTCATTTCACCTTCTCATCAAAGCGGTATGGCGTTGAGTGGTACGGATTACCACTCAATTCTTTCACGCATTTATGCAGTTACTGTATTTTTAAAGTTTCTTCAAGTGCGGAGTATCCGTGGGCATAAATGAGCCTTTGCAGATGTCTGAGTTAAAATATGGATGCCAATATACATGTGATGTATTCAGAAACGCTCCGTGCCGCGATGTTGCATCTCTAATAGTAATGGGATTGACGCTTGCCCTTCATTCAGATTGCTGATTTTACTTTTTTTCTTTGGTTCATTCTTTTTGGGTTGACTTGCGCCTTTTGCATCACTATGGCGTTACTGCCTCTGGTCCAGAATCAAAAGTGTGTTACATTCCCATGTCCACTTGAAGCAATTGAATCAATAGATAAAATTGAATGCTCTACTACTCGGAACAGTAATTTTCAGCTCAGTGTAACACTACCATGAAAACAGGAGCTCAAAACATTTTCATTGCCATTCCATGAAAAATAATACAATATTTTATTGCTTATTCTTTTATCTCAGCACAAAATTAAACCAATGATGGCAAAGAAGGAAAAAAAATGATGAAACCAACCAGCATCATGAACTGTGCTTGAAATGAAGTTTCAATTCAGTTCTTGTTTCTCCCTGCCGCTAAAATAGAGACACTGTGACAGCCTAGGCTAATGTATTAGGCTTTTTATTGTCTCCACTGAGCAGCTTTTGCCCCAGAATGTAATGGTTCCCCTTAGCCCTCATCCGGGTCTTCTTCCAACAGAAGCAAGCAGTAAAAAAGGTGTAAACAACCCAGGGCAGCTACAGTACATCTCTGCCAGGCACTAAATAGCAACATTTAGCATTTGATCTAGTCTAGTTAGTGGAAACAAAATGGCTTAAGTAGCTACTTTAATGACAATCAATTGTAATTATGTTCTGCACGTTTTACCATTTACTAGAAAACTCTTTGAATTTGTTGTTAAACAACACATCACTAGTTTTTTTTGCAGGTTTATTTTCTATTTCATATTAATCAAAATATCCCAAACCATCTAATACAGAGAGAACCCGCAAGTTCCACACTGGGTTATCTACTATTTCTATAAATGTATCGTGTCGAAATGTAACTGGTGCTAAATTTCAGTGTTTTGTGGTTTATATTGTTCGTCCTCATCATTAGCAAGTGCCAGATCATCTGCAATCTGTCTTTGTTGGTATTGAGAAAAATCTTCACTTGCGCCTTAAATTCTGACGATATGATGTTTCTGTACGAAATCAAGGAATACAGATTATGTTTATCAGGCTGTTACACTAAACGAGACAGAGAAGGAATTTCTTTCTACTAGTGGCTGGGATGTTGGGGTAGAAAACAGAGCTGGGCATTTTACTAAAAATTCTCGGTCCGTTTATCGCCTCGCGTCTGCAGCCGGGCTACCTTTCTGCCTTTTTGTCCGGTCTGTCACATAGGCGGAATGTGCACATCTGGTAGAACATTTGTCGTATAAACATCATGGCTGGAACAGACTGACAATATTTTTTAAGACCTATTCGTACCTTCGTCACATTCATTCATTCTGTACGTGCTCATTAAAATGGATCTCATGGAAGAGGGGACAAAGCAAAAAAATCCTTACCTTGTTAAGTATTCCCCTGAGCTTCCATTGCTCTGCTGTACATCCATACAATTTGTAGTTCCAGGAATGAGCGCCAGGGCCGGATTCTCTTGGGCTGCACTCCCAATAGCTCGTGTCACCAGCTCCAATGAGTCTTGGACGTAATGATCCAGAGAAGGTGACGCCATGACCCCGTGCGCCAACAGACCGAGGGGTAATCCCTCTGTTCTCAACCCGGCCACATTCTGGCCGTCCCCTACGACCCAGTGGAATTCTGGAAGCGTCATCCGAGCGGCCACCGCCCACAGGCGACGTACCTCGCGAATCTCGCACCCGAATGTCACTACTCCAACTGTGGACGAAGGCTCTCTCAGGGCCTCCAACTGCCGCATGAGAGATTGTTGCTGGTCCGTTTTGGTGGAAGCAGCTGAAGCAGATGAAGACAAATGGTGGGAAAATGTTGACGATGACAACTCTGCTCCCGCTGAGACACTTAATGCGCCTCCTGGGCTTGGTAAAGAAGACGAAGGCAGTGCGGAGGTTGAAGTTGTCAAGTTGACAAAAGCGCCCAGGTGGAAACGGGTGTTATTTTTGACGAGGAAAATAAATTCACTGATGTCCCATTCCTGGCAGAGCAATACGCTTATGTCCCACCACCCATTCATCATCAAAAGCGAGTAGAGGAGGTGGGGTGATGGCGCCTCCACTGTCCGCATGGCCATTTGGAAATGAAGCGGATTCTGATAAAAGAGAAGGACGTAAATACAGATGAATTAGCAGGTGGAGGAAAATGTTAAAAGTCATATAAAACAATTTGCTACTGGAGGTGCATGTGAGGTAAAGGTGTGTTTAAATGAAAAAAGGGAAAAGTGGATACTTGGAGAGAATGAGATTTTTTTTTTAAGGGAAAATTCATGGAAAGGAGAAATGAATGTAAATGACAACATTAAGATAATAGCAGTGATAAACAAACGGTAATGAGGCAGATAAAATGTCGGAGGGGGTCATTTGGATTTCCTAGAGGGCAAGAAGATGGGAGAGACATTGGGGAGGACTTTGAGAAACAAAGGAAGCGATGAAACGTAATTAGATAAAGGCAAATTACAGATAGTGACGGCGGAACGTTACAGTATGGAAGACGGGCTGGCGAGCGGTGGGCGGAAGATGAGGCATCAAAAACAGATGGAGTGAAGTGAAAGAGGAAATAAAAAATGGGTTATGAATCCAGCATTGGAATTACTTTCCCTCTTTGAATTCAATTTGTTCCTGGAGACCAGACACCGGGGTGAAGAGAATGGATTTTCAACCTTCACTTACCTGCTCCCATGAATATCATTACTCACGTCACAAGTTACACTACACGTATTTATGGAAAAGCAAAAGACAAAAAAAAAAAAAGGAAACACACCTACTCCAAAATATTGTTCACATACTTTATACCATATAGTTGTTGGTAAAAGGGTGAGTTTGCAATTACCCAACCTGCCCCCCCCCTCCCCCCCCAAAAAAACAACACTTTTTGTCATATTTGTTAAAACAGTCATTATAAATATGATTTATGGCAAACTCATGTGTCTCTGTCCCAAGCTTGTGCCTCTAATTTGGTATACAACAACCCACCGCGCCAGGGGAATATCTTGGGACGTACCCAAAAATTTGGGATGGAACACTATTCATTTTCAACATTTCACCCGCGCCTTATATACCTTCGTTAATCAACTTTACACTACCTGTGAAGAAAAAATCTATCAGAGCCACCCAACGCTTTTAATCACGTTAGTCACTCATATGCGCGTCTTCATCTGCTTTTTGTACTGTGCCGATATAAGCAGCCGTTACAGCAATTAAATAAGCTGTTTCCTGATTAGAAGAACTGTTTTGAGATAAAGAAATGATACGACAGCCCGTATGGGCAGCCGCTCTTTCCAGGTCCCAGTTCAGCTCTCATTGTACTGCGAGCGCCTAAATCTGTTGACGTCGCGAGACGAGGGTGGGGGAGGGGTGGAGGAAAAGCTCTGCACTGCAGATACCTGTTAACGTCTTCGTATGAGATGCGTGTAAAAATCCCATCTGTGTTGTCACTGAGCTATCGTCCATCGATTTCCACACGGTGCGTCCATCAGCTGTGAAGTGATGTGAGAGGATCGTCACATCCATTGCCTCACTGAAGGAACTGTCATCGCCAGAAGCCGGCTGACAAATCAAACTGCTAATTATTTGGAGTGATTGTCCCCACATTAGATGATTAGCTGCTGAAAGCATCACAAATGATTCAACTTGGTTTCTTCACACTTGTTGCTCGACAAATACAAAAGCAAATGTTCTTTTTCTATCAAGTTCCGACATTTTAAAATAGTGAAGGGAGGAGATTTGAACTTGTCTAGGGGGATTTGCATCATGCTTGATACGACCTCCTGTGCTTTGATATTAATATCAATCTTTGCATTTTTTATGTTGTCATAAGACAATTTTTCAGTCAGATGACTCTGACATTTCATGATACATTGAGACTGATAGATTGACAACTGAAAAGAACTGATGTCTGACCGTCTTGCAACATGCCCCAGATGTCGTGTGCCAGCTACATGTTGCTGGTTTTAATTGTTTCACTAAAGCTGTTTTAAGCACATAACTCAAAACAACAAGCACTGAACTGGTTAATCCTTTCTTCCTCCTGAGGTTACTCTATCACTGGCTCCCAAGATCAAAACATTTCACAGATGTCCTTGCAATTAGTACTGAATCAGCAGTGGGAGAAACATTGCATGTTCATCCGCATCGATCGACCACGTATTGTATCCATCAACTATCCGGACATCATCCATTCACCTAACTATCAATCTGCTGTTCATCAATCGAGCAATCTTTTGTTCAGCTACTATCTATAAACTAATCTGTCTATCTCGTGTCTACCAGGGGTCTTCAATCCTGTTCCTCGAGGGCCGCTGTCCTCACGGTTTTCCATCTGTCCCTGTTGCATCACACCTGATTCGATTGATGAGATAATCAGCAAGGTCTCCAGATGCTGGATAACGATCCTGATCGAACAGGATTGAAGACCCCTGATCCACATAGTCCTTTTTTTCGTCCATCAATCCTAGCAGATCCATCCAACCATCAACTTGCAACCCATTGCTTCTCCACCCATCAACGATCATGAATCCATATTTCATCAATAACAAGCTTCATTCACCTTCCCATTTACTGTCGACTCATCAGCCGTCCACCCATCTGCTGGTATGGTAGTCCTCCCGTTTACTTTCCATCTACCAATCCATACCCAACTGCCTATCATCTTATCCATTTTCCTACGGGCCATCAATCTATCATATAGGGACCAATTCATCCATTCAATATCTACCGTGCCTTAATCATCATCAGAGATGGGAAATTCAGGTCCTGAATGTAAAACCCTGGCAAAGTTTGGCTTGAGCCACAGGCGCTTCTAATCAACTCAGCTCGTTTACCTGCCGGTTGAGTAGAAGCACCCTGTGGCTAAAGGCAAACTGTGGCAGGGTTTTTACTTTGTGGACCTGGATTTCCCATCTCCGACCATCATTCACTCACCCATCTAAAGTCCATCCTTCATCAAGCCACCAATCAAATGTCCAACGATCCATGATCGTCCTACCTATTTTATCCCGTGACTGACTGACCCTCACCATCCATTCGCCGGCAGTATAGTATCTATCCATGAATCTGCTTCCCACTGCCCTACCATCTATTCATTCTTCAGCCATCATCCAGTCATCATACACCCGCTTTCTTACTTTCTATTTTTTTTTTTAAAGTTGACACGAACCCCAAGGCAGATCATTGTACGACCGGATGGATGAATTACTGGATGGCTCACTGGCAAAATCGTCATTGGGTAGCCTACATAGTCGATGTGACGGGTGAGTCACAGGATACATTAAATGGACGTTTGACTGGAATGGTTACCGGATAGATGGGTGCATGGCTCACGGGATACATGCAAAGGTTAGATTAATCAATGGATGAATGGACAACCCTTCCACCTACCGTACACTTACCAGTTGCCCCCCGTCAATACAACCAGCAATTCATCCATCCAGTGTCCCAAGCTCGTTCCCCCATGTGACATCAACACCCATCCGCATACAGTAGCTACTGTCCATTGAGCAACATTGAGGACCATTCATACATTAATCATCCACGACTGTCAATCATCCATCCATCCATTGCATCCATCCATCCACTTTCCATCCAAACATCAATTCATCCATTGTCCATGTGTCCATCCACCAAAGCATCCATGCACCCACCATCTGCTTGTTGAGAATGACATTCACTTTCATGCTTTCTTTGTCTAAAGTGTGGAGGTGGAAAAGAGACAGAAACACACACTTTTGTTCCTAAAATTGGCAATTGTCCCAGAAGCCTTCACCCGCTGCATGTGTGTGCAAGCACGTCTATGTGTTTTATTTTGAGCTGTGTGTACGGAATATCAAAAACTCTCCTGGTGATGTGCAATGACTCTCCTGTCAGTGCAATTTAAGAGTGTGCATTTAGTTGCAATAAATCAATTTAGTTTATGTGTCTAAGTGAAGATGACAGATCAAAATACTGTGCATTCAGTTACTATTCTAGTGATTAGGTTACGCTGTGTATGGATTTAGTTAACGTGTGTGTCTACATACGTAACTAATTTAATCTCTAACAAGCGCATTTGACATGGAGTTCACCTTTGAGCTGAAGTGACCAAATGTTCTTTTAAAACAACAGCGATGATGCTTCAAAATCAGTCTTTTCACAATTCTCCCCTAAGACAGAGATAACCTAATCATATATGCACCAGCTTTATTAATCTCTTGGTAAGGAGATACTATTCCTACTTTTCCATACAAGTGGTTTGACAAATGGGAGAAATATAACAATATGCGAGAATGGGTATTTTAATGGAATGCCATCATTTTTAACAAGAATAGTCTCCACAATCTGCAGTCATTTTGGTGAAATACAGAACAATTTTTACAATTTTTCAGTCAAATATCCAGCCTGATAGCCATATTTCATTACAAATAAAATTCCACATGTGCAAACCATGTTTATTGTAATTTGCTTGAATTTGTCTTGTTTTGTTTTTTTTTGTGATCAATCAATTGTAGATGCTGCTTATTGTCATCGGGGTCAACGGTGAGCTGTATGCCGACCCCAGCTGACTTTGGACGAGAGAGGTGGTGGATACCCTGTACTTGTCCCCCCGCAGGACACATAAAGACAGCTGCCCTAATTAAGTGTTAAGTCCAGATTCAAATTCTTGCTTTTTGCCATCTGAATGGATTTTAAGGAGTATACACCATATCAAGATCAGAGATCTTAGCCCGAGTTTGGTGAACATACAATTTTCTGTTCCAGCATGCCTGTGCTCCAGTGCACATTGTGAAGTCCATCATACAGCACTCGCATGTTAAGCTTATGCTATCAAGGTAAAGCAAAAAAAACCTCATACGTCGGGTCAAAAATACATCATATTCATAATGAATCATCTGGCTATGTGATTAATAGTCTCAGATGAAATGTCACAAATGTAAGTGAACAATTGCATAAGGAAACTTTGAGTTGGTGGATTGTGCAATTTGTTTTGTCAACGTGCAAAAATGCGCACAATTACAAAGACGCTGGATAGCATGGTAATCATTGACCGTAACACCTGAATTACCTTTCTAATGTACACAAATCAACTAATTGTTTCAGCCCTAAACACATCCCCGAGAGGGAATGAACGAGATCAATACTGTAGATGAAAGCCCATCCTGAGGCTACATTACATTGTGTGCAACGTGTGTAAGTGTGCATGTATTCATCTTCCACAGACTTGGCAGCCTTATAATAGCTCAACAGTGGAATCACTGGCAGCTGGGTGATTACCTTCAATCATTTTGGGAAGTAGAGACAACCCTCCCTCCTATCCCTTGGGGCTGAATGTTTACAAGATGTTTACATGACCCATGTACAGCTCTGTCCCATCTTAATACTTTATATTGTAGCAGGAGTCATTTAGAGTCTTCGAGAAGTAACAATAGGCTACCGTCTTATCTTTTCATAGGGTGCGTAGAAAATTAGATGATAGGGCTGACAAGAGTGCGTGGTTTCTAAAGTGAAAGGACGAAAATTGCATTTTAATGTATTTATCAGTATTGTTATTTACATTTTAGCTAATGAAAAATGTTTCGTCTGTATATTTGTAACTGGTGTTTCCAATGTTTTAGATGTGTGAGCATACGTGTGCAAATTTTATTCAATATAATAATGGATGTTGATGATAACCGTTTTTTTTTTTTTTTTTGCGGCCCCCATGAGATAACCTTGGCCACCCCATGGGGACCCCCCCTAAGGATAAAAGTGTAGCTCTGCCACTGTACCACTGTAATCTGAAATATCAGATCCTGTTTCATATTTACCGAAATTATCAATATCGAGGCAGATTATGTTTCGTGTGTACTGGCGTTAACAACTCAACTTTTGTTCGTTATTTTTACCTCGCTTTGGCGCTTGAACTCTCTGGGAAGGACGCTGACGACCGGCACCCTAAGAGCTTGAGACACGAACTCCAATTTGACAATCTCGTCCCGGTTCCGTGGGAAGGAAACCATGGCGGAGATCCCCTGGACGACCACCGTGTGACACACGCTCTCCACAAAGGACAGCGGGTCCTCGTCCTCGGGGCTGCCCGGCGAGGTGAAGGAGAAGGCGGGAAGCTCGCCGAGTCCCGAGCCAACCGCCATGACGAGCTCCAGTGACAAATTGAAGGGAAGAATCCCGGCTCGGTTCACAGCCTCCACTGCGAGCAGGACGGACTCTCTGGGTGCGAATAAACGATTATCCCACGATGTGCTTTCTTCCCGCTGCCGCGCGTGGATTTTACCCCTGCTCCCACCTCGATGGCTGGAAGCGGAGCCTCTACTCCGGAGGCTTCCAAACTCGGACCCGGCACTTTTTGGGAGCTGCTTGCCCACATGCGCTCGCCCATCTCTGGTCCCCGGTGACGCCCCCGCGTTATTCCAGACATCGGAAGTGCCGGTGTCGGGGAGTAAGCGAGGGTGCACATGCAGAACCCCCACGCGAACCGTGTGGCCGATGCGCTTTAGAACCTGGCACGGCTGCGGGTGCGAGTAAGAGCACGGCGGGAAAAAGGCTATTGCGCACATCAGTAAACACAGAGATGAGCCGGTACCATTCACCATCATCATCAGCCCCATCTTCACCGTCTCCAAACCGCAGCTTAACCGGATTCCCGGTCCGGCCGCAGATCGGCCCAATACAGGGGCCGCTCCTTTGGTGCCCCTCCCGGGCCCCACAGTGTGGCCCTTGTGAGCCGCTCAGACCAACCGCAGACCCGGATCCAGCTCCGGTTCCACGTCCAGATGCTGGTCCAGCTCCCGGCAAACTTGCGCGTTCCTCCGCACACTCAAACAACAGGCGGGAGCCGCGCGCAGGCAAGCAAATATCCCCCAAAGTGCCGTCTTTCATCTCAAAAGACTTACATCATTTAAGCCTTAAGGCGAGTGAACAGGTTGTGCCATCAAATAACATCTTCACACACTGGACGCGAGGAAAAACACGCAGGAGAAAGAAGACAAAATATGTCCACTGCGCATTAATAAGAATATTCCAAAAGAGTGGAAGCCCTCTTTCAGAAAAATAGCCCATTATCATCCAAAGCGCAGGAGCTTCAACAGCCTCAACAGGTATTCAAACATTACAAAACACATTTTCCACTTTGCAGAGCGCGTGTTGACGGGTTCGAGTCCGCGTCAAATACTGACACTGGTGCCGGCACGAGAGCGCAGTGGGTTGGCTCTCATCGCAAGAAGGTTTTTAACCCTCTGCTGGCTTTACCCCCACCCCTCACACTGCATTAGTGTCAGAGAATAGACGAGCCCCCCCCCCCCAAAAAAAAATCGGGACACCTGGTTGTTGTACAGCTGCCTTCCAGCTATGCTTCCTCGATTGACCAGGTTTAAAGTTACTGTTCAAACTTTGGTGCATGCTTAAATCTCAGAACAGAATGAACACAACACAATCAATGGGATGATGAGGAGCCATGCACCACAAACGTTTTGTGCAAATTGTGTGTTACTAAAGTGCCTTGCTTTTTTTTGTGTGTGTGTGAAAATGACTAGCCGTAAAAGTGCCTTTTTTTTTTTACTGTGTGAAAATGACGAGCAGTCATGAAAAATAGTCATTTGAACAACATACAGTGATTAGTGGTAAACTAGGACTCTCTGGCATAGAACTGGCATGACATGACACCGTCTAATGCTCAATATGTTTTAATCATTTGAACGTGCACTGAGAGCTTTAAGTAGCCGGAGTGTTTAATCGAAACGCTATATGCAAAAAGTAAGTAAGATACAAGCTAAAAGACACATATAACCTAATCATGACAGCAGCCTCAAAACTATTGATTTGATGGTGTGTCTTGAAATTGTCACAGAAATGGTACTTTGATACTGAAAGTTCAATGGGACTGATGCATCCCATACAGCAGGGGGTGGAAACGTCCGGCTCTAGGGCCAAAAATGGCCCGCCGCCAATTATATCTGGGTCACCAGATAACATTAATGGATTTTCTTTTTTAATATAATTAGAGATGTCACAATATTCAAGGTATTAAAATTGCCTCAATATCGTCGTGGTCTTGTTTCTCTACGTAATAATGAGCTGTTCCACTCCACTTTAATGTTTCGTGTTACGCGGCCAATCGGGTTGGCATTAACCCAAGTGACGATGCGATTGCGTCAGAAGAAATACAATGTTGATTGGCAGACTGGCCCATTATTTATTTATTTATTTATTAATAATATGCTTTTACCAACCGACTAATTTACCTGGCAACAGTCGAATAAGGGGAGTACTGGCACTTTTTTTTTTCCACTTAAAGCGCTACCCGTGATATTATTAGGAAAAAATTTGTCCCGCAGTAAAAAGTTGCCGACCCCTCCCATGCAGCGAGACTTCAAAGGATGGAGAGAAACGATAGGACGGAATCAGGGAAGACATGTTTTAACCTCTAATTAAAGGTTTATTTGCAAAAGAGGTGAACCGTATGTTATGTTGTTGTTTTAATTGTCATGTAATCAAATCAAAACAACTTTTTGGGCATCGGTTGAGGTAGAATGGGTGCACACGTTGTGCATCAAAGTCAAATGGGTTGTCATGTCTAGCGGGGGAGAGTGACATGTTATGTCACGCATGAAGTGACTACTGCAGGCACTGTTCAGACCATCTAACCTCGACACCTAATCCAATCTCTCAACTCAAGCAGAGGGAGCTCTAGGGCTAGCAAAAACATCTATGTTTCGGAACAAATCCTGAAATACAGTAAAAAGGCAGACCGTAATGGATTTACATACATAGTTGAACTTCACACATAAGAAATTTGTTGTGTGTTTTTTTTTTTTGAATCCCATTCTACGAAACAAAATAGAAAGAAAGAAAAATGCAGCAAATTTCAGGAATGTGCCTGTCGACCTTGTGGAATTATAGTTATCTTCAGGTATCAGATTTAGAAGCCATCAGGTGTCAGCAAGGATGCAGACAAAAGCTAGCTAGCTAATTAATGTCGGTGTTACGGTTTTAAATGTAGGTTTACTCACACATGGTTAGCCATGTGTGGGCAAGCATCATGTTTACATTGCGTTTGCAGTTTTATTGTTGTTGAAGTGGGCTCGTGGAATTTGCACAAAGCTGTGCTTGGCAAACTGAGAGGCTAAATGGCGAGTCTGAAGCCGTTTGTCTTTTGTCATTTTGCCCGGGGTCGTTTTGTCAGAAGCCTTTCAACGAATGCAGTTTCGTCTGAGGCCGCGTCGCCCGATGGTCGATGGAGTAATTCAATAGACTTGACAGAAAAACGAAACCTATTTGCCTTCAGTCCGATGGTGCGATTCTATCAAACATGACAACCTTTTTCCGGACATCCTGATGATTTTGAACTTGATGTCTGATACCTGACACTGTAATTCCCTAAACTTGACAGATGTATTCTTGAGACCTGTTGCTTTTTCATCTCACATCTGATTATAATTATATTCCACCCGTTAGTTGTGTAATGAATACTGGCTTGCTGTTCAGTGCAGCTGCCATTTTCGTTTACAATAGCAGTCAAGTAAAAGCCGCGCGAGCTGCGCTCAGGTACACTTTGTAAACGAAATGTAATATGGTCATTTATTTCTATACAGTATAATAACGGGATTTATTCTGTTAGCGCCGTCATGTTGCTACTCTAAAAAGCGTTATAATTGAGTGAGACGTCTCATGTTTGAGAAATGTTTGTGTTTTCTTTTGGAAATGACATTTGATTAAAAAACACATTGATCACACGTGCACGATATAATGGGATTATTAAGTATGGGTTCTTGGTGTTGGTAAATACACAAATACTCTGGTGCCACTTTAGAGCTGTCGTGACGCCACCAATAGCTACAGGTGCTATGAATAAGTCAGGAATGTTGGCAACCAACCAAATTTGACAGTTGCTGCCGGTGGAAGAGTTTTCTGTCAGACTGTCAAAAGCAGCCTAAGGGCAGTCATTCTCATGGCTGCTGAGGGAAGAGACCAAACGTTGTTGGCACTGGCGTTAATGCTTCCAAGACCATCTGGAGGAGGTTTACGAAGCAAGAAGAAGAAGAGCAAGCAGAAAGAACTGCTCGCTAAACGCTGCAAAGATTGAAGACGATATTTTCGGAGCATTTACAGAGCGCTGTGTCAAAGTTTGCGTGGTGGAGTGTGAAGGACCCAAGTGCAGGAAGGCAAGACAGGGAGGCCGGAATGATCCCAAGAAGGATTTATTTTTCAGGAATGAGGAATTCTTACAAATACTAAATTAACAAAGTCCAAAAACAAGATTCAAAATAGCAAACACTTGGAGCAAGACAGAAAGAAACCTGGGAACTAAAACTATACACCTGACAAAAACCTTAGCCGATGTTTGATGACAGTTTAAAACATGGAACAAAAAGGATGTCAAAATGTGTCACTCTTATCTATTCACTGCCTTACTCTTTGTTTTCCCTGTTAATCCTTTAAAACTTCCTATTTTTTCCCCCCTCTCTGTCCATGGTGCGGCAGTCACCCATTTTAATCCTATCGCCACCCATTTTAATCTCACTGCCGAGTAGGTGTACCCGTCTTTTATCCCTATCTCAATAGGTTTCTGACCTTTTTTTCTGGTTCAATATTCGATTGTAAATCCATATGTCGATGTTACGTTTGCCTAATCTTCAGACTTTTTTCTCACCTGTCCCATTTTTCTCACCTGTCCCGCCTGTCTCGAGTGTTATTTCGCAGGGGTGAATTCAGCCAAGTTGCATGAGTAGACTGCATTGACCATATATGGAAACACGTTACACTTCCTGTACAGTAGGTGGCAGTATGCACCAAAAAGATGTACAATACAAGACAATACAATACAATACAATTTTATTTATAAAGCGCATTTCATAACAGCTAGAGCTGTAACAAAGCACTTTACGACCAATAAAATAAATAGAACAAAAACAATAAAAGGCTGTGATTCATGTAAGAAAAGGTGAAGACTCGCATTCGGTCTGACAGACCATCGATAGATCGGATTCCAACCATGGCCGCAAGCCATTTTAAAAACTTTATATTCAAACTTTTGGGTGTTTTAGGAGTTAAAACAGCGGCAGGAAGCCAGCGGCGTACTTCCTCTGCACTGAACCTTTTTAATTTATTTTTATTTTTAATTTATTTTATTATTATATATTTTTTTTTTTGATGGACTGGCGGACCGGTGAAATTTACTGACGGAAGCGATGACGGATATAACATGATGAATTGACCGTTAAAGTTTGGTTCAGCTTGAAATAATGATGGACTGAAGATGACGGACCGGCGCCTAAGCCGCTGACGAATGACTGACCGGCAAAATTTTGTAAATTACCCACCTCTGATTATTCCCATAAGGAAAAGAACTGCATATAACAAACCATAAAAAGAAAACACCCGACCCTAACTTTTTGTAAAGTGACAATGAACAGCCAGCGACTGGCAAAATTCCAATGTAAAGGTTCCATTGTTTCTTATCAGTTTGCTTGTCTTGGCTCAGACTGCTGAGTTCCCCAGCATCCATCTCTGTGTGAGTCCTCTTGCTTTATGGTGACTCTGTTGACCTTTCCACCTGCCATCCTAATTCTTCCATGGCTCATTTCCCTCTCCAGTGTCAAGGCTCATGACCAGATGAAACTTGAAAGCGTATATGAGGATAAACTTCAAGGTCAGAGCGCTTATGCGATGCACATCTGCACATTTGATCACAGCATGGGTCAGCAGAGAAGAATCACACACTGATTTTCGTTTGTCGCGGGGGTTATACGAACAAAGACAGGTATTTGAGTTCCAGCCCTTAAAAACAGTCACATCTACAACACCTGCACATGCTTTGTACACATCCTTTTTAACAGATTGAAATTCAGTCGCAGGTCATTTTATGTGTCTTTGCGGATTAGGTATAAATAATAGTCTGCACAACTATTTGGACAACTCTGTTTTGCATGGAATCGCTGAAACAGTTGAGCCATGAGTAAACATGCACTCTTAATTGCTTAATCCGTCTCATTGGTTAGCTTTGCACACGTAACTTTAAAATGACTTTCTGCCTTATAAATGCTTTTGTCACTGACAACTATCAAATCAAACAAACACTTTCAGATATTTTGCTCTTACTTTGTACTCCAGAGTTTTATTTTGTGAAAGTCAGGAGGAATTACATGTTGACTGTTTTTCAAATTCACATTTCAACATGTAGTTTTGCATGTGTTTGCAGAAAAAAATCATTCAGATGGACAACAATGGAAATCAATCAGGAAATCGGGGGAAAAAGGCCTCCGATCGATCCATCGAATGCCCCAAAATTGGTGGATACACTGTATGTCTCATAAGTAAGACAAAACCTAGAGTTTAAAGCATCATCATGTGCACTTTGTAGGTAATTGCTTCTGCAAACATCAGCGGTACACAGTGTGAGTCACTTGTTACACCACCTCATGTGTATCTGATGTATCTAGCAGGGAAAAGAAAATGCTTATATTGACACGGGCCTGTGGTCTCAGTTCATGCTGACGTTAGCGATATGCTAATCAGATGTTTCACACTTGAACACTTTAGCACAGTATGCAATACATTGCTTGACTTTTCTCACAAATGATCTTCAATCAGGCAAGTTTGGAAGAAGTAAATGATTAAAATATGTAACAAAACACTGAAAAAAAAATTATATATATATATATATATATATATATATATATATATATATATATATATATTAGGGCTGGGAAAAAATATCGCATCTCGTTGTATCGTGATACTTTTTATGCCGATACCAAGTGTCTATATGTTGATGAAGTATTGATACATTATGTTATGTTATGTTTTGCACGTTCTATAACAGACTTTTGGAACATTTGAGGACCTTAAAGTTGAGCTTTGTGAATGGAGTTTTATTCATTGCACTCCTGTGTATCAGGAACAGTTACTGGAAGAGTTTAGGCACTTTTCAATCGTGACACTTGACATAAATGTCAAATGGCACTTAAGTTAAAAGTTTGGAAACACACGCCTCAATTTTTTTAATACAGCATATATATTTGTAATATATAAGTATCGCAATACGTATCGGGTCACAACCCAAGTATCGGTATCGGTATCGGATAGGGTTTGTTTTTTATATATATTTATATATATACTGCATATATATATCTCGGGGAGCCCAGAAAGAGGTACTTAATTTTGATCCAATTTGAGGAGAGCATGGCCAACTGATTGTCGTCATAGCAACCAAGTCACAAAGCAAAGGATTAGTCGGCAATGGTCTAACCTTCGGCTCATTCTTCCCCTGCTGAGTGGAAGACATTTGACAAATGAAAATACGTGACCAGAACATGTTAAAGTCAGGAGCCACTTGAGCTCAGCCCATCATGATGATGATGATCATTTATGGTAGATGAAGTAATAATCTTACTTTACAGATGCATATTTTATTTACGAATGTGCTATTAATAGAACACGGCATGTCATATTGGGATTAGTTTACCGTAGACACACAAACACCAGGAATTCTGTGACAGTGTCGCCTGGTTCTGCCACATTCATATAAATAGCTAATATTAATGGGCCGCACACCTGCAGTGTCAGCTGGTCCGATGACATTGTGGAGTCTCATATTTCAATGAGCCACTCGAGTCAGCACATACTTCATTTCTCAGGATTTTTCTATTTTTTGTTTTGCACAGGCAGAGGATTACTGGCTCGGCAGGATCGCTCCCCCGTCGAGATAGCTGGCCTGAAATGGTCACATACACGGTTTCCTTTTTGGAATACCCATTCCAACATTTCTCTATCGCCAGCAGGCTGTGTCAGCCCTTCTCAAAATTATTTCAGCCATTTTATTTGTGGTCTATAACTGTTTCTATGCGTTTATACGGTTCACCGTCTTTCCCTGAATTTTTCCTAAACCATTCTTTAGCAACATCTGAAATGCTGAAATTCTTCATTATCAACTAGGCATCCTCACTAGTTAGTTATAAAAAATACCCACAAATCTATCCAAACTACCCAGCAGTTTATTATCATCCGGTCATTCATTGGACTGTCCATAAACCCATCCAGCCATAGTGACTACCTATCGAACATTTCTCCATCATTCATTCATGAAACTACCTATAAACTCATCCGTTAATTGGATCATTAATTTACCCGCCACTCATTTATTCATTGAACAATCTGCAAATCTGCTCAGTGATCTTGTACATTGCAAACTAAAAAAAATCCTATTCAAACTCGAAGGGCAAAAGGGCAAATACATCATTCTGTAATTCATGCCTTGGTGTCTAATCCTTGCAACGAAATACAGTATATATTAATCTGTAGAATAACCCCTGAGGATATATTTATCTGCCAATATAGTAAATGTATCAATGAGAAGTAATTTAACCATGAGATGAATGAGTACAAATGAAGTCTTCTCAATTTTTATATCACAGTTTTGTTTTTTTTTTCCATTCTGTTCTCCTAGTTTGCCATTCACATACCGTCGTGACATTACTGGCACGTGCCAATCATTTTGAATAACCACAAAAGTGAACAAAACTTTTCTGCCCCTTCAGATAGCGAATGTACGTTTCTACCGAGATGATAACAATTCACTGTATAGAGAAAAAGTTAGTTCATTCACCGTCCTCACCTTCAGTCTGTTCAATACCCACTTGGGTATTGTAATGCATTCTCGTTGCACCTTTAATCGTCCAGATTTTCTAATTTGCGCAAGAAACAAAATAAAAGTTTACGAGTGCTGTGGTGGGATCATTGAACTGCTCATTGGACCACTGTGGCGGTAATCATCGTCTCCTCGGTAGCTGTATTCTATAATTAACCTGCTAAAGAAAGATACAGACAGCCACTAGAAAAAGATGGATGATGGCCATTGTGTTTTGGACTACATAAGAGAGACAACGTAACAACATGGCAAAAAATGATGGGGAGGTTGAAAGTGAGACAGACAGACAGACAGTCTACCAAAGTTGATTGTCTGACATACTGGATTTCTATGAAGCACACAGGGGACACTGTTAGTGGGTACCAATGGGGGCAAGTCCAATTACAGGATGGAACAGGTGCTCCTAGAAAAAAAAATATATATATAAGCAGACTTTGCTGATGTTAATATTGTCGCTGGAATGGGATCTGCAGTGGCCATATAAAGCTTTAATGAATATATCTGAATAACTAAGCTGCATCTCACTTACTTTCTCAAGATGGAAAAATGTGATAAGACGGAAAACAGAAACATCAGCAAATTGAGTTGTGCCACAAGTATCCCCTCTGCACTAAAATAACACTCTATAATTCCATTTTGTTCGCTAACTCCGGGGATAGACTATTTTCACCCCAGTCATGCAGTTGTAACACTGTTAAAAACAAACAGCGTGCAATTCGCATCAGCGTCAGAAATGTGCTCTCACTGTAATTTTAGTATACCAATATCAAAACACGTTGTAACCACCAAAACACCTCGCCCCACAACACATCCCTCCACCCTTAGTTCCATGGGGGAATTATGCCAGCAAACACCACGCACACATTTTAAAAAAAATTTTATGTTCTTTAACCTCAACATTAAGAACAATCATTTTTGGACTCTTTAAAGCTATATTTGACACCACTCGGCTTTAAGGTTAGTGCACATTATTTTCATCACTTACATTCATGAATAATAATCATAAAAAAAAGCTTTTTCTTGTAATCCAAAGACATGTCCATTTTCTATGAAAGCATTACAAGGCCTTATCATTCTGTTAAAATTTCTGCCAGACTACCAGCCTGAAACTCTACAAACAAAAGAAACCAGCATTAGAGTGCCAGCTTTTTCCACTGATATGAGATCCAACTCACTGTGTGTAATGTACACCAAGAGCCATTTTGCAAAGAGAAAACCATTATTCATGTGGCCGACTGGTGAGCACATCCGCTTCACAGTTTAGAGGTTGAGGGTTCAAATCTTGGCTGCGGCCCCCCTGTTTGGAGTTTGTATGTTCTCCCCATGCCTGCGTGCATTTTCATGATCTGCGTCATCTAACACAGCACGCATACAACCTTGGTAACGGCCCCTCAGAGGCTGATGTTGATGTACAAAACTCAAATTGGAATCAACGCCTTGTTAAAGCCTTTCACATCAATAAGAGATACTGTCTCGTCTTCTCGTGAAGAGACATTCACATTATTTCATGTTTGTGTTCATTAAAAGGTTGTAAATAAGTTAATATTTTTTCATAAATAAGTTTATTATTGTCGATTTTCATCGTGAAAACTGTTAAAACTTTGGGATAAAAAATGTGAGAGTAAGACCTCAAATTTTTGTGGATCGTTTTGTCTTTTGGTGATGTAAGCACATCTGTTGTCAATAATGGATCTTTGACGTATTTCACCTCTGAAGACAAGATATCGTTGTAGTTGGTTGAGAATAGCTCAAATACGGTGAATGTACTCCAAAACACTTTAAGCCTTGGAAGACTTCCGTCTTTGTGAGTATTATTTATATGTTCATATACAGTTATTTGAGGTCGAATGTGGACATTATTCGATTGCAGGTGTATGGAAATGTTTTCTCATCAAGCTGACTGCTCGTGTTTAGACCTGCACTATGAGCCAGTTACTTGTATTTAATTATTAATATTGTGCGTATTTGTCTATTTTCTTTGTTGCACTTCTTTACAGTTTGTTGTCTGTAAAGAAAAGAGAACTTCCTCAAAGCAAGAAAAGTACGCCTTTTAAAATAAAAGACACAAGTTAAGCACTTTCTCAAAAGGTACATGCACATCCTTAAACAGTGCTTGGGAAAGCCTCTCTATTTCATAAGTGTCAGCATTTGACTGGAGCCTTCGCATTATTTTGCGGGGAATTTCTGTTTTAGGATGGGAAATCTGTGAAAAGTCTGGGCTGAATTGACAAGTTGATGACATGTAATTATTCAAGCTAGGAGCATGATGTCCTTATTGATCTGTGAGGCTGTGCAGGGACTCTCTCTATTTATCCTGTCTGTGTTATGGAAGCACTCAACTCGGCTATTATAGACCTGGAAACAATCTACACTACAGTTTATGGACACGCCGTGTAATTGGGGGCAAACATGGAACATGTCATCATTATCAGAACCAAAGAGAGGGTAGGCCATGGTTGTACATGTGCACACACATAACTCACATTGGATCACATCACACAGAGGAGCAAGCACAGGCTCTGTCTGACATAAATGATCAGACAAATGACGGTGATTGTATCTGATCTGGGCATATTTTAATTAACATATTTGAATCATTTGACATTCGTGCCTTTAAGCGTTGAAGTCGTGCATGTCAATTACGGCATGTGTAGTGTTTCAATACAGGCGGTCCTCAGTTAATGAGGCAGTTCGAGCGATAGGCAATCTCTTACCCAATGGTCCCCAACCTTTATCAAACAGATATCTTACGTGGAAAAAAAATCACTCAATGACGGACTGGCGGAAGCAGTTAGCGATGATTAGACTGACGGATGAAACCCACTTTCGCCATTCATCAGTCCGTTATTTTTCATCATTCATCAATGGTCCGCAAAACGGGTGTCCATCAGTGACGGACTGACGGACTTGTCAGACTGACCGAATTCCCACCTCTGATAATTAGAATTCAGCTATTTTTCAGGTGTTGCATGTCTGTATGTGATTGCATGGCTGCTCAGGTGTCTTTGTTATATTGTGAGCGTGTTACTTTGTGTGCATGTGTTTGTGTGTCATTTGAGAACTCCCAAATGGCCGCTCTGCTGTCTGTCACGGTGATCCAACGTGACAGCACGTCTTCCATAGCCGAGCCCAGCCAAGAACCTTCTCTCTCTTTCACTTAATGCTTCTTTCTGCTTCTTCTCTCGTCTTGATTTTTTTTTTTTCCCCTCCCCTCTTTGCACTGCCATTCCCCTTCTCATCTGTCATTTACATGCCGCCTTTTCTCACTTCACCTTGCTTTGTCCATTCCGAGGTATTCAACTTCATGCATAATCAGAGAGGAAACTCAGGAGGAGGAAGGACATTTGTTTGCTTCCTGTATCTTTGTCAACAAATATAAAAGGGCAGTTCTGGGGAAAGATGCAGATACGTGACATCAGCTAAATGCTGAAACGCAGTGAAGTGACATGAGTTACGGAGCTAAACAACGACAGTTACAGCACAAGAATGAGTTCAATCATATACAGTATTTGCACAGATATGTTTGAAGCAGCCCGGTTGCTCTCGTGGAATGATTTCAAGTTGTACATTTTAAAAAAATATATAAATATCACCGTGATAGTGTGATCGTAAACGCTTCAATGACAACAGATGAAATGGTACAGTTTGGACAATTTGTTTACACGCTATCTGCTTTTCAGAGCCTGAAATTAAATTATACAGATGTAGACATGCCCGATAAGTGTAAAGCCTGTATTTCCAACCTTTTGGAAAAAAACCCAACAAAAACATCATAGTCCCTCAAGAAACTTGGTTGTTATAACAACTATATGAGTGATAAATTGTCATCTGATGACAGACGCATCATTTTATTCCTCTCAAGTTATTTTGTTGAATATTTGTGCGTATGTGTGTAACGTTTCCTTTTTAGCTAAATTCATCCCTCAAAGGTGTTTACACACCCGCGGATCACGCAATGTTAGTTATTAACTGGCATCACATTCCCAGGAGGCGCCATAAGTCTGTCATGTGACACCAGAGGACTTCAATTATGTGGAGGCCGACATAGTAACAGCACATTTGATGAGCTTGCAGGGTTTTGCCCTACTAATAGCTTTTCTCTTGCTGGGTCGCTAGGATTAGTATAAATGGGTTCATATCAATCAGATTAGCATTTGGATGTTCAAATATAGCCCTATAAGCAGAGTGGAGACAGACACTAAGATACACTCATGCATCTTAAACACAGAACGGTGCTAAGACATTAAAATGTTCTGTCCATCTCATTCGATTGATCATATCTCAGTCCAAGCAAGGGTTTCCAGACCTCTCTGTCCTCCAGTTCCACCGGCGATAAGCAAAGCATTGCCAGGTGAGCAGTGCGATATACTTTCTCCAGCATGTCTGCCTCCTCACTGCTAGACATGCCTGCAACACATCCATTGGCATCAGTCTGAGAGGAATCTGCAGTATATGCTCCCACCATCTCACCTGGCTAGTTTACCGTGGATGAGAAATAGTCCTCCCGGTTGACAAAGATCCTCACCATCATACCTGAAAGGTCTCTTCTACTCTGTGTGATTTTTGCAGTCGGATACAAAAAAGCAAACAAACTGCACAACGGGGAGATAAGTTAGCATTAGCTTTAGCGTTAGCTAGCACCACCACAGTGTCGAGCTATTTGGCTGTGACTATTTGACTCACGGGGACTGTCACAATCTGTCTTGGCGCCTGTCTCACTGTTAGATATGCATCCATATTTGATAAAAGCTGGCCAATTAGTCGCGTGATTGAGCATCTTTCTTTTGAGATACCTACAAATCGTACGGTGCAGAACAGGCCCGAGGTTTGTCCCAGACACACTGCATTTAAACTGCTCAGTCAAAATGTAAATCAGTATCTGTCAGGGACCTTTGCATTTTAGCCTGTTCGACAACCACGTCTCTACAGACATTGAGCGAATCCACTTGTCGATCCTGTACACCATCTTTGGGTTGACCCAAATGACTCAAGTGAACCAGATCATGTTTTGTGAGTGAATCAAAGAAACCCCCAGTCCAAAACGTTACTTACCACCATTACTAACAGAGAACAAGGCACGAACTGAGTAAGCCAACATTTTATAAATGTAAGAAAATAGAAACACAAAAGCAAGCACTCAAAAGTTCTATAACCTATAACAAAGATATTTAAAAAAAAAATTGCTTTTAAACACAAAAAGAAAACACTTTTTCGCTTCTTAAGTTACTGTACATGGTTACAGAAAAACGTCATCCTGTGTCGATTTTCCAACGTCTCTTTGTTAAGTCTACTAGTTAGTAGCGCAGCATCAGCACTTAGTCTGTGTTGTCTCCATGGAGACACTTTACAAATTTACACTCACGATGGCATAACTTATTGATTCATTTGCTGACCTAAACAGTCAGGGACGTGGTAATTAATATTCTCTTAAACATCCAAAAGGTCACGAAAGTAGCAAGGCTGCTTTCATTGCTATTCCTGCTGTACGCTCCATGCGGCAAATATGCTGTCAACAACCTAAATAGTTCATTGCGGCATGGCAAGCCAGAGACTGCCACGCATTGTGTCACCAGAGAGTCGGGAACAATATTGAGATACAGCTTGCTGTTCAAGGACACTTCAAGATGGCTTCTGGGGTGCCGGCACAGGCAGATACCTCCCGGATCATGGCACCGCAAGTTAAAGATCTTAGCAGGTGAAGGGAAGAGAATTGAACTTTCAGTCTCCAAAAAATTCTTTGAGACAGAGGAGCGACTTCCACGTTATTTGCTTCGGGGGATACAACATAATCTGCAATTGAGATCGCAAAAGTGCACCTGGCTGTTATGTGGGATTGGGTGGAACTCTTCAGTTAGCAAAACCACAGCTACAGTTAATATAGACAAATGACCTGACAGACTTGAAAATAAAGTGTTGCGTTCAGTTTTATTGGGGTTCATTATTTATAATCATATCCTTGTGAGTGCAGGAATATTAAAACAGTCATCAGACAGAACAACTCTGGAAGTTGACTCCACAATATATTTTGTGCCGATATTACAAATCATCGCTGTCCTGTGAAAAACACCTACCTCCAATTTTGGAAACTTTATACATTTTCACTTTAATGCGATTTCTGTAACGCGGAAACATGATTCATGTAAAAATAAGAAAATGAAAAAAAATGGAGATAAGCGTTTTTCACATGACAGCGACGAAATGCAATATTTTCTCTTTGAATTTCGGAATAGTGCCTTCCATATTCTTCAACCATTTGGCACGTGGATTGCCATCTTGTGAGGCCGGGTAAATGCAGCTCTGTTACACCGTATATATTCATATTTTGTCTTATATGATTCATCCCCAATCTAGTCATGTACAAATTGATTATGTTGAGCCACGTGAGTCACTCCTGTGGAGATTATGCAAATCAAAGCATCGTTGCAAAGATTTAATAAGTATTAAAAATAAAACACCTTACCGTGAAGAGGAAAATGAAATATGTCCAAGAAATATATCAGATTTCAGGTTAAGAGAAAATACAATAAAAAAAAAAAAGAGGCATACTGGAGTAGAATATTTTGATAACGTTTAATCTGTAAATGTACTGCACCTGACAAAGTACTCGATGAACGATTGGAGTCAGTGTAAACACATTTAAAAGGAAGGAATATTAAACGTTTTTGACTCTTCTCGACTGTGGGAACATCACCCAAATGATATTCTGACATACCACACACAATCTTCTCTTCACATGCAGCCTTGACAACTCAGATGTGAAAGTGCACATTTGCTGTGGAGTGCACACAGCATAGCAAGCGTGTGTCCCAAGGGTCGGGCATGAAGGTTAAAGAGGCTGGGAAGAGAGGAGGGAGGTCACTGCCGCTTATCATTTTGGGCGTCATTTTGTCTGCTTTCTCCGGAGGCTTAACAACACACTTGATGTACAAAACCATATAGATAAGCACACCCGCGTACGCATGCGCACCTGCTTCTGGCAATTAGTCTGATCCACAAGGACGCGCAAAATTTAAATAAGATATCTATCGAATATCTCTGCAACAAGAGAGTAACGTCACTCATATAGTATATCCAGTCAGTAAGGGGAAAGTTTTGGGTTTGAAAATGTCTTGTATGGTGTAGACTTACTTACTTTCCGCATCTTCACATTGGTTGTCTCTGCATGCTTCTCTTTCCCATGACGGGTCTCCATAAAGCTTCTCTTTCTCCTTCCGTCTTCATCTCTCTCTCTCTCTCTCTCTCTCTCTCTCTGTCTCTCTCTCTGTCTCTCTCTCTGTCTCTCTCTCTCTTGCTCCTACCTGCAGCATCAGCAGGACTTGCCACAATAGGTCAGGTGTTAATGTGATTTGCTTGCTTACATAATCTGCACTCGCCATAATCTCATAGAGGCACAAGCCAATTCTGTGGACTCAGTCTGCTATTTTGCAGACTCGTCCTCATCTGGTAGGCAGAGACTGTAATCTCAAGAAAAAAACCCAGGATACAATAGAAGTGGATGCAACGTCTTCCTGCTATTTGTTTAGATGCTTTGTTTTTCTTTATCAGGTCACTGATATAAAAATCACAGACAAATCTTCAGGAAATGTAGTCTCTATTTTCCACCTTTACCTTGCTGATACTTAGAGTGGCATCATTCTCTGTGGGCTTCTACTGATGACTCTGAATAGAGCCCAAGGGCCTCAATGACGCACAACACTATTTAACACTGTTTAAAATGCTGCTTCCTGGTGAGAGAGCATGTTGATGTTGATGTGCTCATATAAACGGGCAAATCATGTGTTTGGCCTTTGAGGCTAGATTTGCAACATGGTTGGATGTGGGTCATGGTAGCATGAAGAAAAAAGATGGAATTGGATATCCTCAGATTTAGAGGAATAACAAGCAGGCCTCTTTCAAATGTGGATACAAATCAGATATATATCGGACATCTATAAATATATAGACATCTATAGGTTCGGTGAAGACTAAATTGTTCTGAGGTATGAATGTGTTATAGTGGTCTATATCATGTGGCCTGCAATTGGCTGGACCCATTTCTCACTCATGTGGATATGCTCCACGAGGATGTGAGGAAGTGCTATGGAAAAATGGATGGATGGATATTTTCTATGTCACTTACGGTTTAGTGGTTCACTTGCCTGACTCGCAGGAAATGTAGGTTCGGTTCCAACTCAGTGAACGTGTGAATGTCAGGCACATTCACACTGTCTCGATGTGCCCTGTGATTGACTGGCGACCGGTCCAGTGTGTAGTCTGCCTTTTGCCTAATCTCAGGTGGGATAGGCTCTGGCTCCCTTCAACAAGCTTCAACAGGTTAAATCATTAAGACAATGGACGGATTGATCCAGCCATTTTTTATTCTGGTTATGCTCATTAGGATTGCAAAGGACGTTTGAAAATCAACCAGTCACACTAACATTTACACCTTCACACCCATAAAGATTTTTCAATGACCTAGCACACGTTTTTTTGAATATGGTAAGAAGCTGCAGTACCTGGAGAAAACACACAAAAGCACAGGGAGTGTCATCATTTGTGTTTTTGTTATTTACTTATAACCGAAAAATAAAAACACTTGTAAATCAAAACCGTCATATCTCAAATCATCTTTTGCTTTTGAAATGACTGGAAATTTCATGAATCTATTCCAGCCCTCCCTTAAAAAACACAACAACGACAATCAAATTAGTATGACACTCAGTGGAGCACAGATGTCTGCCAATGCCAACCTCTTAGTAGGTGGGAAACAAATACTGGATTGTGTATGTCTGATTGTTAGACAAGGCGGAATCACAAATTGTTACCTTGCAATGATAGACACACGAGTTTGTTGACTCATTATGAGTGCCGATCCAGCGTCACTTATTGTTCAATTCACAATGAACTCCGCAACATGTCGGACGTGGGCAGATGTTGTTTCCGCTGGCGGCAAAAGATCTAGTCTGATGGAATGAATGATGCTTCATAATCACATTTTGCAAAGGGCAAACTTTTATGACGCAAACTAAAACAGCTGTTGGGGGGGGGGGACAAAAATCATAGACCTTACAAATTTGGACGCTGTAACGGAACGTACTCGGTAAAGTTTCAAAACGAAAGAATTGTCTTAAAAGTGATTTGTTTGTCATTTGTCAGTCAGTGTATACGTCAGAGCAGGCGACATGTCCACGGGCCTTTTGTATTCTTATTGTTTGTGAGCGTCAGCCAATGGGAAGTCGCAGACAGCGTCTGCCTACAGCTTCATTATGCATTCATGTCAAAGTCGGTGAGAGATGACAAGGGCAGATGCGACCTGCTCAGCACGATGATCGTGATCGTTACACTGTCATATAATGATATGATTGTTGTGGCGGCTGAGATAATATCAGACTTCCAAAACTTTTCCTTAATTGCTTCTTGGAATCGTAGTAGCATCTGATACATTTCCTTTCAATTTCCTTACCAATCCCTCTGAAAATAACGTTGCTCAAGTTCCAAAAGGCAGCAGGAATAAACAACTGGATTTTTCCTGTTCCTTGCCTCCATCGCCAAGTGCTTGCTCATGCGGAGTTATTTATTTATTTTTTATATATACATACAGTACATGAATAGTGTGGTTCTTATACAATGTCAAAAATGCCTTCACACACTTTAGTCTTTAGAAAGCGAGCAGCTTGTCGCTTGCTTGCATTTAGTTTCCAGTTTTCCCTTTATTTCTTGCTTCCTATAGTGGTCCATTTTAATAATTAATAATTCATTTGTGACTGACACCACGCCCCAAGCAGATACTATAGGACCCCATTCACAAAAATGGCAAATGCTAAGCGACAGTAGCGTTAAGATCATCTTACCTCATAAATTTCTCCCAGTCAAGAAGTTTAAAGAGGCCTTCCCAATAAAAGTTTACGATTCATTAGAGAGGTGAGCCAGGTGGTCTCAAACGTTCACATTTTTTTTCCTGTGGACATTTCCAGCCGTTGCTTTTCTTCAGAATAATTGCATTAATCTCACATCCGGGCTCTCATTTCTTCACGAATTAATTTTCGAACTACAAGGCCTTCATTTTTGCCCTTGACAAAACCGGTTAACACCCATCATTTTGTCCCGACACTAAAATTATTTTACAACCTTGAGACTTTTCAAGTGCGTCTTAACCTTGTCCGTTATCGCCGTTACCGTCCTCGTTCGTCATCCTTTTACACATGAGTAACCGTTGAATGGGGGCATATTTTACTCCCATCCTGTTGTCATCTGCGACCCTTTTACATGTCCAATATATTTCTCTCACAACATCCGTACATCTGCTACCTGCATGTCTTCTCCCTCATTGGGCCTTTATCCAAGTTTGGTTTTAAGTGACATGCACGAAGGCATGCACATATAAATTCATGTAGAGGTTTATGAATCTCAATCAGCATTTCAATTCCCCCCTTCTCAAAATCCTGCTAGCCTGCACTCTGTACTGTTCTAGTTAAATTTGATTGGCCTACATTTACCTTCACCCTGCTCCCATCGTTTTACCCCCACCGCCTCTCCCACCAGCCTAATAGTGCAGAACAATCAGTTTTGAGTCTAGGAGCGGTGATCAGCGGAAGAGTTTAAGTTTTATTGTCCCCCGGAATTAATGCAGTCGATACAGGTTGGCGTGGTGATGAAGCTGATAGCTGTGAGTCAGGACCAAGTCCAAATCAATAACACTCTAAACTTTATTACGCCCATGAAACGCATGCATACACACACCGGGATGGATTTATGACCAGTGTGCGTTTAAAAAAAAGAATGATGCTGTTGTGAAAATGTCTGTAAAAATGAATAAGATATGCCGTTTGTCATTTTTCGAGCAGAATCTGAAAAAAAAAAAAAAAAAAAATGCTTTTCAGCAAATTGAGAACACGGACAAGATATTTTCTTTACGATATTTGCCTCCTCTATTCTTGTAATGAGTAAGTAAAACCCCACTAATCTGTTGTGGGGACAGCAATTAGCAAAAGACAGTCTAACATTGACAAATTAGTTTGACAGCATCCTTTCCCACACAAGGCTGCACAATCAATTCACACAAGTAAGACTTTTAACAGGCATATCTTGAAGACACAAAGAGACATCATTAGTTGAAGCTAGGCTGGCTTTTGAGCGAGGCGTTAGACATATTTTACATAGTAGGCTACTTGAAATGAATATTAATAACTTCAAATAAGCTTCTTCGTACATCAATGAAACCCATGTTTAGCTTTAAGGCTTCATTTAAAATTGAGGTCCGAATCCGAGGATTTCTTGAATTTTGACTTGTAACATAGAAGAAGGAAAAACTCAAAGAAATTCAAGACCTCTGCCATGGATTAAACGTTTGTCTCCTGCAAAATCTTCTCCGCACCTAAACTTTATGAACCGTACGTTTAAGTGCTCTTAGCTCGAGGAGATGCTGTGAGTCTGGAATTTAACTTCCTTTTCGAGATCAAGATGCTGCAACAAATTTAGTTCTGCACCTGATAAGATTTTACAGGCGGGACATGTGTACTTGTGTGACCCACAATGAGGCTAAAAGTTTCGAATCCTGTTTACACAGCCGCCAATCTGATCTGTGACTGTCCTATCCAATTTTACATAATTGAGGAGGTCTACTTGCGGTTCCTTGATAATCTTAAATTGAGATTAAGATAAATTCTTGATAAGATTTGACCTCTTGCGTTGTCTCCAACAAACCGGTGTCTTCATCCGCTGTGTCGAGGACTGCTCCTCTCGTATGCCAATTTTAAAGGGAACGAGAGTTGCCATTGTGATGGATGGCGAATAATGTCGGCTTTGTTCGCACCCACAGCGGCGCAAAATACCAAAACAAAGTCCCCTATCCGCGCCGATTTTGGCTGAGCCTCACGCCACAGAAACCGCAGCTGCATTTGCACATCCTCAATGCGAGTGTTTTCCTGTGCGCGTGTCGAGTGTGCCGAGTGATTTAGTGAGATGTAGTTGAGATACATCAGAGGGCACTTCACTTATGACAGCGGGCAATGAAGAAGCATTTCGTCTCCAGTATACTCCTTATTGGCATAGCCTTGCTTTGCCAATATTTCTAGTGGCAAGCTAAACATTGCTCACAATGAAAACCCCGAGGGTCAAGTGTCAACAAAGGCAATGATAAACACAGCCATGTGTCTCTTTTGTGACTTAGATGATGTTTTACGCTTTGTCTTAGCTTCCCATACACACGTGGATCACAATTTCTATTCTGCTCTTCTGTCTATGTTCTTTCTCCACAAGGTTGTTGTAGACCGCTTGCGTCTCGTTTTTTAAACAGACCTGTCAGCCCTTCATGGCGCCCAGCCAATCATCTGCCTGCTTTCTTCATCGCTTTCCCACCTGTCAGGGTGTGATTACGGTAGTTCTTTTGTATTCGCTACCCTTGTTTTTGTCTTTTTGTTGTTTTGTTCTCTGCACCGTCAAATGTGTTTGTGTTTTCCTCCCTCAAGGTTTCCTAAACACGATCCATCATTTTCACTTTTTTTTTTTTTTTTTTTTTTTTTTTTTTTTTGGTGTGTCTGTGTGAAACTAAAGTTTGTCTGTGTTTGGGTTCACCTGCTTTCACACTACAAACAGGATTACACAAACGGAGGCCAACCTTTTTACCTCGCAAGAGTACATGATTTGTTCCAGTTGTGGAATGCTATAAGACCATCGTAGCACTTAATGCGGCTATAGTATATATACTCACATTTGATCCAAACTCAGTGGATAGATGTACTGTAAATATAATAAATGTACTTAAATAAGACTTGTGAACGATCAGTTCTATCCAATCGGGGGTATGCAAGTGACTGGAAAGCAAATTCAAACGACTTGTTTAGAATTTTTGAAATCCTTAATCAATAGCGTTGCGCTACTTGATGATGTGAAAAGAAGTCTGTTTGCTGTGTTGCCAGCAGATCTAAATGACCAGATCACATGTTAGAAAGGCGCTATGATTCGGAGGATTTCATGCATCGGTGAGTGTTAAATGCCATTTGCATCAATCATAGCCAATCATACAGTATAATTCTCGTGTCTTTTTGAATGCAGTGCATGTGTGTCTCTGATGTTGACCACGGTCCAGCCCTAATCCAACTATGCGAGAACCAGCCACGTATTTTAAATTGAATAGGTACCCAGTGGGCTCTGTTAATCTTCGATTTTCTGTATTGTGCATTGTGACTGTGCTGCATGCATACAGGATTTTAAAGCTGCAGTCAGCGATTGAACGCTAGAGTCAGATATTTGGAAAACCACTTGTGAATTGTGAATCAGAAATTTAATGAATGCCAAATATTGGCTTTGCTTGGTTGAATTTGATACGCCTATTTTCATGGTATGCAGGTTTAAAGGAGAAGTTTGCAATTTTCAAGTGAACAACTTTTTGTCATAACAGTCATCAGTGTAAACCTGGCAGTAGTACATTTGTAAAATGAAAAAATGTGTAAAAAAAATCATGTTTTCGTGTTTAGGATGCGAACAGCATTGTGACAGGCGGACGCCATCTTTGTGGAATTTTCTGAAAAAAATGTGTAACGAGTGCTTCAAACGTCACCAAAAGCCTCCGAATAAATTCAGGAAAAAACAATTGATTAGTATATGACTTATTTCTTGACGATAACTGCTCTTCTCAGGAATAATGTTCCATTTGTGATATTTAAGATGAGTTTTTAGGGCAAGTGACGCTGTTTGAAACGTCACAGTCATGATGACGTGTCAACTAGGATGTTGTAGTTGCGTTAGCATAAACCCAGAATGACCCTTACGCATGACCTCTGTCGTAACAATGGAGGAGTTTACATCAGGGCAAATCTCAACTGACTTGAGCCTGATTGCACAGCCTTGTAGTCCTGTACAACATAACTATTTACAGGAAGGAGTTCTGACCTCATAAGCTGTAAGGGCCACTAATGTCAGTGTGTTGGGCCATAGCCATCCCATTAGGATGCATTTGTCAAATCGACGTCCTGAAGATGACCTCCGCCCAAAACAGAAAAACACACTGCTGCTCAATGATTAAATAGCAAAGGTGACATTTAACATTTAAACTTGGAAGATGTGTTGACTTCATTAAAACCTATTGGCTATGCATGTTACAGTGCTTATCAAAACCAATGTACCGTTCCACCACCCAGTTTTGTTTGTCACAGCCGCCCTCAACACCATAGGTAATTACCCCAAAAACGTTGATGTTTCTCTAATGATTAATACATGAGTAAAAGCACTTTCACCAAAGTTAATATTATTAATACTTGATTAAAATTGAAAATTATAATGAAGTACTTCTCACAAACAGGAGGGCAAAAAATGAAAGGTTGTAGTAAACACTATGCTGATCAATTCCTGACTTTCGGGAAATCAGCGAGGTAGCTCGAAGTATATAAAGAAATTAATAATGAATAAGACCTACAGTATGGATAAGAAGTACTTCTCCCAACAGAACAAAGCACCCCCCAAGTGGATAGAAGTGGTAAGTCACGTTGACATCAAATGCCTTCCAAATACCCACCTGGCTTCTTGTACGTCTATTTTAGGGTACTTAACTCATTCACTGACAGACATTTTCAGACCGTCTTTTACCCTGAAGTTTGAAAATTCTTGAAAAAAATATAAATAAAATACTCCTGGGATTGAATGGCTGCACTGTGAAAAGACAAATATATTCGGCAATGGCAGTGAATCAGTTAAGAGGTGTCTAGTTCTAAAATTTTCCTTCACTTTTACGTGATCCACATGTGTACATTTTACTTCGCTCGTATAGGAAAAGTATCCTCACCCGAAGGGTGAAGAATGACCCGTTACAGTTCAATAATATTATTTTGTAACTAGAAGGCTATCGGGCAAAAATATTAGTTTGTCGATGTCCAAGCGTGCAATGGCAATAACACATTTCAATCTTAAATCACAGTTGTCATACAAGTTACGGTGATCCAAAATGGTGCCAAATCATGTTTAACATCAACCCTAATAACAGCTTTCCAATAAAAGCTAACATTGAACACAGTGCTGCCAACTCACTTGGCACTTAAGTACAGCAATTACACAAAGTGGTGACACACATTCCATATAGATCCATGGATTATCCCAACATAACCTCACATGGTTGTGTGAAATTAAGCTGTTTCGACATCTAAAGATAGCAGTGCAGCTAGCCTATCCTTCTGGCTCCGGCAATCGGACCTCCCGAGAGTGTCTGCTAGATGAGGGCACAGCTCTTGATGAAAAATTGCGAAAAGGAATCCAAACAGATCCCACATCGTCTGTAGCAGCCAAGTTGGGCTTGGAACCAGCTGCTCAGCTTCAGCGAGAATGGACTCAGCAAGGGAGAACCGAGGGGAGCGCATGGCGGGGAGGAAAGGTGGCAATTCGAAAACAAACTTGAAAGTGAGTCAGGCACGGTGCTGTGAGATAGGGGAGACAGACAGATGAAGGCAGTGGCGTACATGAAAATGGAGCGGGACAGAAACGATGATGATGTAGGGAGACATGGCAGAGAGGCGGAGTGAGAGACAGATGCTCACGGACGGAAGAAAAACACCCGGAAAATACTACAGAGCGAGCGCGTGTCGACATAGTTGTATAGCCAATGTGTCAAGCTTAGTCTACTTGTTAAGTAGACCGAGCAACATGGTCCATGTCACAAGATGTCAACTTGAGTATTTTATCATGTTATCTCGGCCTCTGGTCTTCCGCTACTTCCCAGACTGTCCACCGTGAGGGGGCAATTACAACTTTGAACTTGTCATTGGCACTGCTACTATTCACTTGCCGATCACG
Source organism: Filicampus tigris (assembly GCF_054856515.1). Classification (NCBI taxonomy): domain Eukaryota; kingdom Metazoa; phylum Chordata; class Actinopteri; order Syngnathiformes; family Syngnathidae; genus Filicampus; species Filicampus tigris. The sequence continues at coordinate 16,528,446 of NC_141231.1, forward strand.
AAGGGTAATCTCAATTTCGTGCTAATGCAAAAGACCTGCTACCCTATATTTGAAGCAGGACTGTTCTGAATGGTCACTACTTTTTCCTGCACCGGTGAAGTGGAATTTACTTTTAAGCCACTATCATAAGATAAAAAAAACTAAATAGTGGTCAAAGTGTAATGGAGGGTAAACTGATTCTCAGAAAAGACGGTTTGACATTTAAGACAGGTCAAGGTCATCAGAAGGATTTTCTAATTCAGATCTAATTCGCTTCACAGCAAAACACATCTTGAATTTTCAATATCCAACCAACTATAAGTTGAAGTAAATGCAATACACGCCGTTCCTTCGCCCGTTGCTTAGAACTAAATATTTTCTCAGATCGAGTATCGAAAAAAAGTCTGATTTCCATCACTTATTTCAAATATGATATAAGCATCTGTCCTTGTCCAGTAATCACGCTTTCAATTTTGATATAAGATCAAAACCCAAATCGCCTCAAAAGACCGAAAGCTTTAAGGCAATGAGTCCCTCATTCTCATCTGCTAAGTAATGCACCAATTCTACCTTTCCAAGCCATTTCTCTTCATCCATTCAGCCTGCAGGGAGAGAACTTATGAAACACTTTCCACACCTCGTGTCAACTCTACTCTGCACTTAACATCTGCATGGAACCCCAACAGCCCCCCAACCCCCCGCCCCCCCCTCCCGCCATGTCTTCATGTCCCATCTCTTTCTCGCACTCAGCTGGCATCAAAGGCTGGGTGTGAGGAAGGGGAGGGAGCGAGGCTGCCAACGCAGTTGGATAGTGATCCACAATGCGTTCAGCATACTAAAAGCTCAAACGGGATTTTAATTCAGGAACTGGCTTTTCTTCCGAAGCCATGAGTCACTTGTCTTTTCCGTTTTACCCCATTTATGTATTTTAGAATAAGACTGAGTGACATGCGCACAAGAAGAGCACTTTGCTCCCACAGCGTGCGTCTTTTGTAATCTTATACAGTAGCTCGGGTTATGAGTCGTGATCCGTGCATATGTTTTCTGCAATGGATTCGGTTGTTTACCTGCTTAATAATAAGCATGCGTTCATTCCTATTTCTCAGCTTTGATTTGGTGAAAACGAACTGTAGTGCGATGATTCTGATATTCTGGCACATACGAAATCGGACACGTGCAGTTTTTTTCACTTCGGCTTTCTACTTGTTAAGATGGAAACACAAAATGCAAGTGTATAATAGTAAACAGGCACAATAGGCTTGATTTGCTGTCACTTTGCAGCATATTTTGTGTTCACACAAACAACCGAGGAACTGCTAGTGAGACCTTACAAAATACCAAATGTATATAACGTAAAGTAGGTAGTATCATTGGTTTGAACGTGATTACTGAAAGAACATTTTATTCCTTTAGTTTGTCATTTTGTGTGCAAGACGGTAGAGTGGTAAAATCAAAGCCAGGCAGCAGACTGCAGTGACCTCTTTAGTCCAATAAAACGACACCACATCCAGGTATGGAGTAGCCTGAGGGCTCTCTAAGTGACCGTTAAAATTTTGTACCGCCTCTTAAAATCGACAGAGAGCCGGTGCAAGGAGGCAGGGGTGACGTGGGATGGGATCTGGATAAAAGCCTAGCAGCAGCATTGTGAGCTAATTGGAGACGGTCTCATGGAGTTTTTGAAAGCATGACTTCCATAACACAAATGTGTCACAAATGCTGCTTAATCGCACTGTGACTTCATGCTCATGCAAACGATTTTTTACTGTGTTCCTTCCCGGATTTTGAAAACAGAAGTGTAAACGCCATCAAACGTGTGATTCAGAGCTCCTTATTGTAGAAATAGTTGCACCAAAATAACACAAAAGCAACCTGTCTCTGTTTTTCTGAGTGTTCTGTTGTTTTATCATTCAGTATAACAATACATAAGACAAACTGCCTGTAAGCACCAAGGATGTTTCTGCTGTCATAGTCTTAGTAAGTACAAATGCGTTTTCTCTCATTGGTTCTCTGGACCTTGTGTCGGTTCAAGAGTTGGGTGCTTTTTTTTTTTTTTTTTAATGTCAGGGTCTAGGTTTCATTTTCTGTTTTAATTTTTCGTTGGGTTTCTTCCCTCCTCTGTGGCTCTGTCCACCTCAACAGTTTTAGTGTATTATCTGATCTGTTGCTTTGGTTCAGCCTTCTCGTTTTTTTGTGCTTTCACGCTCGTGCGCATCTTTGGTCGGTTGCAGTAATACCAACTAAACGGCAGATGGTTGTTGTGTTTACTTTGGGTTTCACGTCATGGCTGAAGGCAACCTTTATACCGCAGGCTTCTCTGCCACAAATTCAAGTAGGGCCTATTAGGGCTCTTTCGGCATTCCCTGCAGATTCGTCACCTGTTATCAAAATGGGTCGCTCACGATGAATCTTTTACAAATGAAATGAGGAAAGACACGTTTTTTTTCTTTTGATACATATTTGGGATTATTGTCTACTTTGGAAGACAAAATTTAAGTGTAGAGAACTACAAAATGTTGAAATGTAGAACAACCCACCCATGATGCCTTGAGAGAAGCTGAACAGATGCTTCAAACCGCATGCAGGTGATGAGTCCAAGGTGACTACTCTGCTCTCACCATCCGCACCATACGGAATGTCATTAGATTTCGTTTTAATATTGAAAGAAATTGCATAATGGAGCTTTAAGGTGGCTCTTGAAACAGATTAAGCCATTCCATTAGCGGAGATTGTGACTCATCCTGCAAGAGCTGAGTAAAAATATCTGCACTGTCATGGATAAGGCCACATGATTGGGACTGACAGCAACAATTTGAAATCCAATTTGGCACGCGAGCCAAATTGGCTGTTCCTCAAATACACGACTCAAAATGCAGAGGAATACACTGCGAGATGTGGATTTGTGTTTGTGTAGAACTTTTGAGTTTTTGCTCAAGCATGTACTGCAGTATCTGCATATTTGCATGCGGGCCGCTGAGCTGTATAACGCACCATCTGTGAAGATTTGTGCGCATTTGTGCGCATGTCGCTTCATACTATATCTTGTCTCACTAAGCCTATCGATGTTTTATGCTATTTCAGGATGTGCGAATTCCTGGTAGGACACGGAGGTAACAGCCCTCGTAAGAGCTTTCCAGAGTTCCAAACCAAATGGGACGACTTAAAAGAGTGGATTTCAGGAAGAGTGAGAAAATGAAAAAGCCAGGGCATTAAAGGTGAGGTTGAATAAGACATTTTACTTGAGGATGTTGATGTTGACTGCATATATTTATCCCTTTACAATTAACGGACATGTCACTTTTTAAAAGTGATGTCACCCCTTTTTTTCCAAGCCCAGGAAGTCTTTCGGGCGGTCTTTTTGATGCAAAAAAATCAAAATAAAAATCACACATTAGCTAGTCATCAAAGTGACATCTCACTCAGTCCAAGAGAGCAGAGCAATGCTCAAGAGGGGATCAAAAAGTCACTTTCAAATGTTAACATTTCTGTTGATGGCACCATTGTCGGGGCAGCACTTCTCCCCAAAGATGTTTCAGTCTGACAAAGCCAGGACTTTTTCTTGTATCAGGGTGACGGCATATCCTTTGACCTTGAATAAACCACTTGTCAGTGATTTTTTTTTTTTTACTGCATCATAGTCGACATCACACACAATCAGTGAGCGTGGTGACTGATTGCGTCCTATGAATCGCACCCTAGCAACAAGTGGAAACACATTTTGAGGTCAAACCCAAATAGTTTCATATATCAACCCATTTTCTCTTCTGCTGTTTGGGAATTAGAATCCATCCCAGGAGAGTGCACCCCGGACTGGTCGTCCGTCAACCTCAAGCCTCAAATATTTTCAGTCGACGGCAAAGATAAAGGATGCATATTTTGGTGTAAATGCAAACGTGTCCTCCACCTGGCTTTTCTTTTCAATTTTAATGCCTACTCTTTTGTTCCAGGGAGGTTTTAGTAATCTTGTCCCCTCTGATACACACGAAAAGACAGTTACTTATTTTCACTTGACAGACAGAAGAATCCCAAAGAGAATATGACGCACGCAAGAGCACAAACTATCCCAACAGTCGCTATCGCGGTCCCACAGGTGCCCCGGGCCGGCAGCTGAAGTTGTCACAGCGCTGTGACAAGGTCGCGACCTCCTCATCACTTTCCAAACTGTCAACGCTGCCAGTTGAGTGGAATGCAAACTGATTTAATGAGCCTTTTGAGACTGTGTTGAAGAGGTCATAGATTCTTGGCTACGTTTGGTCCAGAAAGATGACATTAATGAAAATGAATCGTTAACAACAATGATCATTTGAAATGGCAAAAACACAATCCGGCTGACAGATCAGCATACTTTTGTTGAACCTCGTTTTTTATGCATTATACACATTTTAAAGCGGACTTGTATTATCACTGCTGTGTATTTTTGCTGCACGTCACACTGATTTCACCCACCCCCCCACACACACACACACCCACACACACGGGCATGAGGTCAGTGAGTGATGTTGACCAAAGGCACCTCAACAATTGCCAGTATGCTCACTCAACTTCTCAAAATTTTGCACTCATCAACAGGCTTCTGTGTAAATTTATGCCAATTCCGCTTACTGTATTTGTTGGCTGGCCACTAAAACATATTTTTAAGGGGACTTGAAAATCCTGTGCATGAAGTGGTCTTACATAATTACACTGAATGGTACATTGAAATAGTTTAAGAAAAAAGACTGAAATGAGGAATTAGTTCGTTGCCCCTCTGGCTATGATAGATATGGAATAAAAGTCAAATTTCACCTTTGAAATATAAAAGAGGGCAAGAGGGAAATTATCCTGCAGCCCCTCTCAATTAATGTAAATACTAAATTGATTGGTTTGGGCACAGGCGATATCGGCACACATGTTCCCATTGGTTTGTCTTGGCTTTTGGTTAAAATTCCCAATAGAGCCTGAGACAACCACTCATGTTTCCTTTTAAAAAACGATTCCACTGAAGTAGATAGCAGAAATAGCAGAAGTAGTCATTTGAACTCTGACAGTTCCATTTCTGCTTAAGCTTATTGGCAGTTTGAATCCACGAAACAGAGGTGGTAAAATAATGCTTTTTTTTGTTTTTCCTGGAAATCCATGTCCATATGGAGTGGAACCTTGAAAGCTGAACATTGCTCCGGGCCATTCTGTAATGTGTGATTTGCTTGATTAAAAAAAAAAAAGAAAAAAAAAGAGCAGTACAGCGCACCTGACAAATACCTTCTTCCTAACAGGTGCGAAGATGCTGAACTCTGGGGATGCTCCCTGAATGAAAAAGATCAAATTATCCATTCCTAATGACACGATTATATAAGTGCATAGTCTTGCCAAGCAACCACTGAGAACGTTGTCCAGCTTCAACAATAGCAGCGCTAGCTAGCATTAGCACTGTTAACAAGCACACATTAGCACACGGCTGCTACATGGGTCGAATCACAGTGAATAACATAATAGTGTTATTAAAACACGAAAAAAATATTGGTTGAGGTTTTATTTTTGGGAATGTACAATCAATTAAAAATGAAAAATAATAAACTTACCTGTTGAGCAGAAATATTGCTAATCCCCCAGCCTGAGGTCCCTTGCCGTGCTTCTTTTTGCAATTCTTTTAAATGTTTAACAAATGAGGCTTGGATTTTTTTTCGTAGTTTCACCTCGGCCACCACATAGCCCCTTAGATGTCAGCCGTAACTCACTTAAAAATTAATTCATCTCATGGAGAGAGTCATCCTTCCATCCTCAGTCACTCTACCTGTCTGTTTGCTTCTCCTTCTGTCAGGCTGCGCATCAGCCTCTCAGCTATCTTATCTGCTCACCTGCCTGCTTCACCCGGCAGGGTCGTGGGTGGGAGAGAATTTGTCTTCCAGTACGGGCTGATTTTTTTTTTTTTTTTTTTTTTTTTTTTTTGTCTTTCGCCTTCTTCGGCTGGCTGCTCGCCGACGGACACTGACGTTACAGAATGAAAGCACGGACGCTGAAGTAGAATGATATACGAGAAGCGGTTAGTGCTGCCGTCTGCCTTCGAGGGTTGTTCATCAAAGATACCGACTTTTATTTCCTCACTTTAGACTCGCATACTTCCACGTTCTTCTTTTTATGAGATCTTCATGGTGTAATCGTTAATGTTTGAGCAAGGGACCGCGAGAACATTTGATTTGATATCCCCCACCCCCCGACCGCTCTGTTTTCCAGCACATGACATTTTGATCAAGAAGTGAATTTTTTTGCTTAGCCTTTTAGCGATGGCTTAACTAATAGCTTTGTGAGGGGGGGATTGATGCCCACTATAGCAGCACTGGGGGCAGCGAAAAGAACAACTGTGAACTGGTGACATTTGCTTTAGTTCCTTCCTCATTGCCAAAGAAATACTGTACAAAGACAAAGCCTGCTGAAAGGTTTGGTGAGAGAAACATTATTGTGGATCCAACACTTCATGATTATAGAAAAGAAAAATGTATTTCTGAAAATTCCTTAATCCATTCTTTAAAGGCGATAACTTCGTTCAGAAGTTGATCGTAAACGGTCAACAATATTTTGCTGCTTCCCAGCAATCAGCCTTCCGTTGCAAATGTTTAAACTTGACGATTTTGACAATTAGTTGCATCCAGCGACTTTTTTTTTAAAGTAGATTATACATCTGCTTAAAAAAAATCTATCGGGATGCAGAGGATTTTATTTTGTGCAGCCACTTGACGAAATAAAATGGAGTACTGCGCATTCAACACACCATTTCTTTTCAGTGTACGTAATGCATTTGTGCTGGCATAACGTGAAGCTCCTGACCGCAAGCAAATGATTAAACGGACGGAGGAGAGGAAACACGACTCAGTTGATTAACACGCATACGCACATACTTTGCAAGCAGGTACGCACACACGGTTATCCATCCGTTACAAGATCCCTTTTAAACTAATTGGTGCTACAGCAGCAATGCAGGCGAAACTCATTACAGGGTTGAACTTCTGTCAACGTGCTCAGACATTGCTTAGGTATAGAAAACAGTGAACAAAACGTTACCTCGCTCTTTCTTCTAGTATTCACTGACTACACGCAGTCATTGCAATACAGTATTCCCTTGCTACTTAAGTAGTATTTTCCAGCACTCTTTTCGAAAAGTTACATGCTGTCTAATTTCATCAATTTTTTCTCTCAAATTTCTAAGATTAACTTGTTACGATAAATGATCATGAGCAGTTCATGATGAGCACCGGAATGATTTCAATGATTCCCCCAAAGTCTCTTGGGCTCTTAAAAAACAAACGCTGTGTTAAATCCTTTTGCCAGGGTTATTTCGTTCTTTGCTTTTTTATTCATTTTATTAAAATGACCTTGCAGAACCATGGATCTGCTGCCAGCCTTCACTGAGATCACTGCGATCGATTTTTCAATGATTTTCTGATCACTGTCTTCATTACTTGGTGCTCTGCCGAGATCTGCGGTGGACTGATTGCTGCGCTGACATTTTCATAACCAGTTGCTATTTTTCTGCTGCACTCTATTAAACAAGCAGAATAAGGAATTGAAGACTATAAAGCCGGTTCATGCATCACGTCATAACATAGCGATCCTTATACACCGTACAAATACACCCCGTAGCGGCTGCGAGTAGTATCGGTCCGAACGGCAACAGGTGTTATTGTACCTTCGGCCATCTAATGTCATTCTATGTCGCTGGCGTGGGTAAATCAATGCAGATATACCTGTCATTAATAAATAGGAATTTTCAGACAAATGAAGTGAAATTTAAAAAATTCCCACAGCACCCTGGTTGACAATGACTGATCTTTCGGACCAAAAAATACAAGGACATGGTCAGCCTTGACCATATTGTGCACATGGAGGTTTACCAGCTGTGGCTGACCCCGCTAAGTGACCCCATTACTGGCTATATTAGGCTCCCTTGTTGCTTTAATGAGTCTGTGTAAGCACAACATTACTTTGAATGATGACTTTGGCTTGATTGGCGATGACCCTAATTTGAAGGTCATGAGTTTTCTCCAAATGGTTGGATGTGATGTGAATTGATTCGGATCATGTTCACTGGTCTAATTGACAAATACCACAGCAAAACGCTACACACCCCGTACCTCCCCTTATATGGTTTTCCTTTACGCATCGTGTTTGGAGGTTTACAGCAGGAGTCACTATTAAGGTGAGACCTCACAACTCACCACCTTGAATGCCTGCATCTCCAGCAAAAGATGCAAAGAGCTCTCAGGTGCACCCATTTGTTTGCCAAAATGTGCAAAAATGCCAAAAACGTCATAGATACCTGACTTGCAAAAAAATAAAAAGGGGGAAAAGAGAAAAAGAAGACTTCACACTTCTAATCTTGCTATTTAGTAAATCAAATTATTTTTCCAAACAAAACTGGAGGTCTTGTTTAAAAAAAAAAAAAAAAAAGTATTTCTATTACCTATTAACTATTTCTATCACCAACTACAACTAACTTTGAAGAATTGTCTCAAGTCAAAATTATTTATACAGGTATAGCCCTTAATTGCAAGAGTCCCAAAGGGCTTCACATGACACGACCAATCACGGCTCACCTGTTTTCTGAAGCTGAGCTGTGATTGGTCGTTACCTGAGCCATGGGTAGTTGTGATGTCATTTTCAGTCGACAGAAGTGACAAAATGGCCGCCCCCCGAGATGGCTAAAAACGGCTGGATTTTGCTGCTTAACTCATATTCCACAAACACAATATGAATCAGAAAGCTGCGTTTCAACTAGTGGGCCTGCATAGAACATAAAAAACCTAAAAAATATATTTTTGGGTTGACTTCCGCCTTAATACACAACATAACTTTGCCATTCGGAAATCAGTCTCAGTGTTTCAAACTTGTGCCATTTATTCTACCAGCAGCCTCCTCAGACAACAGCAGGGGGATATTGTTTCAGCCCTTGTATTTAATTAGCCTTGCCGTCACTCTGAGGCCTGTACAGTATTGACATACTGTAAATCATAGAGAGAACACGACGACAGGAGTGTCGTTGGACCAAACCTGTCTCCGTTGGTGTGCTTTTCAACAGCTTGCGTTTTTCGGCGAGTGCACATGAGCATTCCCTTGCAGTGTTGTTTCTCAGTACTCCAAACGGGGGGTCATTAGATGCTTCTCTCAGTCAAACGGTCATCAGCTCGATCCGACCTAATCACATAATGGCCAAAAAGGCTGGCAGAGAACAAGAGAGAGAGAGAGAGAGAGAGAGCGCGATGGCACGGCGCACTGCTCGCTCTGTAACCATCTGGATGAATAATGAACTCCCTGTTCCACCAGGAAAATTGTTAGTTTGCAATCACGGTAATTTGATTCTGGAAAGTGAGACGCCATGACAAAAAAAAAACCACGAGTATCTTTTTGCCATCCGCACCGGACTATCAGAGGCACCGGTCGGCCGTCAAAAGATACCGCATTTTCAAAAGTTTCTCTATGTGGGTCACCACTCTTGCGGCTTGTAGTGGGTGATGTGGACTTTTGAGAATAGTGTTTTTTGGACCTGTGACTTTGTATGTTTTATTATTTATACGTGCTAATGCGTTTTGGGATATCTTTGAGGGAGTTTGCAATGGGTCACCGCATGCTACGGTATGTCATGTGCTCAGATCCCTTTGGGTTCAAGTTGAATCAGCTCTCCATAAATCTGTGATTTCAATTTGGGAATTAGCGTTTCCTAACGTTAACTTTCTTTTTGCAAACACTACACTTTATTTAGGTCAGTCAGCTTCGATTCCCCACCACCAACCCCCGCCCCAAAAGCTGTCAGTGAAAATGTCCTGTCTTGAATCAGCAGTCCCTGTTCAGATGCATTGTTTTAATTACTGTATATTAATGGTGAAAACATACTTTTTAAGATTAGTGACAGAAACAAACATGAATATTATATTACGTTATAACAGTATTTGTAGTGCATTTTGTTCGTTTTGGACGGTTTATCCTGTCCGGGGGCTCAGTAATTTCACTTGATTTCACATGTAAATACAAAATCGGCCTCTTTGCTCGACATTGATTTCACATCATGTTCATTTTTTTAATACTAGTTTTTACAAAAAATAATGGTGCTCAGATTTACTGCTACCATCAGAGAGGTTTTCATTTATGCAAGATTTACAACCGCACTGGGCGTTGGTTGGAGACGATTTTATGATATTTCACCAATCTCAAGCAGCCTATTTATTTTATTATTATTTTTTTTAATCTTTAATTGGTGCCGATTCCATTTGCATTCATGAGTTCCTACTTTTATGTCTAAACCCTAGATGACTAGTCATCGTGATTTCAGTTTTTTTTTTTTTTTTTTTTCCCGAACAAATTATCTTTGGTCAATACCTTAAGATTGTGAGAATGAAGAATCACTGGGTTACGGTACTTTCGCTTCAAGCCATGTCTGAGCTATATAATGGGATTTTCAATGATCGTTAGATTAACCACGACATCATGTGAAACCTAATTTAAGAACAAATCACTGGGCTGGTGCTACTTTGCTCTGTTGTTTATCAAAGGGAGCCAAGCATTGTCAAGTGGTAAAACTGTGTTAGTTCAAATATTCACAAGTATTGCTTAGGAGTCTGCCAGAAGTGATTCAGTTTCAGTACCTGCTGCCGGGTTTTCAGCAAAGTCCTTCTGGTAGGATAACTCAGGATAATGCTGGAACATCCCCGGTGGGATTATGTATCCCCTCTTGCCCCCCCCATGTGACCATCCGAGTTGGAGTACACTGCTGGAGGAAAGGAATGTCCACTTTACACCACTCAGTTGGATACCACTGTTACATGATTCCTGAAAAAAAATAAATAGATGGACTTTTACATTGTGGTGGGAAAGGTTAGATTAAGGTTCGTGTTAGAGGGTTAGACACATAGCAAATGGAATGAGAAGGGAAGGTTACTGATAGTTCAGACACACAGAATGTAGGAAAAAGGTGGGGAGGAAGGAAAACAAGCAATGTATTCCGTTACGCAGGTCATGGAGGGTAAAGGGAGCCTCCACTCGCTCTTAAAATGCATTGAGGATAACCGGCTCAATCTGTCAGGTGTATCCCCAATGTTCATTTTATCTTGACGAGTAGAGGAAACAATGGCTGAGGGAGCAGTGATAAGGGTTAATCCAAAGGGGAGCCGAGAGCAGGACGAGGGATCAGATGTGGGGACAGAAAGCACCGAGGACGGTTGTTTTGTGTGAGGTGATAGATGAGGGGGAGGGAAGGTAGAGGACGGGGGTAGTGGATGGAAAAGGCTTCAAAGAGAAGGAATTTGGTGGACTGCACAGGATAGGAGAGCGAGGCTGGGATGAGCGAGGAAGAAAGGTAAAAAAAGGAGCTGTCCTTGAGGAAATATAAGGCAGGGGGCAACTCACTGTTTCATATAATATTTTAAAAAAGTTTCCATCTAAAGTGTCTCTCTCTAATGGACACACTCACAATACAGATAATAAACACAAGAAGTAAACTGTGAATAATTGCCGCATGGGAGAAAAAGCCCTCAGCAATGGATTGACATTTGGACTGGTGAGCTGAGCAGAAGGGGCTGATTTACACCGATGGACCCTTATGATATTTAAACATATACAGTACGGGCATACGCACTATGTTCTCATCAGAGCAAAAATGTTCAGTGTTTTGTGCCGGCGAAGCTTGTTTTTGGTGACACATTTTCACAAGAATGAACAGTGTGACGTGTATATCACTTTCCAAAATTCATTGTCATCTAATTTGTTGGCTGGCCGGCACGGGGAAAAAGCAATCGGAGCATAATTGCAGGGCTCCTATTTAATTTCATCACCCATTTTTACATTAATCCAGTTTGTCCTTATCATGTTGTTTATACGTTGATTTTGTGACTCTATATTACCACCAAACTGAACTATTGTACACTATTGTTATTTACTTTTTTTTTTATTATTATTATTGTGTTTATGGCCTGTGTGCTTTTCATTCAAATATTTATTGAAATTATGACTTAAAACATCCAATTAGAAAAACATGTCGAGGTGCCGGCATTGACGGAATTTGAATACTTTTCCGGTAAATTGGTTATGTGTCGTGCTATTCTATTTCCCGCCTGCTTAGTGTAAATCTTAAATGTCAATAACGTATGATTAAATGCCTTTTATGTCTAGACAACATTCAGCAATAACATTCCACTAGACAGTCTCACACAGACACACGCACGCACACAAAGAAGATTGTCATAATTTAAAGATTAGACCTGAACCATTGAAACAATAAAATCTTTTGACTTGAGCTCATGTTAAAACACGCTGCGATTGCCGGGACAGAATAAGCAGTTGTAATATAAACGAGTCTATAGAAACGTAATTACTTTGAGCCAAAAATAGCACTGCGCAAGCATACAAAATATTCTGCAATATGTGGCTACCAACCCGTTCTGATGTGTTCCTTTTTTATATTAATAATCAAACTAAGTATGTTTACTCGTGCGATGAACTTGTGTAATAACTTCTCAAGTCAAGGGTCCATTAATCTGTCAGGTAATTGATGATGGTTAACCTTGTAAAGGATGCGCCCTTAATTTGAGTAAACATTCACAGCATAATTGCTTCATTTTAAAAACGCAATAAGCATTCAATAAGGGGTGGGACTCTTAGAATACCTTGTGATATCATATTGTGGTATTTTACAGATAAAAGTTATCGCATGCTGTTGTCAAACAAGTATGCAATAATAACAGTACAGCACAATTCCACTTGTCAATCAAAGCGTGGCTATGTGGCTTGATAGTGTCTCCATACTGGTTGTTAAGAGACAAGATATGTTTTGTTTATCAATTTTTGGGCTGATCCAGTTTTACATTTTGTCTGCCAGATTTGAATCATCAGCCTTTGTTTCCAAAGCCTGACTGCTTCCAGATGAGCTACGTTACGGAATTTCCCTATCCTACATTATCTTAATTTAAAACAAACTCATCGGCCTCTGTTTACAGTACTCTAAAGTTTTTTCACACATGTTGTGTCAAGCACAACAAATACGTGTGTGCTTTTTTTTGAGTAACAAGGCAACATGAATTCAAACGAATATGTGAATTAGTAATCAATAGGAATGACCGGTCAAATGATATCCTGCCAGTTTGTGCTTGCAGTATGATTCATGGATTGGCTGCTTCTGACATCTACAGGCCAATATGGAAATTGCAATGTCTTTTGTTTTATACTTACCACAATGAAAACAGTTCAGGGTGAAAAAAAAGCTTTTTAGTTGATTCATTGTAAAGTAAAGATACATTTTACCGTTGCTAAGCTATACAACCTCATTCAAGCATGTTTACTTTTCATTTATGTTGCCAAAATGTAAGAAAACACCGGCCCTAGAGAACTAGGATCACAATGTAAACAGTTAAATGGATACTTTATGTCCATAACAAATAATGATTATATTTTTGTGACAAATTGAGCTCCCGTATTGATCGCAAAAAGATTAAGAAGGTGTACACATCTGTTGGGAGCCGTGTGCTCATAATTGGGGACAAAATGTCAGCGTGATAATGCTTTCATATAAATGGATTCTGTTTTGCATACCTTGTCATGCTTGTGAGCCGCTCCCATTAAATCACATCATTGTCACGCCTGCTAAGGCAGCAGCACAATTAAAGAGCAATGGTCCAAATCATAAAATTGTCGGTGAACTTTATGTCCGCATCTCCGCTGAATAGCTTCACTGATAATGAACTCTCCATATGACTAAATAACAAGCAGCAACAATAAAATTGCCTGGTGGGCGCCATAATTTGTTTTATGTGGCTCATAAAGGCAATTCATTCAGAAATTCTTCCAACCAGAAGGGGGCGCCAGTTGCACATGCTTCCGTTGGCTAGTTTCATTGTTTCACTCCGGCAACACTCACTCAAGCTTTTTTCACACCGAGTGCAAAATGTTCTGTCGTAGTAAAAGTGAAATGTTAACATTTTCATGGTCTATCAATTTAGATTTCCAGGTCTTAAAAAAACCTCTCGGGACAAGTAACACGAATCTTGTAAAATGAAGAGCCATATCCTGCCCAAATAAATGAATAGAAATACATTTTAGCGCTAAGTATTTTTAGAATCAAATGAAAGTGAGTAAAATGTGCGCTGATATGACACATTAAACTGAGGCTAAAAAAGCATTTCATTGCCATTAATCTCACTAGACCTCTCCAATTAGTGTAATCTAATTAGTATATCCGGTTAAAGGAGGCCAGTGGCTCAACTTGTGACAAGTGACATGGACAACGAAGGGCCTTTGTGCAGACGTTCAATGGATACCTGTGCAGTATGTTATCTGTCATGTTGATAATGCACATCATATTTTCACAGGGTTTCTTTATGCACGATTTTTCCCCGTTGCAGGGTATGTGCGGCCCGCAAATCTTGTCGCACAGAGCAAGCATCAGCATTAAATTGCTGAATATTTAATTTGCTCACTTAAAAGGTGCTTAATGCTCTAATTCTACGGATCTCTTTGGAGTTTTCGAGCAAAGCCACTTGAGATTCTTTTGGGCTTTCAACTGCCGGGTTCCGTGAAAAAAATAATCATTTGAGTTTAGTATATTTCTTGAATATCAAAAACACATTTTGAGTAATATACCGGTAATCCCACCTCGACCCCCCACATATCTAAATTACACGCTGCTACAATAAAATATTCGCGACTGCTGGTGTATTGTGCTGTTTTTGCAGTGATGACAACAATCAATTAAAATGTAAGAATTTTGAGCTACTGTGGACAGAAAAAGTCTACACACCCCTACTCAAATGATAGCATTTTGTGATGGTAAAAAAAGAACCCATGAGCTGCTGAACTGGTCTTCTCAAAAATGAACGTCATTGAATGAGCATGATTTTTCTTTCAGTTTATTTATAAACTGGGTTGATGAAAAGTAAAATGTGTTAATTAGGTCATGAACTTGCCAGGTTAGCATGTGTCAATGAGTAGTTAGTAGGGGGGGTAACAAAAATCGATTTGAATCGGTAGGTTTTGATTCAAAAGCTGCGAGTGAAGTGACGTGTGGGATATTAGACCAGGTGAGCTCTGGAGGATACATGGAAAAGAAAAAAAAAACAGATTCTTTTAATAACTTCCTTTTGATATACATTGGATGTAATGTGTCCACATTGATTCGTCTGTCTTTCAGTTCTGAGGAGGTTTGTGGATAATTACGCCTTAGGTGATGGACAATGTGATTGGGCATAGGGATTGCAAAGCGAAAGAAAGAAGTGGAATTGGGGAGACTCAGAATTCAGCCCTTTGGGTATGAGGACATTAATAACGACAGCGGCCTCTGGATACCACACTTAATATATTAAAGTCTACCTGGACATGAATGCACTAATCAGACCTCAGCTTCATCAGTTACCAGAAATTAATCAAATACATTTAGAACGGTATTAATAGATGATGTACTGGTTTCCCTAGCAAAAATCAAATTTAACTTTCACATCTCCCTCTGTTCCCAGTTGATTTTTAGCTTTATTACAATGAGAATAAAAAAACGTTTTTCCAGACTTACTCAACTTTATTAGTGTGTCCTCTCTGGTTGGTTGGTCAGAGCAAGTCAAGTTCAACTAGCAAAAAACATATACAGCAATCACACATATATACGTTTAATAATCAGCATCTTTGGTGAGTACAATGTGCATATTTTATCAACATGTTTTATGTGTTTGTCATGTTATTTGATAAATCCATAAAGTTATTGACACAGATTTATTCTTTTATCTTTTATTGTGTTTTTGTCAGCACTGGCGGAGCTAGGATTTTTATTCTTTGGTGTGTCTATGGGGGGGCCAAGGATATCTCAAGCTAATTTTTTTACAAACCCAAAATATTCTTCAGAAAACGCTGGTAAATATTCATCCAATGTTTCCCACAGGGGACGGGGAAATGTGGGAAAAAAATTCCCATAAAAAAAAAAAATCTGAAAGTACCCAAAAGTCAATTATCTGGCCTGGCACCCAGGGGGGCCCAAGCATAATTCCGACTAGCTCCGCCAGTGTAAGTAGGCTATTAACGTGTTTGGCTAAGTCTCTACTAAAGGCCCAGTTACCAAGTGGTACCAGGTACCAGCCTTCCACTGGTCAAAGGACATACCGCTTTTTAGTGTTTGCATCTCTCCACTGCGTCTTTTCACTGCTGATTCGTGGCCCCTTCATTATTTAAACACTAGAAAAGGTGCTCCAGACTCAAACATATTAAGCAATTTGCAAACACAAACAGTCTTATTGACAACTGTTTTATTGACAAAGAACAAGCAACGCTCAACAAATCCTTCTCCTTGAATAAGCATCTGCTAGAGTGAACAGAACCGTTTAATGAACACGGATCGGTGTCCAGAAGCAATTAACGTTTTCCCACAGAGACTCAGAAGGCCTTCAAAAAGAAAGGAAAAAGGGAAAGCTCAAAGGCAATCGGCAAGCCCACATAAGGAGGTCTCACCTGGGACCGAAGACAATGTGCTTGCTGTGGAGGAAATTCACAGTTTGCGCTCGCCTCAGATGGCTGCAAATGTGGGAAGAAGGCTGGAGGAAGAGAGGAGAGGAGATGAAATAAAAAGCGGGGAGCGAGAGGGGGGGGGACACAAAAATGAAACAAAGGGAGGAGAAAATGTGCACAGATGGCGGGGCATACGGCGAAATGTGTTGCCGGCAATGCTAGCAAACTTGGGGAGGACTAAAGGGCCAACGTGTTTGTGTATGGATGTGATGTGTGTGTTTGTGCATGCTTTCGTATTCCTCACAATTTGGGGGACATAGATTTGTTTCCATCGTCACTCATGGGGACCTCTTGTGGACTGGGGACTGTAAATGAGGTTAGGCAAAGAATTTTGAATGAATCTAGCAACTATTCTGAACCTGTCCGTGCAGTCATCATCACATAGACCACGTCTTTCCAAATGTGTGCTGAAAATGTAGCCCCTCAAATGTATCACTCGTTTTCTAGTTTTTCAGATGAAAGATGCTACCACGCAACGGCTACAATGTGTATGGAAGGTCGACTGTGATGTCCCCCAAAGCCGGTTCATTGTTTCAACACTAGCTTCCATAATTGGATCTGGCAAAGGTGTGTCTCAGCCAGATGACGCGTCAAAAGACGGTTATTTTCAAAGCCTTATATAAGTCGAATAGTTGTATAAGTATATTGTAAGTATAGTTGGTTTCTGCCAAACATTTACAGGATTGTATTTTCCTGAGGTTCAATTTGTCTTGGCTGGTTCGAATGACAGAAACCCATCACCGTATTGCATAATGAAAGCTGTGTGAGAGCTGCGTCTAATCTTTCAGGTACCTCAAAAAAAAATCCCCGAAAAATTAGTCTTGGCCCTTCGGAACAGTTCTCAGTATGACGCAGTGCAGTCCAACACTGTACGTCGTGAGTCTTGGCAGCCAAGCATCACCCATCTGAGACAAACAATACCGTACGAACAAAGCCTCAAATTGATTTCGACATGGGCCGAGCTGCATCGATATCAATAATAGATCATTCTATTTCAGCTTTGTCCGTTCTTAGCTGCTCTTCTTTGTGCACTCACAAACAATTCAATCTGAGTTAAGAATGGCATGCACTTACATCACTCCATCTACGTGCACTTCCGTGTCTCGTTCCGTTTGCAGCAAAACTTGAGGAAACTTGATTGGATAGTGATTGATTCTTTCATGATGTGAATGGCTTGCCAAGTAAAGCTGATCTTTGATTGCTTGGTTAATGTTGTCTTTCTGCCATTTTAGTCATGGAGCAAGTCACCCTTCCGCTCTGACATCATTCCAAACGTTTTCCGAGCAGATCGGGGGAAGGGGGGAAATGCTTTTAACATACCCAACAAAACAGGATCATCGTTCAGAATAGTCCCACAACCTTGATCCAAAAGACACTTGCAAAGTCTCACATATCATGTCGTCCTTTAAAGCCAGTCTCGATTGTCGTGCTGGCTAATAAAGCTGGGACGATCCGAGCGGCAATCCTCGCGTTTGTGAGGTTATTTCTTGACGCTGTCGCCGTCGTACTGCCTTGTGGGAATCAGTTCATTAAGTTGACAAGGACACACGCGCACACACACACAGACATACTCTCAAACCACACACGTGCACTTCCCTCCGTGCAAAGTCATTCCCCGGCATGTTGCGGCTTGCTGATTACAGCTTTGAGCGCATTCATGCGCGCGAGTGGGACGAAGACGACTCGGTCGGCAAACAATGACGACATGATGGACCTTTCTAGATCTACTCTGAAGTCGGAAAGAGAAACATAACAGACAGAAGTAAATAGCGAGTAAAGATAAAGGCATGGTCGAAGGTGGCGAAGGAATATGGATGAGGGTTCTGAAAATAATGCACCGTGATGCGGGATCGTTTATTCATCCAGCATGCAAATAGTGTGACATATAATGCTATTTTCTGTAATTATATTAGGCAGCTATTTCAGGAGGGGAATCTGCCCCCAGCTGCTATCACAGATGTTGAAGCAGAGATTGGGGACGAGAGGGAGGTGGGGGCCAAACTTGTTTATTTTGTTCATGCGCAGGCAATGAAGTACATGTTTGCATGCATGTTTGACCTCCCCGTTGGGTAAGTGCATGTTTGATTAGGATATGTTTGTATGCAAAAGTACACTGAGTGTGCATGCACATTCAAGCATGTGTGCGTACACTGTCACCCCCACCCCCACCCACCCACCCCCCGTCATCCTCCCTTCTTCTCCTCCTGCGTTGAGGTATCCTCGTTCGCAGTATTGTGATGTTTTTATCTGCGTGTGATTGCTACAGTTCCCCACAGCCAAAACACACAGCTCTCTCCAGGCACACGCCGTGCCAGCTTTAGCCAACCTCCGAGGAGTGCGGCGTCAATAAAATATGAGCGCATGCATACACCCAAACCAAACAGACACTCGCTGCGAGTTGCACATCAATACACGCACCGAGGCCTGCCCCGGCCTGCGCGTTTACACTGCGGTGAACACAGACACTAAGTGGAAGTTTGCACGCAAACATGGCGGCCATCAGAGTTACCTCAGGCCAGCTGTCATCCAGAAAATTAAGCATGCGGACCACCATTACTGCGGCAAAGGTTTAATTAATGAACACGTTGTCCTTTTTACGGCATTATCTCCGCTATATCCCCAGCAAAGAATAAATGAGAGTGTGAAAGTGTAAGTTCCCACGTGAGGCTTTGTTGGTGTTGAGTGGGCGCGGGGAAAGTACAGAGTAGGTCCGGCAAGCTCGTTTGTCGGTGCATCGAGGTACAGTGGCATACATCAACGTAAGGCTGTATTTACACTGCAGGACCAAGTGCCGATTCAATACCCTTATCTGATTATATCCTTGCATTTTTTTTGAAAATGACACATCGGATCAATTCATGGAACACGTGAAGCAGGCGACATGCCCAGATGCCAAAACTGCATGTAAATAGCTACAG
Organism: Filicampus tigris; assembly: GCF_054856515.1. Taxonomy (NCBI): domain Eukaryota; kingdom Metazoa; phylum Chordata; class Actinopteri; order Syngnathiformes; family Syngnathidae; genus Filicampus; species Filicampus tigris. Next base: position 16,547,840 of record NC_141231.1, read on the forward strand.
TACACAACACCGGGCAGTGGCAACAAAGAAGTAAACAATAGTTACATTTCTATCATCAACATGGGCTCGTTTATTTATGTACTTATCCAGGTAGCAACATATCAAATGTATACATGCCTTAAAAACAGCAGTGTGTATGTATGTATGTATGTATGTATGTGTGTATATATATATATATATATATATATATATATATATGTATATATATATATATATATATATATATATATATATATATATATATATATATATATTGTTTTTTTGGGGGGGCGGACCTCAATCACATACAATTAATACTATTTCTCATTCAAGTTGAAAGCACTGCGCCCTGTAACAGTAGTGTCAAACTTTGCTAATTAGTACTGACAATGAGAATTGGACTTCTATTAATGCATGTGTTATCGCTTGAGATCCAGACTACTGAGGTATTTCATGGTCTGGCTGAGGGGACATCAAGCGTGGACTACCGTTTGCAGTCCTTTATGTAAGCGCCGTGCTCAGACAAAAATGGAGCCAGAGCTGATCAACTTGGCCACAGTTTCATAACTCAGTGGTATAATTTAGTCTGACACAGACAACTGCGCCTATGTTTTGTTGTCATGAATACATTGCGAGAAAATAATAATGATTCATGACTTGATGCATCATATATGCATTTCTGAAACTCCACAACCAAGGTTGGGTGTTGGCAATCCAACTGAGTTTTGGGAGGGAAAACAGATTGCTTGCCAAACCACTGGGCTCCCATTAGATGGCAAAAATACAATTCAGATTCACCTACAGGGCACTTGTGTGGGAGGAAGCCAGAATACTTGGAGAAATCCTCCAGGTTTGAACCCACATTCACCTTTGCTGTGAGCAACAATGCCAAAAAGGCATCCCTGGGCCATACATGTTCTCATGTGGATTAAATTGGAAATTCTAAGTTAAGCACTACCATACACATCTAGACATCTTTTAAGTAACTGGACCTGTGTGAGCTCAGTATGAATTTCAGGGAACCCCGACAGACATGAAATTGCACCAGCCAAAGCGCAAAAAAAAGCCCTACCATCAATTAATCGTTAAACCGTGCCCATGGCTTGTCCTGCAGCTCACTGCCCAATCAAACGTTCGTCTCTAGCACAAACCTGCTATGCTTTGGCAAAATTCCACAGCACTTTTGCTAATGGGTGTAGGAAGGGTTTAGGGAATACTATTTTTGCACTTTCGTTGATCTAGAAACAACATTCTATTTACAAACAACAGCATTTCAACGTTTCCTAATTACACAAAGATGTTCTACTAATATAATGTGAGAAAAGCCTAGCTAGTTGACGACTTGATGCTAGCATGATGGCTTCCTTGCTTTCTGGCCCGTAGCTTCCACGGGGACAGAACTGCTGCTGCAGCAAATGTCTTTTTACATTGAATCCGGCTTTGGTAAGGATACAACCATGTTAAACCAACCCCTCAAAAAAAGTACAATCTGAATTTACCAGGACATTCCCTTGAGAGCATGATGTTAAGTTGCGGAGGAGTCTGGAAACTTCAACCAATTTGTAAAATCTTATATAGTGGGGTGACTTTACAGAAATCATCTTTTTCAATAAAAGAGTGTCAGTTCTCCAGTTCTGCAATGGACTAGGGTTCATTTACATAGATAAATTGATTATAAGAGTGACATTTTTGTTTTTTCCTTCTGTTTTTTGGTTTCACATGTGACAATGCATGTTTACAAACACCCACAAAAACGAGTGAAAACACATCTATGCCATACAACCTGACTTTGTCAAGAAACGCTGTGCCTGTGCGCACCAATTCATTATCATCCCACGTCGACTTCCAAACCGCTTTTGGAATAGCCTTCAAGTAATATAAAGGTTGTGCAACTTTACGTTACAACAGCTCTGAGATTTCTCATTGTTGTTTCAGCTGTTTCCAAAGACAATCGTTTTCACAGTTTACATGGAAATGATAAGAGTGTTGCTCTGAAAAGGGTCAAAGAGCTTATTCCCAACTCCTATCGCGCCCTCTTTCGCAACTGGTCTTTCTTTTTTTTTCATCTGCAGTTTTTCAAAAGTTATGGCAGCCCTCATTAAAGCCTTTCTTTATCATTTAATGAAGTCATTGGATTAGAGGTGATGCTTTGACCAGTCAAACACGGAGAAGTGTTGCTACAGAGGTTTTTGATAGCCCAAGCGAGAACGTCTGCTTTGCGCTATTTGTGTCATTCATTTACTTTCATTACTGAGACTAAACAATGATTGTGTGTTAGTGCATTGGTATTTACAAACTGCTAAGGATATAAACTGCAGTTCCAAAACAAAACATCTCTAAAACCTAAGGGCGACTTTAGAATCATCCTATAAAACCTGTACTTTTCCCGAAAATTCAACACCTACAACATAATTGATATCTCAGCCCCTGCAGCAGATAGACATATAATTCCAAAATAATTTTAGATCTTAGATATGTGTCTTTCGCACAGGCCTGAGTTTATTATTAACTGTTTCAATTGTGTTTCAAACCATCCTCGATTCTGTTACAAAGACGTCGATATCGTTATTGTCTACAATCATACATCTTAACCAGATATCACGTTCGTCTTGGTTCCACTGGTTCAAAGTCTTTTTCCCTACCGTCACTTATTTCTGAGCTCCCGCAATCGTCTGCGTCCGCCATTACCATTCCAAAAAATTCCGGGGCGTCTCTGAGGTCTCAAGACACCGTCACGTGTTTATTGTGACGCATTTCATTAGCTAAGAGACCGAAAATTGGATTAAAAAAAAAAAAAAAGAAAATGACGTATAAACTCTACTAAGATTCCTCTTTGATCTGTTTAGAAAACAGTCTGGCTAACAATCATAATATTTACAATCACAGGTGATCAACACAGAGTTCGGCCAAGCCACAGATGCAGCGACTTGAACGTGAAATGGAACGACAGCCAATCAGGAAGCGACCTGGAGCACACGGGTAGCACCGAGTGTCTCCAGCTTGTGTACCCCAAGTTATTCACCAAAAATGACAAGGACAATGGGTGTATTGGATCGGGATAGGGCCACTGCCTGCTGTTTTAATCCCGTGTACGGATTTGAGTCATTGTTGAACTTCGATGGACCTCGGTATTGTGACGGAAACTGCATTTTGCGTTCATGTGCACTTGATTTGACTGCAGGACCAAATGCATTAAACAAACCGCAGGGGTCACGACTTAGTTAAGGGAAATTAATCTAATGCGGAGCATGAAGTCATGCTCAATGAAGTGAGACTGTCAACAATCTGTCTTGCTCAGCCAAGCGTTCCTCTTTGAGTAGACGCAGAGCACCTGCTTGTGGACAAACTGCACAAAGGTTTCAAGCCCCGTAACAATGTTTACTTAATGACATGTTTGTGAGCGATGGTCCGGGATAAAATCTATTTATAACCAGTTGCAATGGAAGAAGTCCAGACGGGTCACGACTGAAAACAAAGTGAGGCGATTAAAACAAATGAGTGCCTTCTATTCAAAGAGAGAATGATAATGAATGCTGCTGCGTTTTGTACGGGCAAATGGTTATGCACCGGCCATTTACGAAAGGCAGCATCGCAGGAAAATTCCATTTTACAACTTTTTCTCCGTACTTTTTTGTCCGGACTATAAGCCGCTACTTTTTCCCTAGGTTTTGAACCATGCACCTTATGTAAAGGTGCGGCTATTCTGTGGATTTTTCTTGCACGGCTACGGGCGGTCTAACCGGAATTATACTACAATACAATTGCCATTAAGAGGTTGTGACTGCCTGCGGTGGAGTTCAACAGGCCAGGACGCTATGCACTATAGAGTGAGTGGCTTATAGTCCTGAAAAAACACGGTAATTGTTGTGTATCTTCCAATGGCAATGTAAAATAGGGCATACGACAAGAAGATGGTGGAACTTATTATAGTACAAACTGTAAGTCAGTTATCAATTGAGTCGTACATGTTCTAGTATTTGGTATACTGAACCCCCAGTTGCTCGTGATGCTGTGTCATCAGTAGGTAGATGAGGTCGAGTCTAAAGCGCTTTGAGTACCCAAGGTAGAAAAGCGCCTTGGGTACCATTACTCAACTTTTTTGTATTATATCAATCTTGAGAAGACAATGGGATGTGAAGAAACATAACCGGGTGACCACTGCTTACACCCCCAGTCTTTTTTCTCATTTCAGTTTTTCTTCTTTTTCTATAATTCCTAACCCCCTCGTGCTTCCTTTTCTCCTTTCAGACACTTGTCAAACTTGCATTATTTCCCCTCCCACCGTCTCACTTGGCACTACCCCTGAGTCCTTCCATCCTCTCTCGGTCCTCCCCTCCTCTATTCACCCATCCTGTAGGGATGGAGGCGCAGTAGAATTACCGTCCTCTTGATCTATAATTACCACACAATTCGTTACCGCTGGCTCTCTCCTTCTTGCTTGCCAAGACAATATGGATGCGGCAGCACATTTTTTCTTTCTATCGTTGTTACGGCTTGACTACTTCATAGAATAATTCGGTAACATATTCATGAGGTGCACTCCATTACAAGCTCCGACAAGACAAGTTGTTGCGTATTGTTGTCACCGTAGTTCTGAACTGAAAAATGTGTAGTAGGCCTACTCTTCACATAGAATGCTAAAATAAACACCTCATTTACTACCCACAGCCATTAATTTTGGATAATACTGAATGATCCACTTGCATTAGCACTGCATATTCACTTTGTTCTTTTACAAAAGATAAATTGCCAACTGCAGTCAGACTTGTCAATACATTTTTATCTCAACCACTCAGACTGACTTTAATCAACAGTCTCTATTCAGCATTTAAATATTGTGCTGTCAAATTAGAAGTAAGTAGTATGTCTATATTAAAATCGAAGATTAAAATTATGACTGCACTGGCGGACTCAGATTTCTTTTTCCTTGGGGGGGGGGGGGGTGGGTGCTCAAGAATATCTCAGGCTGTCCGCAAAAAAAAAAAAAAATTACAAACCCAAAAACTTTCAGTACGTTTGAATCCCAGCGAAGGACCTCCTGTCCGATCTGGGCCACTCATGCACATTCACTGAGCTTTCCTAAAGTCACTCCTTTGATAGCTTTGCTGTGTGTTTAGGCTTGTTGTCCTGCTGAAAGATGAACCGTCGACCCATTCAAGAGCATTCTGTGGGTGGTTTTCATCCAGAAAGTATCTGGTTCTGAACTCCTTCCTTTCACGGACAATGGAGACCACTGTGTTATTTGGGAAATGCAAAGCACTAGATATTTTTTTGACCTTTTATGTGTTTCAACCCTTAGATGAGTTGACCCAACAAGATGAGTTCGGGTGTTGAAATACACTTAAATGCATACGCCAAGAGTAATCGAAATGTATGGCTGATGTCAAAAGTCGTAAACAATCACAGTTGCAGTATGTTTATAGTGCGACACTGGCTGTCAAAAAGCTGACGAGTTGACGAAGTTAATAAAAGTGCACGACGGTTTTAAAAGGCTGGAATCAGATCTCAGTATTTTGTACGATCAAGTCATTGACAGACTGTGCCTTCTCTCTACTGCTGATTCAGATGCCTGTTATTAATCAGAGTTGTGCTTGATAAAATGAATCGGTCAGATGTTTCCGAAAAATTGATAAGACAGTCGGTAAGGCAGCGAGGGTAAACAGTTTGTAACCTACACTTCTATTCACCTCGCCATCTATTATTCATCGGCCGAGATGATTCTTTCATGAAGCGAGCTAGTTGCACATAATTCATAACGCAGGCTGTGGAAAGTAGGACAGCATAAGATGCAGGCGGGAGGGGTGGGGGGGTTGTGTAGGGGGGGTGGGAGGAAAGATGAGAGGGCTGAGGGAGAATGAGGGTGACGAAAAGGATGTCGACTGAGAGAGCGGCAGAGGTGATGGAATTAGAGTTTCAACGAGGGAATGGAGCCTGTTTACCGCAGAGGAAAAAAGATGAGAAAATTGGAAAATTAGGAGATTAAAGGCAGGAGAAAGACAGATTGACAAGAGCGGACGGATAAGCGCCGAACACCCCGAGACACTCTTAACAAGGGAGAGCGGGAGAGAGAAGGATGAGGAAGGGGCGCCTAGCCGAGACATCTCTATCAAGCGGCGGGAGGCGGAGTCTGCGGCAACAAGAGAACTTTCTGATTGGCTATTTGTTGTACCGACGCAAATTTGCTCAAGCTTAACCGCACCGCAGGATGAGGAGACAAATGCCATCTCGAAACTGTGTAATACCCTCCGGGGTTCTTCAACTATTAGCAAGAGCAGGCTGCACCTTGCCATCATGATAGCAAATCACCTCTTAGCTTCACGTCACATTCCAGCCATCCATTTTCTTTGGTGTTCAGGGTCACTGGTGTGTTGGAATCTCGCCCAGCAGATTTTGTAAGCGAGGCAGAGCCCATTACAGCGCAATCTGCGACTGATGCTGCGAGGATCAAACGAAAGGAAAAGTCGTCCTCAAATGACTGCGAGTCAGGCGCGGCAAAGTTTCACCCCAAACGACTAAACACACTTTGAATGCCAAAGACTCTTTGACAGCAAGCGCGTATGTGACTGAGAAATGAGCTTTCCTGATATTTTTCCTCCACTCGTTTGTGGCAGAAAGATACATTTCCACCTAGTATTTCGTGTCCGTTCAGCTCGTTTTTATCACATTACGGTTAAAGTGAATCCTGACCTGTTTTGTGTTTCTAAACAGACATGCCCAGGCAGGATGTTGAGAGCTACAGAAATCGAAACTTTTTGAATGTTGTGAATACCTTCATCGGAATCTTGACCACAGATACATTTCCAAGAGGTTATTCCAATGTCCGTGTTTGATCACCCTACAAAGTATGGATTACAGGTACCGTGTCTAAACAAATAATTGAAAACTGAACCAAAAGAAAAGAGAAGAAAATAGAGTATGGAGTACTATAATTTACTTGTATTTACCATATATATTTTTTATAGTTAATACACTAACTAACCACAACATTATGACCACTTGCTCGTCGAATGAGATCCAACGCAAAAACTATACCTTTAAAAAGATAATCTCTTACTTGTATCATTGTTAAATGAGTAAACGTCTGGCAGTGTCAATCAAAATGAGCATTATAAATCGAGTTCAAGTGTTCTATCCCAGTGAGTGACAGATTCCTGGCAACACAGGTGTACAGAGGTCCCCTTTCCGCAATCACGAACTTTGGTCTAAATGCCATTTTGCATTAGTTAATCCAACTTTATGGTGTTAAAAGGCTAATTGATCATTAGTAAGCCTCTGAGCAACTGTGCCAATACTGCTGGCAACTGTTAAAACGGCACCTGGGACCCTCCAATGCCTCTGTTCTTTCCTTTTTTATTTTTTTTATTTTTTAAAAACATAAAGCGGAAGTTAACACGGACATATTTTTTTCAAGAATATGCAAATCCACTAGTTGAAATAAGGTATTCTGATAAATATTGCGTTTGTGGAATACGAGTTAATCCAACTGTTTTTAGCCATCTCAGGGGGCGGCCATTTTGTCACTTCAGTCGACTGAAAATGACATCACAACTGCTCAGGTAACGACCAATCACAGTTGATCTGTTTTCCGAAGCTGAGCCGTGATTGACCGTTACCTGAGCCCTGAGCAGTTGTGATGTCATTTTCAGGCGACAGAAGTGACAAAATGGCCGCCTGAGAGGGCCAAAAAGGGGTGTATTTTTCTGCTTAAGTCATATTCCACAAACACAATATTAATCAGAATGCTTGTTTCAACTAGTGGGCCTGCTGGGAACATATTGAAAAAATGTGTTTGGGTTTATTTCCACTTTAAAACTACAAGATTCTTGATTCAAGGCTTGATTATTTTTTTTAACGCTTTCATTTACAGTACAGTATTTTAAAAATTGCATTCCTAGACAAGAATTTTCAATCGGCTCCAGCTTTTACTCCTTTTTTTTTTCATCATTTCAATGCATTATTACTGACTCCAAAGTGATAAAGGAAGTCTCTTATCCCGCAGTGTTAACCACAGTGACCTTTATCCGAACGAACACTAACATTTACTGCTTATGCAAAAAAAAACCACATATACGAACAAAAACACACTCTCTGAGAAAACATACGTGTTCCATAACATCCTGTCATCCCAATTTCTCTCCGACGATCTCATCACTCCCACTTTATGCCTGCAGCTATTTAACGACATCTAAAAAGATGGACTTTTTACTCTCTGACTCTCTTCACTTATCATCTTCGGTTCTGTCTCTTTATCTTCCTCCACACCCTCATCCCCTTTCCTCTTGATCCTTGTGCAGAAGTCTACTGACACCCCGTCAGTGGAACCGTCATGTCGCATTTCAACGGCTGACAAAGTCATGACAAACGCTCGTCTACTGCGGTGACACCGATAGCATTATGCTCATATATATATATATATATATACGTAAAACACATCCTACATATGTGTTCATGCGTGATTCTGAGAGGTCCTGCTCAGTTGTATCAAACTGTAATGTGAAATAGGAGCTTTGCCAAGTTGCCTCAGGGGTTACTGTGTGTGTGTGTCTGGTTGCTCTTTGTTTATATTTGGGTCAACTGACATCACACATCCGGTGCACCACTAGTTCCCGTTTGGTGTGGATTTGAGTGTGTGTTTTCATTGGCTTCCCATTTTCACAGCTTGGCGAGTACACAGGCAAAAACTTCATAAAGCTGTTTGTCGATGATATTTTCTCTCCATAACTTCTCTTCCATCAGCTCAAAGAATTCTCAAATTCCATTTCTATAGTCAGCTTGACGGTCATCGTTATGGTCTGGCTCCTTTCGTCTTTTTTTTTTTTTTTTTTTTTTTTTTTTTTGCCCGTCCACCATTTTTTAATCTCTTTGACCCCCGCAGCTATATCCCCGTGTCTCTATCCCCCTTTTATCACCCCTTACCCCCCCAATTATTTCCCTGAATGGGCATTTTCCTTGTCAGTCAACTTTATTTTGTTGAAACCAGCAATATTACCTTCTTGGTTTTCACAAGCATGAGCTTGGCCCAATTACTTACTGTAACCTCCTCCAGGCTCAGTTCCAACAGTACATCTTAAAAAAAAAAAAAATGCTGATAAAGGTTTGCTGCAGAATCCTCCATCCAAAATCCTCTGGGGTCAAGAAGTGGAAAAGGAGAGTTTAAAAAGTAATGAAAGTCAACAGCATATTATATACAGTAAATACTGAAATACACCAATACAGTTCATTCAGGACGCTGGTTGACCTCTGAGTTATTTGTATTCTGAAAGAAATATTTGTTTGCATTTTGAACGAGAACAGTCCACTTGCCTGAGTCAACCTTTGCAGTTGGCGAAACGGTATAGAAATGGATTGATGGAAGAAATAATGGAAAAAGAAAAGGTCTCGCACTACGGCAGTTCAAATGCCAGTTTTTTGTGTGACTTTATTTTCCTGAGACTCCAAATTGACTGCTGGGCTATACACTTTAGAAGTTCCACCGAAGTGTGTTTTGTGTTTTTATTGAGCGTTTCAAGCCTTATTACTGTTGCACGTCAGCCATGTGTGTTGATTTCGTCATTGTTGTCAAAGAATTTACAAAGTTCGCAAATAACTCACATAAACAAATAACAAATAAAATACAAATAAAAAGTACTATTTTAATGAGCCTGTTAACATTTGAGCAAAAGGTGAACATTTGCTGAGCAAGACATAGGTTTAGTCACACATAAAAAAAATGACTTGGTTTCCCAATTTTCACCCAACTACTGTATGTGTTTATTAGCAATTATAAAGTTGTTTTCACATTTCAGTGTCCTGCTCTGTGATGCTCATCGCTAGAAACACATTTTGAACGTGGCGTGGTTATTGATTCTTTGCCATTTGTGGTACCATCAAATGTACTGTAGATGACACAAGATCAATGAATTACAGAAGCTCTCAAATTTCTTACATTCTTTGAAGGATCTTCTTCATCACTGATTATGACTGGAAAAATGCAAATCACAGTGGCCTAGTTTCACAGGTTTGATTACATTTGGAATAATTGTGCTGTGCATTTTTAAGTTTGTGACAATTTTGGATATGGAAGGATGGATAAGGCGCTAAAAGGACTGCATCGGCCAAATTAGCTGTAAAAGCAAGTCCAAGGCTACTTCCTTTTTGTCCCGCTTTGTTTCTCTTCACTTCCTAATTTCACTGGCACAATTTGTCTCATCCATCTCATGCTTCCTGCTCTTGTGCTCCAGTCATCGCCGCAGTTCCTCTGCCGCTACTCTGCTTCTCTGCAGCCTCCAATCCTCTTTACGTCGCTTCCTCCTCTCACTCTCCTTCTTTTGCATCTTCTCTCCTTCTGTCTGACGCACTTCCTCTCCTTCTTTTGGAATGGTGGGATTATGGAGATGAGAATGCCATTGTTAAGGACAGGGAGTCATCTGTCATCCTTTGGTGACATTTCTCAACGCACCCGGCAGGAGAGAGAGGCATCACCGGGATATCAAGCTCGTGGCTGTCAAATTTAGGAGCACACATCTCAGAATAAACTACCATAAATTGAGGTACATAAACATACAGAGATAAAGGCACTGAACTGTGGTCCTGTAATACTGGAAAAAAAAAAAAAAACATACGGTAAACACGATCAAACTGGGGTATACAAAACATATGAAAACTCATGTAAGCAAACGCCAACGTATTTTTTAAACTTAACAAAGCTGCCGTAGTGGTGGAACTAACTCGATCTGGCAACATCCAGAGGGTATCCTACCGCAGAGGGGGTTTTCCTTCTTTGTTTTCCGAGCGCTTCCTGAATTGACCCTTTTGAAGTTTTAATTTCCCGCTGTTTGCTGGTGCACTGTATTAGGGAGACGAACAGAGGGGGGGGGGCAGACTTCCAAGGTAATGCGATCCATTTGTTACAGTTACAGTCAGCCACTCAAATAATTTCATCAAATGCAGGTTGTGTCCTGCTATATATTATATCTGCCTGCATTATTAATGGGTTGCACTGGGCATGAGTTCATTTCCTTTGCAATTAGGCCACGCTGCAGGCAACGACATGGGATGTGATTATGCATTTATTATTGGACAGTATACTCTTGTGTGCAATGTACAGGATAAATGGCGACAGCAAGTAGATGTAAATAAAGGATCTGTCACAGCCCCATCTGGATTTTTGATTTAATTTGGCTTTTTAATTGATATTTGTATGTTACCATTGGGTTTATGTTTAGGCTCCATCCCTGCTGGCACTCTCATTTGCTTCGTCCATTCTCGTCTTGCTCCTTCAGTATCAACCTATTGATTGCTTTCCTGCCGCAGAGTCTCATCCTTGGAATTACTTCTGTTTTCCCAATTCAGTTGATACTATTCCCTGTTTTTGAAAATAGTCATGCAGTTAAGTCTTTCAAGTCTATAGAACCTGAGCAGCATCCTTGCGTTCGTCTCTTGTCTCTTCCAGCTCTGGATTAAGTCAAGATTCTGCCTCAAGTCTTCTGTCCAAGCTCCTCTTTCTCTTTCCAGTCTCAGGTTCAGGTACTTCAGTTTCCTGTCCAGTCTCTTGCTCGGATTGTGCAGCTTCCTGTACAAGCCACTGACCACTCTGTCAATTTCCCAGTCTGGTATTCGGTTTGATCTGTCCAATCTCCAAATTCATTCGGCCTCATCTCATCACCAGTTCCCTTTCATGTATTTCTGGGTTGCAGTTCAATCTCACTATTTTCTTGTCCAGTTTTGTTGAATAGTCGTACATGCAACGCAGTATGTTGAGGTACCAATATTTCCGTCTGGCCTTTTTAGTCTAATAGGTCCAGACTGCGTGCTTCCTTTCCAGTCCTCTGACCGGTTCCCAGTCCAGTCTCTACTCCCTCTCCATATCAGCCAGGCTAGTCTCTTCTTCCATCCGTGCAGATTTCTTTTCAGTCTTTTAGGTCCAGTCACCTGTCCGGCTCATGCTGGGCTTACACTTAATGATTTTCATATTCTCCGACCAAAAACTGAAAGTCAGAAGGAAGTTTTTGAACTTTACTGCAATCACAGCACACTCTCGTCACCTCGACCGTTTTGTGTAAAGTGGTAATCTCAGTTGTTTTTAGATCATTTCACTTTAGTCTGCCTTCAAGCAACCGTCCCAGCTGCTCCAAGATTTGCTGCTCAGAGTGTCATTTTTCAATCGTGCAGATGCACCCACCTTCCACCTCTGTTTACACTAGTTTAATGTCTATTTATTATGAACAATGGAGTCCATTAAATATGACTTTTCCATTTACCCAACAACATGCTCCAGTGACACCTAATCAATTAGCAACTGTCAAGCATTTCGGGAGCAATTTAAGGATTAATTTGTTCTGAATAATGACAGTCAATGAGATCAAACTCCAGGCCCACTGATCAAAAACCACATTCTTAAAACCACTCAAGTGCATCCCTGCCTATTGACTCAACACAGTCGTCGCTTTCCATCGAATCTTGGACTATGCCAAACCCCCAGAAACATAAAAAAAAAAAAATACAGAAATTATGACAATCATATTGGTCATTCAAATGCATTTTAAATTGATGGATGTCACACGTCCGACATTCCTGGGAGGCTACAGTCTAGGAAACATGGAAGATTGGGTTCCGCACGTTTTACAGTGCAAAACACAAGCTTGTATGTGAATTGTCGGTGGCGTATTTAATCCCTTTTCTCTTCCAATGACATTGTGACAAGTTAATACCAAATTATTTTCCACATTGTTTTACAAATAGGGGTTGATAATGGAATGCAGCACTGTCTTTGTCATCTGCACAATGTATGCAGGAATGCACTCCCAAACCACCATAAAGCAAGATTAAAATAAGCTGGTCCGTTTTCTGTTTACACACACACACACACACACACGCGGACACACACACGCACACAATAACAACAGTAAATATGCAAACATAAATCACCTTGTTAAAGCCCCGCTTGTATCTGTGTGCGTGTTTAGTTTTTATTTATTTATAAAGGGGAAGCTCAATGGTAAATTGGAACGTAACCTCTTTTACACAATAATTATTCAGATAGTGACAACAAATCCCTGCAGCGGGTAGATTTAGGCGAGTGAATTCTAGTTTAGGTGGGGACTTTTTCTTCCTCGTCTTCTTTTTCCCACCGCTTGTACGTGGTACATTTGGAGACCCAGCACTTGCCATGTGGGAGAGATTAAATAAAGGTATAAATCCAAGACGTAAATCAGTAATTGAAGCATGTTGGGCCACACTGTCTCCCTGCAGATGAGAGAAACCTCCAGCCATAAAATCTTTTATGTCTCTTTTCATTGCTGTCCTGTATGTCTGACTGCAAGCTGTTCTTGCAGCACAACTGCAGCGTCACCAGCTGCGCCGCCGCTCCCCTGGAAGGTAAATGATGAGAACTGATGAGACGAGCCAGTGTTGTAACACATCGGCTTTTTAAGTCAAAAATTGCCGTGCATCTCAAGTGGCTGCATTTAACCTTAAGTAGGTGAAAATAATGAATGCTGCCATATGGGAACGGGAAAATGATTCCAAAGTTGACCTTCAGACAACCTACCGTAACTAAATAAAAAGAACAGTTGCTTAGTAAAAAAAAAAAAAAAAAAAAAAAAAAGATTCTATCATGCAAGTCAAAATAAACAACAATTTGATACAAGTGCATTTAATTGAAAGTACAACAAAAAAAAAGCCTACTTCCTGATTAATGGAGGATGAAGTAGAGGCAGCAGGTGCCCGCATGATTTTGGGTATCGGATGGTTCCCATGGTACCATATTGACTTGACGCAAATGGTGACAAAATAACTGCACCATCATCCGGATTTTCACCAAAACGGATTGAAATAGAACTGCTAATTGTTTTGTAGACATTGGTTTTGCATTCACTTGTTTGAACCTACTGTGTCCTATTGTAAATGTTTTACAAGTTATACAGACTGCTGTGAAAAAGGGTCATTATAAAAACAAAGCTCCCGGCGAGCTAAAACTAAACAGCACAGTACTGTATATTGTGGAACACCGTATTAATGTTTGTCCACCAGGATGCTACTTGGTAGACTACCTTCATTTAGAACAAATGCAGAAGAAAAAGAACTTAAGCATTTGTTTTCTTGGGCAGGGCTAATGGTTCCATTCTGCTTGTAAACGATAAAAAAGAGAAAATAACAAACTGAAAAAAAAATTATGGATGCTGGTTGTGCAGTTTTTCCAAAGTAGTACAAACAAACAAACCAAGAAAGACTTTCCAGCTTTGGTAAACAGAGAGTAAATATCTTCTTTGCAAAGGAAAAACTGTACTTGTAAAAGTCAATGTGAGAATTAAAAAGTACATGTGCTTTATGTAACCATATATTCATATCCATACAAATGTGTGAAATGTAAGTTTAAGACTGAAATGGGACATTTACATTGTGGGGTGGCGGGAACAGCTCCATTGTTACAAACAAAATCCCCCTAACAGTATTTTTATTCAAATTCGCAGTAAAATGTAAGTGCTTCTTACTTTGCCAGAGAAAACACTCCTTCATAAAGTTGCAGTAAAATTGGTTGTGACGTTTTCGGGTAATCCTGCTATCAAACATAATGAGGAAGGTAAAAATGTCAATCAAAATAGGCCTGGGAAAACAAATAATGAAGACCAAGGAAAAATGTTGTTAAAAGTCAAAAACAAAGCTGAAAAGCGAAACGCCTGTATTGAGTTAGAGCACAAAACTCTGCCAAGGCTAAACTATTAACATGGCCCATGGCCCACCTCTTTAAAGTGGAAGTCAGCCCCAACATTTTTTTTCCAGAATTTATTGTATGCAGGCCCACTATTGAAACAAGGCATTCTGATTAATATTCCATTTGTGGAATTTGAGGTAAGCAGCAAAATCCACTCTTTTTTAGCCATCTCAGGGGGCGGCCATTTTGTCACTTATGTCGACTGAAAATGACATCACGGTTATTTTCTGAAGCTGAGCCATGATTGGTCGTTATCTGATCAACCGTGATGTCACAGAAAGTAACAAAATGGCCGCCCTCTGAGATGCCTAAAAACAGGTGGACTTTGCTGCTTAACTCACATTCCACAAACACAATATTAATGAGAATACCTTGTTTCAACTAGTAGGCCTGCATTGAACCAATTAAAAAAAAAAAAAAAGGGTTGACTTCCCTTTAAATGCGTGATTTTCATGTATCCAGCTCATTTTATTCAAGAAAACCTTTCACATGAAGGTTTACGTATCAGGCAACTGATGTTGAAGAGGTTTTATCCAAAGCGCTTGATAGCAAGTGAAGCTTGCATAGTACCAAAAGCATATTTCTTTTATTCGACCTAAATACAGTCAGAGCATCATTTTCACAACCAAGATGAACGTCCCTATTGAGCACAACAGGTTTAATTTTTTTGGGGTGATTCAACTGTGAGCTAGCTCCATATTGAAGGTGCTATTAGAGATCCTGTGCAGCGTCCAGCAGCTGTGCCAGCTCTCGCCTGGCAGACACACAACAGTCATGAAACCATCTGCGGGTGCAGGCAAGCACGAGTAGATATAAATGTCTGAGAAGAACTGGAAGCGTACCGCTACCTCCTCCACAGCTATCAGCTAATATCCAATTCAGGATTGCGTGCATCTGTGTTTACCTTTTTTGCTGTTTTAGCTCAAGACCAGATTAAATAACTTCAAACTTCTTTGCCAAAGCATTTGATTAGGGTAGCGGTTCTCCACGACAGCAATTTAAACTGTTGAAATAGTCAAAACTGCAACGTCAACTATATGTCACAGGAGGGATCTGAAAAGCAAATGAAGAGAGGTGGCATGGCTGAAAGTTATATTATGGCCACTTATTGTATGATATTATATTGCTATAGTGGCTGTAGCATCTATACAATGGCATGCGGAATCAATTTTGCTCACTATGGGAGAATATGGGTCCCATGTGAAAAAGGCAGACTGAACACAAGACCGCAGTAAATCCCCGACTGAGGCAAATTGAAGTGTTTGGGACTCAGGAGGCTCTTGACATGACCTTACCCAACATGTTTTGCCTTTAAAGAGTTTATATTATGTGCTTCAATAGGACTGCGCCTGATAATGCCTACTGCTCTTTTTCCTGTCCAGACGTTTTCCTTGCCAAACAAGTCCAATTTATCCAACCCCATTATCACACCTTCCATGCCTACGCAGATTGAAAATGTTCCGCCAGCTCTCTTTGTCTTCCCCTAGCTGGAATTATACTGGAATCATTATGAAAATTGGCTGCCGTATGCACTCGGCATAAAAAAAAGGGGGGGGGGGGAAGAAAGAAAAGTCAGCAATACTAGTAAATGCAGGCGGTAGATTTTTCCATGTGAGGACAAACGTTATTTTGTTACTTGGGTTCGGAACACCATTTTATAGTTTTGATTACATAAATGCTCAGCGAGCTTCTAAATGATTAACCGCGCATATCTTTTCTTCGTTCTTTGACCTTTTGTCTTTTTAGATGCCATCACCGAATGGTTCCAGCAATGACACAGATCTAACCATAGAACCCAAAATTCACTCACCGCGAAAGGAAAGGGTCTGGTTTTTTTCAGTGCAATATGACACATGTGCAATATATATGCAATATAAGTAAAGTCCCTGCAAAGTGAAAACTAAAAAATGTGTTGTTAGAAAAAAGTGCTGTTAACTAAATTTGAATGAATCCAAAAATGGTCAGTGTATAGAATGCATAGTGTATGTTATACTGTATGTATGCATAGCATCTTTCTTATGCCTACGCATCCCTATATTTGGTTGAGTCATGAAAATGGGTCCTCCTAAATGCGCAATAGATAGAATATAGTAATAGTAGTAGTATATCCCACCACATCGTCGCTGGGTTTTTCCACACCGTGCCGACAAGCGTAGCCGTCAGCTAGCTCGCAGGCTAACAGGCTTCAGTTGCCGCAGAAAGGGCAGCGAGCTTGTTGTTTGAGTGGGTCCACATAACAGAGACGCTTAAGGGAAAGTTAACCATTTATTAAACATGGCGGGCACACGTTCTCAGCCTGTGACTCACTCTACACTGCAGACATTTGAACACATGCTTCCTGCTAGTTAAATACCCGCAATGCTTTATATGTCAACATATTCCGAAAAACTCAACATACACTTACGTTTTTGGGGGTGTATTTATAGATTGTTAGTTAACCGTGTTATTATAACTGAGTAACTTGGAGTTGCCCCAGATAGCCACTGATGAGTTCTTACATAGTGGGGGAGGGCGCTTCATGCTGGATTCCCAAGTCGGCACACCATTAACATCAGGAAAACTGAAATAAAAAAAAAAACATTTAGGCTTCAAACGTTTATAATGTATAGAGGAACACATCTTTAAATTCACTTGGCACTTTGAATATCAATTACATCTAAAAATATTTTAAAGCACCGGTGTCAAAGTCAAGGCCCGGGGGCCAGATCCGGCCCGCAAGATCATTTTACGTGGCCCGCGAAGGCAAATCATGTGCGTCAACTTCACGATTCTTGCCAATTGTTTTCACCTTTAACGACACTAAGATATGAGATATTGCAATGTGTTATTTGTTACCAATCCTCCCCTTCAAAATAATTGAACAAACAATTACCTCCGGCTTCTAATTTCAAAACTAGCTATCCATCAATTTGTTGTGTATACGTGATCATATAAGGCAGTCATACGGGGTGGGAACACAGTCATGACGGCCCTACAAGGGTCACCACAACTACAATGTGGCCCCCGACCAAAAAATGAGTTTGACACCCCTGTTTTAACGTAAATAGCATATCACTGAATGCGTAATTGCTAGCAGAATTCCAGAATTGAAAACTTGTATTTGTTTTCTTCACTTCCCAGCCAACCATTCCAGTTTATCGTTACATGAACCACAACATAAACTACATTGCTTCTTTTCTGTGACATGTTTCTCGGTGAGGCTACATGCTAATTATAATTTTCATGTAAGCAATAGCGTAACCACATGTCACTCTATAGAAGCAACCATGGATGCAGGATGCAAATGAGCTACGCTCAATGGATAAATATAAAACATGTAATTGAGTTGCACATTTAGAATCGCTCGTATCAGTGTGACAGCTGTTCTTCTGTGTGTTCAGAAACTCACCTCAAAACTGTTTTTCTCCCTCTCACACACATAAAAGCGCATGTGTACATTTGTGCATGATTGCTTCCCTTGGGTGGGATTCAAAGGCAAATATGGTATGTGCATACTCCACAGGGAACCTCTAATGGTCCTTTTCCTTGCGCACATCAACACACACCTTCCAGTTCTTTATGGGCTCTTCTCATCTTCACACACAACATTCAAATCAACCCTGAGGGGAAGGAAATACAGCTCATATAGAGATTAAATAAGGGTGCCGTGATGATGTGAATCCCTGTTGTGTTTGAGAGCTTTTTAAAAAAAAAAAAAAATACTACACACTAACATTGGGTCCCCTTGCGCAATCTACAGATATCTAATACAAGTCTGTGTTTGCAAAAATAATAATGCCAAATTTGGATTGTCATGAACTCATTTACTGTCAGACATTTTTCAGACCCTCTTTTACACTAACGTTTGAAAAAAAAAAAGTGAAAAGAATATAAATGAATTCCTGGGCTTGAATGGCTGGACTGTGAAAAGACAAATAAATATGTCAATGGCAGTGAATGAGTTAACTGAACATTGACCTTCGCGTACAGTCAATATGTGTTATTGCTGTAAAGAGGACATTGAGTACCTAATTAAAGTCATCAGTATGGAGTAGCCTATTGAGTGTTGAATGTTCAACGCTTTGTGGCCACATACGGAAAATGAGTCCAGGTAGTTTTTCTACTATTGAATTTAAACACCGAATATTCAACATAGTCTACTGAACTAAAGACTGCTGTACTAAAACATTATTTTTTTATGTTGTTCACTGCAAACACATTGTGTTATTTTTAACCCAACTGTTTTTAGAGTGTAACAACATGGCCGCCCCCTGAGAGAGCTACAAACTCATATTCCACAAACGCCGATCGTTATTAATCGGAATGCTCTATTTCGACTAGTGGGGCTACATAGAACATATACATTTGGGGGTTTACTTCCCTTTAAGGATAATGGTTTTGAATTTAATTTATGCTTCCAAATATAACTAAGAAAAAAACTGCACATCAACTGCGATAATTATTTTATCGTTTTTAAATGTTCAATTCATTGCTCTGCAACGAGAAACTGTCTTTAATACAAAATCCCGATAACAGGAACCATGCTGAATGTTGTGTTGAAGTTCATTTCAAATAGAATAACGTATTTCACTTACTGTAATAAAATTATCATAAGCTGCACTTAGTCGAAATGAGAACACTTTGTCTTTGAGGGTTTATGTGGAGGCTTGTCATGCATTCCCAGGCTTCTTTTTTCCTTCCTTTCGGAGGATTGCACTTGGAATAAGTTATCCCTGTGGCCCTATACACACACCCCTTTTCACATGAAGTATATATTCTGTAAGTCCTGAGTTGGGAGATAAAATGTGTGAAAGAAGAGCAGCAGGATTTGGAGCGGCATGCAGAGGGGGAGCAGCCAAAATAGAGCGAGAATATCAGCAGCGCTGCCTGCCAGACTCACTGAGCTGCTAAGCGGGGCTTAACGATGCCCAAGGGTGTGTGTGTGTGTGCATGCGTGTGTATGTTTGTGTGTATTTTGGGGAGCTTTCCTTCTTTATAAGCCCAAAACATGAGTTCCATGTTTCGGGTTCAACTAGAGGCCAAAGAGTCTGAATGGCAGAACTTTGTTTGAAGGTTGAGAACTTGCCAATTAGTTAGTTAGTGGCGGTCTGACTAACTAGATGTTCCTCTAATTACTGACGGAATGCCCACCTCTTTAGATTTGCTTACAGCACAAAAATTGAGTGTGATTCGTCTTCGGTCGAATGCACCGCACGGTCACTTTCATTTTGAATCTCGAAATGCTAAATGAGTGAAAATTATGACTCACGGCTCGTGTTATGATTCAGTGCCGTTTTACACCACTGCCACCTGCGCACTAAGTCACCATTTTGTGAAATTAACTCCCCTGACTGTGTTCATGAAAATGAAGGATCATTATCTTTGTAAAGGCAGACACTTTGATTCACCTTTCGTTTTGGGTCTTGTTACCTTTTACAAGTGGCCATAATGTTGTGGCCACTTGTCAGGTCCGATTGTGTGTCACATTCGACCTTCCTTCCTCCCGTTGGCTCCCCTCGGTGTGCCACATGAGCGGGCTGGCACGAAACGACAGTTGACCGTTGAGCCCACAAGGTACCATCGCTTCTCATCGCACCCAATCAGTGCGCTTGGAAGTCAAACACTGCCGCATGCTGGAGTCAGGCCAGTTGCTTGCAAAAAAACTGTGAAAAATGGTTCACATGTTGAAGGGCATGGCCTACTTGGACGTCACGTTGAGGTTTTGCCGTTAAATTAAGGCTTGAAATAAATGTTTTTTGTTCCCGTATTTCAATCATAACAAACACGGGCACAGTCAGGTCTTGTGTTTACTTGCTTGTCAGTTTGTTTTTTTCGCTTGAGCCTGTTCTCACGAGAATTCAGCAGGATTTTGTGTAACATATTTTAGGTTGCTTTTAAAAAGCTTTGTTAATAATCCCGAATAAGAGTGCCTTAGCAATGCTTTTTTCTTGTTTTTTTTTTTTTTTGTCTTTTATTTTTTGTCAGAGCCAAAATGTATGATGTGTAACCATACCACTGGTAACAGAAGTTGTGCCCCGGAGAAAGCTTTCCCTTGCGTCTCCCGACTACGGTTGGACGTCATAAAATGGAACGGATGTCACTGATAAAATTGACAATGGTTGACAGATTCGCGACGTACGGCGTACATATTTGAAAAGGTGTTTCCACCTGTACAAATTACACCAAAAGTGTAGAACTTGACAGGTATCCACACTGCAAAAAAAAAAAAACCTTCCTAACGCCACCAAAAATAATCAAGTCCCCCAGTTTTAATCCAAAAAAACATTCATGCAAACGGTCATGCAAATCACAAAACAGACCTTCTATGATTCTATTGATACCAACATGCAAAAAAAAAAAAAAAAAAGCTACAAAGAAAAATGAACAACAAATTACAAAATCAAATCACGCTCATCGTCATCATCATCTGAGAACGTGTTTTGGAGACTTGAATTTTTCTTTTTGTGGCATTCTTCACAAACGTGGAGAATTAAGCAGCAACACTTTCAGAAAACCGCACTTTTCTGGCATCCCACAACCACCTCCACACCCGCTGTTACATACGCACACACACACACATAGCCAACACACCTACGATGCTCATCTTTCACATGACGAAGATGCAAGAGTCGTTAAAGATTCTATTTCTTACTCGGAAAGGTGAGAATGTTTAGGATGTACAAAGGAGGTCATGACGGGTGGTATGTAGCAACCCACGTTTCGCAGTAGGCGAGCACAAAGTGCATGGGGGTGTCATCAGAATAAACCAAATGAATAGTGAAATACATTATAGCAATGTTTTTTTAAAAATAACAGGAATAAAACGCCAGAAAATAACTATATTGTGACTGTTGGGAGACTTGACTCATGCAAATGAAACTTTAAAGAACGTGTGCAGAAATAATACAGTATGGGCATGCAAAAAATGCCAAGTACTACTAACAAGTAGAAGATCAACTCTTCACATTTAATGTTTTCTTTTGTGATGAGTGAATATTGTGCCTTTGCTCATGTAACTAGCTAATTATGTTGCTGACTGCACAATAACAAACATTGTGCTTGACCCAAGCACCCACCACTATACTATTGCTGTCATAATATTGGAAATGCATGCATATGGGTGTCCGTCACAGGCGGAAAGACGGACCGGTCCGTCACTTAGGCGGAATGCCCAGCTCGACATATTATCATACAAGAGTTGCATGAGTGGGTGAATGTGTTTATACATTCGATTATGCTCAGTTTTGACTGGCACATTGTATGAGGCTAAAACATTTTTAGATATAATGCACACCATTTAACAATGTGTCTGTACTGTTTGCAGTTGTGTGGAACTACACTGCGTGTATCTATTAGAAATACAATATGACATGTACATGATAATTGTTGAAAAAAATAAATAAATAAAAAACAGGTCGGTATTCAGTATGTGGTTTTCTTCTGCCGACTTTGCTACTTAGTTGTCTGATCACGCGTATGTCACAATATGGATGGAGGGCATAAAATATATAAAGAAAATGAATAGGCCTACTGTGTAGTTAAACAACACACATCAGAGTAGGAGTGCAGTAACACTTGTCAGTGAGTCACGATTCCTAAAGTTTACACCACAGATTCGCACCTCGATTAGCTGCCGCCTGAGGGTGTCTGAAAAAAAAAAAGCACAATGGAGATGGCAACAAGATTCAGTAAAAGTGATCACATAAAGGAGGGAACGAAAGTGTTGTTTCTTCATGATATTTGTTCTGTCTATCTATCTATCTATCTATCTATCTATCTATCTATCTATCTATCTATCTATCGATCTATCTATCTATCTACCTATCTAGCTAGCTAGCTAGCTTGCTACCAAATAGCTATTTGTCAAAAATCTAGAATTTTAATGGCATACTCATCAAATCGGCATTTCAAGTTTGTATTCAAGTTTTACTTGAATGCTGGTTGTAATGTATTTATCTTGTGGTTAACTTGTAAACCAGTAAAGAATGTCAAAATGTTCCTTAAAACATTGCCTACACAGTCAGTATTTTCTATTTGCTATTTTTTATTTATTTATTTTTTACTCCATTTACAGCACTTTTGTGCGCAGCGATGGGTTATAAATAAAAGTTGAGTTGACTTGAGACTTGAGAAGCCCATCTGGATGCGTCACATCCAATGAAAGGTCCACACTAGCGCAAGTAATGTCATTATGACTTTATTATGAGGAGGAATGTCGTGCCTTTTGCAGCACGGGGGTCTTGCATTGGGGTTTACCTGTGGGCGCTCGGTGATTGGAGAGGTTGGCATCTTAGCCCCGCCCCCCTCCGGCGTGCCGCCCGTCTCTCCGGCTGGTGTGCGCACAGTTGCTTTCAGCTCCCCGGCAGTCCGCCGCAGAACATGAGCTCTCACCCCACTGAGCGGACACTCCACGTCACTCATGCTTCCCCCACGCGACTGCTGACGGAAACAGCCGCTCTTTAGGCACCGAGTCACGTTTACATCGGCCGCGTTTGTTTTCTTTCCCTTGCCTTTGTTTTTTTTTTTTTTTTTGGATGCGCCATGAAAGCGCGTTGGAGGAGTTGTGGCGCGGGGCTGGTGGCGTGGACGTGGGTTTGGAGTGTGGCGTGGTGCATCCCGGCAAATGAAGGTAAGCCGTGTGCCTCTCAGCTTCACCTCTTGGGCTTGACTTGTCACCGGCAAGGGTTTAATCACTTTAATCGGGGACCACCGCGCGTGGCTCGCCTCCTTCTGACATGTCGTCAGACGCCTCAAAAGACCATTTGCACAGAACATGCACTTTTACAGATAACCAGTCACTTGAAGATTTGCGTGGAGTAACAGCGCACTGCGTGTGAGCAAACACCTTGAGGAAACACTTTAAGGTGTTCATTTTAATGTGTTGGTTTTTCCTTATAAAAATGAAGTCATCAGCGGTGTTTATCTGGTACCGTAAATCGAATAAAATGCCATAAATTGTTACTATCGTTTCATCAGCC
The DNA here is from genome assembly GCF_054856515.1 of Filicampus tigris. NCBI lineage: Eukaryota > Metazoa > Chordata > Actinopteri > Syngnathiformes > Syngnathidae > Filicampus > Filicampus tigris. The sequence continues at coordinate 16,571,468 of NC_141231.1, forward strand.
GGTGCAAACATGATGACATAAGTCACCTCAACTCAACCGGTGCGTCACATTCACCTGTCACATTCGACATCTAAAGGGGTGATGTCAATACAGCATGGAACAGAGTGTCAGGTTGTGTTCCCACGCTATTGTCTGCACACTGTGCAGAATTCTAATGGTGGGAGATGAAGGCTTTTGTCGAGGGCTATTAGTTGGCATTATCCCGGGAAAGAGAGAACATTCTTCAGCCTGCTTATTCTTCGCATGAGAGATTTATTTGGACAAAGTTTAAAGTGCACTGAAGTGTTTGGCCATTGTGTGGCTGTAGAATTGATTGCTACTGGTGGTTTTTTTTTTGTTGTTTTTTTTTGTGCACGGCATCTTTCATCTAAAAAGTTGGAATTCACCTGATACATCACACAAGAGTCCTGGTTTATATCCAAACATACTGCAAATACATACTGGTACATTCGAGGAGAAACATCATGATGAGTCAAAGGGAACATGACTGACAGAGGCTCTATGAAATCGTACAACTTTCATTTTAAGTGCTAGGGCCCCAAGTGTCTTTTTTTTTCTCCACGGGACCCCAAATTCCTGGCGTCAAAAGACCACCTTGATTGTACAGAACATTTACTTCCTGTTTTGATTTGATCTGCAGCCCGTTTAGGCAACAAACTAGTTGAGTGTCAGTTTACATGCGACCACTGCTGGGTGTTGCCAAATAGTGAAATCCTTGAATTCCTTTCCTGATTCTTAATCGCCATTTAACCATTAACCAAAAGTAGAATGATCTGCACTCAACAGAATTATGCTCACTTCCTATACAAACAATTGTTTGTATATTATTTTTATACAACTTTGAATTTTTTTTTTGGGGGGGACATCTTTCATGCTCTGCAGTATAATTTATTTCCATCAATCTAATAGCTTTAGACAAATGCAATTTTCTTTCTCTTGTTTGTGAGGCGTGTGATTAATTGGAGGAAGAAACTGTGAATACCAACGACCTTAATGGCTCCTTTAATATTTAATATGTGCTCCAGGAGTGAGGGAACCTCTCGTCGAGTTTAGTAACATCACTGATGAGCCACTTTGGAGGGAAAACAGTTACAAGTTGATTAATTCCCTCTTTTGGAGCGAGTCCGTGCTCATTTTAATTGATTACTTTCTCCAAACATGTCAGTTTGCTGCACGATGCTCACACATCTGTTTTGGAGAGGAACACCGGGCCCCTATTAATAATAATAATAATAATAATAATAATATCTGACTAATGAGGATGGTTTCGGGTATGCGAGGGCGCACGTTAGTGAGGGCCAAACCCATCACACTTAATGGCGTTGATATGAAGAGAGCAGATTTGCCACATTTGGCTAAATTACACAAAATGAGTTGATTAAAGTGGCTGTGTGTGTAATGCATGAGTGAAGGTAAGCAATTAAGATAACGGGGCCTTGCATGAAGGCAGATTTGGAGAGAAAAGGAGACCACGTCGTTAATACTGAGGGCACATAAGTGCTAAGCACCTTGCTAGCGGAGCTACTCTTGCCTTTTTATTTTAAAAAGACTTCCCAAGCTAAAAATCGATGCACTCCTCTGAATATGTCAAATATCTTTCAAATAACATCAGTGCAACACTTGAGGGCCCCTCCGACACTGAGAAGCGATGACTCTTCCGGATGCCTCGAGTAGATCATTGTCACGAGTTAAATGGTTGAAGGTAGAGTGAAAGCAGACACGTATCCCATATGATCTAGTTCAGCATCACTTATCTCTTCTTTATGGCCTAATTAGTTGTCTAATCGGCGCCAAAGGACATCTTTTATTATTCTCGGCAGAGCAGTTGAGACTTTAAGACTAGCGGAGTGTGTAGGGGAAGGGTTGGAGAGAGAACAAGGTTTGCCTCAGACCGACCCTACCCACATACAAAAAAAACGCCTCCATGGATTTTGATTAACATTATCTCATTCCAGCGTCTATGTCTTGCATGTCTTAAAGTGACATTTTTATTTTTTTTGGGGGGGGTGATAAAATTACAAAAAAATGTCAAATTTAATAGATGTTTACTTAGATTCCATCATGATATTGAATGCTTAACGATACACGTGCCATAAAAGTTAAAGCGGAAGTCAACCCAAACATATTACATATTTTTTTTCAAGAATATGTTCCCAGCAGGCCCACTTGTTGAAACACGGCATTCTGATTCATTTTGAGTTTGTGTATATATAATATAAGTTAAGCAGCAAAATGCACTCGTTTTTAGCCATCTCTGAGGCCGGCTATTTTGTCTTCTAGTTGTTGTGATGTCATTTTCAGTTGACAGAAGACAAAATGGCCGCCCCCGGAGATGGCTAAAAACGAGTGCATTTTGCTGCTTAATTTATATTATATATACACAAACTCAAAATGAATCAGAATGCCGTGTTTCAACTAGTGGGCCTGCTGAGAACATATTCTTGAAAAAAATGTGTTTGGGTTGACATCCGCTTTAAATAGTGTAATAAGTTGTCTGGCATTGTTGCAGACATTTTATTTCATTTTAGTCGCAGCGGTGAAGCTAAATAAGAACTTTGTTGCCTTATAACTCCTTATTACCAACCGCATTGATGTTCTTCACAGCAATGGTTTCATGACAAATAATAAGTACATGTGCTGTGCTAGTATCCTGCAGTTAGCAAGCACGGTCATAAGTCAGTTAGCCACATTAGCCCATTAGCATTGGCCACCAGCCGCTCTCGGCACTTATTATGTGGACATCAGGGCACGTCGTTGGCTATTTGCATACTGTAGAGTCACCTAATGTAACGGTTGTTGCTCCTTGCGAAGTTACTGTGGGAGGATGTGGAGTTTATGTTAAAATTTTAGGTAAGCTTTCGTAGCGTCACTAAGAGTAATTGTTTTTCACAGCCACTAGACATTACCTTTAGGCAAGGCAGCAGCTTATACACATGGAAATGCAATGTGCTTGACATTATTAAAAGTGCAACATTTAAAGGAAGTTACAAACAAAGAAAAGAGGAATATATTTCAAATAAAAACTAGCTTACTAAAAAAGAGTATACAGCGCAAGAACAAGATTTTGGATTGTGAAAAAAGCTTTGGACGACCTCAATCACAGGTATAGGAAAAAGGGCATAGTTTTAAACCCGGATTTAAAAACATCTACACTTTATTGTTGTTTTGAATCTTAAGTCATTTGTGTAATTCACTCTGATAATAAAGGATACCAGAAATTGATGCCTTGGAAGCTATTGAGGAACATTTGCGTGCACTACATGGCTGCAACCAGCAGAGGCACTGTTGAATCAGCCTCACCTAGTTTGCTGTCTAAAGAACCCCAAAATTGGTGTCAGCTCTGGGGAGTTGAGCTACAGCCTGTGCGACAATATTCCGGTCAATACAACACCCTCATAAAAAATAGGAGTTCAGAATATTCAACAACAAATTATTGTATTCCTTATAATGTTCATGTAGAAATTCCATCATGTTCATTTTTCCATCGACGATTAAAGAAATTAAGACCAATGCCAATCCTGCGGCCGGAACTAAAGAAATTAAGACCAATGCCCATCCTGCGGGCGGAACTTTTTTCTCACCGATTACTTCCTGTAATAATGAAATAAATTGCATAACTGCAGGTCAACAAACAAAGACTAAAAGGATCCTTCACGCTGGACTTACGCCCTTTATTGAGCGCACAGTGTGTAGCACGGAACAAGTTCAACATTATCACTGATGAGATAGTCAAGTGAACCCTGCCCACATGACTCAAGCTGCTTTTAGAGTGAGTGATACGCCAGCTCAACCTCTGTTTTCAATCGTGTTATCAATGTTATTGCTATCGAATGTGATGTGAAAATGACTTTGGTGCACTTTATTCATTTGTCTCTTACCAACATATTCCAACTGCTCAAAGGCAAAATATTTCACCAAATATATTTAGTTAATGACGATATAAATATTTGATGAAAAGCTGAATGTAGTCATGCTGAAATTTCTCATTCCCGTTCAAAATAGTAAAGTAGTAACCGTCTGTTTTTATTCAAAACACGCCACTCATACCAAACTATGGGATGTGCCACCATCCCATCATATGTCAGCTTTAACATTTTCTGCAGATAAGCAAGAGACGGTCCCTACATGGAGTAAAAATGGGAATCCAGATGCGCTCACACGTCCTGGTGATCCATTGTTATCGTGATTATTAATTATCGCGGGAAAAATTGACGGGAATTCCGAGTAATGTGACTGTCCTAGAGGAGGGGGAGGAGACGGGTTTGGAGGAGTGCAACGGTCAGCTACTTATGCTTGACAGCGTTGGGGCAGAAAAAAAAAAAAAAAAAAATAGGCTGACGGAGGAAGATTTGGACTAGGTCTGCGTGAGGCGAGCCTTCGCTAGTCGCCTTAATATATGTAAATTGATGGTCATGTAAACGTGACCACGTTGGCATTCCTAACACCTTTTGATGCCCGAAATGCTGCTTTGCATTCTATCGGCAAGTGACACAAAACCGATGCTATACCTGGCGACAGGGCAGTTAGATCACCTACCGCATATTCGACACCTTTCTTGGTATGTCTTTCATTTCGACTCACTGCTATTTTCATTTTACAGTTAACCTGCTGGATTCTCGCTCTGTGATGGGAGACCTCGGATGGGTGTCGTACCCGAAAAATGGGGTGAGTGTGCGTGAAGTCCATTCGTACGGCGTACAGAGCACACTGGGAAAAGTTACTATGACGGCTGACAGCTACACCTTTTAATAAAGCGTCCGGATGTGTTTTTGGAATGTTAAAGGTCATTCAAGTTTCCAAGAACTTCTAGTTAATTATAAGGGTCGTTTGAATTCATGAATAAACTATTGAAAGTCATCATGGCATATTTAATTCTCAGGCCAAGAATTGGATTTCCATGTCCCTAGTATTCCCAGTAGAAGGGCTAATTAAAGGAGGACTTAGGAAAGTTGGAAAACAGTCATTGACAATTAATGGCGTTTGAAACGTATTCAGGAGTCTTTCAAGAACACCTCAACTATGAGCAACTCGCTCACAGTCAAACTGTTTAGCTATCCGTCCTGAGTTTTTGTGGAAGGGCAATAAGGTGATTGTTTGTCCTGGTTTGTTGACTTTTTTTTTTTTTCAGATTATACAGTGTACTGCTACAAACGGGTAGAATAAATGAATCAATTAACTGATCATTAAAAATAAGTCACATTGTGTGCAAATGATTGTAGTTTCTTGAACTTTATCCCAAATAATACACTTCTATAATAATGCGGAAAAGTATTTCTTCAACAATATCGTCAATGTGTCGAAATGAATCTGTTACTTGACAACTCATTGATTGTCAAATTAATCGACAGCTATTTTGATAATCAATTAAGAGCCCCCACTAGCAGTTTCAAAAAGTTGCTTAGCACATAACTCACTCTCGTTTGCTATTGCTTAATTTATTTCTTTTTTTTCAATCACCAAACAATACTTAACAAACAGCAGCAATTAAGTTATAAACCGTAATTGAGGGAAAAAAAACATTTTGCAATAAACTTGACAGCATAATACAATTGTATCCGATTATTTGATCAAAACGATGGAATGATTTGATCGAAAAATCTGTAGCGACGGCCCTTGTTATATAGATATTTTCAAAATTTAGTGTGGCAGCAAATTTGGGTAGCCAAACATTCGAAACACCGTCCAGTGGGATGCAGTGCAATTCCACATCACGACAAAAATCAATAGGCATATTTTTTAATGCAAACGTTTAGCGTTACGCTTCCTGGGAAAAATATAATCTCCAATATCAGAAAGCTCCCTTTAATTCTCATTGATAATATATGGTAAAATCTCCTGCTTATAAATTTTCAGGTCTACCTGCCGTGCTGACCATTACAATTTCTCACCTCTTTTTTATTCCAGTCACAGCTCCTCTCAGGCTGTTTCGTAGCTCGATAGGAGATGGGCTGAAAATGCAGACATATCCACAGTCACATTAATCGAGTGTGATTATGCCTCGTGGTTTTATCCAGTGCGTATATAACCGCATTCATGCGAGGCGGTGGTGAAAAAAAGACCCCCTGAAACATTCTCACATATTGACTCTTGTTGTTGTTGTTTTTTTTTTTTAATTCCATTCGGCGCAAGCTGGTGTTTGTGTTCCATTTAACATATTGTCTTGTGTTGAAATGATTTGCGAGGGGAACAGGAATGACTGTTGTTCGCTATTAGAATTGGTATTGTGGAAGCTGTTTACAATGGAGCCCAATCTGGAGCACCGTCCGTGAGCTTACGCACACGCGCGCACCCACACACACAGCGACTTGGCGGCGGCGGTCTACTACGGCTAAATAAGATGTTAAACAGGGGGCTTTTTTGGGCTCATATTCCAGATGGTTTGTTTCATTCTCCTCCTCCTCCATCCGCACCGCTATCTTTTACATCGGCTTCTTCTATCTGTCCTGTTTGCCTCCACATGTCCTTGTCGCCATCTGCTTGTCTTTTTATCTCACCATCCTTCCTATTCTCCTTTCAGTGCTCCCCACCAAATGCTTCCGTTTGCTTTGAACAAAAAGCACATGGAAGGTGCGTTTAAGGACAGGCCTACTCACTTCCAATATCTTTTTTTTTTTTTTTTTTTTTTTTAAATGTATATTTGCTGTCCAAAGTCAACCTTGACACTTTTTTTTTTTTTAAATTCACATGCAAAAAAAAAAATGCTTCCCAGTAACACATACTGTTATTTTCATTTTACATCCAAAACGTGAATCTATGGATAACTGCATGTATTTGATTAGCAGGTTTTGGTTTATTATAAGGAAAGTAACAGCAGCAATCCGCTTTACCGTTTTTGTTTCTGTTGTCTTCAGTACAAAGTGAAAGTGGGAGCTTCAAAGACAGTTCTGGCACCAATATGAACAGTGTCCCTAAAAATGATGAAAATGTGTTTTCATATATGTCATAATTTTAACAGTACTTAAAGGAGAGCACCATATTACTGTTAAAAATTCAACATCCTCAGTTACGTTATGCCTGCTTTTGACTATATATACTGTTCGTACAGTACAATATGGATTAAGTGTAGGTTTTGACAGGCTACTTACTGTAATGCCCCCCCAAGTGGGAAAGGAGAGCCACGGTCACCAATTTACTCTTCAGGTGTTAATTGAAAGTAGGGAGGCGTGCAAAACACAAATAGCACAGAATAACGCAGAATAGCCGCACCTTTATGTAAGACGCATGGTTTGAAACCTAGGAAAAAAGTAGCGGCTTATAGTCTGGAAAATACGGTAAATATATATATAAAATACTCTCCTTATGGTCTCTTTTTATTGCAGATGTACAGCGATTGTGGATGAGTCTGGAGTGTATCGTCCTCCTCACATTAAACTGGGCTTAATAAACTCCCGATGCTCCATATGCTTCCCAATTTTTTAGAAATCCGTTGTTGTATTTACTTTCAAGTGGAGCGTTTGATGTGGTTACCAACAGACTGATAGCCCAGCGTTGCTTCTACCATTGTAAAGGGAAGACAAAATGAACAGAAAGTGGATATTTGGGGTTTTGGATGGAAGTCAACCCTGAAATATTTGTAAGGTACGGCCAGGCTGCAAAGCAAGTCCTGGCACGAACACTTAACTTTGTTCTTTCTTCCACTGGGACCATCCCGCCTACATTTCGTCTCCCATATTGTGATGGGAGAGTGATGGCAGATTAGCTGAGCTGCTGCTCGCATGCCATTTTCGACAGGCTTTTATCTACTACTGCATCTTCAAGTGGAAAGAAAAAGAAAAAAAGACACTATAAAAGGAATGGTTGTCACAATAAGGATTATTTGCCCATCAGATCCATCCATGTCACCTGTCTCCGTTGTGCGCTGTTAGTCTAACCAATTCCAGGCCCATTTTGATCTGTTTTCTCCACTGGACTCGTCAAGAGTGTTGGCAAAGGCTGACTGATGAAAACATTTGGACTTTAAAAATGGAATATGAAAACACACACGTGACAACTGATCGCCAGCTGCCAGCTGGTGGGAGATTGGCGGCAACCGAACAACTCTCCAAACAGACTCCAGTAACTACTCACTCTTTTCACACTTCAAAATCTGAGGCGGCTCGGTACACGCTGGAAATAGGAGCCGCTTTTCTGTGCATGCCTCATGGATGGACGATTTCAATTCCTGTTCTTGCAAAAACGACGGAAAATGTTGGACGGAGACTCCGATTTAGTGCAAGGGGATACATTCAAGACACGCATTAGGTGAAAATCTGCAATATAGGGAAACCACTGAAAACTTTTTTTTTAAATTCATATTTCCATAGATTTACCTCACCAACATGCTTTAAACACATCTGAACTGATCAGAAACGTCTTTTAAACATATTGTGAATGTATATTATTTATTTCAGCAAAAAAAGGAAAAAGCAAGTATAAAATGTGACGAAACTATAGCTAAGCAGTGTGTTCTGCTAGCATAACTACAGGTTGATGACATGATGGTTTGACACGAGGCGTTTTTAGCATTTACGTGGAAACATTTCTGCTGACATTAAAAAAAAAAAAAAAAAAAAAAAAATCCACTTTGAGATTTGTCAATTCAAACTCTCCAAAATGAAGTCGTCATATTCGTTTCACTTCAAAGCTATGTGATGGCACTTTTGGTAGAACAAACAGACTTTTACCACTCGCTGTTCAGAAGAGTCAACACCACTCATGTTGGTTTATATGAAATGTTAAGGGCTAGGTTTACATCCTGGACAAAGAACACATCTGGCAGTCTGAGAGCGTGCTCTGCTTCACTTTTCCAAGGTTTTGATTCAAAACCATTTGTACGTAAGCTTACGTGTGATCACTCTTCAGCTCAAGTTGAAGACTGGATCACTGCTCGCCTGCTGCCTGTCCTCCGCGCTCAAAATCTTCCCCGCGAGCTCGTCTACGGAAACACATTGGAGCAAGGACCGATTCACTCGCCTGAACAAAAAAAAAAAAATTCCGGCACGCATCGACTGGCTTGCTGATTCAGCATGAGGAGACCGAGATAAGGGCGGACGAGTGACAAAAGTGCTGAACGCGCACGTACACATTCACAAAAATGGCTCGTGGTTAGGCATCAATGCTCATTGGCAGCCTAACAGCTTGAATGTAAAACTGAAGAATGCTAAAAAAAAAAAAAAAAAAAAAAAAAGAAGGTGAAAGATATTCAAGAATAACGAACCACACTTACTATCCAGTATTGTAGCTTTTAATTCACGAGTCAATTTTGCACAAACGCGTGAACAAAATGGTCGCCGCCCTTCTGTTAAGGAAAGAAATGTTTGTAAGAATCGATGGCGGATGAGATCCAATCACAGGCCGTATGAAAAGAAAAACCTGCCGAAATCTGCGCCTGTGGCCCGACGGCCTTTTCTGTGCGTTTCACACGGTGTGATTAAAGCAATAATAGAGGACACATAGTAGGAAAATGATTACAGCGATGGACGGAGCCCAGTCAGCTGGGTGCACAAGTAGAAAATAAGTGTGAGGCTGTTGCCGCCGGTTTGTAGTGGAGGTGTTCCTTTCATGGCTAAAGAGCGGGGAGGACCGTTCTATTACAGTGTCATGGCGGTCAGCTGTAATAGGCGGTAATAATAAGTTGGGAGACGGCGTCGCGGTGCCAGGAGGGCACTCAGCACAGCCGCGGGGGGTCCGCTGACTGATGTGACAAACACAGACACAAACACGCGCGCACATAATAGTCAGCAAAACAAACACACACGCACACACACTAATGAGGAGCTGGAGGGATGCCTACAGGGACTCTCGAGTGTTTGCATGCGAGTGATAAGGACGGCAAGTGGAGCAGGATGGTGGAGGTGAAATAGAGGCTGAACGGATGAACCTGCGGTGATCAAACCTTGTCATTATTTTCCCGCCACTTCAGAGTCAATGCTGCAATATCTGGGGATTATTTGGCCGCATTTCTCTCACAGAGGAGATCAATCTTGACGGGGTTCATTGAACTGCATCTACGAGGAAAAGAGATTAAGATTTGTTTTATTTTATGCTAGTGCCGTCAAGCGATTGAATGTTTTTAACTAATTAATCGCAAGATGTTCCATTAATCGTATTCTTCAACTGCAATTTTTTTCCAAAGCTTGGAACCGACGTTTACTTGAGTAAAATCTTGGAATGGATGTGGTTAAAAATGTTTAAAGTACATTTCTGTTCAAAGACTGTTCTAATAGCTTTCGTTCATCCTTGAATCCGATTATTTTCCCGTGAAATACAACTGTTGAACGATACACCAAAGATGTACAGCTAATATGGTATTTGAAATTGGATTTGCATAGTGCTCAAATTATTTTGGCAAAAGCCATCAAGCAACTTTATAAAGTAAATTCTTTGCGACAGTTTGGCGGCTCAGTGAGCAGAAGACAGCTGCTACAGGAAGTAAATAAAACTGAGTTAACTGAGTTATTTTTTTTTTTTAGTGCGTTATGAAATTTGAATTAATCTCCACAGTTAATGCTTTAACTTTGACAGCCCTATTTTATATCTTTTTTTTTTAATTGGACTTGAAGTACTTCTTATCTCTCAAGGGGAAGTACAACATACTTACTGCTTTATGTTTGTTTTTTTTTGTTGGACACAACACAGTGATCCAGATCACACACATGCAGGCATGCGAGAAGAGAGTGATAGGGGCGCGTGCCGCACCAAGAGTAGGTAGAAAGTATTTGAGTTGTTGTTGTTCATGTCTCCTATTCATGTTTTTTTCCAATCCCGTACTGTGCCCCTCCCTAAAAGGAGCAAAGTTTGGGACAGTATTTTTTACCCTTCCCATTCGTTATGTTTTTATTCTTCATCAGTCCATCCTCAGTTAGTCGTCACTAACCGCATCCATCAGTGACGATCCGTCAGTCCGTCACTCGCGGACACCCCTTTTTCTGATGGTTTTTTTTGGGGGGGACCATCTGACGAACCAACGGACTAATGACGGCCTAACTGACAGACTTAAACTGACGGACTTACCTGACGGACTGGCGAATTACGTCAAGTCAAATGTATTTATAGAGCCCTTAATCACAGGAAAGTCTCAAAGGGCTTTACATGCCCATAGCTGACAACATATAAACGACATCCCCTAATCTTAACCCCCCAGGAGGGCCAGGAAAAACTGGGGTTCACCTGGGGTTCATCATTATAATTCAGTTCGTCACAAAAAATGACAGACTGACGAATGACGGACCAGCACAATTGAGTAAAATGCCCACTTCTTGTAGTTTTGTCAAGATAAATTGGTCTTCGATTACTTAATTCGGGTCATCTAAATTGATCTAGCCCCTATTACGTTAGTAATATAATAATATTGTGGAGCTGCAGAGTTGTCGGGTGTACTGTATGTCAATGTCTGTATATATGTGTGTGTGTGTGCAAAGCTGTGTGAAGCCCAGTGAAGGCTACGGGATCTGTGCGATCTAACCAGTAAGAAGCTTAATGTCTGCACAGGGGCCGACTGCGCTCCAGTCTGAGACACATAGTGATAGCTCACATGCACTCCATACATACACTTACATGTTACTGCATGTTTGTGAATTGTAAGAGCACTCATTGGCACAGATGCCTAAAGTCAAGTAGGCATAGAACCATCATGTCCGGAAATATCCCCGCTTAATCGCCTCGCATTCCCATTGAAGTCAATTCTTCCCATCGACAAAAAAAGGCAAGAAAATTCAACAATGCTGTGTACGTTTGCCTAAATGGCTCAGCAAAGAGGATGATTACGACTTAAACAAAAGGCAGAAATGTGGGGAGGAATGAAGAGTAATCAGGTGGAAGAAGACTGATGCAGAGAGACGCGGGGGGGGCGGGGGGGGGGAGACAAAGGCACAAGGTTGTGTACAGCAGCCGTGGAAAGGATGATTAATATGGGCTATTAAGCTATAACACCAGATCATAGTCTGGTCCCTCTGGCCATATTACACTGACATGATGAAGCGCCTGTATTAGCCATGGGAGAGTGCTAGCGATGCAGATAATAGCCGCATCCCAGGAGAGTTGCAGAAGGAATTAATGCCGCCGTCTGACACACACACACACACACGCACACACACACACACACACACACGTACACACGCCGGGGATCATTTGCATTCAAACTCTCTGAACACGCACATCATGGATGACTGCGCTGTAACTTTTCGGCATGTACGGCGCTACAAGACTCACAGACGAGCTAGCTCAAACTACAAGTACACGCTAATTCCCCTTTTGCTGACAAGGACTCCGCCCCTCGTTTATGGAAAAAAAATACATACACTCGGAACTCGCTCTACTCTCTTGGACTGAGGGGAAATGAGGTGGAAGTGATGAGGATTAGTTTGCCATCCACATTGAGCCACTCACAGCTCTTTATATACTTCCCGCTTTCCGCGTTAAGCCTCACACAGGGCTTTGCTGTGCCTCATTTTGACTCGATTTTCATGGTTCTTACTCTCTTCACCTGTGTATAATGTTAAATCATTTAACTACCTAACCATCTCGAAGCGCCGACGAGCTCTTGAATGGTTTCCAGGCTAGCCGATAAGGTTATGGAGCCTCCGCGAGGCTATCTGTGATGAACTGTAATCCGCGGCGCTCTGCTGTCTCAGACTTCTTAGATTGGATATGATTTCAAATCAATGAGGTTCTCGACACGGCCATTTTGAAAAAAGATTGATTGATAACGTTGACTGGTAGAGACAAGGAACCTATGGAAGTAGATGAGGTAGGTTTGTTGACCGCTCACACAATGGGGACTTCAATTATACGAAATTGTTTCTCGAAAGTATATTGTTATATGTGTGGAGTGTATTGGTCATTACTTTATGTTAGAAAGATTCAGCCAGCATCGGTCCACCAAGTGGTTGAGTTCAGTTAACCGTAGCACTTGAGGCAAGATTGTGATAGTTCTGACAGCCGCGTAAATAGTGACGCGCCTTTGAATTAAGCAGGGAAGATAAATGTGACACATTTATTGTTTTTCATCATGATCCAAAACAATCCTGTGTGTCCAATCAACAGATAGCAGCAGGTCAAGCATGAGCTACTGTGAAAAGAAATGTTGAAAAGTGGGACAGCACTGTTCAGATATTTGTTGTCATCATGATGCTAAAAAAACTAAAAATAAATAAATTAAAGAAATTGATGACATACTGGCCATTGTCGTAGGTAAAGTACAGGAATGGGCAACTGGCAGCCCAGCCGGGAAAATCCAAAATATGAAACAAATACTGAAAAAAAAAAAGTCCACGAATATGAGAATCTGCAGGTGCGAATAGTTATGGGTTGACTACAATTTTAAGTTATAATATTGGCAATCACCACTAGATGGTAAACATGTCTTAGTTGCACTTACACTCGATCGTATACCGCCCTATGTTACAACGTGAGAATATATTTTTCTGAATTTGATATGCAGGAAAAACATAGTACATCAATAATATTAACATTTTAAGTGAGTTTATTTTTGTGGAAAAAAATTTCTTGTTTAGCTATTTTGTGCCGTCCTTGAAAGGTCATTTTTATACAAGAGGGCACTTTGCAATCGAAAACAAAGTACAGTATGTGGTTGTTAGGATTTTGGATCTTTTATACATGAATTGAAAAAGGTATTATCAAAAATGAAATCTATTAAGAGTATATATTTGACATGTATTTGTCCATATTTTAAATAGCATTTACTGTTCCGTGGGAAATTGAACTATAGCTTCATGAAAATGGTCTTGGAAAACTGTGTTCATGGAGTCTGACTTGAGTTGTTTTTTGTTTTTTTTTATCTTCTTTTCCTGCACCAGTGGGAAGAAATCGGCGAAGTAGATGAAGACTATGCCCCCATCCACACCTATCAAGTGTGCCGAGTCATGGAGCAGAACCAGAACAACTGGCTTCACACCAACTGGATACTGACCGAGGGAGCCCAGCGGGTTTACATTGAGCTCAAGTTCACCCTGAGAGACTGCAACAGCCTCCCCGGTGGCGTTGGAACTTGCAAGGAGACCTTTAACATGTACTACTATGAAACGGATGGGGGGGAATTGGAGGATGGCGGGATGGGGGACGGCGAGGCCATAACGGAGGAGGAAGACAGGGCCTTGAAGGAGAGCCAGTACATTAAAATCGACACCATCGCGGCTGACGAGAGCTTCACCGAGCTCGACCTCGGGGATCGGGTTATGAAGCTCAACACCGAAGTCCGCGATTTAGGCCCTTTGAGTCGGAAGGGCTTCTTCTTGGCCTTTCAGGATTTGGGAGCCTGCATCGCTCTGGTTTCGGTGCGAGTTTTCTACAAGCGTTGCCCGTTTCTTGTGAAGAGCCTGGCCGAGTTCTCGGATACCATCCCGGGATCGGAGGCCTCTCAGCTGGTGGAGGTGGTGGGTCGCTGCATCAACAATTCCCTGCCGTTGTACGAGCCTCCCAGGATGCATTGCAGCACTGAGGGAGAATGGCTGGTTCCTATCGGGAAGTGCGTGTGCCAGCCGGGATTTGAAGAAATCCTGGGATCCTGTCAAGGTGAGCGCAAAACCGTCGCTTAACTTGTGATCGTATTGCCTGCTGTTGTTCTTCTGGTGTCTTTATTTATCTGAGAGGAGAGTGTATTTTTTTTTTTTTTTTTTTTTGACTGAGTGCATGTGTTTTTCCTTGGCTTAGTGGAGGGATTTTCCCCCCTGAGCCTTGAAGCACTTTGCTGCTCTCATGCAGTCGTCTTTCTGCTAAGCCGAGAGCCCAAACATTCCCACCTCCGACGTCAACTGACATTCCCATGTGCACTCTGTCCTCCCTTGTTTTGTCACAGCATATGCGTCATTATTCTGTAAATCTTCAGCAAATGTCCTGATTATTTAAGCAAATGAAAAATAAAAACAATCTGAAACGCATGATGAAAAGCTGTAAATCGCCTGCGAAAATCAACGCATATTTATTTTAAACAACACATCGCATTTCAACCTTACCTTATGGTTGAAAAACTATCTCCGGGAGAGCAATTTAATTGTTTTCAACACATGTGAACTTACAAAGTGGAAATGAATCAAGTACATCGAATTAACTTCTCCTAATGTAACTCACTAATGGAGCTGCAAATGTACCAGTTCAATTTTGTGCCCGCCACATCTTTCACTCGCTCTTGTTTTTTTTCCCCTTAAACTTTATTGAACCAAACAACAAACAATATAACACTCGCTCTGTTTCTACTAGCTTCCGGGAATATCAGAAACGCCTATAGTGACGTCACAGACATGCGCAGTAAAGACGGTTTGTTCCGAAATGTCGGAATAAGTATTTTCACGCGCGCCGATCGGATTAACGATAACCTACCGTTCGGATTAAAATCTTGATCGGCATGGGCTTGTCCGTGTAAACGTAGCCATTGTCTCCCTAGCAAAATCGATTTTATTCGTTAACACCTTTTGGCAGTACAACAATTCTAAACCGTTTGCAGTATTCCTCGCACATCTTCCTGCTGAATCGTGCACTTCGGTAGTTAGTCATTTGGGGTTCAGCCTTGCCCAAGGACGCGCAATATGAGCTGTGGAGCTCAGCTGGGTCTAGTGACCTTCTGATTACAAGACAACCCTGTGCCCCGCCGGACCACTTTGTAGTTTCATTGTCCCCAAGCTATGTGAGGTTAGCGGCGCACGAGGCGGCTGGATCAAGGACCATTTAGCCCGTCTAGTTTTCCATCGCGCCATGACCCCAGAAAGCCGCAATAATAAATATAACGTACCTTACTTTCCCAGCTTCCCTTCAAATCGTGATTAACTGCTACAACCTAATATGTAGCGTAACCGTCTTACGAACCGCATCTAAGGAAATAGGTGTTGTCACAGGACTTGAGGAGACTTCTAAAGTCAACTTTTCATAAAGCTGGTGGGACTATCGGTGTTTTTTTTATCACCGACAGCAAGCGTAGACCACGTTTTGTCTGAGCCTCAAGGAGAATTTGTCCTTCTGGCATGAAAACCACAAAATGAATTTGACTGTCAAAGTAAAATACAATGTGAGCATGTCTTTAAAAATCTAGTCCTGTGTCTTTGCTGCCTTTTTTGGGGGGGGGGGGGGGGGGGACATTTGAAGGTTACTGAGCATTAGGTGCTGTTCATTTGAAGGCGTATTAGTGTTTTCCGCTCCATGAAGACAAAGTTGTGTTAAATGCTAATTATTACCGCTTGTTCAACATTCATTTCTGGATAAAAGACGTCTCACTGCTCACCAGTAAACATGGCTCACGTCGCCAACGGAGCAAAACAAATAAATGCGACTCCTTCTCGCAATTAATGAAGCTACAGTAGTTTTTACACTTCTGCATGCAAATGAGGCTGTCACTCTGCCAGCCTTTGAAAAGTTCGAATGAGAACGAAAACATTTTCCCTATTTCGGCTTGATATCTGCTTAGCGTTTTCGTCAACAATCTTGTGAGGACTTGTGAGGAGCGTTTTATTTGAGAAGCTGGAAAAAAAATGTCGCGGGCAGGCAGCTGAAGTTCGACAAAATATATTGGAACGATCGAAATGACTTTGTGTTTAAGAGCCGATTGTACATGTCTGTATTCGCTTCATTTCCTCCTTTTTTTTTTTGTTTGCTCTTTAAAAAGAGGAGCGCGGCTCTGAAAAGAATACAATTGCACATTATCGCCACGTTCAGCCTATTCAGCACCTGTTTTAAGCACGCGTGCCTCGCTGAGTGGGAATTGTTGCAGGTCAGAGTGCGCCGCAATCGGAGAAAATGTTGCACGCTGCCTAGCCGAGCGTGATTTAACGCGGTCTTTGCAAATGTGGGACAGAACTGTCCGTGGGCAGCTCGTTCGCACCTCCTTTGTCTCCCTCGCGTTTTATTACCACCCCTCATTCGCGCGCCGCTATTTCACCGTCTCGTTTTTTTTTTTTTTATCTTTATTTGATTTTCCTCCAATCTCCCTCATGCTTTGCATGTCTTTTCTTTTCCATTTGCCTTTCCCTCAGTTTATCTCCATGTCACTGTCAATCATTTATTGTCTGCCAATTCCTCACTTCCTCCCTCTGCCTTTTCTTTAATGCAACCAGCTACATTCGCACTCCTACAGCATAAGGCAGGACCCTGCTCCCTCTTTGTATCGCTACATTATGTCTGCGTTTGTGGGAAACAATCACTTGAATTACAATATGCCGGCTCGGTTTAAGTGGTTTTCACAGGGAGCAGAGTGAAGCTCGCAACAGAGGCCGTTGTCACTAGACGGCACACACACATTTGCGTGGAAATGCGTAATTGCAAAGATATGAATTTGCTGCATTTGTCCTCCCCGGAATTGAGATTATTTCAGTTTACGTAGGATGCTTAGCAGGATCGAACGGCCGCTTTAATATGGACAAATAGTGCCAAAGTGGTGTTTTTCACTTGTCACCATATATATTAAGACTGGGAAAATATATCCTATCGCCATGTAGCGGGATACTTTTTATGCCGATACCAAGTTTCGATACCTTATGTTTTGCACATTCTATAACATACTTTTGGAACATTTGAGGTCCTTCAAGTTGAGCTTTGTGAATGACCTTTTATTAGTTGCACTCCTGTGTATCAGGAACAGTTAGTGGAACAGTTTATGCACTTTTTTTTAATCATGACCCTTGAATAAATGTCAAATGGCACTTCAGTTAAAACTGGAAACGCATGCCTCAGTTCTTTTTTAAATATATGTTTTTATGATATTTAAGTATCACAATACGTATCGGATTGCAACCCAACTATCGGGATTCGTATCGGATTGGGACAAAAGTGTATCATACCAGCCTCAATATATATATGTTCCCATCTTACAATAACACTGGGGAACAATTTGAAAAAAATCTGACGGGTTGGATTTTTATGCTGATTCTGAAATTGCAATTAAATCTTATTGGTTGAATACAAAACAATTGCGTCCCCATAAGAAAATTATTTAAATTGAAATAAGTGGATCAAATTTCCAAGTCCCAGAAATAATCCAGTCCAGTTTTTGCCAGTGTTAAATATGAGCTGTCTCTTTTATGAAACATTTGATATTCTTGACAGCCATACAATTCTCAACGCTCTCATCTCAATTATCAACTTTTTCTATTCTCTTTAATGCCAAATGTAGAGGGCCTAATAAATGTTGCAGCCGTGCCTTTTGTCATTTGTTCGACAAAAGCTTGTCACACAACAGTCGAAATTAAAGCGACGACTGTAGAATAATGTCTGTGATTTGATTCAACACTTTCAAAACAAGTCTTCCGCCAGGCACCGAAATGAAAGCTGGAGTCGTCTTCTTTACGTTACTGCTCAGGAAAAGAGGACCAGGAAGTACATACATTTACATAACAAGCATGTTTTGATGCTTCCTTGTTGTTACGCCTCAGTTGTGAGAGGTGACAGTGAACTGCGTGTGCTTTTGCGAAATGTATATCGTTGGCACAACTTTATCTGGGATAATTGGTAAGAGCAGCACGGCGAGCCAACCGAGCGAGGCAAGAGCGGGTGGTGGTGGGGCCGTTCCGCTGCAAACAAGTTGGGGGGGCTATAGATGGACAGACGGATAAAAAAGGGTGAGAGAAGTGATGGGATGGTAAAACAAGTGGATGGAAGAGAAATGGAAGATCTCTCACCGCAGGGTGTGAGGCCAAACGGACAAAGAGATGGATGAGTGTCGTTTCTGGGGCGACGGCCACTGAGGACGGATAAACCGCGGATAGGAGTGGGCAGATGGATGAAGAGAGAGATGAAGTATGGAGGCGTGGGTAGAACTTGGAGATTGAGTTCGCTCTCCCGAACTCAAGCAATGAATTTTGGATGTAATATGAGAGTAAAAACACGATTCAATTGAATTTGCGGAGCTTGTGGAGAAAGGGTAGAAACTTCGGCAGGACTTCAATCGCATGTATTTGACAGAAACCTATCGTACTTATTGCAGAGAATGTCATTTTCATCTGGCTGCTTTTACACTGCATGGTATCACTCGCTATTGAGACGTTTCAATTGGGAGAATCAAGTTTTTACTGGGTGCCATTTTTGTACCTAGTCAGCCTGGGTTCCAAGAATACAGAGCTGGCCACCAGTCCGAGGTGTACACTGCCACTCACCAAAAAGCCAACTGGATTAGGCTTCGGTTTAGCTGTTACCCAACTAAGCAATGACTACGTTTACACGCAACCTTTTAAAAAACAGAATATTGGCAGTATTCCATTTTTGTAAGGCCACGTAAACGCCCGCCGAACCCTGAATACGCTCTTACTCGGGTTTTTAAAAATACAGAATACACAGATTTGAAATCGGGATACTCAAAAGCGCGAGTTACTCTGTCCACTCACACATACAAACAAGTTATTCCGAATGTTTCAGAAACCGGAATTTTGACCTTAACCTGATTATTGACTGTAAACAAAGTGTAAACAAAGTCAACGACTGATTATTAATCACTTTGTGGGAGGTGTACCACAAATGTTATCGTTACCATAAATGTTAAAATGGTGGCTAATTGGCTTAGAGAACCATTTGACTCAAAGGTTTGAGAGATAAAAACAATGAATAAAGCATATATGGTACTGCATATACTGAGGGTTGAATTGCATCATCAGTCTAAGAAAAGCCCATATAGGTTAAGGGCAATGTTGCCAAGATTGCTCTGAAAGGAGAATTGTGGTTAAGAAATAAGGAACGCTCCATTGGATTCATGAAACCCATTTGAAGGATTCATTTGAATGTGGAAATAAAAGTATGGAAGCTGGATGTCGTGTTGCAAATTAAGGTGGAATCCAGTGATTGACAGCTTTGTGCTGTTCCGATTCGGGCCAGGCTGACAAAGATAAAATGCTTGAAGTTGTAAGATGGCCAGTGAAGTTGAGCGCAAGGATGACGGGGGGGAGGGGTGGAGTAAGCAGGAAAGATGAAACGGGATGACAGTGGATAAAGAATACAAATGAAAGCGAGGACGACGCTTGGTATCGTCAATGTAAAGAAATTCCTGGAATGCGAACGTGCCGCAGAGAATGTTCCTTCTATTTATGTCGTCAAAGTGTGTCCTGGGTACGACCGGATGTCCCGTTGCGATCCTTTGCTCAAGAGGCGGGTTTCCCTTGATGTGCTTCTGTGTTTGCATGCCTGTCAAATGCCACTGCAGCATATGTCAAACTTCATCTTGTCAAACAGGAGTGCTGCCATCACAATCCGCGGCCCTGGCATCATAACTCGAGGAATCCGTCTTCGGTCTCCCTCTCGGGAACCCTGCGATTGCCAACAAGGAATGTCGCGGAGCTTGTGGTTGTCGTCCTGGTGACGAGGGTATTACAGTCATTTGCCGAATGCAGATGAACCATATAAGAATGGTGGGGATTCTAAAATACAAAATGTACATTATAAGTAAGTTGAAATGATAATTGACTTTCGACGTAATTATTGTTTTAATATCGAAGCTGTAATAGACTGAGAGTGAGGAACCTCGGCTAAAGCCGATAAACCCTAACATTGATGCCAATCGGACTTTTCAGGGGCGATTTGCAGCCCGCCCTCCGTTTTTTTAGCATCCCGTACGATATACTAAAAATAACATTTGACATGCTCCGCGGTGCTGTTTAAAAAATGGTTTGTGCTACAAGTGTGGATGTTGAAAAAGAAAATTATAGCTGAAATGGTAACAGAACATCTGTGGAGAATAAAGATAATACAGTTTCAGAAACAAACATGGTTTCCTCCACTTTCTGCTAAGTGTCAAGATCCAATTTGTGAACATACCGCGTTCATGATCCTCAAGTATGGTCAGCTTGCTACAGTACAGAGCTTTTGGCTTTCTCTGAATGTGGAGATGGCAATCCGCTGCTGCTCAGTAGAGATGCAAATCAGTCTCCAAAACTAAAATCAAATCCTATACTATTGGCCTTATTTTAAACTATTTATCTTTATCACCTTTAACATAAAGCCATGATGTAGAAGTATCCATTTTTCTGTATGTGGCCCTCGGAGAAAAGAGTTTTGAAAAACAATCAAACAACAAGCAAAAAAGATAATCGTGTGAAAACCCGAGCTCAGCTTTTCACATAATCGTCTTTTTCCACCTATTGCGCACGTCTGTAATACCAAACCGTTCATTTCTCCTCCCGTTGATGAATATTTTGTGTCGTCTATGAAAACGCCTGGATCCCACACAATTTTGCTTGAAGCTTCAGTTCCCCTTTCCTAATGTCCCCTTTTGAGTAAAACACTTAGAAGTGAGCTTGAACAAAAATGGACGAGCCATCATGCGGCACTAACAGAGGCGCCCGGTGAATGATAGCATAGAAATCCGCAAGGGGCGGATGGAAGCCTTTTCCATCATCTCCTCAAATATGAATTGAGTCAATTTGCTGCAGAAAGAGATGCCATTCATCATTTTAGATTCCTGCTCTATTGGAAACTGACTGGCTGCTTTCATTGCATGCTCCCGTTTTGTGTTCTCCCTTCTGAGTGTCTCCCTCACTCTCCTCCTCTATTTTCTGTCCTTCCCCTCCTTATCACCCCATCGTCTCAACATGGTGGCGCTGTCATGACAACTAACGTGCTTCCCGAGTGCTTGTTGGGTAAACCAACTTCCCCACTAGGGCGTCCTTTAGTTTACCCGCCTCGCTGCTAGCATCCACACACACGGACATGTTTTACTGCACATGTGAGCCCAGTCACCGACCTACAAACCTTATTTTAATATGAGCTGGTTTTGAAACAGTTACATTCTCTTTCCAACAATGCTCACAAGGTGAGATCCACACATGCGTACATGCACTCCTTTAATTAGTGAAGTATTGATAAAATACCCGATTCAGCAGCGCTAGCTTCCCTCCATGAACGCACGTTCATCCGGTTGACCGGCAAGTGGTGACTCGTACGAGTCTTTTTGTGTTTCCTCCTTTCTTCCGATGCCTTTAGGTCAGCCTCCCAAATGAAACCGTTTGCAAAACCGTTCTCAGATTGGTTGTGTGGCTCTTGACAGAACAAATGGCAATGTTGACGTAGATGAAATACAAATACAGATAACATGAACGTTATATTTACTTGCATGTTTAATTTCACACTTGAAAAAAATATTTGTGTTTTGTTTCATGACGTGCACCCTAAGAGTATGATTTACTAAATTGTTTTTAAAGGGGAGTCAATCCCAAAATGTATAGAATATGTTCTATGTAGCCCCACTAGGCTAAACGCGGCATTCTGATTAATACTGTTTGTGGAATATGAGTTAAGCAGCAAAATCCACCCCTTTTTAGCCAAGTCAGGGGGCGGCCATTTTGTCACTTCTTGTAGACTGAAAATGACAGCGCAGTTGCTCAGGTAACGACCAATCACGGCTCACCTGTTTTCTGAAGCTGAGCCAGATTGTTCGTTCAAAGAAACCCTTAGTAGTTGTGATATCATTTTCAGTCGACAGAAGTGGCAAAATGGCCGCCCCCTGAGATGGACAAAAACAGGTGCATTTTACCGCTTAACTCATGTTGGACAAACACAATATTAATCAGAATGCCTTGTTTTCACTGGTGGGCCTGCATAGAACATAATGTTGCCAAGACAATCTTTGGGTTGACTTCCTCCTTAAAGGACTAAGGTATGAACTAAGAATAACCTCTTCAATTTATTGCGATTCGAAATAAAGTAGCAGATCCAATATGTTTTTTTTTTTTTTTTCTCTCTCAATTTTCTCAACGTTGCAAAAGGGGATTGTTTGCTTAATTTCTCTGTGACTCATGCATGAATTTTAATGACAACAGTTAGCCAGCAGGTGTGTATCTGCGAAAGATTTCAATTTGGTACCGATCCAAATTGTGATTGTTCCGCCTTGGACAACGTCGGTGCTCCACTGAGTGCCATTCTCGTTTGCTAATGCATTCACATGGCACTCAAACATCGGACTATTCATCAGATTGTTCTACACACTCAACTAACATTCCTGCCCGATGATGATCATCATCATCATTTATTGATCTGTTGACATCTGCCTGTTGTAAAGGGTCACCTCACGTGCGCCTTTTCACATGCGCTCGTTGTTTTGCTTTACAATACTCTCCTAATCACACATTTGCTTTGGGGGGGGGCGGGGGGTAAAAAATACGTCCATAACAGCTTCCTCGTTATCTCATTGTGTCCTGAGTCGGCTGCGTAATATATCAGTGTGCATGTAGTTAATGAGTTCCAGCTGTACGCGCAGCTGCACATGCCGAGTGCACACAGACACACGCATGCTTTGTATGCAGATTGTTTATTGTGAACAGTCCAACATGTGAGGTGCCGAGGTGACAATGTTTGCGTGTTTTTTTTCCGCTGTGATATGATTTCTCTAGAGTATTGTGATGCCATTGAGGTCCCGACCCTAGTTCACCTCATTTCTGCTTTGCTGGTGCTTTGTGAGCCATTGTGTTTTTTTTTTTTTTTTCCCCCCCTCAAGCTAAATGCTACTATGCATTCTATAAATATTTAATCGGATGCTTGTTTATATTTGGTAGATTTATTTTGTCTTGGTATTTGGTCAGCCAGGAGCTAGACTTATTTATGGTCGTGTCCAATCTGCACGGCTTCATTGGTCCACTAAATTGGTTTGGGTTCAGGAGCTGTCGTGACCTTTTTGCTTGGCCTTTTTAGTTTTGTGCTTGTGGACTGATTGTTAGATGACAGAGGGGACCATTGTCCAGCATGACAGGAAAGCCCCATTGACTCTATTGTGTATTACTACATTATCATCTGGCATTGTTTGTGTTCACACACTGTTATTCGCAAATACGGACGCATGCTGCCACATAGACACGCCATGCACACAAACAGTGAATGAACAATAATAAACAAAGCTACGGGATCCCGATACGTGCCATATACACACACAAACATCCAAATTTGTTCATGTATTCTATGTTTGTGGTTGGCTAGTATCTCGCTGTGGGACAAATACAGGAAAAGGATATTTACTTTGTGTCCCAATGTGGTTTATTGGTCCACAATCCTGTCTGGTAACACACCAGCGTTGTATTAGGGTACAGCCCAACCAATTTTGTGTCCAAGTTTACTTTGGCGTCAATGTGTCCACGGCATTGAAATGCAATGAGTTCAAATACAAAAATTCGCCGAGGTAAAAAAAAATAAATAAATAATAATAATCTACTGTCGCTCATGTCCTAATAATCTCATCAAAATATGAGAAACACCTCCTAGTCCCACCTAATAGACATTTGACGTATTTAAAGTGACGTCTTCAAGTGAAGAGGATGCTCATTAAGAGCCATCATAGGACACTAGCGCATCCTTAATTGCCTGGGATGCCGGTTTGTGTGATGCATATTAATTGCGTATTAGGCACACACATATACACACAAATGGCGCATTAGCGTGTATTGCATATTAATTACCTATTAGCCTTTGTTCTGTGCATTAAAAGCTTGTGTGGCATCAAAAAGGCAGCTCGGCCAAGGGCAACGCACACCCTCGCACGCATGTATGCCAACACGCACGCACGCGCGGGCTGGATTTCAGTCAGCCAGCCTTGACCATAAAAAGTCTTGGTATGAAAATCTGCGCGTGAGGCTTTGTCCCTTTCTGACAGTGGGCAGTTAGATTCCAGTGATCCGAATACTGATTGGGTCAAGTATATAAAATCATGAAATCGTGATGGACGATGTCACAGCCGTCCAAAATCATGCACGGCATCGGCATGTGTCCCGCCACATTTGACGAATCCTGCTTGTAGTTCATTTCCACTCATGATGAGTGGTCACGTCTTATGTAGCGCATGTGTGATGAATTTAACAGAAATGGAAATGAGCAACACGTAATTAATACCTCGACATCAATAATGTTGGTTCCTGTGAGAGTTGCCCGGCTGACTTTCATTAAGGCAGCGTGCAGTTTTTTTTTGTTTTTTTTTTTTTTTCCTCATACCTCCACTGACTTTTTCTCATCCTCTGTCATCATTTGTAACATTTCTGGATATGCATTTTTAATAGACTACTTCTGTAATTCGTTGAATTGACTGTAGTTGTTTTGGTTTTTCTTATCTAATGACATGTCCGCTTATAGTTTTACTTTGTTTAATTTACTGAGTTTGATTGAACGTACTATAGGTATTTTAATCAAACACAAAGCTTCAGTCATTGCTGTGTGTTACTTTTGTTTGTTTGAATTTAGAGTAAGTTCTTCACATAAAGCTAGTGGTAACGTTTAATGTTCACAGGAGAATTTAGTATGATGTTTGTATCAATTAGTCGAAGATGTTACCCAGTTAGCCGACTTGAGGCATGTGTATGGACAAATTTCAGATCTTGTAGTTCAATTTTTAGCCAACAGCGCACTATCATCGTTGGATTGGTTTTGGAGCCGAAGATCAATGTCCTTGTTGGATTTGTTCTTGAAATGAACAGTTACTCCATTCTTTGTAATCTGTCTTTGGGGGAGTTGTAGGTTGAAGTCAAGGGGAGCTACCGGAGATGATGGTGGTGATAAATCTGCCGTGTGTGTGCGTACGGCGGGGGAAGGGAGGGGTTCGGTGTGTATAAAGAACAGATCAGGTGTCCAATTGTCTCTCCCACATCCTGGGTTATGCACACAGACTGGAATAGAATTTTATTGTGGTATTTATAAAGTCTCAAGAAGCAGTTTAGCAGCTCAATGGCTTGGACCGAAACTCCCGGTCCTCAGTGGAGCGTAGACGGCGACCACTGCCAAGGTTGTTGACCGTTAACAAAAGAGTTTTGTTCCCCTACCGCTTCCTCCTTCATGGAGGATGCCGTAAACTGACCAGAATTGATTGATGCTGTACATTATATGCGGAATGGGATCTTAATGCGGGCAAACTGGCCGCTATCACTTAAATGTAATAATGAAAAAAATGTATCTCAAATAACACATCTGAAAATTATGTTGACCGCTATATTGTTTTTCTTTTAGTTTGTTAGTTAGCAGGCTACTCTTTAGCTCACTTTGCATTCGGGGACTGAGTAGAAATCCCACTATGGCTCCTTTAACCAGAGCAAAAAAATGTAATAGGTTCTCTCAAAGTTTTGTGAAAAGGGCCCTAGTCTGTGTGAACTACTTTCCGTCCGTACGCTGGTTTGTAATTAAGGGACGGGAGAATCGCTTGTTTTTTGTAGAGTAATGGTGCCAAGGGGAATTGGCAAAGCTGAGATAGCCCATGTTGTTCATTAGACCAACAAACAAACGAGATGAAGCTGAGTCAACAGCGCCGCCGCTGGTTAAAGAAAAACATTGTCCTCCGTTTGGCATTCGTCGCTGAAAGACACACAATCAATTCCACACAAGCCGCCGAATTTAACACAATCAAGTCAGGAAAAACAATGCTCATCCGTTTTTTCTTTACGGCTCATCCCCATTAGGGGCACGGGTTAACTGCAGCCCATCCCAGCTGACTTTGGCCAAGAGGTGAGGTACACGCTGGACTGCTAACTAATCACCGGCCACTTAAGAAGACAAACAACCATTCGCATCTATGGAGAATTTAAGTCTTCAATTAACCTACCAAACAACCTAACCAATTTTTCAAACCCCAAACGTCAGAATGGGAAGGCGGGCATGCCAGCCACTAGATCACGTGCTGACCTATAAACAAACATAAAAGCAATGTCATTTATTTGTGGAACCATGTCTATCGCATGACATAAAGCCTATAGGCAGACTGTTGTGTATGTGTTTTAGGCAGAAATGATGTCATTTCATGTCCGACGTCAGAGATGCCACAAAATGACGCAAAGTTTTAATTAAGGAGCCTGTAAAATGATTTTGCAGATTCATTTCTAGATACATTATACATGTTTGAAGAACACATTTCGGAGATGAGCATTATTCCGAGAACCGAGCCCCCTCATTCTTATCAGCAATTATCCAATGCTATTGTGAATTTCTTAGTTACAATTACATTTCAATCATGATAGTATTACTACCCTGGCACAATTTCCAGAACGTCAAGTTGTCATTCCTTGAATTCCCAAGTGTTAGTAGTTGGCCTTTTTAAGGATGCCGTAATATGTTGAAACGTAGACAGTGATGGGTATATACCTCGCACAGAGGCCCGCGTTTGTTTGCTAATTATTGTGAGAAATCATTAACGTGATCGGGTGTATTCACAAAATATCATTGTCATTTTAGAAAATTATTTCATAGGTGTGTGTCAAGTACCAAACAAGGAGCTCTCATTTTCAAAACGGTTGTTCACCCCTGAACTAGCAGGAAGTCTGTGCTCAAATGTCTGTCATCGAGTGTGAGTCACAGGCTGAATGATGTGTGCAGCCATGTTGAATTAACAATTAACTTTCCCTGAAGTGGCTCTGTTATGTGGCTTTATTATCATGGACACAATAGCAATCCGGGAGATGACGCCGCGGATTAGCCCGCCGCCCAACCGCCAGGGTCAAGGGAACCCGGTTAGCCAACAAGCTAGCTGTTGGCTAGCGCCTATCAGCGTGCCGTAGAAAGTCCCGCTATGATATATTCCAGTCACCGGAGGCTTGAAGCGGATATATTTTGGCAGGACAAACACCTAGGGATGAGTTGGCATAAGAAAAATGTGTGGCATTTGATTGATAGT
Organism: Filicampus tigris; assembly: GCF_054856515.1. Classification (NCBI taxonomy): domain Eukaryota; kingdom Metazoa; phylum Chordata; class Actinopteri; order Syngnathiformes; family Syngnathidae; genus Filicampus; species Filicampus tigris. The sequence continues at coordinate 16,599,003 of NC_141231.1, forward strand.
TGAGAATTAAGGATGTGGTTTGCGCGCATTTAGCAAACACCCTCACAGCATTTGAGAGTGGAGGAATTGGCTTCATTTTTTACAATTTTGAATCCTCATCTTATATCCTTGACAATTTTCTTTTAAATCATTCCAATTTGACACCACTGCCGTGTGTCAAATTTACGGGGCATATTTATTTTCACATTACAGGGACTTCGAGCTCACATTCATCGGCGGCGTCCTGTATGCTAAATGCGTGTGTGTTTGTGTGTATGTGCGCGAGGGTTTGCCCGTCGGACGGCAAGGTCAGAGAGAGAATTTTTCAGGCCTAACGTTCCATGACAACTGGCCAAGGTTCCGTCAAGGTGACTCACTGCTGCCCGGGACACACACAAATCTTACACATCTCCTTTGTCCCCCTCTTTTCAATCCTCCCCTCATTTCCCTCCTTCCTCTATTCACCCCTTCGCTTTTATCTGCGCTTAATGTAGTTATTAATCACAGTTGTGGTCTGGATGGTCCACAAAAGCGCTCCAATAAGAAACAAAGGCGCGATCAAGCACGTAGCTTAAGAGGACGAGGCTCCCCTGTGGACGCCCCATTATCACACGTCTCTATTTGTATCCGTCTGCGAGCACCAGCAACACAAGGGAGAAGATGTTGCGGCGATAAGTCAGTGACTGGATAGCTGCGGGGACAGAAGTTGCTGATGCATTCTCGCGTGTTAACATTCCGTGTGTGTCGACCCTCCCTTTCACCCGTTTGCGTCGGGGAGATGACATCTGCTTCTTGCATTCTGTTGCGCGGTGTCTCGCCCATATGAGATGCTGCTGGGCACGGCAGATGTAAGAGCAAAATCTTAATCGGACGGCGGTGACAAATCGGCAAACTGGAGGCTGACAGGCTGAGCGGCAGCAGCGGCCGTCCGAATCGTCCGTCGGTGCCTGTACATAACAAATTCGAGTTGTTTGACAGCCGCACTCTGACAGCTCGCAGCCCCCCCCCCCCCCCCCCCGCGCGCAATCAATATGTTGTGCAAAACCGCAGAAGTCAATTGACTTGCTTAAAAGTATGCTTGAATGTCAACATCTGAAGGGCCTTCTGTGTCCAGCGCTTAACAGAAAGAAGGAAAAGTCCCCAAATTGTACTTGAGATGAAACATGAGGAGATCACAGCAATCCCTTGAGGGATACTGACGGAACAACAAATGTTTTTATTTCTGACATCAAAACTCCCTGGGAAAGTGTGTTTGCCACTGTGACCTCCTTTTCTGTCAAAGCAACTGACTGCATTGTCCTGCTCTCTCCTCTTCTCCCGCTTCATTTAACCTCTCTCCCCTCTATGACTCCCTTTTTCTATCTTTCAATCCGCTGCTATCATCTCATCTTTTTACCCCCCCCCCCCCCCCCCCCCCCGCCCGCGGCATCCGCTCCCTTCCTGTCTTTCAGCTTGCAAAGTGGGGTTTTACCGCTCGCTGCTGGAGTCCCTGCTCTGCAGTAAATGTCCGCCCCACAGTGTGGCCCGGCACACTGGAGCAACTCTATGCAGCTGTGAAGAAGGATATTACAAGATTGACTCTGATCCTCCCAATATGGCCTGCACACGTGAGATCAAACTTCTGTATTTGCACACATTTGGCACACATTCACATCAGATTTGAAGAGCGCTTTGCCTTGAGTGAAAAACAGAAACCTTTATACAGTACTGTAATTTTTTTTTTTTTTTTAACTGACAAACATAACTTGGGGAATTATGGGCAAAAAGCGGACCATAACACTTTGCGCCAAATTTATTAGGGAGATTTTGTTATCGTCTGAAAAAGAAAGTGAAAAAAATGGTGTTTGGAAAAGCCGACAAGAACAACTGAACTTTATTTTGGGTGAATCAAAGACGTTTGGTCGCAGGTGTGTGCCGACTCTCATTTAACGTAAGTTTGAACGTGATTGGTTAATTCTGAACACAGCCACTTTCCAGATACAAAAGGGTGTGCACACTTGTGCAACCACGTTTCAGTTGGTTATTTTTAATTAGAAACCTAAAATAAATGTCTGCTGGTTCTCGGCTTCCTGCAGTGGCATTAGTGGTAAAGGCAGTTTGAGTGACAAAGAAGGACCATTTTTAAAAGAACCCCAAAAATGTATACATTTAAAAAAAAGAAGGTATTCTGAAGACACTGAGAAAGATTATTAGGCGATAGGAGACTTCTATAGCAACAAATGTAATTAGCACCATGTTGCAAATAATTCACCTTAATTTTAGGACATGTAACGGGAAAGACATTTTGGCATTGAAAGTGGGAAAATTCTCACTTTAGAATGTTTTGTTCCCCTTATAAAGCATTATTACCTTTTGTAGGACAACAACTGTCAATAATTAAAATATTCATTCATAAAATTAATTGATTTTCAAAAGGAAATTCAGTGGGCGATTACTTGATCAAATTGTGTGAAAATTATTCATATACAGTATTCATCATTTTGTACTGCCGATTTCTATACAGCTGAAATGTCCTTAGACGGCGTGGATGTACCTAATGAAGTGGCCCGCGAGTTTTTCCCAGTCAGGTGACTTTCTGTCGCACTCTCAGGGCCACCGTCCGCTCCGCGCAACGCCATCTCCAACGTCAACGAGACCAGCGTCTTCCTGGAGTGGTCCGTTCCCATGGAGTCCGGTGGCAGGAAGGACATCCGTTACAACATCCTTTGCCGACAAGTCTTGCCAGACGGAAGGGGCTTGGAAGAGTGCGGTCCCAACGTTCGCTTTCTGCCACGTCAGGTGGGCCTTTCCAACACCTCGGTGATGGTGGCCGACCTGCAGTCACACACAAACTACAGTTTCCTGCTGGAGGCCATCAATGGCGTGTCCGAGCTGGCCAAAGACCACGCGAAGCAGTATGTGTCACTCAATGTGACCACCAATCAGGCTGGTATGTGCCGATTTCTATTCCTTCCATAGTTCCCCAAATCCTATTGAATCTCTTTGTATCCACTGGGACTGTTCTCGTATGAATATGTAACAAACGCCAGATGATCATGTTATCGCAGTATAACCGTTGAAGGGCTCCGTGCAACACCCAAAAAATATATTTTGTATTTTTACAAACCCCCAAAATTCTGCAGAAAACGTTGATAAAAAATCATTATGTTTATGTAACAAACGCCAGATGATCATGTTATCGCAGTATAACCGCTGAAGGGCTCCGTGCAACACCCAAAAAATATATTTTGTATTTTTACAAACCCTCAAAATTCTGCAGAAAACGTTGATAAAAAATCATTATGTTTAAAAAAAAATATATATATATATACATTTTTACAAACCCCCAAAATTCTGCAGAAAACGTTGATAAAAAATCATTGTTTAAAAAAAAAAAAATATATATATACATTTTTACAAACCCCCAAAATTCTGCAGAAAACGCTGATAAAAAATCATTATGTTTAAAAAATATATATATATATATATATATTTTTTTTACAAACCCCCAAAATTCTGCAGAAAACGTTGATAAAAAATCATTATATGTTTAAAAAAAAAAAAAGTAAATATATTTTTACAAACCCCCAAAATTCAGCAGAAAACACTGATAAAAAAAATCATTATATGTTCCCTACGGGGGACGAGAGGAAATAAAATTCCAAAAGTATCAAAAAGTCAATTATCTGGTCTGGCACCTGGGTGGTCCAAGCATATTTCACAGGGGGGGGGGGACAATGCCCCTGTGACCCCCCCTTCTCGCTGCCCCAGTGAGTACAACTAAACAAGTCTGTTACTGTATTTACTTTTATTCATGCCTGAGTCTCAGTGGAACGTTTTTCATTCAAACTCCCTCATTTGACACTAAATGCAGCTTCATGTTTTTGCCGTTTGCATATAGATGGTCGTGTGTTAGCGTAGCATGATCATTTAGACCAATTACGCTGACGACATGCATGTTTACATGACGGCAGTTGTGCTATATTTTGCAGTTAACTTTTGACAACATCGTGTTGTTTGCAACAACAATGCCATAGTAGACCACAAAAGATAATAAATTGAGACAAACGGACCTCATAATGAAGAGCTCTCTTGGACTCTCTTCAAATGGAGATGAAAATTCTGACGGCATCTGCTTGGGAGGCCAATTTTCCGCGTTAACAAGTAAATTGTGCTTGCGTGGTTTTGTCGTATTTGTTTGCGATGAAACGGCAAGATCAGAGGATGATGGAATTTAGCGTTTAGCGGATGAATTGAGATCATTCCGAGACTATTGACAGATGGTTTACATGCTATCGTGGAATGGGAGGAATTTGTGATGGCGGCGCACGGGTGTGGACGACCGAGATGGTCGCTCGCTGAGGGAAAGAAGAGACAGATGGTCGTCTGACAGTCGAGAGAACCGACGGACCTCTAACCCCGCCGTCACTGTGACTGTCAGCAGTCTGAGGGGATTACACCAGACTGCAGGGCTCACTTTGAGTTCATCGGAGTTGTAGCGGGATTAGAGTGAGCCAATTGGAGATTAGGGATTACATTCGATTACATATGACAGGCAAAATCTCTGCTCCTTGGCCATGGGTGCAATTACATTGGTTAAATTACACTTGTTCACTTGTTCAAGTCAATGTTTGCAACCGGTGAGTCAAATCTGGCCCGTAAAGGACAGATTGGCCTTCGGATTTCATTTTCTTCTGCTAATGGCCGTCAAGTATCATTTGTTAATCCATTTGGGTTAAAGCAACCCTTTTTACCGAGACGTGTACAATATGGCGCGGGATTTGGGCGTGAGAACTGATTCATGGATTATTACGAATTTGCTTAATTGTGTCGGTTTGACAGGTGATGAATTGCTTCTTGAGGGGGAAAAAAAAAAAACGTTTTGCACCTCTTTGGTTGCACCAGAAATTGCGGTTCGGTCTCAACCAGTTGCGATTAAAAAGAACAGTACATGATGTCAGCTGTGTGATGTTGACTTACATTCAAGGAGAGCTCAACCATGGCGCAACTCTTCCAGGCAGAAGTTCAGAACATTTAAAGGACAAGTCATCCACCCCCTTTAAATCATTAAAAGTAAATCACATCATTGTTAGTTGTATCCATAGGCCATCTTGGAAATGTCTTCAAGTTGTCATCTGGATCGGGATAGTGGCCAAGTGGTTAATTGGGATTTTTTTTTTTTTTTTTTTTTTCCCAAACAGATGGACAGGAAGTAAGATTGTGTTATTTAGTGACAGCAGGTTGCATACAGTCAATGAGCGAAGGTATTAGCATGCCCCCAAAGGCAGTTCAATACAGTGCAAGGAGTGTTAATTCCCTGACAGAGTTGTGCTCAATGGCTTGATTAAGTCTGACGGCTTTGTTATTTACCAGAGCCGCAAAGCAGCTGCCAACTTTGCCAGATGTTGCCTCCCAACAGCCATCATTCCACACGGGCGTTCTCCGCCCTAACAAAAGCTTCCTCGGTCCTCTTTGCCGCTGCACTCGAACCAATCCTGAGCCCGTTTTCTTCATAGCCGAGAATCTCCTGTATGCAATTGCTCAGTGATGACTGTGATCGGCCCTGCGAGCGTCTGCGTCGCACGTGTGTGCGTTTTTGAAGCAGCGGGCAGAAGGGCAACGGGAGACAAGCCCTGACGGGGAGAGGAAGCGTGGATCTGCAGTGTGAAGTGTGGGAAGCGTCATACTTGATAAGGGGTCGGATAAAGAGGTGGTTTCACGGTGTCCCCGTAAAGCCCCGCTGAATAATGAAGTGGTCGGTGCGAGCGCGGATGAGGCCGCTGGTGGTGAGGGGCAGGCGGGACTCAGGAGAGGCCGCGTTACAGAGCGCGCGGGAGCAGCATATGTCGATCAGACGAACTGGCGGATTGGAAATGATGGAGGAAAGTTCTAGGCAGAGGAAAGACAAAACAAAGACGGAGGCGGGAGGAGAGACTTGAACATAAGCAGCTTGTTGACACTTAATCTTGCCCATCCTTTGCTCAAACCCACAACCGTCAAATTCCCAGGCGAAGTCCTTCAGGCCGTATCTCACTAAGCCGTCAAGGCTTGCAAGGGTAGCGGATGTTGGAATCGCTAACTTTTCTGACGAAAAGTAGGTGTCAATGCGACAATTAGCGAATGTTTTCAGGGGGGGGAGTCAACCGAAAAATGTTCGGTACGATAATGTGTTCGGTGCGCCTTCCACTAGTCTAGACACGGCATTGTGATTGATATTGCGTTTGTGGGATATGAGTTAGGCAGCAAAATCCACCCGTTATTGCTATCACAGCCATTTTGTCACTTGCAAAAATGACATCACAGTTGCTCAGGGCTCAGGAAAACAACCAATCATGGCTCAGCTTCAGAAAACGGGTGAGGCGTGATTGGTTGTTTTTGAGCCCGGAGCAACTGTGATTTTATTTTCGGTCAACAATGACTGACAAGGTTGCTACCACGGTTAGCCAAACAATGGATTCGCAAGGAGATTTTGAACGTGTTCAAAATTGACCCGTGACAAGAAAAATGGTTTGCAATAAGAAAAACGATATGCCAATATGTTTGCGATGTTTTACGAGGCCTGATCGTATAAACCGAAATTCGCCACCCTCGCAGGTGAGGTACGGCCTTTAATGATCGAGCTACTCCAATTGCTGATTTACCGTAGATGGATTCAGATTTTATCTGAAACTTAACACAAACCTCTAAGTAGTTTTCAACATTTCTGAATTTTGGGGTTCTGAAAAAAAAACCAAAACGGTTATCTTATAAGGAGAACATTAAACACGATCCTTTATGCAGAACCGACATGGCACTGCGGACTTCACGGAGCAAGTGAATACCAATTGCCGTTCTTTTCATTTGACATCTTGATCTAATTCTGTTATGAAAATCAACGTTTGTGGAGTGCGTCGCTTTGTGCGTTCCATTCTGGCCTTGCTCATTCTGAACACTTATCTCATTTTTTTTTTTTGGATTGCTTTTATGAATATACCTCGGTGAGTAGAAGTGTCCTGGTATCTTGTTAGTCTGGGAGTGTTGCATGGCAGATGCTATAAAGCAAAAGATTGGTATGAAATAGAGCAGGTTAAGTTGCAAGAAAACAAGATGAAATCTACTCTTGTGAAAGGTTATCTCTTTTTCTCACACTTTTGTTCCACCGATAATGTTGCTGATATTTCTCTCAGTGTACTTATAAACCATAGTTAGATGTTTGAGGGTCTGTATTGATTTTTTTTATTTATTATTTTTTTTAAAGCTGCAGAGCAAAAGTGATTCTGTCTATTTTCAGTGATGATAATGCTGTAAGGCGGCGGTACTTCAACTTGTCAAGTAGGCAGCTGCCACCGTGTCTTCAAGCTTTTAGTCAAAGGTGGATTGCAACTTTAGGCGAAGTTAAATTACCACAGCTTGTTGCAAAACTCCTTGTCCATGCTCATGAGTGATTTTGTGATTTAACAAAATCGCAACGCGCATGAGAAACGGAACGCCCTGCTATTACTTCTGGTGTTAAGAAAAGTGTTTTTGGGGGGAGTCTATTGACACATTTTCAAATATCGCATGTCCTGTCACAACTGTCACACTCGTCTCTCACGTCCATATCAGATCATTCATCGATTTTTGTCCTCGCTTGTTTTGGTTCTTGCAGTGTAAAAGTCCCCAAGAGTAGGTAGGGGGATACCTATGATTTTTTTTTTTTTTTTTCCCCCGCATTCTTAACTGTCCAGTGAGTCAGTCAGTCTGTCAATGCATTTTTATAGTTGAGAATAAAATAATTGAAATTGGTCTCTTTTAGGACGTAAACTATTCATTGAAATGATATTTGATATTTACTGCTTTCATATGGAACCCCATTCCTAAGGTCTAAATATATAATGTACCCATTTTTGGAGAATTTAAATGTACTTTTGGTGCATTATTACCAGTTAATCTGCCGGAGAAAATGAAGCCACTCTGTCATGCTGACAGCCAAGCCTTCGCGGTGTTTAAAAGCAGAGTGTGCGCATGTGTGTCGGTTTTTGGTTTCAGGCTTTTAAGATGTTGCCGATAGGACTTTTGTGAAGCCATCTCCTCAGGATACAGTTACCGTGTTTGTAGCGATGATTTATTCCCGGTAGAGTTCTGCTGAGAATATTGAAACCTAAACGTTGTTTGGTGTCTCACACACACAGTGTAGACGTTGCCAGAGGGAGCATTTTGCCTGGTTAAAAGCCTCTTGTGTCGTCGATTCGCCAACTGTCCCTGTGAGAGATGGGCCAACAGCTCAGGTTACAACAGGATGGCTCAATGATGGATGCGGACTCATGCGAGCCAGCTCACTTGAATTACCTCAAAAGCGGTGTTCAAATGGAAATGAGTGCAAATCCACATGCAACTTGAGGCTGTTTAAAGCATGCATAGGTGTGTAAGCATGCTTTTAAATGTTGTTCCCCCACGATGACAAAATTGGCGCAATCGAAAAAAAAAAAAAAGCGATTATTAATATCCGTTTATATCCAAGGCGCTGTTTGTTTACGCAAGGAAATACTTGAATTTATACAGTTACACTTTTTTTTTTTTTTTTAATTTTTAATTAATTTCATAAATTGTGTTAGGTCAAAAAGGAACTTTCTTACATTTATTTGCCTTTATATTTTTTTACGTTTCAACATTTTCTAGTTTTGCAGCAAAAAATAAATGATCGTTTGAATAATCGTGATTTCAATCATGACCCAAATAATCATTATGAGTATTTTTTTTTCATTATCGAGCGGCCCTTGACATTGTTCGTGACAGCGGTTCAACGTCCAGTTTTGTGCAGCTTTACATATGCATGTAAAGTTTCCCCTAACCTCAAATTCTCAACTGTTCGCCTTTCGATGTTCTCACATCACCCTACATGAACCAGGAAGTAGCCCGCTAATAGCGCTCATAATATTGTGCAGTGTTGCGGCTCCCTCAGCACTGCGACAGATTGACGGAGTCGCAGTTCAACTCGCCTTCTCCTCTGCCAGCATTGATTGAATTGCCGAAGATTTAACTGGATAGTTTAATTAGGCACTCAAGCATCTCAATGCCAAAATTGTAGCTGAGCCGACTTGGCCTAGAAATCCTCTCATTGGCTGTAACAGCTCAGCGAGATGAAAACAATCGAGCATCCCTAAAGTAGCTTTAATACGAAAAGTGGGGGGGGGGGGGGGGCATGATGGATGAATCGAGTCAAATGGACACATATTCATCGTAATGGAGCACAATTGGTTGGAATGATCTTCACGGTCTTGAAATGATCTCAGCATAGCAATGTTGAGGCTTTGCGATACTTTCTATGCCTACGATTAACTAAGGATGAAGTGCCGTGAAAAATCCCTGTCGGATGTCAGCTCTGTTGTTGCGGGCTTTTAATCGTACGTCTACGTTTGCAGCACCTTCCCCCGTGAGTGTGGTGAGAAAAGGTCACGTTGGCAAGAGCAGCATCGCGCTTTCCTGGCCAGAACCGGACCGACCCAATGGCATCATCCTGGAATATGAAATCAAGTATTTTGAGAAGGTATTGCTAGAAAATTTCATTTTGCACGCATGCTCGCCATTCGACATGCACTCACTGCATGGCCACTTCATTAGGTACACCTGCGCAATTGTACATATCGGCGCCGTCCTGTGAAAAACAAATTTGGAAACATTTTTCATGTTCACGTTAATGCGACGTCTGAAACGCGGAAACACCATTCACGTAAAAATACGAAAATGGGGAAAAAAAATGGACAGCGACGATATGATGATGTCCAGTCTTTTTTTTTTTTTTTTCTTTGCTATTTCATTATTTGCTGATATTTGCACTGCCATTTGTCCAGAACATTATCCGGTTTGCGAAAGCAAGCCCCCCCCCCCCCCCCCCCCCCCCCGTCACCGTTGACTTTATTTGCTTCGCCCCAGCAGCTTTCTTTACAGTGTGTGCACTACCATCATTTTGCTGATGTTTTCACACTTAAATGGCACCTTGTGATAATAACGTTCACGTTCCCAAAGCTGTTTTTAAGGTGGACATTGTTAAAGAGAGCAATTTGATGCTTGGGCTCAGTTCAGTGATCCTCTGCCCTTCCTCGTCTCTCCCTTTCATCCTTGTAAGCATTCTTTTCTGGGAAGGTCACAATAAAGGTATAGCGGAGAAAGAGAGAGGGGGGCAAAGCAGGGTTTGTGGTCAGTGGTTAGCTAATGGTTTCTGTCTAATGGAGTGGGAATTTAGCCTTGTTTAAACCTGATGAGGTTACACTTGGGAAACTGATCCTTACAAGCGGGCGTAACACACACTCGAACAAATCCTATGGAGTGCAATCAAAAAAAAAAAAAAAGGCCCAAAAATGCAAGTCGCACAAGATGGATGTCTGAAAATCTTTCTCTTCCAACAGGAGCAGGACTCCAGCTACACGATAATAAAATCCAGGGAAACGGAGATGGTGGTGGAAAGCCTAAAACCCTCTTCAGTCTACATCTTCCAGGTCGGACACAGGCTCAGAAAATCCATGAAGCCATCGATCGATTCGTGATAATGAGATGACACGGAAAAGAAACATCAGGGAATATACGCGAGGCGAACAAGCACTTGCGAAGATTTTGCTTATTCAAAGTGACACATAACTCAAACAAATGGTCGCTCAGAAATAATATTGTGTTGGACCAATAAAGTCAGCCCAAAGATATTTGGAAATGGTTCTAGTCAGCGTGTTCTCAGTAGAATTCAATATCGGAAGCTGACAGTGGACAATCTGTTCCAGGAGGCTGATCAATTTCTTCACACTTTATCTTCATTTTCCCCGTAAGAAATATTAGAAATGTAAGTCAGCCCTTCACAGGGTTTATAACTCTCGTCATCGTTAAAGGTTTTAAAAAATGTTTAGGGAATATTTTAAAAGGTAAGTCAACCCAAAATGTTCAAAAAACGAAAATAATCATTTTCTGTACTCAGTTCCGCTTGACTGGACAATCACAAAACAAAACAAAAAATGTCGGGTACACCCTGCCATCGACCCATGAGCATAAACGTAAACCAACGTGATGCAACGGAAAAACTATGACATCCGGTATTCTTATCGGAAAACAACGTTTTAAGGCGCCTCATGTTCTGCGCTTTTTTTTTTTTTTTTTTATCGGTCCAGAAATAAAACGGTTGACCCCGTCCATTGACAGTACGGTTGTATTTTCACAACAGAGACTCTCCACTGTTCGCTTTCTCGGAAACACGTACATGATATTTTGAATACAAACACAACTGAAATAATTATGACTGAATGTTACGTAAAACTGCTAGAAAGTCTTCAGGTAGTTTTGTATATTAAGTACCGCTCGCTTGAGATAATTCAATGTTGATATCTTTACCTTGTTGATTACAGGTGCGAGCCAGGACGTCTGCAGGCTATGGCGCTTTTAGCCGCCGTTTTGAATTCCAGACGAGCCCTTACTGTGAGTTCACAGAGAACTGTTGGATGAGGGAGTGAGAGAGTAAGCGCGAGTGGGCAAGCGTGGCAATAGAAAAAAAAAAACTCACACCTATACTTGACTGCGTTCTGTTCTTGAAAGCTGTATCAGTAGCACGGTCCAAGTGGATATGTTTGTATATGGAGTCCTGTTTTTATCTCTCTCCGTTGGCAGTAACAGCGACCAGCGAACGTGCCCAGGCTTCCATAGTAGCAGTGGCCATCACGTTGGCGCTTGTCCTCCTGGCAGTGGTGGCTGGATTTCTACTTAGCGGACGGTAAGCCCAGCCAAAATGAAGTTGTAGTCTGAACACACATGGTTGGCACTGTTTGAGTCTCCTGTTTTGCATTAGTTTTTTTTTTTGGTTTTTTTGTTGTGTCATTGCTTAGAAATATTGCAGAAAATGTGAAATATTACCGCACTGTTAAAATTATTATTTTTTTAAATAAAAAAGTTGGGTGAACTCAAACTTTCAAGGCAACAAACTTGGGTGCAATTTGAAGTAGGGCTATTGGACAAAAATATTGTTAGTTTTGCTAATGTGAAAATTGGCTTTCCCGCATTTGGAACAAAAAAATAAGAGTTTACAGGACTAAAGGTATAGTAATTATTATGTTTTAATCTAATCATGATTATATATAGTTTTTTCAGGGCCGATACCGATTATTAGTAATCAAGGAGGCCGCTAACCGATATTTGAAGCTGATGTTAATTTGCAGTAAAAAGGAAAATATTTCTGTACACATTTTTATCAATACAAACCCCAACACTTTATTGAAAAGCCTTTAATCATGTTTATTAAATAGCTTTTCATATTTGCAACATGTTAACGTTTTTTTGCTTTTTATCTTGGGAAATAGACATCTTTGTTTTAAAAATCGAACAAAAAATGGGGCAGCACGTTTTATAAAATTAAATGAAAACTTCAACAAATAAATTTCTCCTTAAAGTTTTCTATAGTAGAGTTTTACAAAATGCCACTATACTGAAATGTTAATGTTTCACTTCGCTTTATTTAAAACAAAAAGTGCATGGAGTTCCCAGGCACATCTTAGAACGTTAAGTAAAAAAAAAAAAAATAATAATAATAATTCCGCGAGGTTTATCCAATTTTAATGTTCTGTTATCGGATTTTTAAAAAAGGCCGATGCTGATATTCAGCAAAATGTCAAATATCGAATAATCGATATATAAAATACTAAATATTCAGCCCGGCCGATAATCGGTCTATCCCTAGTGCTAACTAACATTCCAACCCAAATGACTGTTTTAGCCCCCCCAAAAAATACAAGTCGTGTTTGTCATAGTGCATAGTGACTATTTCTATCTTCATCTCATCTGCATAGGGCGCAACACCACACCTTGATTTGAGTTTGAAAAAAAAGAAAAATGCGTTGTCAAATCATACCTTCAAAAACATGGTCTGCCAAACAGTTGAGCTGTAAGGGCATCTATGGTCCTTAAAACAGATTATTTGCTTTGATAATATGCTCCAGCGACTGATTGAGCAGGTAGTTAAGCAAAAATAATGCTTCCCAGTGGATTTACCTGCGTTGTTGTATCTCAACTATATGTGGTTGAATGGGAAATCACTGACCTGATTACATTCAGGTCATTGTAGTAGGTCCCATTTGTGGCCTGAAGTTGTTACGACAGCCTGCGTTGGTTGCTCTTCCGCTACTTTTGCGAGCCCTCCCTCATCTCATTCCATCCGAGTCGGGGATTCACATCAGGAATATCAAACTTACGTTGTTTTGTTGTTTATAGAAAGGGTCAGTAAAGAGCGTACGCAATGCAGCCGACACATCCATCAGTATCACAGCCCACAACCTGCAGCCCTCAGCCGCATCCACCGCGGAGGTCAAGTAGAGCAGCTGCCGTGGTCACAATGCTTTACTGTCAGAGCTTGGACTCATGAATATCATTGATCCTTGTTCTACAATATGCTGAGCCTCACGGTTTTCCGCCAGCGTCTTGTGTCTATCCGAGAGCGTGCCCGACATGCTGTACCTACAAGGGATGGGCATCGTAAAAAAAAAAAAAAAGTAGAAAAAAAAAAAAAAAATTGCAATTTTTGGCCAGCAATTATTTTGGAGGTGTCAAAAGTCTTGAAACAATGGCAGCATTTTGCTCGCTTTTATGCTGTCACTGGCCAGCCTTGATGCCTGCGAAGTTCAGTCAAAGACGGGGCACAGACATCAACTCAGAATTGCTATATTTTATTCCATATTGCTTTTGCCTCAAAGGTGTTAAGCTCTAAGTTTTAGGCCGTGTATCCTTTCTCATCCTGCAATACTATGATGACGTAATATTCATGTAAAAAGGTAAAGAATGGCAGCTAATTCAAGGATTTCTTTTTTTTTTAACTCATTCACTGCCATTGACGAATGTACTTGTCTTTTCACAGTCCAGCCATTCAATCCCAAGAACTTTAGAAAGAAGACATTTTTTTTTTTTTTTTTTTCTTTCAAACGTTAGGGTAAAAGAGGGTCTGAAAATGTCTGACAGTGAATGAGTTAAATGTCCATCCTAAACATCTACACACTAAAATAACGTTTCTGGGCTTGAAAACATACACTGTACCATACAATACATTCAAAAAATGTCATTTCCGCTCTGATCTAGCAGAGCCTGTGTTATTTTTGCAAAATATGTGAACTATGCATGTAGCGATGATCTATAATATATCAGTATATAAAATGTTCAAGGATGGTGCGTGTGTGGCAAAGGGGAAAAAAAATGCAGACCGGAAAAAATGTTCACTGTTGAATTTGGGCCGCACAGCCCCCCCATCTACTGTAAGCCCCAGGCCACCCCTCCCCATCTTAACTGTCCAGACCGCTAACGCACATCCGTTGACATAGAAACGGGGCACACATGTGTAGACACACTTATACGCAGTGATGCATGTCCACATGACTTAACATGCAAACACATACACCCCGCACATCCCCATACAGGAAGTCTGAAGGCCGAGCGGCCGCTGGGCAGCGGGCGCGCTCAAATCCCTTGACTCAACAGATCCGGAAAACTAGACACCCCCAGGCAGACACCAAACACACACGCACGCACACACACACACACACACAAAATAGGATTTGGAATGTTAATGGTTATCCAGTCTATCAGCTGGCCGGTAGCACCTTCGCTTTAATATTAACACATGAGCATGCCAAAAGTGCGCATATTCACTCGTTGCAATTTCAAAAGGAGGAGAGTAGTTTGACCACCTGTAACGTTTCGTAGCTAGAAAAATAAATAAATAAAGTTCAGGGGGGGGTAGTGTTCTTTTGTTGATGCAGCATTACGTTCATACAAAGTACTGTATGATTTTAACACTTATGTAACCTTGTTAAAAAAAAAAAGGCATACGGTAAATAAAAATTTTTTCTCAAATTTTAAGGGTACTTGGATTTATTTTAGGGGTGCTTCTGCACCCCCAAAAATGGGCTAGACACGCCTATGGTTACAGTAATTATCTGCATGAAAAACACTGAGCCATCCATTTTCTATTTCACTTGAACTCATGACAGAGTGAGTTGGAGACTATCCCAACTATTTATAGGGATTGTTCAAACAACAACAAATCTACTTACAAATGTTTGGTTTTGTCTTTCATGGAACAACAAAAAACGCGTTCGAAATTGCTGCTTCGTGTATGAGAAATTATACACTAAAGTGTGGTTGTAGAAAAAAGTCTATTCCTCCAACTATATCCTGCATATCTTTATGATTTCCACGACATAAAAGGTGCCGTTACTCAACCTATTGGGCAAAAAAGCAAATGTCAAGTTTCATCAGCCGGGAAGAAGCTCCTGTTCTTGGTCCATGTTGAACATTTTTGGCAGACACAATAATTTGCCTGATTGGATCCAATTACAGCTGGTTAGTTGGCATTACAATAATTGGAGTGTCCGCTCGCTTTGCGGCGTACCGTATGCGTCCATGTGCGTATATGCGCCCGTGGCATTAAAAGTACAAAATTAATCTTCTTTGTTTAATTTAGGTGATCTGATTGTATCTGATGGCTCGGATGTGTAAATATTGACGTAGAGAAATTGTTTGGGCTGGCACAAATGTGCACGCGTGGGAGGGTTTGGGGATACACAGAAAATATGACGATGATAGCAACTTGCTCATGCATAACATTTGCAAAGAAAACATTTGGCCACGACATGCTAAATCCCGAAAACACCGTGCTGCCCTTCAACCGACTGTATGTTCGACCATAGAACGCATACCTTTCCGTCCAGTTTGCGGTTTAATTCTAGGAGGTAAATATTGAATCACGCTTAGTTACAGAGCAATAAGAATAAAAAAAAAAACAAACATGACTATAATAATAATGTCTTCTCTTTCCTAGGCGATGTGGCTACAGCAAAGCAAAGCAAGATCCCGAAGAGGAGAAAATGCACTTTCATAATGGTCACAGTAAGCACACCTTGTGTTTTGTCACTGAAAATGAAAAATGTGGAATTTTGAATTTCATTTACCGTATTTTCCGGACTATAAGTCGCCCCGGAGTACAAGTCCCACCAGCCATAAAATGTATAATAAAGTAGGAAAAAACATCGATATAAATCGCTATCCTGTGAAAACCACTTGTCTCCAATTTTGGAATCGTTTTTAATGTTCGCATTAATGCGATGTCTGCAACGCTGAAACGCCATTCATGTAAAAATTAGAAAATGAAAAAAAAAATGGAGATAAGTGTTTTTCACATGACATCGACGATATATAAGTCGCACTGGAGTATAAGGCGCTTTTTGGGGGGAAATTTGATCAAATCCAACACCAAGAACATAACAATTTAAAATAAAAACAGAATAGAGGCAACAACAGGCTGAACGGTATGCTTACGTTACATTAGACCCCCCCGAACACCCCAAGCCAAGTTGTCTCTGTCGCGTAACGCTTATATTAAATGCACAAGCTAGCAATTGGGTAAAACAAATAAACGTATTGGGCACCACTCGCCTCTGGGTTCAAACAATGGTCACGTTGGTCCGGGTTACTTTACCCCCGACGGCCTGACCGTGTGTGTCTGTGCGACACGACAGTCACAGATCCTGAGGGCTTTTCATTGTTGGCATACTGGCCGAGTCCAAACATAGCGATGATCATTTAGCCGTCTTGACAGCTTCATATATTTGGCAACATTTTGGCATTCTGTTCCTCACCCCGTCTGTTGCAATCAGGGTTGACCGAGATTGCCATGGTGCCGTGTGTGTTGCCGTCACACTGGGAGACAAAAGTTTCATTAGAGACGGACAGCATGTGAACCCTCGCTATTGCTGAGGGTTAGGGATCAAGACTTGCCGCAAAAAAAAAAAAAAATCAGAATAATAGGCACGTTTATAAATTTCTTGTATACCCAAAGTATTATCTAAAAACATTGTAGTGTCATTTCAAATTCATCTCACGATATTACCATTGAAAATAGAAGGCTTACAGATGATTTGATTTCAGTTCCAGAGGTGCAAGGATGCCAATTACTACTTTCCTATTATCTATCTTATTACGTTTTTTTGACTTACTTATTCATACTTTACAGTGCAGGTCTTTATTTTTGTTACCTTTGGTTTGGCTAAGCAGCTAGCTATTACTAGGTGATCATCTGTTAATTACCATTAAACCACAAAAGTGTCCAATTTTTTCTGTTTGCTGTCAAGTCGACCGGCGATCAGCTGGTGGCCAACGCTAGCTGCTACTCCACTAAAATGGCGACGAGTAGGAGCCGGGCATTTCAGTAAATAGTTTCCGTTGAGTTCCACAGAAAAATTTGCTAATACGTGAGATTGCTGCGAGTGAATGGTTTATTGTATTAGTCGTTTCGGAATTCTAATGATGCGGCACGTGTGTCCGCAGTTAAGTTCCCTGGCGTGCGTACCTACATTGACCCCCTCACCTATGAAGACCCTAACCAGGCTGTGCATGAATTTGCCCAAGAGATCGACGTGTCGTTCATCTCCATTGAAAGGATCATTGGCGCTGGTAAGTTGTATAATTGTTATACATTTGTTTTCCAATATGTCCAGACACTACTTTGACTCCATGGCAATACAGCCAATGAGATCGATGCACCTGTAGGTGGCTGCGAAAACAGTTTGCGTTCCAAAAATGTAAGAAAAATCGTAAAAAGTCAACATTTTTTTTTTCACTTCTGGTACCATTGAAGAAGATGTTTGCAGGTCAAGGTGGGCTGGCGTGTAAAGAAGCTCTGTCTGTGTGCCTCAGGGGAGTTTGGTGAGGTGTGCAGCGGACCACTAAGGTTGCCTGGGAAAAGGGAGATGCAGGTCGCCATCAAGACATTGAAAGCGGGATACACGGAGCATCAGAGACGTGACTTCCTGTGGGAGGCGTCAATCATGGGGCAGTTTAACCATCCCAACATCATTCGCCTGGAAGGCGTGGTCACCAAGAGTGAGTGTCATCGTATTTACTAAAGCTTGTGTTTCATTGATAGTAGGGATGGCCCGAATAATTGACGAATTCAACATATGATAAATGGTTTGGAATTGGATGAGCGTTTTTGTCCTTCTCAGGCAAACCGGTGATGATCATCACTGAATACATGGAGAACGGATCATTGGACACATTCCTGAAGGTAGGTACAATAAGTTTGTGAACTAAAGGAATAGAATATGGAAGATGGACATGATGGACAAGTTGATTGTGATAAACAAATTGGGCAGCGGTAAATATTCCGCTAAATATCGGTGATGGGGATGAATAATAACAAGCGAGCCGGTAATATTGCAAACAACCGACTGAAAGTGTGAAGTAATCAGTGAATGGATAATTGTTGGCAAAGTGGGGAAGTGTTTACCCCTCTGGATGTGAAAAGAGAAAGAAAGAAATAAAAATGTGGGGATTTTTGTTGAACGCTGCGCCACAGTTGTTGGCAAAGCGGATCAACGCGGAATGACAATACACCCAATTAGCTTTTATTATTCCAGCTAAATGCGTCATTAACTTCAGACATTCAAACCGAAATGTACCTACTTGGTGCAAACATCAACGTCACGTGATTGGCAACGACTGTGAACTGGAATTATGTTCAATCTGTCTCAACATTCGGATGCGAATGTTCTCGCTCCACACTACTCTTCAGGTTCATATATATATATATATATATATATATATATACCGTATATGTATGCATGTATACCGTATATGAATGCATGTATACTAAATTCTTCAGGATGTTGTGAGATGCGGTCAGTGGAAAGTGCTTGCAGGACGCCCGTGAGTGCCAAAGTGAGGTGGAGCAGCAGGCAGAGCAGCTCAGTAAAGCCTGTCAAGTAATTACATGGATGGCTGCTGTACTGAGGACAGTATAAATGACACTGCCAGGCTTCTGGATTAGTTGTTGCACCATTTTGACAATGCAGTAAGCGATGCTCATACGCATACATCAGGCTTAACATTTAATTTAATTTGTAAGTGGGATGCTGTCGATGTTTTTTTTTTGGGCGGGCGGGGGGGAGAGTAGCCGTAAAAGTGACGGAAAGTCAAACCGAAACCCCATCGGACCCAACAGTGAAATCTGCAATATTTTATATATTCCATTTTCCCTCCTCCTGTTGGAAGGGGAGTCTGGTAGGGAGTAAATGGTAGTGTAAAGAAGACATGAAGTACAATAAAAATCGATCACACAAGTTACCGTGATGAGTTTATGTCTGTACCAACATTCATTTTCCTGCGTTGCCTCCAGAAAAATGATGGCCAGTTCACTGTCATCCAGCTGGTTGGTATGCTGCGTGGCATTGCATCCGGCATGAGGTACAAACGCATGCCCGTGCGCACACGCCATTGTATATCGATAAGAAATCCCCGTGGCTAGCTTCTAAAAGCCCGCCCTCTCCTTTTCACCAATGAACGCAGGTACTTGTCTGACATGGGCTACGTCCACCGCGATCTGGCAGCTCGCAACATCCTGGTCAACAGTAACCTTGTGTGCAAAGTGTCTGATTTTGGCCTGTCCCGCGTTCTGGAGGACGACCCTGAGGCCGCTTACACCACGCGGGTAAGGCTGTGCATTTTTATTTGGGAAGCCGGCTTGCGTCTGGCAGTTTGTTTTCATTTTCACATAAAAGAAATTGCTTGTCCCAGAGCCCAAGGTGACATTTAAAAGTTGACCAACTACTCCATTTACAATAAATAATAAAACACATATAAATCATAGCAATGAAATGCCGAAAGACGGACATTGTCTGCGGTTGAATGAGGAAGCGAAAACGAGGGACATCTAGATGATACAGTGGAACCTCTAAAGTTGGAAAGGGACAAAAACATTCGAGGCAAAAACATGTCACAAATCCCAGGAGTTCGATTGTCTGTCATCACATCCTAAGCCGCAAGAATTCAGTTCGCCGAGTAGCAAGAATTAACTCTGTAGACTTGTTTGACACTTATTCCAAGGACCAGCGTGTTGCAAAAATCATTTGAGAAAAGTAGAACATACACCTGTTGCCTAATTAAGGAAACTCCAACTAACAGAGACCAAGTCCTTGTGTGTTTGAACCTATTTGGCAAATAAAGATGATCCTGATGCAAAAAAAAAGACATCACCGTACTTGTCAAATTTGATCAGTTCCAAGTTGTATTGTTTTTATAATTCTAGTACTTGACACCAGGGCTGTGCTATTAATCAAAATTCAATTACAATAAAGATTATTACACTCCACGATGACAAAATTGGCAATATCGTAAAAAAGGATTATTTATATTCATTTATACCCAACGCAGTATGTTTGTTTACACAAGGAAATCATGAATTATACATTTGCATGTTTTTTTAAACTGTATTTTAGAACAAGTAATTTGATATATTTTGTTTGGTCCAAAAGGAACTTATGTAAATTTACTCGTCTTTATATTTCTTACGTTTACAAACGTTTTGTACCCCCCAAAGAAATATATCTAATGAATAATGGTGATTTCAATTATGAGCAAAATAATCATGATTCATTTTTTTTTTTCATAATCGAGCAGCCCTACTTGACACCAGTGGAACAGTTGTGCTGACTATTAAAAATGTGATGCAAAAGGGCACATCTCATTTGTTTTCATACTTGAAATATTACACACAACCTGCTAAAGGACGACACATGAAAACTGGCTATAATTGGCCAGGTTTACATTTAAATAAACAGATTTCCATTCGTCCCTGTGGGAAAATTAGTTCAGAGGTGGACCAGCCGAACAGATTGTGTTTCACCATAGAGGTAGTGTGTTAACGATGTAAAGACAGGCATATATAGAAATACACACCGCGAATGCATTGGCCACCCAGCACTGACAATTTTTTTTTTTTTTTTATGAGCTCTGTGTCGCAGACTGAGTGACATCCTTTCAGCGGAATCTCCAGCTTCCTGCAGACAGAGGGCCAATTAGTACTCGCCTCGGCCTCTCCGGCACTCAATTAGCACCGAGCCTCGCTGCCTTAGCGCCAAATATCCCGTCACTCACCTCTCCCCGGCAGTCTGCGCATCTTGCTCTTCACTCACTGGCGCTTCCTCCGCTCCGACAGAACCGCAAGAGTAACGTCATCCCCACCCTTCAGATAATCACACCCGGAGATATCCCGCTGCTGTGTTCATCAATGCTGCATCAAGCTAATTTCACTTCTCATTGACTGAAAGCACATTTGCCTCAGCAGTCATCCCGGGAAATGTTCTATCTTAGCAATGAAAGCTCGATAATGAAGTCACGCGGGTGCCCACACACGCACACACACACACACACACACACTCAGCAGCATATGACTATTTGTACAAGAATGTCAACCTTGTTATCCATGTTCGTAAATTAGTATTCATTAGTATAACAGTTGGTCGTCGACTCAGTTCTGGATAGGGGGTCCTCGGTTTACAACAGTCGCAACATGAGAGGTTTTTGTGGTCATGAACGGATGCGCATCAGCTGTTTCGGTTTGTTTTTGTGGACACTTTCAAACTTTTGGCAATAGACTAGTCGAAAAAAAAAAAATGATTCTCAGATTGCACTGCTTGGATGAATCCAGCTAATGTTTGTGTCCTAGGGCTGTGCAGTTAATCGGAATTCAATGACAATTCCTGATTATTACACTCCACGATGACAAAATTGGCACAATCGTTAAAAAAAAAAAGAAAAACGATTATTAATATGCATTTATATCCAACGCATTATGTTTGTTTACGCAAGGAAATCATACTTAAATTAATAGATTTGTACCTTTTTTTTTTTAAATTTTATAATAACTAATGTTATAAATTTTGTTTGGTCCAAATTACATAATTAATGTTTGAAAGAAATGTATGTCTTTATATTCTTTACGTTTAAACACTTTTGTACTAAAAAAAAAAAAAATGAATGACGGTTTGAATAATCGTGATTTTAATGATGACCAAAATAACTGTGATGAATCTTTTTATCATAATCGAGCGGCCCCGTTGTGATCCATTGAATATTCTTGCGTGGTGTCACAGGGCGGGAAGATTCCCATTCGCTGGACGGCTCCCGAGGCGATCGCATACAGGAAGTTCACCTCAGCCAGCGATGTGTGGAGTTACGGCATCGTCATGTGGGAAGTGATGTCGTACGGGGAGCGTCCCTACTGGGAGATGTCCAATCAAGATGTAAGGCGCCTTGCTTCAACTAGTGAGCCTAGCGTAGAACGTATTCTTGAAAAATATATGTTTGGGTTTGACTTCCCCTTCAATCTTATTTTAGGTATCCATATTAAAATCATTTTCAAGTCAAGTTAAAAAGTTGACATTTAAAAAAAAAACAAAAAAAAAAAAAAACGGTATTTTGAGTATGATTCTGCTGGGAGCTTTTCATAGCTCGATAGATCAAGTATGAGATCTTACCTAAACCTCACACAGATTTGTCCTCCTCATTGCATGAGCTATTTCCGGTAGACGGCAAAGGCACAAGAACGAGACGAGTCGGTGAAATCCGTCAATTTTCTTTCCAGCGGCTGAACGAGGGTTCTTCTGGGTCGGAAGCAATTGCTTGTCAATCTATTACCGCAAAGTGTTGACAATGAGAAGGAATAGCTCGAACGGAAACCCTAGAACGAGCTTTTTGTAGCACGTGCGGGTGGGTGGGGGGATCAAAATAACGCGTGAACGAACACAGAGTTGCGGAGCTAAGCACAACCTCGTGGGCGGGAATATCACACACTTTTTTTTTTTTTTTTTTTTTTTTTTTACACTTCCTTGCTCCGTAGAGCTTCCATTTTATCGTAGCAGCGTGTCGGAGCAAATGACATGACATTTTTAAGCGGCTGGCGACCTAAATCACTTGCGAGCGACGAGTCATCTTAATGGGAGAAAGTGAGAAAGTTCAATAGGCGTGGCGTGTTGACGAGTTAGCGGGAAGCGCGGCCACCCCGCGCGTGCGCTCGCACCACCCGCAGACAGCCACGCACGCGCGCAGCCCTGCAGTGACCTCCTCATCCCCCCCCCCACCCCGCTTCAGGCCCCTCCCATGTCTTTTTGCTTATGAGGCTGTCTGTCACAGAGAAGTGGAGGGAGGGGGGATGAGGGGAGGGGAGTGGAGGACAAGACGTTTGATGTTTAATTGAAAGCGTTCTGCTGGATTTTGTCAGATCCGCACAAGAAATTGCAGCGTCTTCCGCCCTCTTCCTGTAAGCCCTCTCCTTCTGTTTCCCATTTCTCACCCGCTCTCTCTCTCTCTTCTCTCATCCTGTCTTTTGTCCGTCAAAACCCTCTGTCAAAAATCTCCGTCTGCCTTCCTCCTTTCCTTTTTTTTTTTTCCTTCCTCTCCCTCTGCGATCGCTCCATCCCTGCCAGTCAGCTTTGTGTCGTTTTTCTGCCTCTTGGCATGCTGGCCTTCTCCACTGCTCACTCCCACGTTTGAGTGCAATTACGTCTGGGTTTTTTTTGTTTGTTTGTTTTTTTTTGTTTTTGTTTTTTTTCTTGGTATTTGACACAAGAAGAAGCTGTCATGAAGTCAACAGCCCAATTCCCCGCCAGTGTCTTTGGACTACTAGAAGTAGTCTGAGACCTCCTGCCTGCCTGCCGCAGAGTCAATCTCGGCGAGCCAAGATTTATTCCTTTTTGTTCACAGCTGCAGCTTGCACAAATGATTAACTGGGCTATGTGGTGTAGCCAATAGACGATGCGTTTATGAGGTGTTACTCTGTCGAAGCCCGCGACGCTTACTTTTATCCGGGCTTCAAGAGTCTGTTCTACGGCTTGAGTTTTATTGTATTACAGAGCGGATTGTAATGATTGATAGAAAAGTGACACTTTGCGTTGCTTTCAAGTTTTATACTGTATACCGTATATCTTTTATAAAGGCATCATAGTGGTTAGCAAGCCTGCGTCACAGATCCGTAGGAATCTCGGTTTTGGCCAAAAAAATGCCATGTTAAATGAAAACTCAGAATTGCCTCTAGGTGCGAATGTCACTGTGAATAATTCTTCTCTATATGTGCACGGATGGATTTCTTCTAATAAAAAACACAATAGTGGGGAAAAAAAACTACAAAAATAATATTAACGTACAGTATGTGTGCATTATGACACTGTATATATATATATATATATATATATATATATATATGTATTTAGGTATATGTATATATGTATATGTATATATGAATATATATATGTATGTATATGGATGTATGTATATATATATGTATATATATGTATGTATATATACATATATATATATATGTACTCCTTTGAGTACTCACCGATACCGAGTACTGATACCTCTGGCACTTTCGATGTATGAAATCTCATTCATTGTGTTGAATTGTCGCTATCCTGTGAAAAACACCAATGTCCAATTTTGGGGAAAAAAAATCATTTTCACGTTAACGCCATGTCTGTAATGCGAAAACACCATTCACGTAAACATAAGAAAAATGAAAAAAAAAATGGAGATAAGTGTTTTTCACATGACTAAAGCAAATGATGATTCGACGTGTCAAACTGACATAGCGTAGCGACAATCACTGCTGAGGAGGACTTACTCAATGCCAGATTTTGTTTGCCTTAAATATCGGTCGCTGGTATCGGCGTCCTCCATAAGTACCGATACCTTAAAATAAGCCTGGCATCGACACTGTTCCGACAACTCTTATCGGTACTTGTCCATCCCTGATATTTCCTGTACACACTATTTCTACTGAAACAATGTAAATTTCCACATTTTGGGACTAATAAAGGTTATCTTATTGTATCTTGGTTTCCTTTCATCTGTTTTATGTTAAAGGTGTCAATGGGTTAGAACATAACATTCCTTTGGGGTTTCCCCTTTCAACTCATCACACAGCTATTCTCTATTTTAAGATAAAGGAATTGTCCTCAGGCGTTGGACATCCTTTTCTCCTCGCCAACTAACATCCCCCCCCCCCCACTCAATTGCCGTTCTGCAGGTCATAAAGGCAGTAGAAGAGAGCTATAGGTTACCAGGTCCGATGGATTGCCCCGAGGCTCTCTACCACCTCATGATGGACTGCTGGCAACGAGAACGCAGCAACCGACCCAAGTTTGATGAGATCGTATGTCTGCTAGACAAACTCATTCGCAACCCCTGCTCGCTGAAAAATCTGGTCAACTCCTCACACAGGTAAGAGCTCCTCATAAAACATAAAGACATATGGTCACGTAAAGTGTTGCTTACAGGGGGGAAATCAACCCAAACATATTTTTTTACAGAATATCTTCCCAGCAGGCCCACTAGTTGAAACACGGCATTCTGATTAATATCGTTTTTGTTGAATATGAGTTAAGCAGCAAAATCCACCCGTTTTGAACCATCTTAGGGGGCGGCCATTTTGTCATTTCTGTCGACTGAAAATGACATCACAGATGCTCGGGGCTCAGATAACGACCAATCATGGCTCAGCTTCAGAGAACAGGTCAGCCGTGATTGGTCGTTATCCGAGCCCTGCGGGTGTGCGATGTCATTTTCAGTCGAGAAAAGTGACAAAATGGCCGCCCCCTGAGATGGCTAAAAACGGGTGGATTTTGTTTCTTCACTCATATCTCATATTAATCATATTGACTTGTTTCAACTAGTGGGCTTGCATTGAACATATTCTTGAAAAAAATATGTTTGGGTCTCTTTAATACAACCCAGCAATGCTATGACACTAGATGTAGCTCTTCACACACACACACACACACACACACACAGAGACCCACATAAAATAAGCCCCCATGGAGACCCTACTACTGGAGCCGCTAACACTGTTAGCGCTTATACATGCTAACGCCGCAGCTCTACTTACCTGCCTTGGACTTGCTAGTGCTTTGGCAACTGCTTCAAAGTGTTTGTTTTTTTCTACTCAGCAACTTCAGCTAGCCTCACTGCCAAGTCCTCGGTGGAGAAACCTGGCAAGGGGGGCGGTTGTTATGTATGGCAGGATGGCTAGCTCAGTCTCTTTTTCAGAAATATGTCGCTAACCAAAGCTTTACTTGGCTATTTAATTTCACACGCGATGGGTGGGAAGCTACTGGTTGACATGCAACTATTTGGATACAAACAATTTAAAAGTATATTTTGCCTAGTTTTGAATAACAGTAGTATTCAACTGCAGTGTGGCTGATCAAGGAAGTCATCATCACCAGCCAGAAAGGCACATTAAAGACAATCTCACCGAAATGGCATTCGTTCTTAAAATTGGCTTTGCTCTTTCTTCGGCTTCAAGAAAAAAAGGTGCTGCGAAATGCTGCGAAATTACACTTTCTTCACCTTCCTCCCATTGCTTTACATATTCCTTCTCTAGCGAATTAAACTCTGAGCTAAACTCATCATCATTCAGATTAAATGTAAATAGAGTCTCTTGAATTCTTGTGCGGCTGCATAATTAAATCACTTTGGACAAAGACCGCAATCGCTTCATGTTGGCGGAAGGGGAAAAAAAAAAAAAAAAAAAGAGCAAACGCATAAATGAAATTGATTTTCTTAAGCATAAGCAATAGTTTCAATTGTTTTCTGTGGGGTGTCTTGGTTTTCAAAGCATTCCAACATCCAATTAGTTAGTTTTACATTAGTGTATAATGACATTCAAAGTGTTGTAATGGAGACATTTCGTCTTCACTTTCTTTGTCGAGGCGATGATATAATGGTTGATCATTAGTCTGCCATTCCTCCAAAAAGAAACACTGATAATAAGTCAATTCCCAATGTAGCAGCAAGCAATGCGATCGTGGTTGACAGTTCAAAGGAGCTCGAGCAAGGCCGGACCGTCTGCATAATGATGCTCATCTATTAGCTAGCTGCAGCGAGGAAAATTCTGTTTGCGAGCTTCGACGTTTGTATTTCAAAAGCTTGGCACTCTCTCTTTGTTGGTATGGAGAATAACCGGAATAATGTCATGTATGCTTGGTAATCAGTGGACCCTATTTTCAGCTTTGTATCACAGTGCATTCATAGACTAATGAAGGAAATATTAAGTGTCACGTCAAAGCGCAGAGAACATGCTTATATGCTTATTTTATGTTTCTGTCACGGTTAGTACATCAGTTTTTGGAAGCTCTTTAACCAAAATGATATTTTCCATGCGAATGTGGGCGATTTCAGTTTGGGTTCCTCGATTCGATTCCAGTTCTTAACGATTCTCACTTCCGATTTCCGGCAAAAAATAGAAATAGGGAATTGTGTAAACGTCTCTGTTTTTTAATGTTATCAACTTTAAATGAATTTCTCAATGCCAAGATATTAACATAAAACTTATACAAACCAAAGATTTTCAAAAGAGCTTTATTTTTAAAAATGTCAACAAAATCTCGTAATTCAGCAGGTACTTAAAGCATGCTACTGAACACCGACTGATGGGCTAACCTAGTGTTGTTTTTCTCCAGAAAGGAAAAATATGACAACCACAAATGCTGCATTTGAGGGGCTTGCAAGGAAAACGTCAAACTAATCTAATCAGTCTACGTAAACATATGCTGTATGTGTACGGTATATGTATCCTACATGCTAGACATAGACCGATATGTGTTTTTCAGGGCCGATACCGATTACTAGTCGTCAAGGAGGCCAATAACCGATATTTGGAGACAATATTCATTTTCAGTAAAAAGGAAAATATTGGCATCAAAATCTAAAGAAAGATTTACTCTTAACTTTGTTGTAAAGTGGTTAAGCATGTTTATTGAACAATGTTTCAGGTTTGCATAATGTTGATTTTTTTTAAAAAAATCATTATTAGAGTAAATTTTTTACAGTATACATCTCTGTTATAAAATTCTAACAAAAAGTTCAGGGAGCATCCAGGATTGTCAGCATGTCTTAAAAATGATAAAGGAAAAACTTCAACAATAGCTCCATGTAGTTTTCTACAACAAATGACAATTTCAAAATGACAGAAATGTTCAACTTTCACATCTTTGTTTTGATTCCCACAGTTTTAAAATGATTTACTATCAGCCAGCAGAGTTTTTTTTTAAAAAGTCAGATGCCGATATTCGTCAAAACGCAAATATTGTTGCCGATAATCGGTCCATCCCTACTACATGCTGTGTATGTTATCAGCTACATATTGGCTGGGCATTTGCATTTGTTTTTTTGACCCAATGTTTGAGTGCCAGTTTAACATGTTGGCATTAGATGTACTTACCCGATTTTCGACTTTGGTGCGGTCGGTGCAGTACCAGGCTAAGGATCGGAGCCAGCGCTTGAGGCAGCACCTCGAGCAACCTCCTTTGATGTTATTGAATGACGTGTTACACTGAGCATAAGACTAGCCTTTTTTTTTTTTTTTTTCCCCGAAGTCCAGCCAAGCTTTTACTCTCCGCCCAGTAGCATCCATTGTCGCAATTGAGCACCAGCTTCTTGCGGGGTCCTTCTTCGTTTGTTGTCGGGCAAAGGCGAGTGTAGAGCCTAAATGAAATCGGTGTATGAATGAATACACCGCACTTAATTACTGCCTTTGTCCTGGTCGATGTCATCAGGGTGTCCAACCTGTTAGTGGAGCATGCCAGTGTAGACGGAGACTGCAACATCTGGAGTAGAACAGTCGGCGAGTGGCTGGATTCTATCAAGATGGGCCGTTATACGGAACTCTTCACGGAAGGAGGATACTCGTCACTGGACACGGTCGCTCAGATGACATCCGAGTAAGGGCACTTGTAACAATATCATTCGGGCTTTATGATATTCTTAGGTTATGTTTCCGTGCGCGATGGTGGCGGCCGGCAGCAGGAAGCACTAAAACTACCTGGCAGATGAAAAATAAAACATTCAATGGACGATCGCTGGATAAGTCAAGGGCGTTATTACGGTTCAACAGGACTAGTAATAGTCGGGGCCAGAAAATGTTCAGTCGCTAACTTCTGTACCAGAGAAGTCACTGTTTATCATAGCATTCATAGTCAAGGTTTCATGAGGTAAAATGACTGAAAATGACATCACGGACCCTCGAGGCTCAGATAACGACCAACCACGGCTCACCTGTTTTCTGAAGCTGTGCTATGATTGGCCGTTATCTGAGCCCTGAGGGTGTGTGATGTCATTTTCAGTCGTCAGAAGCGGCAAAATGGCCGCCGACAGAGATGGCTAAAAATGGTTGGGTTAAACTCACATTCCACACACAAAATATTAGTCGGAATGCCACGTTTCAAATAGTGGGCCTCCATCGAACATATTCTTAAAAAATATATATTTTGGGGTTGACTTCCAGGTCGATTATTTACAGCGTTGGCCAACTTTTAACAATTGTCTGAAAATACAACTTTGGAACATTTGATCTCATAGCGATAACTCGAGTCAGGCACATCCACCACTAAACAACTGTGATGATGTTTATTGTGATGATGTCTGCGGATCTGAATTCCCAACACGTTGCTGACTGCCTTTATCTCGACATTGCCATCCCTGCAACTATTTGACTTCACATAGGAGTCGAAGCTGCGTTGATGCATAACAAACGTCTTTCTGCGCTGTTTTCAGGGACTTGCGGAGAGTCGGGGTCAACCTAGCAGGGCATCAGAAGAAAATCATCACTAGCATTCAGGAAATGAGAGTCCTTATGAACAACTCCACCACCAGTGTCAACATCTGACGCATAACTCTTTGCGCAGGTGCGCGCACACACGCACAGCACATGCGGACCTAGTACGAAGAAGACGGCAGTTGGACCTAGAGCGGCTGAGCACTTTCTAATGATAAGGAACGTACTTTCCACGGGCCAGTGAGTGGATTTTTTTTTTTGTGGGGTGGCGTCACGGACCAAAAAAAAAACGCAACTGAGTGGTTTGACAATAAAAGGGAACACGGTGGACTAATTCAACTGAAGACTTTCCATCCGGACGATTCCATGGGAGTGAGTCGCTGGGATGGTTAACACCGCAGCACTTGTTTGGACTCTCACAGTCAATCGTGAACGTAGACTCCGAGAGCTACCGGCACTTTTCGGCTATATCACAAGTATTATGTCGGTTTCCTCTTTCGGCCTGTCTCAGGTTATCTGAGTCCAGCGGACCTTTATACTTTGGCTTATTGTCTTCTGGAAAACTGCATGGAGCACCGTTCTCCTGTGGGCTATTAGTGCACCGACGGCTCAACACCGGGTATTTTTTATTTTTTTTTCTGGGGCGGTCATAATCAGGCTGTCAAAGTCGTTTCAAGATCCACAGTCACGGTCAAGCACATTTCAGTCATTACCGTAAAAAATGAATGGCAAGCATGTATACTGACCGAAACCTGAAATGCAAAGTTAGGGTCTGACCTTTCTGGGTCTGATTTTCTCCCGGAGAGTATGGACTTGTTTCTACACTGGATGAATGTAAAGCTCTTCAGATGCCCGACCGAACGGCGACATTGTGTTTCCGATCAGCAAATGGAGATCGAGCACGGGGAAAGCCGCTCTTACGCTTTTCTCAAGTTTGCGCGCGGATTGCACGAACACGTCGGCTCGCTTTGTGTTGTCTTTCTTTGGGACAAAAGAAACGGAACCTGTTTGATCATCCGCAAAGGAAAACAGTCAACACTCACGCGTACGACGTACGCGCTCGCAAGCTGTTGGATTCTTTACAAAGGACCGTGTCGAGTCTGCGTTTATGGAACTCCCTTGAAGATGCGAGCGGAAGGAGTGGGCCCTTCTCTCAAATTCAAATGCTATCCGCCAAGATTCCGATGGAGTCTTCACATCCACTTTCAGGTACGGCAGGAAAAGCCTCCGCAAGTCTTCAGAAGCAGAGTCTTTCCCCACGTCATGTCCGCCACACCACAGCGCACCTCGTTCAAAACGGAACCGCCGGCAAACGGAGGCAATATTGAATAAATCGATAATCACGTACGTATTATTTATTCGTATTTATAAAAAAAAAAAAAAAAAAAATGCAAAAAATGTTAGTGTTTGCGTTGAATCTGTGAAGCTCTGCCTACATGTGTTTCATGTATATAATGTATTATATATATTTAAAGCAGGGAGCATTGTTCTTCAGTCTACCATCACGGGGTCAAGTTGGTATTGATCAAGCATCTCAAGAGTAGAATATAGTACTCCATAAAGACAACATTTGTAAGTCTGCATTCTTTAAACGTTAGGCCTGGACCACAATAAGTTAGGGACAGCTTGCACACCTGACCTTTGTAGAGGTGAACTCCAAGAGATTTGCAGACAAAGACAGATGAATATTGAGCAGGTCGGAAGTTATTTGACAGTTTTGAGTCAAAAGCTAAGAAGATTTCCGGCACTCTAGACAACAAAAGTGGTGAATATTTACTACGAGAGTATTTCATTTCTCCGAGCTGAAAGAAATGCGCGGATAACTTGCCACATGAACCTCTCGTATATGCTCAGTTTTAAAGACGATGATGTCAATGCTCATTTAATCATCTTTGCCGGATTTTGTTTCGTTTTGTTTTTTTAGCCTATGAACGAGTATTAGGGCGACACTGATGAAAATCAAATGGTCTTTTTAGAAGCAAGTTAATGTAGTAAGAAAGTGTTTAAATTCCTACACAAACAGTCTAATAGTCTGAGATTATAGTCCCCATTTTATGGCAGCATATTTATGGTCATAATATTTGAATTTTATATTTTAAAATGATCACATTTTACTCACGATATGACAACTTTAAGTCTATATATATATATATATATATATATATATATATATATATATATATATATATATATATATATATATATATATATATATATATAAATTTGGGGGATTTTATTACATCTTAATTTCAAAATATTTGTGTATTTTCTCTCTTCACCGTTGCCCTAACACTCCTCCATAGCTTGCGTGGTAGTGTACTGAAATGAGATTGTAAAAGTAGTTTTATAGGAGATGGTTTAGTGAGGACACTCAATGGACTGTTTGAAAAGCACACAAGAAGAATGTAAGAATATAAAAGGCTATTCCACTCTTTGAAGAACACGTTTTGACTTTTAAATAAGATCCGGAGTCAGATCGAAGGCCTCTTCCGTGGTTCGGAGGAATCGTGGTGTTAAAACGCTCCAAAATTTTAACATCTTGTTTTATGTAGTAGGACAGTGGAATTGTCCTTTACATCCATTTATTATATGGGGGGGGGGAAATGAAGAGGGAGAATATGAAGGGATTAAAACATCAGTCTGCATTTACAATTTTGGATCATATTTCATGTGGCCGTAGTCTATTACTAACTTACGCTAATGTAGTAGTAAAGTCACAATTACAGTAAATATTTGTATGAAAAAAACACTTTGGCCATATATAGAAAACACGAGAAAAAAAAGGGACAGCTGTAACTGAGTGTGCCTTCTGATGCTACGTGGCGACGTATATTTTGACACCTTGTAAGTCAAGACCCTCGTACACTTAAGATCCCCTGTGTCTTTTTTTTTTTTTAGATGTTTTGGATGACGGTTAAAAAAAAGAAACAAAATGCTTTATATTGAACAGGGGCAATACGAAAAAAAATCATTCTTTTTGTTTTGTTTAGTGAAACTTCAGTTTATGAGCGACCCTGTTCACAACGAAATAAATTTGCGAACAAAAATGTTAAACGATTGTTGGATTTCTTTTGGGGTTTTTTTTTTTTGCTATGAATTACTTAGCAAAAAAGGCTGCAAGAACGTGAAACGTGAAAATGTCACCATTGCTTTCGGAGCAGCCGCTGCGCCAGCGAACGTTTCGGCTCGCAAAGTTTGGGAATGGAGCTTCCGCTCTATAAATGTAGACTATTGTGATTTTTTTTCAAGGGATGAACATTTTGCTGTCACGGGGGGAAATTTTCAATAGACTAACAAATTATTTTTAGCATTTTTTTTTTTTTTCAAATGCAACGGGGGACTCTCGCGAGCGTCATATTGAGCAGAATTATGCTTCCCCCGAGGTGTTGCCCTAACGTGCATGTAGCTCAGCTAACCGAAACTGACTGACAGCACCCCTGGAGGCTGCAGCCAAAATAGCGCTCTCCATTTTACCTCACTCTCTTCAAAACACAATTATTCAATAATCAACCCCATACAACCGACTGAATGGTTCACCATTTTATGGATGACAATATTTACAGGCGGTGAAAGCAAATATGCTAGCTGAATCTGAATTAGTGCTTCTTCAATTAGTTTCATCAATCATTCCGTAATTTTTAAATAATGTGTCAGATTTTTTTTGGGGGGGGGAGATCATGCACAAATGTAATGGTTATTGGCTTTTGCAACCACCAACCTAATTTAAACTAAAAAAAAATTTAAAAAACGATGCCTCGGGCATGAACAGTTGGACAATTGTACGCCCTTCTAAGTGCCTCGTATCTTTTTAGCACCACCATTTCCTCCCCTGCCAAAATGCTATGCCCCGATTGTGCCCCTCGTTTTATTTACTTCTGCCAACGTTATCTGCAGGCAATAAGAAGAATGTCAGACAATGTGTATGTTGGAACTAATTTCATTCGCACTTTATGATGACTCTGTTGCTCTTCTTTTTTAATTCCCCACTGGAGTGTTGTTTTACGTATCAGGTTCCCTGGCTTTTGCTATGTCCGTTTATATTCTGCTTCCCATGGTGAAAATCATCACACTTGAGCGTCATAACTATGAAGCAGACCCAATGATGAAGAGCACAGTTTTTTTTTTTGTTTTTTTTTCATGTGTATGGCACAATTGTCTCCTTTTTAAAGCGGACGTCAACCTAAACATATTTTTTTCAAGAATATGTCCCAGCAGGCCCACTAGTTGAAACACAGCATTCTGATTAATTTTGCGTTTGTGGAATATAAATGAAGCAGCAAAATGCACTCGTTTTTAGCCATTTCTGGGGGCGGCCATTTTGTCTTCTGTCGACTGAAAATGACATCACAACTGCTCACAACAATCAGTCACGGCTAAGCTGTTTTCTGAATCTGAGCCGTGATTGGTCGTTGTGAGCAGTTGTGATGTCATTTTCAGTCGACAGAAGTGACAAAATGGCCGCCCCGAGAGATGGTTAAAAACGAGTGGATTAACACTTAGTCCACAAACGCAATATTTCAACTAGTGGGCTTGCATAGAACATATTCTTGAAAAAAATATGCTTGGGTTGACTTTCCCTTTAACTCATTCACTGCCATTGACAGATTTACTTGTCTTTTCACAGTCCAGCCATTCAATCCCAGGAATTTATTTAGATTTTTTTTTCAATATTTTTTCAAACCTGAGGGAAAAAGAAGGTCTGAAAATGTCTGGCAGTGAATGAGTTAAGTGTGATCATGGCTTAAAAGAAACGTATGATGGTGACCACGACCTGTTGTCAACGGCGTCGACAAAGTGAAGGCAGACGTTATCGTTTTTTTAGTTTTTTTGTTTTTGTTTTGTTTTTTTAGCATTCCAGCAATTCCACTTCAAAGTGGCCTTGTGTTGACAGCTATTAATGTGGTTCGCTTTTAAAATCAATAATAAACACGCAACGCCATTGCTAGCTAGCCCGCAAAAAATATTTTTCAATTTGCGAGCGAGGACTTACTGATTCTCGGCAAAGCCGCTAAACTGGAATGGCATCGGTCAAGTGTCACATACCAAACAGTTATCCTTTGAATGTTTTTCTTCTTGGACTTGAGAAAGATTTAACGGGCACTCATGTCGGTGTTCCTAAAGCAACTGCAATGTAATCTTGAAGTGTCAAATGCAATCATTCCCAGCTGTTTACATTTTGAACCCGTTTTTAAATACATTCATTAGCTGCCATACATGTAAAAAGATGTGAACCACTTTATAATAACGGTTTATAAAACGAGAGACCAACAAAGCTAGTAATTCTTTGGATGGCAAGCGACTCAAGACGAGCTTTTTTTGGTAGTGGAGAAGAAGGTTTGCTGAAGGCGAGTCAAACTTTAAGCGTAATTATCGACAATTGTAAAAAGTCGATTCAATCTTGCAAAACAAATGTATCCACACAATTAACATGAACATGCATACTAAAAACACATTTGTTCTTTTACTATTGATGTTGACTGCCGCGTTAGCCATATTGTGCTGAGCATCCAGGACACAAATTTGTCCCGCAATAAGTTCTTTTGGTCGTCATATTTCTCCTCTTTCAATCAGTGATGGCGCTGCCATAAGAAACACTAAAAAGACAAAAAAAAAAAAAAAAAACCACTCAGTGAGTCATGCATTTCAATGCTCACTGAGCTGAAGTCTGAAAAGATTCACACCAAGTTCGACCGCCACAGTTTGGTCTGTTTTGCGGCATATTCTGATTCCTAATGAAATGACCTTTAGGGGATTTGATTTTTTCACTGTGTCCATATTGGGAGTTAATCAAATTGTCTCCATGGCCTAGTCGCCGGTTAAAAGGGAGCTTTTGATTGAACTTTGGCAAAAGCGCGATAACGAATGGCCAACGCGAAAAAAAAAACAAAAAAAAAAAAACGTGTCGTCCATTTAGCAATTTTGAAAATCACCCACACAATTGTTGGTGTTTCCCTAATAAAAACTCAGTTCAATCTGGTTTTTTTTTAATTTTTTTTTTTTTTTTTCTACTTGCAAAGATGGAGTGTTCGCATGGAACTTGACTTACGGGTCCCTCTGAAATCTTTGTGTTGATGAATTGTCTCCTACTATTGACACACGTGTGGTGATCAGGTTTCCCCCATGCTGAAAACAACAGTTGTCATGGTTAAAACGCGCACATTTTTCAACAACTGAATGGCAGTTTGGGATTCGTTGAAAGCACAGTGAAACATACTTAGTAACTGTTGTGCTCTTAGTTTGTCTTTGAGACTGTCATGTGTTCTGTTTGTGTTGCTGTTTTTGTAGTGTGTTCTCAAATGCTCTATTTTTCCAATAAAATTGTACAAAAAATGAAGCGTCTTTGTTTCTTGAGCTCGGTCAGCAGGTCTTGACCTGCATAGTAGTGAGGTTGCAGGTTCGAATCTGGGCTCCAGCACATTTTAAATGTTAAAAAAGCTCTACATTTTGAAGGACAGCATAAAGGAAAAAATCAAGTCTGAAATTTTGTGTTTATTTCAGATGACTGAATGGTGCAGTAGAATGAAAAGAAAAATGTTATAGGTTCAAAATATTGGTAAACAACTAAAGCCTCCCCTCTGAAATTGGTATGGCTGCAAATGCGCTCAAAATTAAAGGAGCTATTTACGAGGCCGGATTACTTTTCCTTTTCTCAACAAACAGCCTTCAAGTCATTGCAGGTGTATGATAACTGATAATTGGAACTACATCCTGACATCGGGTGTGATGTGATTTTTCACAGTCCCGAGCCGCGTAACTTACTCGAGCGTCATGGCCCTAATGAGGACGAGCGCCGTACAAAATGGATGAATAGAACCTTCTTGATAACTGAGCTTGACTTTAGAGATTCAGCAATTGTTATGACTGCACTTGTATGAACAACTGGACAGGAACCAATTTCAATTCTCAAG
This sequence comes from Filicampus tigris, assembly GCF_054856515.1. Lineage (NCBI taxonomy): Eukaryota > Metazoa > Chordata > Actinopteri > Syngnathiformes > Syngnathidae > Filicampus > Filicampus tigris. Next base: position 16,635,228 of record NC_141231.1, read on the forward strand.
CTTCATCCATTTCAAATTGCATCTGTCGGTTTTACAAAGAGAAATATGACGGATATTCCAACGCGTTCAGTCGCTGTGTTACAACTGCACTTTGTCTTGCAGGGGAAGAGAATTTATGCAGAAAATAGCTGGCTCGCAGGCTGCATAATAAAGGTGATGACCAGGAAGAGCTTCTACTCAAGCCTCCGGGCTTGTTCAGGCAATCAGAGAGAGAATTGGAGATATGAAATATCACATACAATGGTATTGTCGTTATATGGCCGCTGATGAAGGATTTATAGAAATGCGGCGCGGCCAATTGCGTGGTCATTTTCACAGTCGTCTGCGGGGTCAAGCGTGGCATTTGTCAAAGGTTGACTACGATTCTGTGAGAATTGTAACTGCCTGCACATCGACCACGAGAGTTATTTTATGCTTCCATATAAATTTTCTTGAACACGAGTGCTCCATCGGGACCTCCAAATTTGAACACCCCTGAAACCTTACACTTAAGACTATTTCAAGTGGAAATTAACCCAAACATTTTTTTTTTTTCAAGAATATGTTCCTAGCAGGCCCACTAGTTGAAACGCGGCATTCTGATGAATATTGCGTTTATGGAATATGAGTTAAGCAGCAAAATCCACCCGTCTCAGGGGGCGGCCATTTTGTCATTTCTGTCGACTGAAAATGACATCGCAACTGCTCAAGGTTCAGGTAACGGCCAATCATGACGGCAGTGATTGGTCGTTACCTGAGCCATCAGTAGTTGTGATGTCTTTTTCAGTCGACAGAAGTGACAAAATGGCCGCCCCCAGAGATGGCTAAAATTGAGTGGATTAACTCTTATTCCATAAACGCAATATTTATCAGAATGCCTTGTTTGGGTTGATTTCCCCTTTAAGTCCAAGCAGCAGCAAATATTTTGTTACTATACTTAGTTGTTTTTTGTATTAATTTGTACTTTACCAGAGTACTTATTTTTCTAACAATGCATTGCCTACATTTGAAAACAGATATCCCTACATTCTACTCCTTACTTTGTCAAAATACGCTTGTTACCATTTTCAATCCCCATGCGTGACAACATCAAATCGATGTAAATAGAAATTAAGTGAATTTTTTTTTTTTTCTATATTGGAACAAGTCAGAAGTGGATTAGCTTTGTGATTGACTAAAAAGGTTGTGAGTTGGCGCTACATAAATACAAATGACTTGAAAATGCATGAGCGGGTCGGCGAAATCCTATGTAATCAAACGGAAGAGGTTTTTATGTGCTCGCTCCAAAGAGCTGATGCTGAGATGATGCAAGCCCAAGTAACAAGACTGGCATACACTGTTGATGTCAGCAGCTCCCGTCTCCCCTCTCACTATATGTCAAAGCCTTGCAAACAGTAACATTTTCATGCGCACTGCATCCAGAATAATATAGCGAAGTTTCTGCACGAATCCATCACACTCCTGCTCAGGCCCTCCCGGTTATTACTACAAATCCTGTAGTAGCGCAGCTATCGAGGATGATTTACATTAGCAAAACAGCTAAGCCTAAAGCTACTTTCTTTATTTCCCCAATGCCACTTTTTCAGAATCCCACCTCCAATCACGTGTGAAGGTCGGACTGCTTGTTTACATATCGTAGATATAAAGACCACGCGCACGTGTGCATGTGTGCGGTATGATGTCAAGTCCAACCTGGGTGATCCGATCTCTGGGGGAATCTCCCGCTTTCGTAGCTCAAGGTGATTATAACAGCCGCACGCAGAAAAAGTGTATGAAGGTGAAATTGGCCGTCGCACCATCAGCGCCGCTATGACTAAAACCTCTGGATCAGCGCCTTAAAGAAAAGAGCTACGTGTGGGCTGGGATTGCACTGGGGCTGTATTCCCGCTGGTGCTGAGTGAGATTGTTCTTGGATGGACCAGATTCTGGCTTTGGGCTAGCATGCGCTCTCCACGCTGCCTGCCAACGTGCCTCCATGTCTTGTGATTAGGGATGTTACGACTAAGGGAAAATCGATTTAAGAATCGAGTTGCTCCGATTAATCGATTCATCGATTCGATGGCTTGAAACGTTTTTTGTTTTTTTTTTCATTCCAGGCGTACAGCGCATCATTGCGTATTGCGTTTGTGGATGGCTGCAGAACCACACTAGTGCACAGAGAACAAGCATGGTAGCAATTTTTAAAAAATCGAATCGAATCGAAAATCGGGAATTGAAAATCGAAAATCAAATCGGGGCTTGAGTGAATCGTTACATCCCTACTTGTGATGGTCCTCATCTTCATGACAGCGACATGCCAAGTATTTCCGTGTGGCCTATTGTTGCGGTGCCACCTTTATCCCAAGCCACTTCTAACGGTCCCGCTGTCTACAAGACGACCACTGTCAGTCTAAAATCAGGTGTCCCAGGGCACAATAAAGTAATTTTCTCTTGAAGACGTGTCACTGGTGGAGATATCCCAAGGGTCATTTGAAAATCATTGCAGAGAGTCCTCTTTAATCATGATGAATGACCTTCAGCGGTACCTTCGCTGTCACTTCAGATGCACTTGTGAGGCGACGGGGGAATTGATGATGGCATTTCTGTGTTATGCCATATGCGTCGTCATGTACAAGCATCTACAGGATACTTTACCGGATATTTTATTGCGCCATTTCTACTTTCAACTGACTTGTAAAGCAAAAGTGCATTTTCCTGGGTGAAATGATGCAGTGGCATTGATACCGATTTAATAGTGGGAAGGACCTGCTTTTTCAAATATTCTCAGGAGACTTTAGTCGGGGTTATTGTTTTGAGAAAGTAATAAATAAAAGGAAGATGAGGAGAAAATATATTTTTGAGAAGGCTTAGTTACTTAGGCTTAGGTGTAGTTTTTGGGGATGTGAGACTGTCCAGAAAATGATGGACACTGCTTATTACCTCCTGAACCTTATGCAGGGATGGGCAATTTAAATGCTGGGGGGGGGCACTATTTTTCATCAGTGCTACAGACCATTTTCTAACCAGATGTATGACAAAAATGCTATTTTAAATATGGACTAAGTATGTGCTCTTAATATACTGCGGGTAAGTATCCAGACCCCTTGAAATGTTTTCACTTTCTGTGTCATTGAAGCCATTTGCTAAAATAAGAAAATTTAAAAAAGTATTTCTCATTAATATACACTCAGCACCCCATCTTGACAGAAAAAAAATGACATTTTTGCTCATTTATGATGATGATCCGAATATTCAAAATCACAGACAAGCTTTAAAGGTGAAGTCAACCTAAACATATTTCTTTTCAAGAATATAAGCAACAAAATCCACCCGTTTTTAGCCGTCTCCGGGGGCGGCCATTTTGTGACTTCTGTCGACTGAAAATGACATCGCAACAACTCAGGTTCAGCTAACGACCAATCACGGCTCAGCTGTTTTCTGAAGCTGAGCTATGATTGGTCGTTATCTGAGTGTATGTGATGTCATTTTCAGTCGACACAAGTGACAAAATGGCCGCCAGAGATGGCTAAAAACAGGTGGATTTTGCTGCTTAACTCATATTTCACATTAATCATATTGCCTTGTTTCAACTAGTGGTCCTTTATTGAACATATTCTTTCAAAAAATATATATCTTTAGATTGACTTCCGCTTTAACTATACTTTTTTTTTTTTACTTTCAGCTTCCATGATTCCCCAAATGCAATTTGCGTCGATGTTAGCTCAAGGTGGACATGAGCAGATAAAGATGATCTCAGTGTAAGCGGCAATCCTTCGACATGGAACTCCGGTCTGACCTCCAGCAAATAAGCCGCTGGTAAATAGCCTTATCCATTCTGCTAGTGATCCGACAAGCCTGCCATGAGAGGGCCGTGTGATGTCAAGTGGCTGGCCGGCAAGGACACGCACGCACACACACGCGCGCGCACGCACGCACGCAAAACCACACGCAGACACGTCGCTAGCAAGCCTTTGTGTAGCATTGGAGATAAGTCGACGCACACACAGGCACGGCACCCATGGCGCCCGTCGCCTTCACACAAAGGTAGCCGGGGGGAGGCATTTGTCACCCGCCCAGATGTTTTTCCAAGGTCCTTCATCCCAAGCAGTCGATCACACACGCACTGAATTGTCCCAAATGCGATGTCCTTTCGGACCAACGGGCTCTGTCTGCGTGTGACCATGTTTGAGATGCGAGCGATCGCACGCGTGTGCTCGTGTTGAAGGTCGGTCAAGGTGGGATGGGAGAAAAATGGTTATCAGGAGACAGGGGGAGGTTATAAATATATATTAATAAGCGCAATGTGACGCTCACGTGCACAGGCAGAGCACCATCGGGTAATGCGGTCTGATGCACACGAGCGCGCACGTACACAATTTTTCACTGGCTGGACGTTCTTTGTTCTTCTCCGCGCCGCATCCTAATTAGGTTTATTGTGGAATTCAAACCGTTGTCACATCAGGTGATGAAATCTCGTGTAATAGCGTCATAACAATGTATGTGCCGGCATGCGTGGTTGTGTAGCGCTTTGACACAATTGGCACTGAATAGATTTGAGGACTTGGCAGCAAACCAGCGGACAGCACAATTCGTTTATACTCTCGGATATTTTTTTCTTGACGATAAGAAAAGTTACGGCAAGAAAAGGGAGAAAATGCCATTTGGAAACAAATAAATTGCAATCAGTATTTCACCGCCGTTAATTTCCGTATATTTTTTTTCTTTCCGTTTTTTATTATGCTCTACTCACACGCACATATTCACATTTGTGGACACAAGTTTGTTTGTTTTTTTAAAGGTCTTTACTAAATAATAAGTAAATTAGCCAGGAGACAATACCATTGTGCTCACAAAACGAGCAAAAGCTACATTCTAAAAACAGTTGGGTGAAAAAGGAAAAACAATTTTGGGTTAAAAATGGACCGATCCACCACTACTTGGGTCAAGTTGACTCAACTTTCTGTGTTGGATTTGCAGAAAACAACCCAAAAAATTGGTAGTTTTGTACAAAACAACCCGAGAAATTGGTCTGTTTTGTACAAAACAACAAAAGAGCGTGGGTCAAATTGACCCCATTCGTGGATCGCTCCATTTTTGACCCCACTGTTTTTAGAGTGTAAGCAAAAAGGTGTTTTGCAGATTTTTATGACAGTTGTCGATTGTAGATTTTTTTTTCATAACGACTTGCTGCCTGTGCACTGATCTGTCTCTCTTAATAATTGTTTTGGTAATTCCCTACAGTGAGCTATAACCCCTGCAAAGCTTTCTGGGAGAATTACAAGATACGTGGCTAAAGGTATATGGATTTGTAGTGTTGGAGATAAAACCTCCACAATAAACATGAATCATAAAAATGCCCATAAAGATTTTATAAAGTGCAATACACTGTTGGGCTGCAACGCTGATTTATTGAGTGTTTTTAATCCCTTGTTTGATTTCCGGACTGTGCGTCGTCTGGCTTTAAATGCGATGCAATTGTGTGACGACTGGTATTATTTCATCTGATGTGATTTCAATTCAGTTTTTACAGTGGGGTCATCTGATGTGACTGTAATTTAACTTCCTGCAGCCGTTGGTATCGGCGTGGTTCACATACAGCGGATGTCTGCATCTGACATTGAATTAGCACTCAACGCGCTCGTCACAATCATCCAGCAATTGACTTAGGAGCAGCCTAGGGTGTAGTCCACCTATTGGCCTAAGTCAGCTGCTATAGGGTCCAGCTCCCCAGCCAACCCGAACAGGAGCCAGATAAGTGGTTTATAAAATGGATGGATGGATTTTTACTACCTCCACTTATCTGGGTCCATCCATTGTAAAAGCTACAACCGCCTCAACTGGCTCTACTCTGAGTTCCTCTTCGATGACTAGTAGGCTGCAATCCACTCATTTCTGATTGTGGAGTAGATTTTGCATGCCAAGCTTTTCCACGTTTGGGGCTGCCGTTCGAGATGAGTCTTCAATGTTAATCAAGGCTCATTTCCATATATTTGGCACAGGTTCCCTTCCTAACGCCGACCCTCCCCATTTCCAGGCTTGGCACCAGCATTGCCTATCAGTCTCGTCATAATAAGGGTCGCACACATTTTAAATTCACTGCCAGATGTTTTCTTTTAACCTAATCCATCCATCCATTATCGATACGGCTTCTCCTCACAAGGGTCGCGGGGCGTGCTGGAGCCTATCCCAGCAGTAGGCGGGGGACACCCCGAATTGGTTGCCAGCCAATGGCGGGGCACACAGAGACAAACATCAGCACTCACAATCACACTTAGGGGCAATTTAGAGTGTCCAATCGACCTACGGTGCATGTTTTTGGAATGTGGGAGGAAACCGGAGTACCCGGAGAAAACCCACGCAGGCACGGGGAGAACATGCAAACGCCACATAGGGATCGAACCCACGACCTCAGAACTGTGAGGCGGACGTGCTAACCAGTCGATCGCCGTGCCGTCTCTTTTAACCTAATGTTTGAAAAAAAAAAAAAGATTTAAAAAAAAAAAAAAACTAAATTCCAGGGATTGAATGGCTGGATTGTGAAAAGACAAGTAAATCCGTCTAATGGCAGTGAATGAGTTTAAAAAAAATGGTGAAGATGTTAAAGTCACGTGTGGCACTAAACCATCAGAGCCACGTCATAATGTAAATTACCGAAAATTAGATCCTAATTTCACACACCCAGCCTTGTCTCCATCATCGATTTCTGTGGAATTGAGGAGATCCTCAAAGTATTCCGAACATTATGCCCAGTTGAGGTCAGAACATTTCCTTCCACGATATAAACAAGGTGGACAGGGTTCTGCTTCCCTCACTATGGCGTTGTTGTTGTTTGTCAGATTCTCTTCTTCGGGGCGAGCGAAATACGTGCTCCGGGGAAAGATTAAAACTCCAAGTTAGTTTTCGCTTCAGCCGTCTTCAAAGCAATGTTTTGTTTGGCCTCTTAGTATCTGTCAGCTGCTTGAGAAGCAAGCCAGCCCAATTTGCTACACTGAAAAAAATGCTGTGTTGAATTTTTCTCCATTTTATTTCGTCAAGTGTTTGAATACAATTAAATCATTTGGATCCAGTTACATTTTTCAAGTTGACTAAAATGTCCATAGGTGTGAATGTAGGTGTGTAAAATGTGCAGTTGGTTGCTGACCAATCCTGGGTGTGCCCTACGGTCACCTGTGCTGAGGTATGATGAGTTTGTTTTCCAAAAAAAATCGAATGAGGACAGCAGTTGCATATTAAGATATGTGGCTTTTCTCATAAATGTTGTGTATCAATTGCATCCAGAGAATGTCTTTTGGAGTGTGAAACGTCCCATTTGTCTTAATATTGAATGCTTGCTGTAAAGACGCACTAATGACTGCCATGCATCACCCGGATCTGAAAAAGAACATCAATTTTAGAAAGGGCCGCCTTATCATTTTTTACGAATATATTGCCCGTTTATTCAACTGATTTTCAAGTTCTGCTGATTGACCCATTTGCTTGAATAAAAGTGAAATCGGGTTTTATTTGATCTTTTGTGATCTCTCTTTACGCTCCTTTGTCGCCATTGCAAGCGCACTTGAAGGGACTTTTTGCTCAGACGTATAAATACAAACTTATTTACATTCAATGTGCAAAGTATTTGATGTGTGATAGAAAGTAACTCACGACATAATGTTATCACAATGTGAGGATGATTCATCATGACCGTGATGGTAGACACAGCGTATTGGAGATTAAACAAAAAAAAAAATTCTGTGACGTATGATAATTATGTAATGAAAATCAGGAAAAATTGAGAAAAGGTTTTTCCATGTGTTGTAAAAAGGCAAATTGGTGAAATGTACATTTAAAATTTGCTATGTCTTTTTTTTTTGTGGGGGGGGCTTCATTGCTTTGATTTTGTGTCTCAATTACATGATGAACTTTGAAATGAAAAAAAAAAAAAAAAAAAAAAATATATATATATATATACACGAACCTGCCAGTCTAACTCGTTCCACCAGTGCTCACGCTATGCTGTGTGTAATCAGTCATTATTAAGTCATGTTTTGAAAATGACTATTGATTTTGTCCCACAGCAAGATCAAGCTGCTCAGGGACACAACAAAATATGTGCGCGTGTTCCTCCAGGGACTCTCCCTGCAGACGATCCGTTATCATCCACACTTTTTGATGAATCGCTCGGCTGTGCTCTGATCATTTTGTGCTTTCCCTGAGTGAACTCCGCAAGAGTTTTTTTTTTTTTTTTTTCCCTTATATTTGTAGATCTTCACAGTAGAAATATCATTGCCTCTCTGGAATGACTTGAATGGATTTGTCTGAATGCATGAGGAATGAATGACGTATATAAATAGTACATGAGACAGCAGATGTTTCTAATGTCTGCTTTTTTTTTTCTTTTTTTTTTTTTTTTTTTATAGACTCTGAAAGAGGGGAAGAAGCTCTTGACTGCTTGACCTCATTTGTACCAGAAACAGATTAAAATTTGTGGGGTCGCATTTGACACCTTTTAAACTCCAACCCCGTTATTAAATTCAAGCAAGTATACATTATAGTACGCTGTGTAGCACAATTCAAACCCTTACTGGATATATACGCGCTGATGTAAGTCTATTAATTCCGTGGATCGAGGACCAACACGCACACACACACACATGAAGACACAGCACTGTATGTCTCTGATAGTTTCTATTATCTAGGTCTCCCTCCTGGCTGCACATCAAACATGGATGAGCTCCTACCATAAAAGGCTCCATTTTCCTTTGATTTATACAAGGAATAAAAATCGGAAAGGTGAAAAGTCCAAATCATGCATATTTTATCATCTTGCTGACACAAAGGCAACACAGAACAAACTTTAACATGGTGAAAATCTTAAAATAGATCATGATAGGGCCAAACAGAAAGCAGCAAGCCCATTGTCCTTGTTGACCCCCCCCGACCCCCCCAAAAAAATCATTTCTAATTTCTATGCCGCGTTTCTCGTAACAATTTCACAACCGAGTTTGATCTTCCCGTTGTTATTCGGCCTGGCCTTTACAGAAAAGTTGTAAACGATTTTACAAGCAATCCCTTTTTTCTTACACACCAGAGATTGAGACAAACAGATACCGCAGGATCGATCAAGTCGGTCCTCAGAGGCCAGTTCATCGTAATCCTTGTTAAAAGACGGCAATGATTACAGATCGGCGTTTTGCAACGAGTAGGACGGTCTGCACTTTGAGTCCCTGAATTTACTTGAATGTGCAAAGATTAGGGTGCCGCTCTTATATTTCCTACCAAACTGCCCAAGAATAGACGCACTGTAGTTGATTACAATGTCCTTTTTTTTCCGTCGATGTGCTCGTCTATCGCCTACGTTCGCGGTGAGGCTTCAATGGCCGCGGCGAGGCTTCCGTTGGCCACGGCCAGGGCTTTTTGACAGCTTCTGGGTCCTAAAAGGAGAGAATTTAGTTCTGTCGCGGTGAGTCTTTTTGTTTCAAATCATCCAGCGTCGGGGTGTGCTAGTTGGTCAAAGTTGGTCGACGGAAACGCTAACGGAGGCCCGTTTAAAATGATACGCGGACCGTCCTGTAGGCGGTTACAACTTAGTCCAGCCGGACAAAAAAGGCGGATGGACGGACGGCGGAAGGGTTCACCAGCTGCAGACGGGAAGCGGTAAATGGACTGCGAAATTTGGGTAAAATGCCCAGAGATGCTTATTACAGTACGGTACTTCATACTGTACCTTCTAAAGTCTTCCTGAATCAATGCATTTCTAGTTTGCGTAGCAGTTACACAACGACTTTGTCTTTTGTTCAAAGTATAATGCTGTGAAGTTTTGAATATTGCGTTTGTGGACTGGTTAAGGAAGTCAATTTAAATGATGCATTTTTATTAGGTGAACTCACATGGAAGTACAATGGAACTTGGAGTGTCGAGTATTTGGAAAATATTTTGAAAATAGTACATATTTGGAACTAGTTTAAATATAACCACAGAGAGGACCCAGACCATAACTTCATCAAACAGCTTTGGTATGAGCGAGAACGAAATTTGTTATACAACAGTCACCGATATTAAAAATGCAGTAGCATTTCCTAATTAAGATCATCTCACTGTTTGTTTGTTTTTTGTTTTTTTTGTGGGCCTAAACCAGTCATTTAAATTGGAACAACTTTGAAATATAAATTACCAACATTTACGGCAATAATGTTAGTTATCATAACAAAGCAGATAATTTATTTGCTCCACGACAATTTGCTGTGTTGTTCATCTACATACAGTAAAACATTTTCATTGAATTGCCCAACTTGAAATTTTGATCAAAGTTTGTTGCCTTGACTAATCCTACTGCTTTCTGTAGGTGGTGCACATCTTGACAGAATCTTCGCCGGAGCGCGCCTTTATTTGTCTCTGAATGAAGACGAAAGAACTTATCAGTGGCGTTCGGCAAACGTGGTGACTGAATGTCACTGGAGACTATTCAAAAACTGTATTCCAAGATCACCACTGGTGTTAAGAATTTGTCAAGTTAAGCCTGAGTGAAAGCCATTATTGCTTGAAAGTGTGTTTTGATAGCTGGTATTAGGACATCCTCTCAAAAAGGCTTGAGGGCCGCTGTATTGTATATTAGTCGCGTGTGTGTGTGTGTGTGCGTGTGTGTATGTTTGTCATTTATCTCTCTGAGGACATATATCTTTCTCAGGGCTAAAATGGCTTAAAGACCCCGAGACCTTGTGAGAGGACATCTTTAGTGATCTTTGCTTATTCCAGGTTGTGTGTGGGGCTATGGAAAGTAAATGGATATAGGTAGACGGAGCGTGTGCGCGTGCGCGTGCGCGTGTCTGCGCCGCATCAATTAAATCGATTGCAACGAGAACAGGTTGGTTTCCATTACCGATTTAATTATCCTCCATCAAACAAACATGATAGGACCTAGAGATCACTTAGGCGAGAGCCTTTCATTCATTTACACACGCACGCCCATACACACACACACACGCGGACACACACCAACTGTGCAAAAAGTCAGCGGCTCTAATTGCGCTCATGGCATTTCAAAGATTGTAATCACAACACTACTTTGATTTAAGAAAGAAAAATATATATATGTGTATATATATCCATAAAAAACTCATTTAAAGAAAGTTTTTTGATACAATATTGGGAGGGAAAAAAAGTCATGAATAATGCAAGAAACTAGGCCAGGGGTCACCAACCTTTTTGAAAATGAGAGCTACTTCTTGGATACTGACCTGCACCTCTGAAATGATGCGCTGCTCAAATTTATTTTAATGATAATGACAACCTATCATTAATAATTAACAATATTCATCTTTATGGAGACACTGATCATGTTAATAACTTGCAATAATTATAAATTAGGGAAAAGACGAATATCAATATGCTTACATATTTCTCTAAATCCCTGCAGTTGTTTACATTTTCAAATGATCCCTCCGACAACATTCCTTGGAAATCACAATCTTATATCACCGTTGAGCTATTTTTAGAAATGGCCCACTGGGCTAGCGTAATTTTAAAAATTTAAATAGTAAATGCACTTATAGCACTTTTTACATGGCAAACTTTGAGCGCGGTCTGAGTCTGCGCAGGGGCGAGTTTGACCGAGTGTTGGTATTTTCGAGATGTGTGCCAGCTGGCACAGTGCAGCAGATTTAAAAAAAAAAAAAAAAAAAAAAAGAAGAAACTGATTTTCTTGAGTCATAGCAGAATCAGATCCATCAAAAGTAATAATGAAGAGCAACTTGTTGGGGGGAAAAAACCCCAAATAAAAACACCCGAGCAAAAATAAGTTGTCAAGATACTGAAGTAAACAATCATCTGCTTGACTGTGGTGGAAGTCAGACACAGACAGCTGTAAGACGTGTCTGCTGGTGTCTGTGTCTAATTAGGCTGCAGATCGCAAGCTCTCACTCGCTCACTCTCTGGTGTGATTACATAACGACCGCTGCGGTGAAATATCCGCGTGTCGTGCGGGTACGCGTACCTCCCGTACAGTATGCATATGAAAGTGAGAGCAAGTTTTTAAAATGCAGTGAGTCAGTGCATGACCTAGAATCGGTCTTTCACGGCTTCATTATATCACCCGGTTTCTCCCCTTGTGTTTATTCTTCTCCCTTATTGCTCGTTCCTTCTCATCATTTTTCTTGTCACAGATTTGGCCCAACGTCGCCCCCTTGTCACTTGGAAAGTGCAAAAAGTCACCGACTCTGATAGCCTCGCTCCTGATTCCACTTTCATAACTGATATGCTTCGTCTTTTCATTATTTCATCGCATTACTCCCTTGTTATCTTTGAGGCCGCGTGCTGTACTTCCATCAATTTGTTCCGGAGGATCACGCCGAACACCATGAAGGGTGTTAAATGAAACCCTCATCTGGAGCATAATAGCTTTGCATCATTTAACGCATGAGGCGCACACCAGATGCATGGTAGAGATAGCAGCGTGCTTGAAATATGCAACTTTAGCTTTTCTGGAGAGTTCACAGGACTAAAAGTGGGAATGAAGACAGTTGTATATTCCGACACAAATAAGATCAAACAAATGGGGAGAAAGCATTCAACCAGGCCCGGAGTGGTAGTAAGGACATTTCTGGAGGATTCCCGGTGGGCCCGAACATTAATTTCCTCTAGTCCGAGATCTGTTTTGAAATCAAATAAAGTGCACATATGGGCAGGCGATTATATCGTACATACCACTGACTGCCCTACCTTTGTCAATAATGGTGTCCTAAGTCACAGTAATTTAATAAAACCAAAACCATAACCAAAAGTACCGTATCTTCCAGGCTATGTGTCGCGTTTTTTTCATAGTTTGGCCGTGGGTGCGACTTATACTCTGGAGCGACTTACGTGTGAAATTATTAACACATTATTACCGTTATATCATTTCACATGTTATTTTCGCATTAAACCGCAAAAGGGCGCTCGAGACTAAGCGTCCGGATGACTTCTTTAGAGCAGTGGTCCCCACATTTTTTCTGCCACGGACGTGTTCATACATGTCTATACCGGCCTGGCCCTGTAACTATTCACAAATCAAAGGGAGGGGGTGATTGGTAGGGCGGGGGGCGCATTGCGAGTGTTGCCCAATACGTCTATTTGTTGTGAGCCGGTCCAAGCCACGAAACCCACCCACCAAACCCATCGAAGGTTAAGATAAAACACTCTTAAAAACAGTTGGGTTAAAAATAACCCAATCCTGGCCAAAAATGGACCGATCCACTTGTTGGGTCAATAAGCCCTCACCCTAAACCAAGTTTCCAAAAAAATGGTAGTTTTGCACAAAACAACCTAGAAAATTGGGCTGTTTTGTACAAAACAATGCAAGAAAGTGGGTCAAATGAATCCAATTAGTGGATCGTTCCATTTTTGACCCCAAATTGTGTTAATTTTTAACCCAACTGTTTTTAGAGTGAAGTATTGGTTTCGAGCAACATATTTGATATTTTCACTCACTCAGGACAATTCTACACCCGGTTGTCCAGTTGAATTTAACTAGCAATTGGTATGGTTTGCCTGCAACTGGCTGGCAACCACAGTTCCTCCTCATCTCTAATCAGAAGCGCTCCCCAAGTGCTGAACGCATCAGTGTGGTCACCAACCAGTCGAGAGTGGCACTTTTTCATCCACATCCACAAAATAGTTCCACTTACTTGGGAACTTTATAATACAGATAAGGATGGCAGTACTGGGGAATTATCACTTTCCGCACAACAGAAGCACTGCAGCATTTCGCTACCTCCTGCTTCCCTCACTCCCCCCCCCCCCCCCCCCCATCACCTCTCATTCTCTCCCCACCTCCTCCAGCGTTCTCTCATCTTCCCCGCTGCATCCTTTCCACCGAGGAGCCCCCCCCCCTCGCTGCCTCACTTGCCCCTCCCCCCCCCCTCCTCTCCTCCTCCCCACATGTCTGTCTGTTCGAAACTGGAGCAACATCTTAATCGAGGCTCACAGACGTGACGGGAATTTCTTAGCAACCCTGCAGCAGAGGAACACACGTTGTCGCGCGCGCGCGCACGCACGCATTCTGCTTGGCAGCCAATTAGCCGCCTGCGATCCGATGCCAACCGAATGACTGCATGTTGATGAGCTGGCGGCACTGTGTGTGTGTGGGGGGGGGGGGGGGGGGGTGCGTGCGTGATGAGCTGATGCCCATCACAAGCACAAAGGTATACAGATAGGAGGATATATCTTTTATGTTTTTGGGGGATTATGGTGCATTAAAAAAAACTGCTCCATGAGGGACAGAATGAAACAAGGAAGTGGGAGTTTGCGTCCTGAGATTCTCTCTGCGTGTGTGGTGCTGTCCTGATTCCTTCAGTGTTATCCCGCATGCGTTTGCCCACAAGCAGCATTACGAGAACAATGGAGATGATTTACACGGAGCAGATCCTTGCTTTCTCCTCCTCTTCCTCCTCATCCGTCTTCTATTTTTTGCTACCTACCATTCTGCCCCCACCTCTTTTCTCTCCTGCCTCCACTTTGGGGAGTTCATCCAAAGGTGAAACCACCTTAACAAAAAAAAAAAAAAACTCACATATTCTCTTTGTATGTCAAAAATATTGACACCAACTTGACACAGTATCCCCCAGCAGTGATGTGTTGTTTGCCAGTGGAGGTTTCATCATCTATTCTTTCTTTGCAGAGACGGAATATGTCGAAATACCGAAACGAAAATCTGCCTTCTCGGTTGTTGTTGCCCTACTTCTCGATATGGTCCTTCACACTGACTCGCTACACACTTGTCTGAAGTAACAGCACATAGATGAGAGGTTGAAGAAGACTTTTAAGTCATTTTTGAGTCTAATTATTACAACCGTCACTGAAAAGATTCTGAAAACAGTTTGTTTTCAACCAAACGGTTGTAATGAATAAACAAATACGTAAATGAACACACTTCATTGGCTATCGATCCAAAAACGTTGCCCACATAAAGTTAATGCTCGGTATTGATTGATGCTGTCAGAGAAGTAGCAGTATGTCAGTCCGTGTCGATGAATGATTGAATGAATGGATGAATGATAAGCTCCCGAAGTCTGCGCTACTTTTGATAAATCTTCTTTTCAATTTGCTGTACCAAAAAAAAAAATGGATCAGCAAATAATAAAACTCACCTCATTCATCCCAATAACATCATAAAAAGTTAGTGACTGATACTGCAAAGTGTACGTGATTTCTGGACTTTTTTTTTTAATCCTGTTTTAACCCTTCCATTTAATTTGATATGTGTTATATAGCTGTGTAACTATCACACTGTGTAGGCTGTTGTCTATTTGTATTCGCTTTTATTTTGCCAAAGAGATTTTGTTGCCGTACTTGGATTTTTACCTGAACGCCTAACGTTAAAGGAATAAATAAGTATGTATCTTCTCAATGACTACATTGAGATGAATTTGCAGTCATTCTCTGTACCTGTTATCCTCTCTTAATCTTGCTTCTTAAAATAGCGGCTACCCGATTCAACAAGGGCAGCGTAGCTCTATGATGATAAATCATTGTGTGAGGCTGCCACCTAGGGGGGACATTTATATGACCGTCTTTAAAATGTTGTAAATTAATGATGATTTCCAAAGAATTATAATCCTATAACTGAATTCCACCAGTGCCATTCAAATACAACCTGCTGTTTGGTTCGTGTGTTTGTTTGTTTAATAATAGATTTTCACAACTTCAGTTACTTTGTAAGCAGCTTGTCTTTTTTTTTTTTCAATAAAAGCAGCTACACAGCTCAAGCATGTTTGAGATGAAAGTAGTTTTAACTGAATTTTGACTAAGAATATTCAACACAATAATTCAGTCTATAGTGACCACAAGGGAATGGATACAAATGTTTCACGTGTAAAGGTGACAGATAAAGCTACACATGTGCTTGCCAACCAGACAACACATCCAAAATGGGATGAATCTATTTATCCATGTCCATAATTACAATGTCTGGCTTCAACCTACATTCCAAAATGTATGAACGGTTGTTTGCCTATATGCACTGTGATTGACTGGCAACCAATCGAGGGTGGACCCCCATTGTCAGCCGGGATAGGCCCCGATGCACCCGAGACCCGAACGAGTACAAGCGCATCGAAAATGGATGCATGAATAATTTCAACAGCTTAACTTTTACAAAAAAAAAAAAAAAAGGTTGACACAGTTATACACAAACGATGCGTTTGCTTCTTTCACTGCTGCTTTGCTGGCAGGCGGCTCCTCCGGGGACATGCCTGGAGTGTCCAAGTCAGGAGTCTGGTCACATGAGCACACTCGGGCTCTTCCGGGATCTTGTGTGGAAGTGTGCTTATCACTGCGAGACTACTCCAAGTCCACTCCCGGTAAACCCCCTCATAGATAATTCCCGCAGAGCTGCAGGCTTAACCTTTGAAGTCAGTAGACTAAAAACAGACGGAAATTCATCTGTCTGCACGTTTTCTCGACCACTTTTCTTGTTGAGGTGTCACAGTGACGCTGGGGTCTAGCCCATCTGATTTATGGTGAGAGGCGGCGAACACCCTGGACCGATCAGCTGTCAGTCACAGAGCTGACACATAAAATCGGACACTTCTGTCAACCTAATATATGTTTTGGACTGGATTCGAACCTAAAACCTTCTTGCTGTGAGGCAGCTGTGTGAACCGCTATTTCAATGCACTTAACAGCGTATGTTGTGTTGATGAGGCCTTTATAAGAGCAACCACTTTGTTTTGCGTGACGCACTGGTGCCAGACTTAGAAAAGACCAGTTTTCCACTTGAGTGTAGTTGTTGTTCAAAGTGGCTCTGATGCAACCCCACGTACACAAATTTAACACTAGATGTCACTCAATCCCAAATTAACATATTAGTCAAATGACGTGTACTGTATTTTTATTTGAATGTTCAGGCCTGCAATCACAGAAGTGAACCAAGCAAGTGACACACTTGACCAGTGTGGAGTGAGGAGATATGCACAAGAAATGTCAAGAGGAATTTTTATGTTTCACGGTGTTACGATCACAGGTAAAGCTAAGTCGTATAAACCACACGCAATATAATACAGTATAGCACAAATATATTGTGAATTGATGATTCTTAGGGTCATATTTTGCTTTCATAGACGATTTTGAAAGGGTCCAAATATCATATTCAATTATAAGTAGGCCTATGTAAAAGTCAGTAAGTAAAAGCATCGGTGGGCATTTTACTCAATTTTGCCGGTCTGTCATTCGTCAGCGGCCATGGTGCCCGTCATTCGTCAGGCCGTCGTTTTTCGTGACGAGCTGAATTGTAATCGGCTGTCAGTCCGTGAGAAAAATGGGCACCCGCCAGTGACGGACTAACGCGGTGAGTGACGATTATAATGACAGGTGAAAACCACCTTCCGTCATTCGTCAGTCCGTCATTTTTTAAATGTGTGCCATCGTTCGTCAATCGTCAGCAAAACGGGCGTCCGTCAGGGACGGACTGACAGACCGGTCCGTCAGTCTGACGTAATGCCCACCTCTGAGTAAAAGTATTTAATAACGATTAGTATTTAATAACATTTGTATCGTACTTATAAGGCTGTTTTAGGTAGATCACGTCATCTCGGTTTTACATTATTATCATCAACAGAAATTGTACTTGACAATCCACCCAACCGATTAGCCAAGTGAGGATCAGGGGGGCTTGAGTCTCTCCAAGATGACGTAGCCAAAGCACGCAATACATGCAAACCACTGGACAACAATGCTGCTGGCATACAAAAAAAAAACATTTAAACTGCATCCATCCCAAATGAATCCAAATTGACGAGACAAGTCAACACTGACCGTGCAGATTCTGCAACTTGTGCCATAACGTCAACATTTCTTTGGGACTCCGCCTGTGAACGAGCAGCACGGATTTGTAAGCGCAGGGATTCTCCCTGTCTGTCTCTGGGAGATCAAATGTTAAAAAACCCGGGTGGTGACTTGGAGAGAGCCCGAGTCTTTGCAGGCACATTCCCAGGTAAACATCGTCGATTGGGAAAAGGCAAACCCTGTGGGACACCTCTTTTAGTCTTACAGCGAGTGAGCGAGAGTACACCACCCCTCCTCCTCCAGCATACGTTGGGTAGACACCTTTGTAGAAACTCTCCGGTATGTAGTATTTAGTAGATGGATCCCGGTTTGGCACTGCATTATTAATGACGTCCCCCACAAACAAATCCATGTGCGTTTCATTTGGGATGGCCCGCCGCAGTTTGTGTTCCTCCCACTGCTTGTTTAAGTAACTGAGTAGGGCACCAGTTTGGACAAAAACGTCATCATCTCCCTTAAAGATGAATACAGCCGTGGGGCAGTATTGTTGGAGCCAGTGCCAGAAGAGCAAGTCCTTCAGGGTCAGGTTAAAGAAAGAGTCCCGAAAATCCCACTGAAGGATGTCCCTGTATTTTTGGTTCTCTAGGTCCAAAAAGTTTTTCAAGTCCGGGTGAGGCCCTGTGCTCGAGTCCTGTCTTCCAAGCAGAAAGACAGTACGCACAAATCCACCTTTCTTATTGAACTCCCCTATCACAAAACCACTGCGCCCCCAGGTTTCGCGGATGGCTTGCCTATTTTCAAAGTTCCCCACCTGAGATTTGATAGCTATGAGGAGCATTGGATAGTCGGGAGTTGATTTAGTCCTGTTCCTTTTGCACATAGTGGGTTGATTGATAAGGATTGGATAACTCCTGCAATGCATCGACCTGACAAATGTCCTCATCTGCTCTGGTATGTTGTTGACATCATATCGATGAGGGTCTGAACACTTGCGGGGCACACAAGCAGAAAGGCATTCATCCCTAATTTGAGTTGGAAGTTTTGCTTTGGGCTCCCGCAACGTCCCCGTCGCATTTCCCCGTAGTATTGGATTGTAGTGACGGTCCAAGGAGTGCTGCAACTGGTTCCACAGTGCGCTGTGCTCCAGATGAAGGTTCCAGAAGGGGCTGAGTGGATGAGAGGCCAAGGCCCCGGAATTGGCTGAAATCCCCGGAGCGATGTAGTGGACGGTTATTTTCGGTGGAGCGTAGGAGATGGTGACGAATATGGTCACCATGATATAAATCAGAAGGTGGCCAGTCATCATGCAAGGCAGCAAGCACATGCAAAGCAGCCTCCCGTTGCACTTGCAGCACTTGCCCATTGCACGTGATGAAATATGGCACACGCCTGTACACAAAGCAAATATAAATATTCACATCGTTTATGTGAAAATGAACAAAGACGCTTCAAATACGGTAATCCTACTTTCTGAATGAATGTCAGTAGCATGTTTATAACTAGCACTGCAGTCAAACCTCTGGAGTTTTTGTCACTGTGGTGATGGCCCAGTGCGATTTATTAACTCACTGCATCAGCCTTTACCTACCTGGAGCGACATGAAAATGAACCCCCCCTTCACACAATATGCAAATATGTTCTAGCTTAGTTTAGAATATTTTGTCTTTGTTTCGCTTATCTAAGGTAATTGTGACCTCTGTTTCCAAGCAGTAAAACTTCTCCTCTGCTTAGCTATTATGAAGTAAGAGGACGCCTTATTTTTTTTTCTTTTTGGCCACAGCCGTAATGGTCTTCATGACCTGGTTTAAAAATGAGGATTGACTGCTGTTAATCTAAAGAACAAAATACATTCCATGCCTCATTTACATAAATAAAGTACATGAAAATGATCAGGAGAAAGTCGGAAGACAAATCATGCAAATACTTACAAGAAAACAAAATTTTAAAATAGGTCAAGTTGACTGAGACTCAGTGAGGTAAAGGGTCCATCTTGTGATTCACTATTATTCCCGTATGGTAAAGCATCACTAATGTCGATGATGACATAAAATTATAAAAGAAAAAAAAATCCTCTAAAATCAAACAGTCCGTAGCATCTCCCGCTTCTGAGCAACAAGTCTCAGGTGAGTCAGAGAAAGTAACACGCATGCGCGTTATTTCTCCCCCAACTTGCAACGTCTATATTAAGGAACATTTCCATGTTTGCAGGAAGCAGCTAAACCGAGCTGTGAGTTCTTTGAGGACTTGATTTGCATGCAGGTGCTGCCCGTGTAATACTGTAAAACATTTGCATAATGCCACCTTTGAAATGTTTCACTGACATCATACTTCCCTTTTAAAGTAAGCTAAATAATAATAATAATAATAATAATAATAATAATAATAATAATAATAATGATAAAAATAATAATAATAATGACAATAATAATAATAATAATAATAATAATGATGATGATAATAACAGGGCATTTGAGGTGAACTCGTAAACATCACCGACCAACCTATACGTCACAAAAGTATAGAACTGACATTGGCTCCAACCAATAGAAAATAAGTCTGGAAACGAGGTCCTTGGCTGAACCAATGAATTCAGCCAATGAAAAAGGAGAAAAGGCGGGGCAGTTGTGGTTCTTTTTGTGTCCACACAAGCCATACAGTTTGGTTGAGCTTTGAATGAGGGGCTATCATCCCGGTTGCTCGGCGGTAGCCCATACACTTTAAAGACTCGCTGGACCAATTTAAAATGAAAAGGCTGGATTTATTAACAGGTACCTAAGTGACCACCCAGCTCTCTTTCGCCTGCTCAGTCGGTAAGCATGCCTTAAATAATTAATAACATTTGTTATGGACAAAACATGCAGAAGACCTGTCTTCTGTCGGACAAAGTAGCAAGCTTGCTAGCGATTTTTTTTTTTCGCACTCGCTTTTGAAGCCGAGGGGAGGAGGAGGAGGAGAAGAAGCAGTAATTCCAGGACAAAGAAACTTGAATTCATGTAACATATTGGCACTTTAAAATGTCATAATTCGCCTCTTCGTTTTTGCTGGTTCTCAAAGTCTAGACGGACTCCTTTGCAGCGGAGCTGATTAGCTTATTCTTCCAACCGTGTGAGTGCATGTGTGTTTTTGTGCATGTGTGTGTTTATTATTGTGGGTGGCTGGAGCGAAGAAGTGACATAAACAGACAGTTTCTCACAATGAGATTTGATTTTACAGACACAATACGGCCGCTTATCTTGTCCACAAGGCCCTGCTAGTCGCGATTAGCATTTCATTCTGACATTGTCGCCGTATCAACACGCTTCGAGCTTTTTGTTGTTGTTGTTGTGGAAGGTTCTTCTCCCAACGCAAGGTTTTGTCGGAGCATTGTTGCTTGCCCTTGATGTTTCCCGATCCTTGCATAAAATGATGGGAAATTCGGTGATTAACGGAAAAATAAGTTTCAATATCTTCAGTCTGCAGCTGCACGGCGGTGTTTCGCTCGCTCTTTGTCTGGCATTAAACAATTCCCCCAAGGAGCAATTATTTAAGCTAATCACAAGCTTTAAATATTAACGTTAGTAAAGTGTAGTTCGTTTCAGGTCTGTCGCCTCATTATGTTCGCTCTAAACCATTGAAGCAAATTCTCAGAAGGAGCTCTGACTTTCAGAGGAAGACTCCGAAGTGATCCCTTCCTTCCTGTTTTCAGTGTGCCATTCTCTTTTCGTTTTAAGCCTCGGTGATCCAGTCCTGTAAATTTGACATTGGTATCATTTAGTCCGTTGGTCAGCTTACTCTCACTGCCATGCAGGGGAATTGATTTTGGTGTTAGAATGAGCGCTATAATCGGATGAGGTTACACGTGAAGGTCGCAGAGCACGTCAATACTTAGGGGGGAAAAAAAAAAAAAAACATTTTCAGCGCTGTCTCTCCAAATGGATTTCATAAGTAAACATGCCGGTATTGCTGAAAGAGATTTGAGAAGAAACCCTTGAAGTATGCACAAGTTGACAAAATTCTTGATGGACATATGGACAAATACCTTTTTAAAAATTTTTTTTTATTGCTTAATGCAATTACAGTTGACCCCCACCGAGGTATTGACAGGGCAGCCCAACCGGGAATCCCCTTAAACCATTTTTTTCTAATTGCTTACTGTATGATCCCAAAACACTTAAATTGTTTTAAATGCTTTGGAACTTCAAACATTGCAATAGCCTCAAAATTACAGTAAACAGTTTACAGCTAAGTGCGCAGCGACCTAATGTAAAGTATCTGTACATACATGTCAACAGTTCTGATGATGATGATGATGAGTTACTGTAGCAGGGGAGTTCAGCGTAAAACAATCAACATTTGACTGGAGGATAGGTTCTGTTTCGGTCTGTTGAAATGTCATTACGTGACACCAGTCCGTGGCGTACAAAAGGTTGTGGGCTGCTGTGCAGTTCTGAAAAAATAGCACTCATGTCTTTGATTAATCGCCTTTGATTTGTTTACTACAAAAAAATATTTGTTCTTCAGCCCCTAGCGATTGCTTGTGGAGCGATGGACTCGCACTCATTTTGGGTTATGTCGCTGCTGTAGGAATTGGGAGTGTGTTGTTAAAAGATGGCCCGCTGTACTTGTTGACTCTGAAGTTGTGGACGCGGTGGTGTTGGGGGCATTTTGGTGTTTGGCTGGATGCGTCGTCCGCTTCATGCACGCAGCCGCCTTTATTAACTCCACCAGGGGAAACTCATTGAATGCTGATTTCTTTATTTCCTTTTTCAACATGCAGCCCCTGGTTGTCGTGGTTACAAAATCTGTACTTGACACTCTATAAGAAAGACAAACCAGCAAACATCTTGGAAGTGATAAACCAAAAGAAAAACCTATTATGGAAATCGGGTGTTGCTTTTTTGTGTGTGCTTGTTTTTGTGGCGTGGCATAAAATTACTTTTAAGTGGCCTGCGTACAAATTATAGCACCCTTAAAATTCCATTTAATTGTAGAAGCTTTGGAGGCAATCCAGCACTTAAACAATTTCTGTAACTCAATGAGGCTTCTGCATTCGTCGACAGTAAGCTATATTTTGACCTTTTCCGTGTAAAGAAACTGTTCCAACTGCCTCCTATCAAAGGTGTTCAATAGGGTTTAGATCAGGTCATTTCAAAATGATCCTTTGTTTTGTTCTTTGCCGTTCTTTGGTGTTTTACTGTGACTTTTGGGCGTTTATCCAATGGACGACCTTTGACCTGTTGGCTTTTGCTCCAGAATGCCATGAAAGTCTGGAGATGTCATTGCACCCTGCACAGATTCAAGACACCCAGAGCGGGATTTAGCGAAGCAACCCCAAAAGATACCCGCACGTCTCTTGCGTCACAGTTGGTTCTTAGGCGCTGTGTTGTTTTTTTCTTTCTGTGCTTTGTTTTCGCACCAGTAAACAGAGCTGTGCACAAGCTTTGTCTCATCTTTCCAAAGGACATTCTCCCAGAAGCTTTGTGGCTTAGCAATATTCACCGTGGCAAAGTCTCATCATGGTCAAATGGTTTCAGAGACCATCGTGGGATTTTTTTTTTTTTTCTCCCTTTCTTTAACCGAACAGTGTGAGTGCGTTTTCTCCACGTGCGTAAAAAGTTAACCGAGGCACCATGTTTGACCCTGCAGCCGGCCCAGGTTTAATGCGGTCTGACACTGCTCAGCTTTAGCAAGAGAAGGTTAACTCTGGTTTTGATAATGGGATAGGTACCTTTGTATGGGATTAGCGTTTGATTAGTATCAGCATCAACACAGAAGATTTGTCACCTCTGTTAAGATGGCTTAGGTTTTAGAGGCTGACCTAGTAACCGAAAGCTACCCTGTGTATCGACACAAGTATTTTATTTGGACAAACCAACAGGCCCGCACACAAATTGCCAATATGCCTTCTTGATCCCCCCCCCCCCCCCCATCACTGTTATTTATTTATATTATTTTTTTAACATTTACATGTGTCCTTTGTCCCCTTCTGTATTTCAGGATTAGTTGGATGCTCCGCTTTCTGCTCCCCTGCATTTGCACATTCCATGTAATATTGTCTAATACTCCAATTCTAATATTTTCTGGCCTTTTCCTCAATACTAATGACTTAAATTGGACTACGAGACAAAATACCCCATGTATATTCTCTCTTTGTCCTTTTATTTCCTGAAGGATTTTAGAAATACAGCCTAACGGCTTTAAATCCCCCCCCCCCCCCTCCCTTGTTCCCTTTACATCAGATTAAGAGGCTAACTCAAAACACTCACGTACACAACGTACATACAACATGTCCTCCATACTACCCTTCACTCCCCCGGTGGTGAAGCGGCTGCTGGGGTGGAAGAAGACTCCGGCAGGAGGCGGAGGGGCAGGAGGTGGGATTGGAGGAGTAGGGGAGCAGAACGGAGGCGGGCAGGAGGAGAAATGGTGTGAAAAAGCTGTCAAGAGCCTGGTGAAGAAGCTGAAGAAGACGGGGCAGCTGGATGAGCTGGAAAAAGCCATCAGCACGCAGAACATCAACACAAAGTGTGTCACCATACCCAGGTGAGATGGGAATGCACACACGCAAACGCTGTATTATATTTGTACTCAAAACATAGCCTAGCGCCGCCGGGGATGAATCAAAACAATTACTGCCAAAGTCAAACACCCCTAAAGTGATACAATTGATTTTGTTTCTATGAGCTTGAAATCCGAGCAACTATGCTCGAATGGGTTGTTTTTGACTTTGGGGGTTCCATCCAATCTAGTTAGACGGAACCACTAATCAATGAAGCGACTGACCACACAGCATACGTGACCGTGTAGTTAAACACTTGTCTCGACACTGCCGACTCGCAGGAAAGACGCAAAGTTGTGCAACCAAAGTCCACTTCTTCATTCGGGTCACAAAGGTTAACCTTAAAGGAGAAGTGAAACCGGAGTGGCGGAAAACCACAAATCTCGCACGTGAAACCATCAAGCGTCCGTTGTTGACATTGTCAGTTTTAATAATGAAACTTTTGCTTCATCGTTTAGATATTTGCTTCTTTTCAGCTGAGTGTCGGGGCCAAACACACAGACTTAAATGACGGCAATGCACCTTAAACATCATTTGCCAACTGACAGTGAAGAAAAAAAAACACAAGAAGAAAAAAAAAAAAAACAAGTTGGCATCATGGCAAGTTCAGCACCTATAAGACCGGCCGGCTTCATTTAAATCCGCTGTGTGGGAACATTTCGTGGGGAGTTGAAATATTTATCAAAAGTGCTCGAGCCTCATTCCCAAGTCCCCGCTGCGTACGTTTGCCTCGGTGTTTCCTGCCGAGCCGTTGCCGATGTTGCGCAAGCAAGAGACGGATTGACTTGCCGTACCATTGAACGTTATCTCTGAAAATGTAGACACCTTGTTAAATGTTAAAATAGAGTTAAGCTTGAGTACCGTTAAGCTGGGATCTGCATCTTCTACCAAGTTATCGCATGTAGTTCTAAATGTGACTATGTTGAACAAATTGTTACTTGCACTGATATCTTCTAAAATAAATGAAAGGAAAACTCGATATATGCTTTTGGGACATTTTGCTGCTTTTCCTGTTATAGCGAACAGTGACCCCCTAAAACTGAGGTACGTACCAACTTTTGTGAACCATTACACCCCTAATACAAAGAATGTAATATTTAATTCCTCCTCTTTGCGAATTGCTGTCTTTGCTTCATCTTTCGCTGTCGCAGAGCCGCAATGCTACACTTGATTTTTATCTTCCGTTGTGGATTGTACCCGCCTTTTGAAACTTTTATCTGGACCTAAACAGTGTCAGGGGAGCTCGCCCAGGAACATGCGATTATTGGCGCCTATCACTCTGCCACGGATCTCCAGTTTAGGGAGATAATTTTGCTGCTCGCAGTAACATTTAATGTGTGTAACTGCTATTTAAATGTAACCTAACACTCCACCTTCACTCGAGTTATTATTTGGGCCTCGCACATGAAGCGATTTAGACCGTAAGGAAAGACTCGACAAGTAAACTAGCTTAGCGGACAGAAGAAAGTTTTTTTTTTTTTCTTTTTTTTGGGTCAAAGATATTCCAGCACCAAACCATTTTCTGTTCCTCACCAGAGGGATGTGAGAGTAATAACTGAAGTGTTGCGGATAAGCTGCTGGTGCTTTTCAGATTCCCGTTGTTGTCAGTTTTAGATGTCGATTAAAAAAAAAAAAAAAAAAAAAAATCTGCTATTATCCTTATGCTTCGCGGTATGATGTCTGATCCCATCCTTGAGATGCTGTAACTGTTACCTTATCACGGCTCAGTTGGTTGTGCGGCATTTTGTTTCCCTTATTGCACAGCTACTTTTACTATGCTTGCGCACCATGTGCACTTACACTAAAGGGTTGTTTTTGAAACGCGTGAGTCATCTCACCACAGAGAACTTTCAGATGTGGGTGCATGTGGAATTGTTGGGAGGAAACAGGTGTCGGTTTCTGTTCGAATGGAGAAAAAAAAAAAAAAATGTTATGGAGCAAGTGTGTGAAAGATCACAAGCATGGGTGGGATCCTTAATTGTTAAGTTTCAGTGCTTTGCATGCGAAAAAAGGAGTGGGTAGTAGTGTCTGCGTGCATGTGTTGCGTCAGTCGTAAACCATACACAGCACGTTTACACCAACTGTCTTATGTTGTTTCATTATTTTTTTTTAATGTGGTCTTGTCTTACTCTTTCCAATTTGAACAGTCATTTGCATCTCTTTCTTTTTTCATGTCTTTTTTGGGGGGAGGGGAGGGGCTGAAGTGATTGTTTTGCGTGCAACATAATAATGTTGCCCAGATGTCCTTTTCTTAGAAACAATATAGCGGAACACATTGCAAATTATGTGATCATGTGTCAACATACGTTGCAAGAGTTTATTTGAATGGGGCGACACGAAAACGAGTCAAGTTATTTTATGGGATGTCATGTTTGTTTTCATAGGATGACATTTTGACAATTGCTCAAAACGGTTTGCTCACGAGACTTACTATTTTTTAAAGCAAATTTCTTCTGCTTCGCATTCTGTCAAGTTGGCATTTTTTTTTCATGATAATCCCGTGAGCCTCTTGGATTTATAAGTGAGGGGTTATTTTTAATTTGTGTCTCCATTTGTAATAAGAGGCCAACCGTTTACGTATCTGTAATTTCATCCTACTTATTTGGAATGGGACATCACACATTTACTGTCTGTTTGCTTTTATTTTTCTCATTTGGTTTGCTCATGTCCTGTATGTGTGTGTTTGTGTGTGTGTGTGTGTGTGTGTGTTTGTGTGTATGATTGCATGTGTGTGTCTATAGCAATTGCTCAGATCTATGGGGTCTAGGGTCAGGCCACATGATAGAGCAGTGGGACTCTTCAGGCATGTACGGATACCCTGACCACAACAGGTGAATACACTCGCACAAATTCTGCTTTATTGGGGTGAGCGGGGAGGGGGGGGATAGTGCTTTAAAGCCCACCATGCCATACTGTTTGGCCATTTTTTTTTTCACCTGACAATTACAAAAAAAAAAAAAAAAGTTAATAATTAACATTCTACGGTCTGTTTTCCACTGGTTACATGTCATTTAGGAAATTTGAACGTAACTTACCAAAACATGAAATGGAAATTAAAGCTCTTTACAGAGCATAATGTAATCAATCGTGTGATACCAAATGAAGTGACGGAGCGTCAGCTATAGTTAAAAACGCGTTCCATTGTGAACAGTTTGGAGTGTTCAGTGTCTCAAAATTGCTGCATTATATACATTTGAAGTCTTGCAATGTGAACATTACACAAATTCACTCCCGCTTAATAGCTTACACTAGGAATTACGTGACGCACTTGGTCTGGGTCGTTTGGTTGGATCCTTGTTTCTCGACATTAGATTACGAAATTGCAAAAAATGCTTTCAGGTCGCTGGATGGGCGTCTTCAGGTGTCTCATCGTAAGGGCCTGCCGCACGTCATCTATTGTCGCCTATGGAGATGGCCCGACCTTCACAGCCACCATGAGCTGCGGGCCATTGACAACTGTCAGTATGCCTTCAACCTCAAGAAGGAGGAAGTGTGTGTCAACCCTTATCATTACCAGAGGGTGGAGACGCCGGGTAATGATCTCTTTTGGAGTCGATTTTAAATGCGGGACTAGCATGTACTGCTTGCGCTCATCATCAGGCTGCCATCAAAATGACGCTTTCAATGCCAGGGATCATTGCCGATGAAAAGTTCATGTTTTTTTTTGTTATTTTTTGCGCTGCACAAGGCCTACATCTGCATGGAAAAAGACTAATGCCGTTTTTGTGTCTTATTTCCACAGTGCTGCCCCCAGTTTTGGTGCCCCGCCATACAGAGATCCTGACGGAGCTTCCGCCTCTAGATGACTTTACAAACTCAATCCCTGAAAACACCAATTTCCCAGCTGGCATAGATCCTCCTAATAACTACATACCAGGTCTGTAAGCAGGGCAACCCCTGCTGTATCAAATATGGTGCATGCTCAAGGTTTTCATTTCAGACTAGTGATGTGGATCAAAATCAGACTGGCAAAACCCAGTCACTGGCTTGCCAAATTCTTTCTTACCAGATTCTGAATAAATGATATCTTTGACTGAACTCTCAGCCTAACTTTTTTTAAACTCATTCAATCCCAAAGACATATTTATGTCTTTTCACAGCTCTTTGTTACAGTTCTAGCTGTTATGAAATGCGCCATATAAATAAAATTCGATTGCATATCTGCAAGTCTTAAACCTACACGCCGATCTGACTCTAATCATGTCTGCCACCTCATTTGCACACCTGGATTTACATTTTTATGCATGCATAATGATTTTACAGAGACTCCCCCGCCTGGCTACATTAGTGAAGATGGCGAGGCTAGTGACCAGCAGATGAATCAAAGTATGGAATCAGGTAGGCTAGTTTTATTTGGTCACGAAAAAGAAACGAAAAGGGGTGTGTGTTTTGAAATTGCACCTAACAATAAGCATATTAACAAGTGTTTGCATCTCTGTATGTGTGTCGTGTTAGGCTCACCAGCAGAACTGTCACCTAACACGTTGTCACCTGTCAGCCACGGCCTGGGTAAATCTGTTATTTTTCTTTGTAGATTTCCTTCCATTCTTTTTGGTTATTGAATTTCCTTTCTGGGGATCATTAAAGGATTATCCAATTGGTTGGGGCGCATTTAATAAGTAATAGATAAACTAAACCAAGTCTTTTTTTTTTTTAATCTTGTTACATGAACAGCTTTTTAATACTGTATTCAATTGTACTGTAGTGAAACTTAACAGGAAATAGGAACACCAATTCCAAATTGAAATCTAATTATTACGCGTTTTTCCCAACAGACCTTCAGCCGGTAACCTACAGTGAACCAGCTTTCTGGTGCTCTATAGCCTACTATGAGCTCAACCAGCGTGTTGGAGAAACATTCCATGCTTCGCAGCCTTCTCTGACTGTGGATGGCTTCACCGACCCCTCCAACTCTGAACGCTTTTGCCTTGGACTTCTCAGCAACGTCAACAGGAACGCAACTGTCGAAATGACGAGGAGGCATATAGGTAGGGATGGGTACCCTTCACATTTGAACCGGTCTGGTTCTGATGACGGCTACCGGGGAATTTTGCAGTGAACTTAAACAGTAATACAAAGATAAACGCTCATTTATTTATCTGGGAAGAAGATGAAGATTAATAATAATTGTATTTGTGTTTACTAGTCTTGGTTCCTTGTGCGGTTGTTTTTCAAGAGCATTAATGCCCACCGCATGCCACACGATGCGTTCAAACCCATCTTCGACCGGCCCATAGCAAAAAATGACAGTTGGGAGAGGACCTGAACGAGGATAGAGAGAATCATTGGGATCATATTAAACATTTGAATGTAATGATTATCTTGTATCCCTTTTTCCTTCCAATATAACCTGCAGGTCGTGGAGTGAGGTTGTATTACATCGGAGGAGAGGTGTTTGCTGAGTGCCTCAGCGACAGTGCCATTTTTGTCCAGAGTCCCAACTGCAACCAGCGATACGGGTGGCACCCTGCCACAGTCTGCAAGATACCTCCAGGTGTTTACTCCTAAAGAGTGTTCCTTTTTACTCTGCTTAAAATGATCCTGTTAACTAAACTCAACCTCCTGTGGATTTTTTTTTGTCTTTCACATAAATCACCCAAAACTGTCCTCCTATCGGAACAAAAAAAAAAAAAGTCCCGTAAAAAGTCAAAGGTAAAATAAAATGCACTCACAGACTTAATCTTGTGATACTGGCTGATATGGGGGCAATTGGTGAGGTACGCTGACCGTTCCCGACCGTAATATGTTGCATTATGACAGCTTAATTGCAAGGTAAGGTAAGCTTTATTTATATAGCACATTTAATACACAAGGTGGTTGTTTACATGATTAAAAGTACATGTAAAAGCAATTAAAAAAAAGGACAAAAGAAATTTGAAAACAAAGTATAGAAATAAAAGACTGTACGGTGTAAGAAAGAAAAACTTTCTTACTCCATAGTAGGCATAAGGAAAAAGGATCGATCGTTTCACTTTTTCACTTCCCCTCTTGGTGTCCAAAATATGTGTGACATTCAAAGCGCATTTTCTCCCACTAACTTTTCCCCTTCTATTGGATTGCTAGCATATACTACAACTAATCTATGTTCTGTCAATGTCTCAAAATGACATTGATGAGATAATTGCAAAAGCAAAAGACAGTCTAAGTAGCACGTTGCAGCAGAATCTAAGAAAAAAAACTTGCTAAATTGTAATTACACGATGATGATCTCCCTTTTGATGATGAGTGAAACCGTTCCTTTTGGAAAAAGAAAGCCCTCCAGCAAGAACAACCGATGCTCCCCACAACATGACTTGTTTTTCCTCAGACTCTCACCCACACAGGCTGACTAATCTGCATCCATGCAATTTTGAACATTTCATTCTTGGCTATGGCAGCAGCGTGAACGGTGTCATTCTGCGGCGCACATTTGTGTCTGAGGCAAAAGTAAGCGTCGCGTGGAGATGTCAGGGTCTGCGCTGGCAGCCTTGTGAATAATCTCCCATCATGCAGCGCCCCCAAGTTTTCACAGCACAGCAGCTTGTCACATCAACATTTGTTTTGAAAGCATGTTGCCAAATGAACTTCTTTCTTTGTGTTTATTTTGCAAATACAGTATGGCGGCGGGCGCGTTTTGAGCAGTGCAAATCAGATGGAAGACTAATCCCTAATCTTTCACTTCCAGGCTGTAATCTGAAGATTTTTAACAACCAGGAGTTTGCCGCTCTGCTGGCGCAATCTGTCAATCAGGGCTTCGAGGCGGTCTACCAACTCACCAGGATGTGTACCATCAGGATGAGCTTCGTCAAAGGATGGGGTGCCGAGTACAGGTGAGTGCATCTCCGTATCAATGAGGAGCGACCTCAAACAGCATTCAACAGAAAGTCATTATTTTTATTTGCAGTAAGAATACAACCTTATCATCACTAATCAGGGTTAATGTAGTGTTTTGGTTGCGTTTCACTGTTAACACTGGTCGGCCATTTGTAATTTCGTGGTTTGCATAGCTGACGTGCCGCCAGGGTCATTCCACGCTCAATTTCGTGTTCATAATCGCCCTAATCCACTTGTATGACCAGGCTAGGCCAGGACAGGGTGTAGTCAACCATTTGCCGTATACCGGGATGGGTTTCCGACCCCTGCTGTGACCCCCAGGAGGATAAAACGGTACACAATAAGGGTGCACGAACCTCTCAAATGTATTTATAGAGCACTTTGAAAACAACTGATGCTGCATCCAAAGTGCTGTACGCGAAATGATAATGAGACATGAAAACGACGACAGTTGATAAATTCATAACATAGAAAAACAGTCAACACACCAAAACAAGGGAGAGTCCAAGCGTGTGCGGTGTCCTGTCATCTAAAACCAACTGGGGAAAAGGCTTCAGCTCTTCTGCCACCTGATGAGAACAAGCATATAGAAAATGGATGCTGCATCAATTCCTTCAGGAGACAGCGCCCAGCTCATAATTGAATATACGTACTGTAAATTGCACCTTAAACATTAGCCATGTGCATCTGCTGTTGGTCTATTGTACTCCACTTGATTTGAACAGTAATGCTCTGTACTGTAAACAAGGATTAAGCTGAAGCTTGTTTCTACTCCCGTGTGCTGCGCACATGTACAAATCCCTATTATATTCTTCTTTTGTTGTAAAATGTGCACGATCACAGGACATTTGTCCGTCCGTCTGGCCGTCTAAGCGTCCACCCAGCAAACATCTGCTCTGTCCCTGGCGCGGTTATTGTGTTGTAACCTCCCAGCCGCCAGACTGCACAGTCAGTGGGGGTGTTTTGCTTTGTTGCCATTGGTCGGCCTTAAGCTGCCATGGAGCCTGCCGGTGGCCCCGCTGCTCAGGCCGACAGCGGTCAGCTCTGTTTAATCATTTGATCAGGACTTTGTCAATGAGTTACCGCCCAAAGTATTTTTAAGTTGTCAATTTGAACTGAACTGCTTGCTGGACACGCTTGGAAAATGGTTTGAATTCCGATGGATCAAACGTTGCAAGTTGACACAGTCATATAAACCAAGGATCCGCTGAATATGCATTCACGATATGATTGTAATTTATGGGAAGATGGCGTTGTGCTATGAAAAACGTGAACACTTTTTTGTTTTGCAACCTACTATAACCGTACTCCATCCAAAGTCAAGTACTTTCCGAACTTGAAAAGTATGTTCCGGATGACGCAAAACTAACTGTTTTGGGCAGAACGCGGCACACACAGGAAGGCTCACTTGGTTACTGCTAAACTGAACGTTTTTTTCATCCCTTCAAGCTTCTAAAGCGCTCACTTCATTTGAGTCACCTAAATTGGAACCTATCCGAGCTGACATTGGGATACACAGGGCACATAGACCAAAACAATCATTCACACCGGCTTCCTCCTCCAACCGTCCCCAAAAAAAAAAACACTGCTGGCCCAAAGTCAGCTGGGTTGGGTTCTATCCGACCCTGAGAGTAAAGGTGAGGGAGATTATTTAAATTAAAAGTAGAAGCAATGACGTAATGTACGCACACACTTAGATGCATGGCACCCACACACACTACTAAATACTACTACTTCTACTAAATAGCCTGCGAATAGTGTATAGTTTGTCAAATGTAAAATTGTTACACTGAAGAGAGTCTAATCTTTCATTTGGTATTTTCTGTGTTTAGTCACTAAATATTCTGTGAGATTTGAAAGGTCAATGAAAGTCAGAATGGTCCAAATTGGTTGTCACTCAAGAGCTTCTCTGTTTTTGAAAATGGCTAGCATTGAAAGAGCTGAACGGAAGGATCATTTTCTCCTGGCAATTATAAACGCGTTTGCGTTTTGTCATTGTTGACGAGCACGCCGTTAATACGTTCTTAACCTTAAGCTGTCTTTGATCCCTTCAGACGCCAGACAGTCACCAGCACTCCCTGTTGGATCGAGCTGCACCTCAATGGCCCCCTCCAGTGGTTGGACAAGGTGCTGACCCAGATGGGTTCCCCCTCAGTGCGCTGCTCCAGTATGTCCTAAACGACGTCTGGCTGCCGCAGAAGAAACTTAACATTAGACAACATTCAACCAGCATCTTAAAGGAGTACACCATGATGGAGTAACGTCATTAAGACGAGAAGAAAAATGCATACAACGGACATCAAGGATGAGAGAATTGAGTGTGCAGTAGTGGAATGTAAAACATCACAGTGAGCCTGGTTATTACTTTTTACATCTGTCGGATCAACCTCAGGCTGACATTCCAATCACCATGGACCTAATAACTGAAGTCGCTCCGCATATCCCAAATGACAAGAGTGGCGTCCGTTCACGTTTCAGGTATTTGACTGAGGTGCTGAACCCCCGACTCAAGACAACAGACGGCCTCTGTTGGGGGAAATTGAGTCTCTCGCTCTCGCTCACCAGTTACACCGTTGCCTCCTCACTGCCTCGCCACCACGCCACAAGCTGGATTCAGTGTTAAGAGTTTTCGTTTACACACGCTTGACTCGCAGTCCGACTGCCACGCTCTGGATTCAATGTTCACGGAGCGTTTTTCCGTTTCAGTGACCAAAGTACTGTTCTGTTTCTTGGTCAAGACTTGCCCCCTTTCTCTCAGTCCACAGCGTGCGTGATTGCAAAAGTTAAAATCAGTTAACTGACCCTGACACACACTCACACACACACACACACCCTAGCTGTCACTCAATTGCATGTGTGCTGAGTGCGTTTGTGGGATTATTTAATTTAAAAGTTGGTGTTCCCCCCCCAGCGTAGACAACGGCAAGAGCACAAGTCGGCACCCTCTTTCTCTTGTTTCTTTACTCTGTTCTATGCCCGTTCCAGTATCTTCTCTGTACTAAAAGGAGTTGTGGTAGGATATAGCGTTAAATAATTGTGCAGGAAGAGAACGTGGTCTATGCCGCCCCCAGCTGTCAGACAGTCAAAAATACATGTGACACCAGTATGCATTCTGCTAGTCTCTCGATTATTATGCTTGAACTGATGCATGGTTTCCCCCATTTATCAATAACGCATTGATAAGAAGAGTCCTACAATGTGGGATTTTGCAAAAAAAAAAAAATTGCCTCGACATTATAATTGCACTGCCCCAATTTATGCACCCCTTATTGTCACGACGAAAAAGTTGCCTTTAATGTAAAATACAACAAAATAAATGCTTTTAAATTGTACAGATAGGAATGTTGAAATCCCCAATAGCATATTTTTGGAATAGTCACTATAGAGTCATTTATTGTCTGAATTGGCATCTTATGGAGTAAGCACTCATTTGATTTCAAGTGGTCTTGTCCTCGCCTGGTACAACATTTTAGAGTCCAAACGTTTTACAACTAAAATCTATTTAAGCTTTAAAATTAAACCAAGCAATTATACTGCACAGTTATTTGTGGTTTTAGTCTTTTGTTTTTGTATATTGATTAAAAAAAAAGAATATATATATATATATCTATACAAATGAATATGTTTAAATTCTTCACTGCTTTGCCCGATGAAATGATTGATTTGACAAGTATGCAATATAGGATGTAAAAGCTTAGTGATGGGAAATGAAGCTTCAATTTTGCTTCATGAACCAGTTGTTCTATTTTTTTGGACTCCTCTAGATGTCACTGTTGGTTTAAAGAAAGGTGTTCAATGGCAAGTCGGTGTCCTTTCAGCCCAATGTGGAACAGATTTCCATCTCGAGTCCAAAAATACAACTGGTTCATGAACCAAATTTGAAGCCTCATTTTCCCATCACTAAAGTGTCACTTGGCCTTCCACTAAAAACTAGCGAAAATGATCATTGCCCCGAATAGCAACTTTGTATTTTTCTTTACTTCCCCAAGAAAGAGATTTGATTGAAAATACTTTGCAAAACACATTTTATCTATGAAATGTAACACCTCTTGAAAAAGCTGGTTCCTTGGACCATTACTGAAAATCCCCTGTGCTGTCCCAAAGACTAAATGCAAGTTTGTACAAAAAAAAAAAAAATTACCACAGCTGACAAAAACCTAATGGCTACAATTTCCAATATGTGATGGTTGCTTTGCGTTGAAATCCTCAAAACACACCAGAATTCATCCACCATCCCAAAAGTTTGACTCTCTACAGTTGATATTACGTGTTTTATTTTGTTTTCCTCTTAAGTTGTCATGGGTTCAAACCAGCAGTTGAGCAATACAGAATCACATTTCATTAGCTGTTCTTCTTTTTGCTGAGAGTTCAGATGGTGAATTGATTGAATTCTAGTGTTGTCTTATCTAAAACATAGGAGCAACATTCCGGTTTGCGGTCCTAAGTGTCCGCGTTGCGTTGTGTGTGTTTACATGCACGGGTTGGTTTCCTCATAACCGCGCAGAGACCAGTGTTGCTTGCGTGTGCCCCAACAGTGAGCACGCAAGCACAATGTCATGATCAGCGGGACATGTAAATATGGTGTTTGTCTCGCTACATCCTGGTGTCACATTCCACATTCATTGTTTACTTCGAACAACAGACCGACGCGTTTCGTAAATGGTGCGTGTAAACACAAACGGCGATGTATATTCACATGCGGACCAAGTTGAATGAATGATTTGACCTTTTTCATTTAGGGCGGCCTTTATATGATGTTTTGATCCAGTTGAATAATTTCTGTCTGGATGGATCAATTGAAATCATACTCACTTGTACATAAACTGAACGAGCCCGTGGCTGTTATGTTTATCTATGTATCTGTTTCATGTCTTTTTTTTGTTTTCTTTTTTTTTTTTTTTCTTTTTTACTTTTTTAGGGAATACTGGACTTCTCAATGCCAAGGTCAGTACAGATGAAAATGTAGTTTCCTTAAGGTTGTTGTATCAGTGACACATACAGTGTTTTGTTCTATGCATTGACATCAGATTGTTCAGATTGTATTCGCAGAAGTATTGTCAATACATAGTTCAGTACAGTAGGTGTTTCCCCTGTTGATTAGATTATTACCACTGTGTGCATATTGCCAGGTTCCAGCAAGCCTTTGTGTTTTTTTGTTCTTGAAACGAGTGCCACCTTGTTCTGCAGTTGGCTTTTTCCCCACTTCCCGAAAATCGGTTTTGCTAAGGGAGAACGAACTGAGGCTTTCTGAAGGGCACATCTACACACATTCTTGTTACGGATCACCTCTTGTTTTTCTTTTTTTCTGTGAAGGACAGGTGTGGATTCCCAAACGAGCCTCTCTTTTTCTTTAGCAAACTACTCTGCAGGGGAAAGTTGCTTCTTGTCACTAGTGATGTTATTGTATAGTTGTTGTTACTTTAATTTTCTTTATATGCTATTTTTATTTCTCTCTGTGTCTCTCTCGCTCTCTCTGCTTTCCACTAAAGCATATCCCGTTTGGCAAATAAGCTGTACGGATATCTGTCCTCTTCAAACACTGAACTTCATACACGTTCCAAGTATGAACGAGCAACTTCTGGCTGTGTACACTAATAAAACTGTTATGATTCAATTTAAAGTGTGTGTTAGTGTTACATGTGTTGAGTGACAGTCAGAGGAACTGTCATTTGACTATTCGGAGGACACTGATTATAATTATCTACAAGCTGGACTAGTCGCCGGCCAATCACACAGAACGTTAAATGATCTGTTTTTTAAATTAAAATTACAATGTGTAGAATTCAGTGTCATCTAGTGGTCAACTAATAGAATGCAACCCTAAGATGGAAGCGCGGGCCTTTTGAAGCAGACCCACTACGGTGCCTCCGAGAGACCGCACGTCGCAAGCCTACCAACAGTTTCATCAGCAGAGGTGAAAGAAAAATGACCTCACAAGCGACTTGTATTCCCCCAAGTCATGAAGTAAGTGCATTGCAATTGTTACACATATCAGTAGTCATGATGCTTAGGATCTACGTTCGCTAAGTTTGTCTCCTTCGAGTATCTGTAGCACAAAGATGGCGGCGAAACATGGCAGCCTCCTGTAGGCAAGGCGCGCCCGATGTAATATGTTAGAGATTTCACCTACGATTATATTAAAAACAATTATGTTGGTGTGATAGAGCATATTTATGCAGTGTTGAATTGAATAGTGGGGGTTTAAAATGAATGGTGATTGAAAAATCAACATTCTACACATCGGCACTTTAAACTGTAGATAAGTGAGCAAATAGTCTTCGCTTATGCAAAACTGTGGAAAACATTGCCACCTATAGGCGACAAAGCTCAATTGCGGTCTATTAAGCTGAACGGGAGCGAGACCGTGGAGCCAGTTAAACGTCGTTGAGGAATCTGACACATTTCAAGTGATTAAATCCACATGCAGGCAACCCAAGAGACTACGAATGTATACTTTGTAACTGTTTAAAGAGTCACACTTATTCTAAAAGAAATGCTCGTCGTAGTCATGTGCCTATTTGTCTCATTGGAAAATCAGAATCCAGCTGCTTTCAGTCCGCAAATGGAAACCACAGCATTTTA
Organism: Filicampus tigris; assembly: GCF_054856515.1. Lineage (NCBI taxonomy): Eukaryota > Metazoa > Chordata > Actinopteri > Syngnathiformes > Syngnathidae > Filicampus > Filicampus tigris. Next base: position 16,672,855 of record NC_141231.1, read on the forward strand.
TTTTAACACACCTGCACTGGCACACACACTGGCATTCTTTAACACATTGTTTTTAAGTCGTCGTGTTAACTTTTAATTCATAACACCCATTGTTTAGCTCTGTTGTGTGTGTGTGTTCAGTGTGATAAAAGGTACAAAAAAAGTATGGCCTGTTTCACGTCTTGGTTGCATTGTGCATTAATCGCCGACAGGGGGTGGTAGAAGTACGCTAATGAAACAGGCCTAAACCGCGGGAAGCGGGGAAAAAAAATATTTTTTAACGATAATACAAGTAGTCTATTTTTTAAAGGCATTGCACTGAAATATAGTGGCAGTATGTTCTTTAAAACGGTTTGCATGTTTTATTCACAATTATTGACTTTATGGGACTACAAATAACATGAACAATTGTAGTAAAAATGGATTGAGGCAAGAGTTCCTTTTATCAATTTGCACTTTTTGTTTTTAATATATTTCTCAGTATCATACATAAAACCAGTATGGCTCAGGTGTAATATATTAATATTTTCAAGAGTGAGTACATTTTCATTTTATTTGATATCTGTCTGCCTGCACTGCACTGCATTAGCTCGGCATTATGAAGCTTACTTTGTTGCGGCTCACTCTCCTTGCCCACCATCAGTCCCCCAGTGTCCTCTTACCGTACAATACATCTCAGTACAGTAAACATTTCCCAAACAAATGAAGACCATATCCTGAACGTACAGGAACACTCTGGAATTGCGATATGGATCTGTAATACCGTCGTGGTAATCATGTCTCTCTATTGTGGTTGCAGAACGGATTTTGGTTCATGTAGACGCTCACGTTAACTCTCGTGACTGTGGCGTCAGGATATTGATCGGGTGTGTTGTAACCATATCGTCTGATGTTGTGCAAATGTAAAATACTTTCCAATAATTATGGGTACTTCAGGTTGGTAAATTTACAGTCAGACATTGATAAAGCGAGACAAGGCCTGCTTGTTTATCGTAGACTGCACATCATTGTGAATTTTTACTACTCTTGGATATTGAGTTAAGGGATGCCTTGTGAAGACGACAATGGAAAACGATGGGGATAATTGACAATAATTGATCGACAGTTAAACATTATTCATAATATATATATATATATATATTTTTTTTTTTTTTCCCCAAAGGGACACTGGATATGTGCATGGAGAAACCCTCCTCTTGACTTTAAGTCTAGAGCAGACACTGTGTGGGTGTTTTTGAGAGGGCAGAGGACCCGAGGAGAGGTAATCATGTATAAGTTATGACAACTAATTAAGACTGGCTTCTAACCTATGGCTGACCCCAAAGAAATAACAAAGCCCCTTCTAAACGCCGTTGTTGTGTGTTATGGCTGGCCGGTCGTGCAAGACTACCACGATCTGGTAACAGGAGCGTTATGAGCGAAGAAGTGAGAGCGTCAAGAGAAAAGGAGGGATGGAGAAAAGAGAAGTGGTAAAAGAAAGTAAGAGAGACACCGCGTAATTAGTCCGAAATGAGTTTTCCATTGACTCAGTGGGCCGCTGTGATGCAGCGCTGGGACAAAGACGACAGTGAGACGGGCCGTTGTTTGGTCAAGTGATGCAACAGGGTGCACTTGGGGCCTCTGGAACTCGGAGACCTCTGGATTCAAGGTCTCTTATAGATGACATCACTTGCACTGCTCGGAAAAAATGCACGATACAGCCGCGGTACATTTCTTCACAAGTTTGATCTGTTATTTGATCAAGCTTGTGTCACAATTTGGAGTCAATTTCAGTATTAGGACGGCAAGGTCAGTTGATTTGTTTTTGTTTTATATTGAAGACATTTGGGTTTCAGATCAAAAGTTGAACATGAGACAAAAGTTCAGAATTTCTGGTCTGCTTAAGTTTGGTCTCATATTCATTTTTTGATTGTAAAGCCAAATGTCTTGAGAACACAACAAAAACGAAGGAATTGACCTTGCTGTTCCAATTCTTTTGGAGGGGACTGCATGCGGGTTTTCTGACAGGACGGACAATGACAGGATGGACATTTTTGGCTATTTCATGAGCACATGGCTGAGCTCTGCTCAGCAACATGATTCAGCGACGCAATCCTACCGTATAGTTTCACAAATGTATTTAGAATCTCAGCATTTATTAGACTCATGCGGTGCGGGTTCATGCAGCTGATAAAATCTCATTAAAACTTAAAATTGTTTGAAAGCCATTCATACTCACTAGGTCCTTCTGTAATAGGAATGCATAATTAGCACTTTTGTTTACTGAATAAAACACCAAAGAAAAAAGGGAAAAAAAAACATGGCCATTGTACAAAAGCAGGTCTATTGGTCCCTTATTGCAAAACATGCTTTGGAGACTCATTGCAAAAATATCGGCGATTGTACTTAATGTCTTAGGCCCGCCGGTCGTACTGTAAAAGCCATTTAAAAAAAACAAAAAACAAAAAAAAAAAACACACACACTTGACTAATCAGCTTCTGTGAATGTTGTTGGCTTTTTGGGCCCCTTTTTAAAAAGCAGCATCTTGTAGTCTTAAGTCTACACGGGCCACAAATCAATTCAAGCCACAAAGTTGTGTGAAAGGGTTGAAATTCATTTTTAATTCCCTACTGGTCACCTGTGAGTGTGACATTCGACAAACTGACCACAGGCCGCTCAGCGCAAAGCAGCAGGATGCCTGGTTGGAATTTCATCACCGTCACCCGCCGGTGACCCGCGCGTGAATTGGGTTCAAAAGGTCAACGCGTGACAGCAGTTGTCCTTTGGGAGATGGGGGACACTGTTGTTATGTGATGCTAAATGTTTGCTTTCACTGTCATTTATTTACTATGACTACTGTATATATATCGACAACATATTTCAACTGTTAATCTCGATGCGCACAATTTTAGCAGGCCTGAAGTTGAGTGAGTCTTGTTTCGCTGAGGAAATCAATGAATGAACTGCGTGATTTCAAAACTTTTCATATCAAATTGCCCGTCATTGACTTTGGTCTTTTTATTTGAATGGATTTTGTATTGACAATTCTCTGTTTTTACTTTTTGTACAAATAACCAAATGTGTTCTATACGAATCAGTGCCCTGATTACTGAGGAAATAGAACGTAATCGCGATGAATCGGCATAATAGTCAATGAATCGATCAAAGAATTTGGTGAAGCAGTTGACGCAACATAGAGTGCACTACTTGACTGCAACCAGCAGAGGCGCTGTCGATTCAGTCTCAACTAGTTTGCGATCTCAAGAATCTCATGGCATTGCGGGAAATTCACACAAGTGATATGACTGTGTGTCCACACACACACACGCGCTTCTTTTTTCCGTTGTCACATGCACCCCCCTGCCCCCAGCCCGTTCCAGACACACACACACACACACACACACCCTCCCCACATTTGTTACGTGGCCGGATGTGTGTAGGGTTATGAAAACAGTTAAACTTAATAATTGATGTTCTGCATTTCAATCAATTTCACCACAGTGTTAGGCTAATTAAGGTTAGCGCCATCCTCCCAGGGCGGGCGTCTGTGTGTGCGCGTATGTATACTTGTGCCTGTGTGTGTGCGCGCGCGATGTCAGGGATGATATGCGTGCGCTTGCTCCATTTTATATCTAAGAATACACGGCAATTGTCTATTTTGGGAGCAAGAGATGTAAGATCATCTCCACCCCTCTCTTTCTCTTCCTTCTCCCTCTCTCCCCAGGCAGGATCCTAAATGCAATTAACACAGTCGCTTTACTGCCTGCTAATTATTAAAATACACGTGCATGCGCACGCATAGATCCGCGCACACACAGCGGTAGGACGATGATTTTATGCTTGTCTAATTTAAAGTTCATTGATAATTGTTTTGCGGCACGGTGGTCGACTGGTTAGCACGTCCGCCTCACAGTTCAGAGGTCGTGGGTTCGATCCCGGCTCCGGCCTCCCTGTGTGGAGTTTGCATGTTCTCCCCGTGCCTGCGTGGGTTTTCTCCGGGCACTCCGGTTTCCTCCCACATTCCAAAAACATGCATGGTAAGTTGATTGGATACTCTAAATTGCCCCTAGGTGTGATTGTGAGTGCGGATGTTTGTCTCTGTGTGCCCTGCGATTGGCTGGCAACCAGTTCAGGGTGTCCCCCGCCTACTGCCCAAAGACAGCTGGGATAGGCTCCAGCACGCCCCGCGACCCTTGTGAGGAGAAGCGGTACAGATAATGGATGGATGGATGATAATTGTTTTGATTAATTAAATAAGGAAATGTACACACTCAAGAAAAGCTGTCAGGCCGCCCGGCAAGCACTCCAGGCACGTAAAGGTAATGATTATCGGGTAGGTGTGTCTACATGTGTGGTGCTGCCGGTATTCAGCCAACCAATCACAAAGTGAAATGCATTTAGCAGTTTTTTTTTTTGTTTTTTTTAACTCATTCAAACAATTAAGATAATGCTACTAATGGTAATATTTATCATGAGTAGCACTTTGATACACAATGTTTTGGAATATTTGCAAACAAATCGTAATGATAAATCATCTTCAATTTAGGGACTGGAATTAATTAGGCTTTATAATGGTAACAGTCATACTAAATTTGATTTATATAGCGCCTTTAAACAGACTCAAGGATGCTTGGAAATATCTAAGTAGTTCAAACGTGTGGATTATGTTATGATTAATACACCAGTAGGTAGAAGCTGAAACTGGAATCATATTTTTAATGCGATATGAATTTTGACAGGAATTTCCAAATGTACATTTCTACATTTGATTAATTAAAGGGAAGTCAAGTTAAAAAACAACAAACAAAAAAAAAAAAAAAATATATATATATATATATATATGTGTATATGTGTATATATATGTGTATATATATGTATGCACACACATATTCACTTTTCTTCTCACATCTTAGTTGTCATGAAAAACAGGGGTCAGGACGATGGGGGGGGGGGGGGGGGGGGCCCTGGAGTAGGGATTGAGTGCCGGCGTCAGACCGCAGGCCCGAGGGCACACAGCCATATTGCGTGGGTGCGTGCGCGCGCACACATGCAACCGAACGGCCGCGTGCAAACGGGAGTGCCACGATTGGGCGTATTCGCGCAAACGCCCGTTGCATTTGTGTGTGAATGAACGAGTGTGTGCGTGCCTGCGACTGTGTGTGTGTGTGTGTGTGTGTGTGTGTGTAAACAGAGGCCCCTGGCCAGGCCGTACGTTATTGATGCTCCTGCCTGGGGGTACGTCGGGGGAAATGGATGTGTGCGCGCGTGTGCGCGGGGGTCACGTCGTGTCGTCAAACGGCGGCTGGTGAAAGATGGCCAGCGCTGACATGATCAGTCATCTGTTGATCAAGATGTACTGCAGCCGCCAAGTCGGACTTTCTCTCACAATTCCACTTTTAACTTGCTCCCTTTGTCTCCCCTCCCGCTGCGGCTTCATTTGCGTCGCACTTGAACATTCGCCTGCTTCCTCTTCTTCCAGTGTATTGTGATACTTTTATCATCAGTTTTGACCAAGACTTCGTGATTTTTTTCTTTTTTTTTTTTTTTTTTTTTACACTTTCTGTCACCCCTATGTAACATCAGTTGAGGTATTGTTTCCAAGTCTCCGATGCGACTTCAGTGCATGCTTTGCTGTGATCGATACCCCGAGTGTGTTGCGTGTCTTCACTTTCTTCATTTTCATTCTTTTATATGTGGCTCGATATTGTTCTCCTGTGTCATCTCTCTTGTTGCCATCATCTCGGGCTCATCCACCCTGGCCTTCCTGCTCCTTTCATTAAAGTGTCGCATTACATGTTTGCGTATGGAGACCCACAACATGCCGGCGGTAACACACACACACACACACACACACACACACTGCGGTAAGTAGGTACGGTAATGCATTTCAGAAACAGTGGTTAACAGTAAAACACCAGTCCAAAGTGCTGCGCTCTGCGGTGAATAGCTAATGGTCTACAGAGAGTTTGTTTCTTCAAACTTAAGGTGCTGTTATTTTCTGTGGTTAAACGATAATGGGGGCTCACTGTGTGGTTAAGTGCCACGCGCGTGCCTTGTGTGTTTATTAATTAATTCATTGTTACCAACTGACTTGGAACGGACATGATTTATTCTCAAGGAATTTTTTTTTTTTCCCTGCGTGGCATTGATTAAGGATTCATCGAATAATTTCGGTTCGTGGCAAAACTTGAGTATACCGCTACTTTGCAGATGTCAGCGGTTGATTCGGTTCACGGCTTGATGATCGTCTCCGAAGGGAAGTTGTTATAACCAAGGACACCTCCTTCTGTTTCCACTGTCAGAGAAACAGGAACTCAGAACATATGGAAAGAGTCTTCCACCCCTTCAAAGGTAATTAAAGGAAAAAAAAAAGACACATTATTTGATTCATTGATTAATTTTACGTGGAGTAGAACAACAGTCAAAACCCATTTCTGTATTTTTTTTGTGTTTTTTTGTGTGATTTACAGCGATGACTCTCAGCGCTGCGATGACCCCGAAAGCGGGCGGGAATTGCCAACATTCTGCGTACAGCGGATAAGCGCTAGTGGATCCGTGGCGCAAGGTTAAGTCAAACTTCTGCTTATTCATAAAAGCACTGCGACTAAAAAGCCAATTGCTTTCTCAAACCACCTTTTGGCGTATATAAAAGTAGGGAAGTGAAAGCAACGTTCATCCGTTTCGAGTGAGCACACCGAACTTCCACATCCAGCAGTCCGCATTTGAAAATCCTCCAAAATTGGTTCATCCGTGCTGGTAAATAGTTACCACCCCGTCTGTGTTCATGCGAATATTTTGCAGATTCGTTGTGTGTGTTTGTTTCTGTGCATAACATGGGAGCGTGCAGTATGTAACCATTACGCAGGCTTTGTTTTCAGCGGGAAACAGATACGTATCATCTCTACAATGTGTGGTTAGAGTCAAGACCAGCACAGTTCAGTGCGCCCTGACCCCAGCTGATGCATAATGCAGCTCTTCTGACCACACTTATGTTTATAGTGGACTTAAATGGTCGGCGCAGGGAAGGAGGGAGGGAGGGGGCCCAAGCACTAAAAGGTCTGAATGACGCTTTAATGAAGGCAGAGAACTGTGATTGGTTATGATGGTGTAAGTGTGTCTGCTTTGCTGCACTTTGTGAGGACTTTGTATGGTGCAAAGGAAACGAGCATTTTGAAGTCAAACCCTTGTGGAGTGGAATATCGTCAAATAACTCATCACGTGACGGGTATTTTAGACATCATCATTATTTGGAGTTATTATTATTGAACAATAAGCGTCATACTGTTTGTATGTTTCTATGTTTTACATATATGTTAATGTATATGCTTTCCTTATAAAAAAAAAAGTATGTTTTAAAAATATGTTCAACCCATACATATATTTTTTTCAAGAATATGTTCCCAGCAGTCCCACTAGTTGAAACACGGCATTCTGATTAATATTGCGTTTGTGGAATAAGAGTTAATCCACCCGTTTTTAAGCCATCTCAGGGGGCGGCCATCTTGTCATTTCTGTCGACTGAAAATGACATCACAACTGCTCAGGGCTCGGGTAATCGTGGCTCAGCTTCAGAAAACAGGTTAGCCGTGATTGGTTGTCACCTGAGCCTCGAGTAGTTGTTTTTAGGGGGAGAAAGCTGGAGCAGATGAATGGCATTCCCATTCATTTCAATGGGAAAAAAAATATTCAAAATGCGGGATCGCAGAACGAATCAAACTCGTATCTCAGGGCATCACCATGTATATGTTCGGTATGTCTGTTCCCCTCATTGTCATTTTACGTTTGTCCCCTTTGGAAAGTAACATCATCGGCATTTGTCATCTTTCACCCGCCACCCCGTTCCCTCACTCACTTACTACATTCGTACGATGCCGATATTTTGTATCATGAAGGGAACCCTCATTGTTCTTTGCTCATCCACCATCCTTTGTTCGAAATTGTCTTGGCTGGAGTTGTAAACAACTATCATACTTAGCCTTCTTAAATAGCCATCGCATTACACACCCACACACACACACACGTGGACACAGACGTGCACAAAATATCTCATCAATGTTTCAGAGGCCGGGCTAAGTATCATCTAGCTATGCACCATACCTCGTCCTCACTTATTTACATCCGGCTGCCCCCGCGCCACTGAAACCTCAACAGCAACATCAATGATTCATAAGTCAATGTTTTAGCAAAATGCATTCTTGCTCTGTCAATACAGGGGAGAATAGGAGGGGCGGAGCTGGAGAGAATTGACAAAAGGCAGGAGGGAGAGAAAGAAAGGAGAGCAATGAAAGGAATGGGTGAATGTACAATCTCGTTTATTATTAAGGTATGTAAAACAATAACTCGACATGTAGGAGTGTATAAAAGACAAAAAGAGGTGGGCCACACAAAAACCACCAAATGTTAAATTGATAGAGTACAGTAAACTCGAGCCGAAACTTTGGAGCACCTTGAAAAGTTTGGAGTTATGTAGGTAGGTGTTTTTCGTTTTGTTTGGACATTTTACATGGCAGGGGTTCGTTTCATTTCATGACATAATAGTTGTGTGACAGTTAATGTTACAAACGGGATGTGCGGGGTGCATTCGAAATTTATTTGAAGTAGACTTTGCACAGACCTGATCGGCAGATATTTTGAATTTCACGCAAAGTCCGTGATCGGTTGTAATATCATAATTTGCTGATCGATGGATGACATCATTGATCGGATCCGCAAAGTTAGACATTACAGCAAACGTTCACTCTAGGGATATTCTGTGCCACCATCGTTAATAATCCAAAATTTCTCAGCATATACGGTCAGATTTTTTTGTTTCAATGAAAAAATATATATATAAAAAACATTTTTAATCCTTGAATTATTATTTTTTTCCCCCAATTCATTTAAATGGGTGTCAATTATATCCAGACTTTGGCTATTTGTGTGCCAGGCCGGTCCAAATCCCCCATGAATAGTGAAGGCTAGCCAATAAATCAACAAGTTGTTTAAATCGATTGGATAAATTGGTCAATCTTCTGATCAGATCGGTGATTGGTTATCGTCTTTTGAAAATAAATTTAGGAAGGCAACCGTTTGGACTCTGGAACCAATTATTTCAAATGCAATTGATCTCAATGGGAAATTTGGTTTTGAAAGATGACAAAATGAAAGTTGCGGTCAAACTTCAACGAACCACTCTATTCCAAATATATGATATCATCCGCATGTGGAAAAGCGTTAATTTGGATCAAATCAGAGGACGACCAGCATCGCGCGAACGATTCTGTTCGATTTTGGAGCTCCTGCCTAGCAAAACTGGAAAATGTACTTTGTAGAAGATGAAAGACACAAGGGACCCAAACCCCTGTGACTCCCCCTCCCCTTTTTTCTTTCTTTTCAGCGTCAACACTTCAACACTTGATCCTTCTTTTACGGATGAGGAGTTGTCTCTTTTTCTATCTTCTTTTTGTGAAATCGATGACCGACCGTGCACGCAGACCCGTACAGCCGCAGGAGTCCGATATGTCTCTTACTCTTTAGATTTCAGTAGAATATGACCCACCTCTCCCCTTGGGATTTCAATTCCATTCAGACATTTAAATATTGATTTCAAACGGCCTTTCAAAATTGTGCATTTCATGCTGTGTATGTGGTTTTGTGGTCTACAATTACAGCAGATGAACATTTTCCTTGACCGACAATTTTTGAAACTAAAACAATGAATACTTAATTTCTCCTTTTCAATTATTTTACAGCTCCCCCCCCAAAAACAATTAAAATGCATTTTCATTGAAAGTTAATGCTAGTAACAACATGTTTTTTAACGCAAATCAGTGCGTTTGTAATTCTACATGACTTGATTCGATTTTTAGGGAAATAATACCTAGAAATTGTCCTCGTTTAATCTGTCAAAAAGGCTTTGTGTCACTGTCCATTGAATGCGGTTTAGTATCGATACATTTGATCATGGTCAAATGCCCGTCAGTCTCTGTAAAAAAAAAAAAAAAAAAAAAAGTAGCCGGGAGCAGGAGGAGGCGGAAGGCTAGTGGGCCTTGACATTGACGACGACTTGTTTCAAAGTAGCAAGGACGGACGACACACGCGCTGCCGTGTTGCTCTCTCGCTCTCGGTTGCTGTCTCTTTTTCTGTCATTTGGCGCCCAGGGTGAAATTATGGTAATAAGAGAAAGGAAAAGCTATTACTCTGGCTGCTCCCTCATTATGTAAATGATATTAAACAGGCCCTCTTTGCGTGCGCGTTTTGCGGTGTTGCATATGTGAGCCTGAACCGCTGAGCAGCCATGAGCACTCTTTTTCAATCTGTGTGCATGTGTTTGACCATTTCTTTGAGTGTAAGCATGTCGAACTATGCGTGTGTGGGTGTGCGTGTGCGTGCGTGCGTGAAATGCACCTGTGCCCAGGGGCTACGATGGCTAATCTCCCCATAGTGATTACAAGGTGTCAAACTCCCCCACGTTGATTATGACGTGTTAATTACACGCCTTGTTTCCACCTGCTCTGATGACACAACACATAGAGTATTAAATGATGATCCGCGAAGATCGTCATGGATCCATTTGTGGGGTTTGAAAAGTTACAATCATTCGTAAATGTGAATCATAAATCGCACCTCATTCTTAATCGGCACTTTTTTCACAATACAGTTTGGGGGTCCTCAGTTGAAGGGAGAGTTTAGTTTGCGGTGTTAAAATTGCTAGCAAAATTTGAATGTAGCGTCGCTTCACTAATCCCTCCCCGCCTCGAGTCTGTGACCAAAGCCACGCCCCTCAGAGTGTGATTCTCAAACCCGACCATTTTTTTTGGACCAAAAAACGTTTTTTGTCTTTTTTTAATCGTAAACTCCACCGTAACAAATGCCACAACTTAAGAACTTTGTGTTCATAGAAGTTACAAGAGTAATACAAACCCAGTTCAAACATCTTTTGAAAATGTTTATTTCACGTTTGAGTTGTTAATCAAATGCAGACTCGTGACCATAATCAATAGTTATGCTTTCATCTGATTTCACGTCGGTGAAATTGCCTTGGTCGCAAATGACTCCGGGGGCCCAGTCATACACCGATTACAATATTCACGTCGTTATGCCATTTTTGACTAATTCTGTATCGCCGCCTGTCTTCGGGCTTTTCGATTCATTTGTCGACGTGATCTTGATTGCGTGTGCACTTTAACGCGCTGCTGCTTCTGCGTGAGTGCGTTTGGTGGTCTATCCGTACTCGACTCCATTGCTTGTTTATAGCTTCATACCGCAGGTCCTTTGGGATTTATAAATATTGATTGTTTCAAAGGATAGATAGATGCTTGATAGTCTGTCTGGGTCCTGGGAATACACACACACGCATACGCGCCCGCTCACACGCACACACACACACACACACACGCACACGCACACCGGGTAGGTTGATGTGTTTATCTGCGACACAGAAGCCAATAAAAATTGAGCTAGTTCCTTAAAAGGAGAGAAATGTTGCCTTTGTGATTCAAAATCCTTGCATTCCGTTGACGTAAATCATGGCGCAACGTATGTTGATGTTGATCCATATGAAGGCCCGAGTCATTGATTTAAAGATTAACTCGCTAATGACAATGAAATCTATTGGCAATGCAGTGAACAGCTGACAAGGATGCGTACGACACAAAGCTCTTCCATCATTGTTAACATTGCGCCATGTAAACCAATTGAGGCCAATTGAGTTCCAATTAGCATTGACAGGGCGAAAGGCAGGTCCGAATTTTATTGACGTAATTCAAATTTGCTTCAAAGAGTTGAGTTGGAAATTGTAGACATTTTCTTTGACCGTTTTTTGTTCTGGTTTTGTCTCACTTCATTTTTTTTCTTTTTAGATAGGGTCGTCACTTGGCCGAACGCAAATTGTATTTCATATAACCCCGAGAAATATTCAGAGAGCCACTTAAACAAAACAGAGCAAAGACTTTCCTAGATGTAATTTTTGTGCATGTCGCCGCGCACGTTCAAAGCCTCGGGATGACGGGATGGCCTCTCAGCGCACACAATAGACGGCCATGATTGAATTTCAGCCATGGCGCAAAGTGCGGCGAGACCACTTGAGCAGGCCGAGTGGATGAACCTGAATAATGCGACGGCAAGATCAGACGCCGTATATTCGCGATCCCATCTGCGCTGCGACACACTTGCGGACGCTGGGACATGTTTCGTACGCACTTACTAAAAGCTCCTCCGTGTGTGTGGTTGTGGGGATAATGTCAGTGAAAAATAAGAGGACAAGTTGTGTTTCTTGGTTGAAGCTGGTCTTGCTTTTTATTTTACTCGCGGCTAAAGCGGCATCCGCCAGACTGCCGTAATTCAGAAGTGCAGTGCTACGATAAGAACAGCGTCAACGCCGTGCATTTTGCTGCTTATATTAACTTAAATTCCACAAACTTAAAATTAATCAGAATGCCGCGTTTCAACTAGTGGGCCTGCTGGGAACATATTCTTGAAAGAATATGTTTGGGTTGACTTCCGCTTTCAAGCCTCCCGTGGTTTTAATATATCCCGCCAGGTTGTTGCTGGGGTTTTCCATGCCATGACAACGAGGCACTCTAAAGCGGCCACACCGGCGAGCCGTCCTCATCCACATGCCGGCCATCGCGTCAGGCCTTTTAAAAATAAAATATTTCAATCTCCAGCCTTCTGTCTGTAACACGCGCGCACTTGCGGCCGACAATGAGGCGCTCTAGTGCGTCCATTGCAGCCGGACATGCTAGCTGTGAAATTGGACTGGAAAAGCTGTTAATTATTTCTCTTTTAGGCATAATGTAGGGCCCTTGAAGCCATCCTCATTTTTACAGCAACGTAATTGTTGACGTCCTTCCTGGCAAATTTCCTTGGGACTGAACGGGAACACATTTGGAAGCTGTCCTAACACTTACAATAATGCACATTTGGAGGAAAGAGACAAACTGATGTAAGGTCCAGGTGTCTGTACATGTGCCTATATTGTGTGTTCATATGTTTGGGAGAGAGGGGGGAAAAGGCGTGCGTGTGTGCGTGTGCGCGCGTGTTCCAGCTCATTTCTCACAGTATGTGTTAGCGTCTAATTCGCCGTGACAGTTAAGTGGTCCAAGCAGAACTGTGTCAGTTCTGTTTAGCCAGGACACGGCCCCTGGAAATAAGACTTAAGTCATAACCACAGACACCAATTGTCCTCCACGACAGACTCTACATACACGATCCAAAAGAACCAAAATGCGTGGACACCTCCATGCGGGAAAACAGACGGTGTGTGTGGATGTGCAGAAAATAGGTGGCACGCTGCAAGATGTTACGCAGAAACGCATGAAACATAACCCAGACACACGCACACACTCCAAGCATCCCAGACTTGACGACAAACACACATGGACATGCACACTTGTGCTAGAAAACAACTTATTCAGTACCTGTCACCTCCGCTTAATAAATAAGAATCTAGTTTGGTGTGTGTTGGAAAAAAGAACTTGAAAGTGTGCGTATATACATTTCTTGATTTGTGTGTGTGTGTGTGCGTTGGGGTGAGGGGGGGGGGGTGGTGGTGAGATTGGGCCGGGGGAGGGTGGGTATGTGGGGAGGGCTGGGCTTGAGCGGACAAGCGTCGCTGTCGAGATTAACCATCTCGTCGGTGTGGTCAGGCCCCTTAATGAAAACCAATAGAGATTCACTCGGCTTTAATGAACAACACACGCACCTCACAGCCTCAATTTACACCTGCAATGAGGCCTTGTCACTCACTTGTTTGTATGTGCGCGTCATTTTCTTGCTTATGCCTTTTGTATATATATATATATATATATATATATATATATATATATATATATATATATATATATATATATATATACACACACACTTATACACATATGCTCAAATCAGCTCTTTTTTCGTACGGTGGAAAAAATTATGATCAGTTTGATATATCAATCGGCGTTAGCATAAACTCTTCAGACTTCAGATATAAAGCAACAGAGAATGTCAGGAAAAGCTTACTAGAGCAGCAAAATAATTTTGGGGGGTTTATCAGAGGCACTTGTAAGGTTGGTAGAGGTGTGTTGACTTTTATTGAACGTAAGTTTGAATGAGATGTCCTGGTAATGCCCTTGCGGGATGCAATACGGTCCTAATCTACAAGCGTGCATTTTGAGTGTCATGTTTGGGTGTCCATTGCGGGGTGTACTTGTACAGTCATTTCTTACTAAAAAAAAAAAAAAAAAAAAAAAAATCAGAATTGATCCGTTAAAAGAAGAAAATCTCCAATTTCACTCTGTTCCTGCCAAGAGTCAAAACAAAAAAAATCTAAAGTTGTTCTTTTTAACGTCCCTAGCGGGTAATTGCGACATAGCTCCTATGCAACTAATGCCATCAAGGTCTAATTATGAGGCAGCACTGACTGCGCTGCGGGCGCCATCCATCATGCTCCGTGTTGATACTGTCTCTGGCCTCATACGCGCTTGTAATCATGCTCTGTCTCCAGTGCTATTTGTCATCCTCTATGGGTGGCTGCCTTTTGTACTAATCACTCTTGCTACAGCCGCTAAGCAGCGCCTAATGGACTCATCCCGGAGAGTTTATTATCAAGCCTCACCTTACTTACTTACTCTTTTTTTCCAATGCGATTCAAGCGATGTCAAAATAGAAGTTGAGCTGCATGCTGCGTTTTTCCGAGCACCTCGCCGTGTAGTTTGTTACGTTGCGAAATCTTTTCATTCCCAACTCTACCGCGAAATATTTCACGTCATTTTGGGGTGACACTTTCAATTCATAGAGAATATGAATGATCTGTTTAAACATAACATAAATTAAAATGGTTAGGGGGAAGTTATGTTTTATCCCTTATTCTATTGTCCACTCCGTTTTCTCCTCCCAGCCATCCCTTTTAATTCCTTTCATTGTTCCCAGATGCCTCGGGCTAGTCCGTCGGTCTGATGGCTCCCAGCAGGAGGGAGGACTTTGGATGCATGGATACGGGGTACACGCATAATGCTAAATATAATACTGTTTTGAGTGTGTTTAGTGGAAAACAAAACCTTGTTCGCGCTGGTGCTATACGGAAGCCGATGTTTATTTGGTGGGCAATCCATACCAAGTCGAAACTTTGATTTTGTTCCACCCGGTCTCTCAATTGTGAAATGTTGATCGATTGTGGGGTGAGGCAAAATGGGAGTGCAATACTCGGCCGCGACCAGCAGAGGCACTGTTGACTCACTCGCAACAAGTTTGCGGTCAGTTATTTATTTTTTGCTTTTGTTGCACTTCATACTTTGTTGTTAAAATTATTACAGCCAGACCAGTTAGTCAGTGGGCTGATTAGCGCATATCACCGATAAATCGCCGTATGGTCAAATCGAACCGCCGTTTTGACCTTTTTGTTGCGGGAAGATTCTGTTGCGCTGCTCCTGTGTGTCTGAGCTGCATTCTGCCCAAGTGTCTTAACACACACACAAACAGGAAAACGCAGCACACTTCTCCCGCCCTCCCTCACTCAACTCAGCTGAGAAAAACAGTGAGAGAAACTGCATTTTTTTTTTGGTTTATGTTCAGTGGTAAACTATGACTTTGTAAAATAAAATAAAAAGATACACGCAACTCAAAATGACTGCCCAACGTTATCTGATGTAGTTTATTGTAATGAGTATTATTATATTGTCTTTCTGCATATGTTGCTTCACCGTTTGTGTTCAAGAAACTATGTTGATACTGAGAGCAATTCATCAAGGGATCCTTCATTTTCCCTTTTGCCAGTCAATGCAATGTAATCAAATGGTGAACGTGCTGTCTCGAAATTGCGATACTTTGCCGTCAATGTGCACTATTCAAGTATCAATTAATGGACTCTAGTTGATTTATTGATTTCATCAGATTCGTCATCTGTGACATTGATAAATCCTGTTTTTTTTTTTTGTTGGCATTAATAATTTGGGCCATGTATCTAAATTCCCATGAGCAAAGTCTGAAAAATCCCCCGCCGCCCTCCCCACTAACAACAACAAAACACAACAGAGCATAACTACAGTACGCAGTATTTCGACTCGCGTCTTTGCATGAAATTATGCAGCTGTACGTATAACATTTGCTTGAAAATAACGCTGCTGTTCTTGTCACTTAAGCCCTGCGAGCATCACTTGCAGTAAACGACTCCTCGAAAGTGATTGTGTACGCACAAAGACTAGTTGTGTGTTTATCTCATTTCGTGAGCTTTGCTTGCACTGCATTGCAAAGTAATAAAGAAGAGCGTCGTTTTCACACCGAGCTAGTAATTACGGGAGCGATGTGATGAGAAGGTTTTCTCCAGATAGACTAGATTGGCCATTCATTACCAGCGCCGCACACACGCACACGCGCACACACGCCAGCTGAGGAGAGACAATGGAGGGCAGGCTGATTCAATCTGGGCTTGTACTTACAGAAAACAATGAGATAATCAAGTAGAGCATTACACTGCACAGCGCAGGGCTAAGAGAGAGAGAGAGAGAGAGAGAGAGAGAGAGAGAGAGAGAAAGAGAGAGCGAGAGAGAGAGAGAAAGAGAGAGAGAGCGTGTGTGCGTGGAAACATTCCTGTTTATGAGGGGAACAAATGCAAGTGGAGGGTGGAATAAAAAAGAGGGCACAATTTGAACAGGTGACAAAATGGCTGTGTAATGTGTGGTTGTTAGAGGAGCAAAATCCGCCGTCTTTTTTCGGCGGCAGCGGGCCTCTAAATTGATATGTGCTTGATTCCCACAACCCCCCCCCGGCACCCGCTGGGGAGCCTTTTTAGATTTTACGCTTGGATATATCTGTTTAACTCCACATTTACTCCTCAGACAACACGATCGCACACACGCGCACGCACGCGCGCGCGCGCACACACACTTAACACAGGGGGATGCTGCCTGTCGGTCTCGGGAGAATTGGAGAAACGCAATAAAAGACAATTGCGCTGTAAGATATTCTGTGCTGATTTCTTTTAGCAAGCAAAACGTGTCAAAGACAACATAATGTGTTTGAAAATCAAATTAATGAGAAGACACCTTTTTTTTTTTAAATTTCGAATTAAATAAACCCAAACAAACAAAATGCTACCTTCCCAAGTCGTTTTTAATCCAAGTTATTAGTCTTTATGTTTTCGGCTATATTCTGTTTACGTTAGCATCAGCTTACTAAAATTAATGCAGGGTTAATATGTGGTATATTGTGATATGTATGTTTTTGTTACATTATTGAAGCATTGCATGTATGAAATGTCAGTTTAAGTGTAAATAGCTGCGTCAAAGAATGGAAACCATCGAGTGAATGTGCTTTTTTTTAGTCATTCATCCTTATGTGCCACCTATTGTAACCAGGTGCAGTAGTAAGAATAGGAATTTATGCCGCAAAGGCTTAAAAGTGCTGCACTGACATAAATGAACTTTAAATGGGAAGTCAACCCCCCAAAATTCTTTGCAACAATATGCGCCTTTGCTATTCCAAACATGGCATTCTGATTAAAATTGCGTTTGTGGAATATGGAATTAAGCAGCAAAATCCACCCGTTTTTAGCCATCTCAGGGGTCGGCCATTTTGCCACTTTCTTTCGACTGAAAATGACATCACAGTTGCTCAGGGCTCAGGTAATGATCAATCACGGCTCACCTGTTTTCTGAAGCTGAGCCATGATTGGCTGAACTCTGAGCAACTGTGATGCCATTTTAATTCGACAGCAAGTGACAAAATGGCCGTCCCCTGAGATGCATAACTCATATTCCACAAACGCACTATTAATCAGAATGTCATGTTTAGTCTAGCAAAGGCGCATATTATTGCGAAATATTTTGGGGGCGTTGACTTCCCCTTTAATTTTGGTGAACCTGTAGAGTGTAATTTTGTAGAAGGGGACCGCATTCTACCAAGTAAATTGCTAAACAGATGTCACACTTAATTGATCTATAATGCCTTTCATTCTCATCAAGCGGGCGCGACCGAGCGAACACATCGATCGATGCACGTCAACAGCCTCGTCCTCACCCTCTCTTTTCCCCACTCCCCTCTCTTGAACCCTGGGCTGAGGCCCGACAAAGGTGAGAGGTCAAGGTTGGGGCGGGTCAACGGGGTGACAATGAAGAGTACCGCCTCTTTTATTCCGTTCAAGCAGGTATAACGAAAGCGAGTGTAATGTTAGATTGATTGGTGGAGCGCACCAGAGACACTCGGTCTATGCGTGTGAGTGTGCGTGTGACACAATGATGCATTTCAATAGGTCCAATGGGAAAGCTGTCAATATCTCTGATCCAAAGCAAGACAATTCATAGAATGTTATTGGCCTTTGGCAAACAGCGCACGCACGCACGTGCGTGCGTGTGTGTGTGAGTGTGTGGGGGTGTGCGCGTGTGTGTACAGTGCGTCTGAACTTGAGTGGACATGCCACACAGTGTGTTCAGTGACACATGCTCAGAAGCAGGAAATTAAAATGTATTGATTGGTTTTCAGTGACTTTTGTTGGCGTTGCCCAATGGTACACTTCCTTAGTGCATACTATATTTAAAAAAAAAATATATATATATATTTTTTTTTTAAATATATATATATTTTTTTAGGTGTTTAGCACTTATGTCTTCAAGGTGGTGGATATTATATCTAAATATAGATTTATCACTGTTCATTTACTGTTTTTTTTTTTTTTTTCAAAGAATGACATGCTTATACACAGTGTTTTGTTGCGTTTATTTAGATGGCTTCATTCAGGTTTGTCATACGAATGTCTCTTGTCAAGTGAGGTGCTATTGAAGCTCATCCGGAGTGTCCCAGCGGTGCCTCCCCTCAACGCCTGAGATCAAACAGCACACTTAAGACACTTCGACGCTCTCGCACAAATCCCTCAGGTGATTATCAGATCTCCTCAGATCATCTCCAAGCCACACACTGAAGCGGATTTCTCTGTGCCTTTTATTTACTTGGAGGGCCCAAAATGTACATTTTCTTCACCGCTATTGTAGCCCACCAAGGAATTCGATTTAAAAAAAAAATATATATATATATGATACCCTTTTAAATTGCATTTTAGATATCAAGTCATGGATGGCAGATAATTTCCTACAGCTCAATGAGGACAAGACTGAGGTCTTAGTTATCGGTCCCGAAGGTCAGAGAGAGAAGCTTTTACCAAAACTACACATTTTTAATCCCTCACACTGTGTGAAGAACCTTGGCGTCATTTTTGACTCTGAGCTCAGTTTTATTCCTCATATTAAAAATGTAACCAAGATTGGTTTTTATCACCTTAAGAATATCGCCAGAGTCCGCCCGTTTCTCTCTCAGGCTAACACGGAAGTGCTGATGCATGCCTTTATTTCCTGTCGTTTAGATTACTGTAATGCCCTGCTCTCTGGCCTCCCGAAAAAGAGCATTTCACCACTGCAACTACTGCAGAATTCAGCCGCTCGGGTGCTGACGAGAACCAGAGGGCGGGAGCACATTACGCCAGTTTTGAAATTGCTGCATTGGCTCCCTGTGTGTTTCAGGATCGATTTTAAAGTACTTTTATTAGTTTATAAATGTGTTAATGGTCTTGGGCCATCTTATTTATCTGATTTGCTTTTATCATACCAGCCCTCGCGGATCCTGAGGTCCTCTGGCGCCGGCCTTTTATTTATTCCAAGGGTGAGGACCAAAATGCATGGCGAGGCTGCATTCAGCCATTTTGGTCCTCACCTTTGGAATAGCCTGCCAGAGGATGTCAGGTCTGCAGAGACTGTTGATATTTTTAAGAGGAAGCTCAAGACACACCTTTTTAGTTTGGCTTTCAACAACTTTTAAATAATTTATCTTTTCTTTTGATTGAAGATAATTCTATGTTTTGCTTTGAATGTTTTAAAGCACTTTGAGTTGCATTTTTATGTATGAAAAGTGCTATATAAATAAAATGTGATTGATTGATTGATTGATATATATATATATATATATATATATATATATATATATATATATATATATATATATATATATATATATATAGTTTATTAACAAAAATGTGTATACACCTTCAGTTGGCAACACTGCACATATGGGATCAGGTTTAATATTCTATCATATCAGTCGGGCCTGCATCTGCACCACCTTCAAACGCGTCTCCTGAATGCTGCTTGATGTAAACTAGGGCTCACCGCGTCCCCACAGAGCGGCAGGTGTACAAATGATATTAGATTTGTACAGGTAGACTCTTCCCTGTGTGTGAGTGCGTGAATGTGTGCACGCAGGAGTGTATATGTGTGTCTGCGGGGATATTACGGAGATCAGAGGCAGACTGGGAGCCTCAGAGGCTATTAGCGTATCTGTGTTGTATTGAGATGAGGGTATGTACACATCTGCTGATGACACTGGAGAATTGGGATCTACGTCGTCACGTATGTTAATGCTTGTCTCCGTTATATTATCTTAATTTGACAGCTAGCAGGGGAAGTGTTGAGCCGTGGTAAAATATAGACAACAACCTATTCATTCGTTTTTTATTTTTTATTTTTTTTTATTTAACTGAAAAACGTTTGATTATGTGCATTGTGAAATCAACAGCAAATACGTGAGCTAAAACGCCACTCCAACCGGCACTCAGCTCATTTTCATCGAAGCCTCTCTTGTATTTTAGCATCACCAACTGTATCGGCGAGCGCGCAAGATTTAGCAATCGAGTTCAGACATTTCATTCGTTTTTTTCTCCCTTTATCTAGAAATAGGCTGTGTTGAGATTGCTGGCAGCTTGAATAAAGTGTCTTATTGGTGCCCCCCCGATTGGAGTGTCTCTTGATCAGCATGTTTTTTTTTTATATTGCATGGGAATGAGCTGCTTTGAATCGTATCGCTATCCCTCGCGACCCAGTAGATCTGAGTCAACTGATGAATCCGAATACCATCTCATGTCCCATCAACCAGTAAAATAGCATTAAAAAGAGAGATAGAGAGAGAGAGAGAGCGATGATAGAATGAAACAAAACGGATCTCCTTTATTCTGCTGATGTTAACAGCTTTTAACCGGCTTGGATTGATGCGCCATCAGAAGTTACTGCATTTCACACTGCACGGATTCCTACTTAAAAGTCTCGGGAGCGCTAAATTATTTATTGATGTCTCTTCTCATCTACATCTTGCTAACACCGGTGGTGGCTTTGAGGGTGTAGGAAGAAGGGTGCGAGTTGACAGGGGAACTGGTTGGCACCTGGTGTAGCGCCTGAAGGAACTTGTAATTCACACGCACTTGTTCACCCGCATGTCTTCTGTAATGGAGCTCAGCAGGTAGGTGGGGCGGGTCGCCGGTTGCCGGCGAGCCAGGAGGAAAGAATCTGTTCCGACTCAAGGTATCTCATTGATGGAATCCTATTTGATATAGCCTGCCGTTGCTTATTAGAATGTATATTAGTGCCCTGCAATGGCCAAGGATGGACACAGCCGCTGGTGTACTTTTAATTCCATCAAACAGTAAGAAAACAAATATGTACCGGTCATAACGATATTCATTCAAGAGCTGCCAATGACAAAATGCAGAACAGGCTTGCGGGTTAGCCAGTTAACAACCAGCCGACTCAACGCTTTCATTCGCTGACACCCACGTCACTCACCATGTTTTAACTCCATACGCACTCAAAGTCAAAGATAATGCCGTAGAATGTGAGGATGGTGACCCCTAGTGACAAAAATGATAAGTGCACCTCACTTGGCAAATCATGTTTTATCCGATTAACCTGAAAAATACTCAGTTCTAAAAATATTCGACAGCAGCCCTAGTTTCAAGCTTCAAGACAATTTTCGCTCTCAACAAAGACATGGTTTTAGCTATCGTGTGGACTGGAGGACTTTCATGCTCGAAACTACACGCTAACATAAAAATGCTTCTCTTATAAAAAATCAAAAGTAAATATTAGGGATGTCACAATATCGTCGATATCGTGATATTAAAATTGCCACGATATATCGTCGTCATGTTACCATATTAATAGCAGCAAATCTGTTTAAAAGCCTAAGTTGTTTTCCATTAGTGCAGGTCCAGCACCTTCTGGTGGTTAGTTTATTAGTTCAGTTTAATTTGATGCCACCTATTTAAGACCAACGCTAATTGCCAATAGGAGTGCATGACTGGCCAAGCCGATTTTGTTGTTTTTTTGGTGTTTTTTTTTAACTACTAGTTTTAAAAAAAATATTTACAATATTGTGAGCCAATTGTATCGTGAGGTTCATATTGTGATATTATCGCATCGTGACATTTGGATATCATGACACCCCTAGTAAATATGCATAAATATACAATTCATGTTGATATTTTGTTCCTGGAAAAAGCTCATTGGTTTGTAAATCGAGGAAAAACGACTTCACATGTGTAATATCCTGGTCGGGGTCTATTGATATAAGGTCTTGAAACAGACTTGATTTGCGCAGAAAAAAACCCTGCAGTCTATTCATCCCACCGTTCATAGTGTGTTGCAACGGTCACATCTGCGGCCTCCAGACTGCAAAATGTTGCACGTGGCTGTTTGAGTGAATCATGACCGGGTTTGAAACATCACTGCGACCTTGAGCTTTGAATCATTGAATCAAGCCCTCCCCACCTATCGGTTGGATGAAGTTCGAGGAAAAGTAGTGCGCTCATTTACTTTATGTTGTGTTGAGTGCGCAAGGTGTGTGTGTTGGGGGGGAGCTTTGGCTCTGGCCCATGTTTCTCCCGCTGCTGTTTATTGAGGGCCTTTTTTCAGGGCCCGGGTATTGATTTTTGGCTGGATGAGATGGGGTAGTCCTGGAAGACTCAGTGACGAATGGATAAGGAGAGATGGAGGGATAAGTGGAGGAATGTAGCTCTTGTCCGCTCTTGTACAGAGGCTTATTGAGTTCTCTTCAAATGTTAACTTGATCTCCTTGTCCTTTCCTCTTTAGTCTCATGTTGAGTGGAGAATCAAAAAAACCCTACAATAATTGGTTTGATAAAACTCATTGCATGTGTATGAGCAGAGGTGGGGCCCGTTTTAGTGACAATTGACGAATGATGGCAAACATTTAAAAAATGATGGACTAACCACTGACAGAAGTGGATTTTCATCTGTCGGAGTAATCTTCGCTAACTGTGTCCATCACTAACGAACTAACTTTTTTTTTTTTTTTTGTGACCCACCAACGAATTTATCATGGACTAAATGACGGATTTAACTGACCTGACGGAACTGTAGATTATAATTCGGTTTGGCACGAAAAATGTGGGACTGACGAATGACGGATTAATACCCTGGCCAATGACGGATGACGAAAGAAGGGAATTTAAAAAAAAAAAAGATTAAATAAGCACTGACGGAAATGGAATTTCGTGTGCGGGAGTATGTGAGAAACTGAGAACGTGTTGAGACTGAGAATGTGTTTTGTGGTAATTAAATTACAAGCAAACTAGACAACTTGACAGCAAAATGGCAACACGTTGCTGACTTCATTTCCGCAGCAATTTAGACCTCCTGTCCTGAATTTCGATGGTGCCTTTTGGTCTCCGATTTTCCATTTTTAGATGCAAGGCCCACGAGCTCCTTGTCCAACTTTCCGTGTTCTCATTTCAACTGGGCACAAATGATGGTCTTTTCAGGCCCTCAATCACAAGCACCTATAGTCCGCACTCAAGCTGAGTCTCTATCAAGGTTGTATAGTTGATTGTTGTCTGCTTAAGTGCCCAGTGAAAGTCACAAAGCACACACACACACACACACACGCAAACAAACATCTCACGCGCACCTTTTCCCGGGCCCTCTGTCAACTTAACGGCTGCCGATCAATGGCAGGAGGTCAGCCTAGTGATAGAGAAGTGTGCTGCTGCCTTTGTGCATGTCCGCGTGTATTTTGACGTGTCGCCGCCAATGTGTGTGTGTGTGTGTGTGTGTGTGTGTCCGTCTGATCGAGAGCGGGGCTTAGGACCGCCGAGCAATTGAAAGAGGGAGGGGGGGGAAAAGTGTCCAAGATTCATTTTTTCTCATCTGGTACAGAGGGAGCGGCGGGGATGCCGGGTGTGTTATTTTTCTTGGCTTTAGCCCTCACAGCTCTAAGTGGGTATTGATCAGGTGCCTTAATGCAAACCTGTCAAATTAATTTTGCAGGGAGAGAAGGCTGTGACTGCTGCTAGATTGCTTCAGTATGAACGGGAGGGGTCGGATGGATGGATGGAGTGGCAGGAGAGGGAGAAAAAGGATGTTTTTTGGGGTGTGGTGGGGAGCTTATGAATTTTAATCGTCATCTCAAAAGGGATAAGGGTTTTCCTGTTTTTTTGTTTTTTTTTCCCTCCACGTCATGAAGCATACACTGAAAAAAAAATGGCGTGTTGGATTTCCTCCATTTTTATTTCATCAAGTGGTTGCACTTAATAAAACCGTCTGGATCCAGATATATTTTTAAGTGGACTATACATTTACAAAACATTTTTTGGAGTGTACCTGATGGCAGCTCATTGGAGCGAAAATCAAAGAATTCATTTATTTTGGGTGTGGGTTTTGCCTTTTGTGACTTGGAATGTCATTTCTTCCATAAGGACGACCAGACTCAATAACGTTCGGAGAGTATAAAAGTTTCTTGAAGTTGTCGGATTCCCCCTCAAAGCATAAGCCTGCGGTGTCACTACAAATGGATTATTTTTATTACCATTATCCAAAGAAATCCGAGGGCTGCCATTGTCCCGCCCTGATTGCGTTCTCTATCCGACGTGGCACGGTCCTTCCACATCCCATTTTCTCCTCCAGTTCTTGCGCAAAAATAAACCACACGACTAAGTACACTAACTACACAAAGGCAATGTTGTAGGAAATAAATCCTGGCACATTCTGGATGTGCTCAAGCACTACAAGTGTACCTCAGCTGCTGTACTTAACCTCCTTTCACCCTTTTGCTTGTGTTTTATTTCCCATGTTAGACATGTTGGGTTATTACTCCCCTTCTGTAGTTAGTTAAACATAATTAGGCAATTACACAGAGCCACGCTTGTGATTTAATCTCTTCATTACACTGTTCATGTACACCCAAGATGTGTATGTGCGTTTGCTGACACACACCTGTTCCCTGTTCACGTTTACTTGACAGTCAACACAACGTAACTCACCTTTTTAGTGTGTCGACCCAATACTGGTTGTTGCGCAATTTGCTGCTTCTGTGGACGAGGTGGATCAGAAAAGTTGTAGGTCTGGTGTTACAAAAAAAAAAAAAAAAAATGTATTTCAAATTACAAACTGCAAGTTTTCCGCTTCAGCGTTTGTTTCAGTGCACGAGAAGAGTTGAGGCAAGCCAACTCGCGGCTGCCTCATCCAGACAACGCAGTGCCCTGAGCATCTGACACTTCCTGGCCAAATAAGCCACGCCGGAGCAACTTTCGTAGTCACCTGACCCGGCTCGGTGTGATTTATTTATGTATTATTTTTTTCCCTCCTTCCAAAGGTCAAGGTGCTCATCAAGGGGACGCATTTCGAATACGACTTCTAGGCGGCCGTGACGACGGCGCTGCGGAGGATCGCGGGAGGGTCCTTCCAGGAATACGTGAAGGTGAGGAATAGAAGGCTGGGAAGAATGGGGGATTACTAGTGGCACATTTATTAAGACTCATTAGGTGGCATTTGTACATAACAATATGAACAGTCAGTCCACTTCTATTTTGTGTGAATCTAAAAAAAAAAGTAATCGTTTTTATGCCAACGCACTTGAAACGCGTATACAAAATATCTTTTTTTTAGACTGCTGACCTATACCCTGTGTAATGCACGTACGTCACGTTGCTGAACTACTACTTGGATCACAGACTAATCTCTGGCCTTCTCCTTCACGCCGTTCGTTAGTTAAATGTCGACCGGGGGATTTCCACTCGGGGAAAAAAATTAAAAACAGCCATAAGTAACTTTTACGACGAGGGATTTGAGGGATATAACGGTGTTAGAGAAAGCGAATGCATCTGCATGTGATCTACTGCAACGTGCAACGAGTCTTCGATTCACGCTTTTTTTTTTTTTCGTTTTATCCGGGAGCTGTAAGTTCTACACAGAAGGCTGTCACCACTTTGAATCCGACACCCCCTCCCCGCAGCCTTTTAGGTGTGCTTTACGATCCGTATGGAGAGCAAAATAAAGACGCATACACCCATGTTTCTGTAGTTCTATTATAATGTTTAAAATGTTACATTTTATCAAATAAACACTGCGATTTGAATATATTCAGGATTCCTGTTACGTTTGAAAGTAAGACGAGGACAGATGAGATACATGGGAGCAAGCGCAGTTTATTTTCGGACGAACGCAAACGATGGCAGGACAACCTCAGCGTGAGCAACCGTGGACGAGCAACTTTCTTTCAAGGACCCGATTACTGCGACAGAAATGTAGCATGTCGGGTACGTCTCCGGTTGATTCAGAATGATCTTGACTGTGAAATATCTCATATCAGGGGATGACATTTTAACTACGTTTTCAATTTGTGCTAATACTTTGTGCAGACATGATTGCTGAGAGCACGACTCCCAAATCTCTCGCTTTCTCTCGAGACTCTTATCATCCATCTGGCTCACAGTCTGGGTATTAGCGCTTTGCAAAAATATACACCAGCTCTTTTGGATTAGCCATGTGTCAAGAAGGACATTAAAATGGTGGGAGCAGCTGCAATACACTGATTTCTTCCAAATGCTATTTCCTGTAGTGAGTTCAGAGAAGTTGCATATAATTTGTCTCATTCCTCCAGAATGATATTAGTTTTAGGGCATAAAAACTGGGAAGACTGTGAGTGGTCAAAATTATTTTGATGGTTTCTGAATATGACCTTAGGTTAAATCATATATCCATTTTTAGTTTGCTTGTCCTCATGAGGGTTGCGGGTAAACTGGATATTGTGATTAATATTGTGTTTGCGCAATAGGAGTTAAGCAGCCAAATCCGCCCGTTTTTATCCGTCTCGTGGGGCGGCCATTTTGTCACTCGCTGTCGACTGAAAATGACATCACAGTTGCTCGGGTAACAACCAATCACAGCTCACCTGTTTTCTGAAGCTGAGCCATGATTGGTTGTTACCCGAGCCCTGAGCAACTGTGACGTCATTTTCGGTCGACAGCGAGTGACAAAATGGCCGCCCCATGAGATGGATAAAAACGGGTGGATTTTTGCTTCGGAATTCATTTCACACAAACTCAATTGTAATTAGAATTAGAATTCGTATTTCGACTAGTTGGGGCCGCTTTTTGGGGTTGACTTCCCTTTTGATCCATTCGAGTAAATTTACTAAAATTGTCCTTTTTGGGGTTGACTTCCCTTTTAATCCATTCAAGTGAATTGACCAAAATTGTCCTCAGTAGCGCAGACGCGCAGGCATCAGACAACTTTATACGAGGGAGGCAGCTGCAGACTGTCACAATGAATGGCAAAGTTTCATCAACTGACAAAATTGATTATGCGACTGTAAGTTTTGTGACGTTATACGGACAGCTTTGCTTATCATTCTTACGCAAACTGCAGAAGTTGGTTTAAGGAAAAGGAAATGCGTGTCGGATATTTGAGAAGACCATCTGTGGCTCTCACTAAGTGCTTGCTTGTTTTATGAGTGTGCCTTAAAGAGAGAGGAACATTAGTGTAAAGTGGCTGCAGAGTCCAAATCCCCAAATTGAGTAATATTCACGGAACAACACAAACGGAACAGAAAACCACAAGGACTGAAGGTAATGCAAATCGACAATGGGTGTCAATTTAAAAGCATACGCTGTTGTGTTTAAACATGTTTATGACCATTTGTCTCGATCATTCAGGAGTTTCAATGCTATGCCTTCTTGTGTTTTCAACCTTAACCTAACCTCCAATTTTTGGAAAGTGGGTATATATGTATACGTATATAAATGTATGTATGGATGTTTTTTTATATACTGACAATTTGGCTCTCTTAAAAAGAGGCCACTGTGTGTTTTCCCTCATCGATATTTACATGCATACATTCATACGTATTAGCCTGCAACGAATGAATTGGATGCCGTATTTTTTCAAATCTTCTGGAATTCCGTAATATGACATTTTCAAAGAAATTTACATATGGGAAAGAATGATAAAAAAAGGGAATGAGCGTGACTGAGAATGAATATCGTCTGTGTGTGTGTCACTCCTCATATCCATCAAAGGCCGCATCCTATTCACAGCAGCTTGACGGAGACGTCATGCAATCTACTTGGCCAAATCATTTCATTTTGCATCGGCTGCCCAGTGGATTTCTATTCAGATTTAGGCATATGCACACAAAGGACTATGTCTATGTATGAATGCCGTCCAGCGTACACCGGTAGACGCATCCTCCCGTTTTGCCCCCACAATATATAATACCTTAAAACTACCCGCCACAAGCCTCAAGGGTAAAAGAGAGAATCGTTTTGAGGCTTGAATACAGCAGGATTACCTTCTCCATGCTAAACTTATACCAGTTGTGATTAAAATTGTGATCGGATGCATTGTTTTCATGGACAATAAAAATATTGACCCCCATTATGACTTGCAAACTATTCCGACATGCGCAGACCGACCAAATATACCGGAAATAGTTGTAGAAGAAGAAGCCGTAGTGACTTCCGTGTCAACAAAACAACACTCCGTCCATTTCTACTTTAAACGTTAACGTAATTTTGCATATTTTTCACATATGCGCTGTTATGTTGAGTTAACGCTTCCTAACGGGGCTGCAAATGTGCCAGTGTCGGTGAATAACACAAACGCGTTTGTTCCGAAATTTCGGAATAAGCGTTTTCATGCGGGTCGATCGGATTACCAAGCGACATAAGACACCCCTCTCGTTTGGAATAAAGTCTTGATCAGAATGTGCTTGATCGGAAAATCTGAACATTCTGAATGATTTTTTTATTCCAATTATGCTTTTAATCTGAATTAATGTGCCCGTATAAACGTAGCAATTGTGACGCAAATGATCAAAAATGTAACGTGAAAAGTAGCGACTATATATATATATATATATATATATATATATATATATATATATATTTACATAATTGCATCCAAGGCACTGCTCTTTTGTACCCCTTGAAAACATCCGGCCTTTTTTTACCGCTAGCCAGATGATGTTAGCTTTTAGCAGCTTTGTGTTGCAGACAATGAGGCCACTGGTGCTGCTAGCATCAGGTGTATGATCCTGATAGCCAATACCAACATCAAAAGATGTATTTCAGTCTATCTTAATTGAAGTGAGAGGTGTCTGCAATGGGACCGAATCTCATCTGTGTTTGTGTGCGTGTGTACGCGTGCGCGCGGGAGTGCGCGTGTACGGCGATTTGCACGCAAGATGATTGGTAGGTGTGCGGATGGTCTGGTTTGAGGACGTGTAATTTTGAGCATGTGTTTGTCTGTTAATTGAATTGCGAGTTCCCGGAGGTCTGAGAGGTGTTCAATTCGCCGCGTTCCTGGGGCACACCTGTGCCAGCCAGCGAGTGCGTCTGCAGGTGACGTGATATGTTTGATGTTGAAGTTTCAGCACCTCCTGTGTATCGGCAACACTTAAGAGCAGCGCATGATTTGTCACATGTGCGCACAACACAAGGAGGTGGAGAGGCTTGCTTCTTTTCTCCTGAGATAAAAGGCATACGGCAGAAATAAATCACGTGGTGTCCTAACGAGCTGATCATTCATCACGGGCGTATGTTGTAAATTTAAATCAAGGCGATTATTTTGTGTACAAGAAACCAAATTGTATTCGATTACTTCATTTAAAAGGATTTCATGAGTTTCTAACTGCTAATATTCCAATATCCCAAACTCTGGAGAGTATTACCAGACATGCAGAGGGAATTATATACGAAAGGCCATTAATAAAGAGAAGGTAGGGACAAGAGCGGCATACCGTGATTTTCTTTGATCTCTACTCTTTCCACTCTTAAAATCCATCTATTTCTCAATTAGGAAATGAAAGACCCATCATCTGAAGCGGTTAGAGATTATTCATTTGGCCCTGATGTGCATCATAGGGTAATTCATGACAGCACACTCCAGTTTGGGACTTTTACTATAATTATGAAAATTCAATTCAATTTATGACTTTTAAACCATCTTTTCAATCCTCAGCTTTGTGGGTTTTTGACTTTTGGAGAAAAGTACTGATGCAACTTCTTCGACTAAGGCAAAATCATTGAGCGCATTAATGTTAAAAGCTTTATGACTGTCAGAGTGCATTATTGATGTACAGCTTTAGCAAAAATCCAAACTGATCCCTAAGAAGTCCCAGGTTTTCACCATTTTTGACAAATTGTGAGTCATATTTTTACAGATGGTACTTTGACATTTCTCAGAAGAATATATGATGGTAAACCACTACTCTTTTGTTTTTAAAGGCGTTTGATGATGAAGCCGAGCACTCCTCCGTCTGCTGCACATCCTCCACAATACAAACAGTCTATTATTTAAACCTGTCAGCTGCACTGAAGAGGGGAAGGAAAGTTTTCTTTTGTTACTTTTACAAATGGAAACACAAAACGTGCGTGTGCGTGTGTGTACTTAATCTGGTGTTCCTTATGTTCTATTTGTCCCCATTGCCGCATTTGTAAATGATTTTTCAATTTAATGAAGCATTTTTTTTGGGGGGGGGGAGCACATATTACAGCAGTTCATGTATTCATTATTTTTTGGTACAATTACACCACCAGTGCAAAAAATGATCAAATGAAAAATAGTAACTAGCAAGCCCCCGTATCACAGCAAGATGTATTTGTATGATTTTGTGCATACTGGTTGTACCTTGAAATATTTGGGCAAGGTTTATCGTTGATGCGTGGATATGTCATTTTAATGTAACTGAATAGTTTTCTGTTGTTTTTTCTTAAATTTGTATTTCCTAATTACAACATTGCTAGCAAGTGAAAAACACTCATGTCCATTTTCTTAAATGTTCTTAGTTTTACGTGAATGGTGTTTCCTCATTTCCAATTTTTACTGTACTTTCTTCTCTCGACATGACTCGCTCTCATCAGGCCACCACCAAGTGACATTATGCTCGCTCATTATTTAAGCATCTTAAGCCTTAACCGTGCCTTCGCCACCCCCTGAGTGCCTTAAAACATTTTTTTTTTCAAGAATATGTTCTATGCAAACCCACTAGTTGAAACAGGGCAATCTGATAAATATTGCGTTTGTGGAAAAAGTGTTAGTCCACTCATTTTTAGCCATCTCCGGGGGCGGCCATTTTGTCTTCTGTCGACTGAAAATGACATCACAGCTGTTCACTACGACCAATCGCGGCTCAGATTCACAAAACAGGTCAGCCACAATTGGTCATTGTGCGCAGTCGTGATGTCATTTTCAGTCGACAGAAGTGACAAAATGGCCGCCCCCAGAGATGGCTAAAAACAAGTGGATTAACACTTATTCCACAAACGCAAAATTCATCAGAATGCCGTGTTTCAACTAGTGGGCCTGCTGGGAATATATTCTTGGAAAAAATATGTTTGGGTTGACCTCCACTTTAATTGCAAATATCGCCGACAATCAGGTTCATTTCATGCGGCGGGCAAAACCGTAATCACGATTAAAATTCGATGACTTGCGCAGCCCTATCGGACAGCGACTGCGTAACTTGTGCACAGCAGTGTGTTTGACTACGTGTGTTGCCGTGGGAGGTGGTTCAAAGAACAGTGGCCTTCTTTTTCCCCAGGGGCTGACGAGCCAATGATGGTCTTTATGTTGCTGCTTAGCTGATAACACATAGCGTCGCCGCCTAATGTCCTCGCTCCTCTCTCTCCCGCGTCCTCCCTCGCCACCAACACTCGCTCACTTCCTTCCCTTCCACTTATCTGTCTTGCTCTCCGGTTTATTTCCCCGCGGCCTTCCTCTCTGTCTCTCCGCCGCGCTTGTCTGCAGGAATGAATCAGACGTAAGAGGCCAAACAAGATTTTCAACCCATTGCTTTTGATTAAGTGACTTAACACAGAGGTCCGCGGCCCGGCAATATCACTAATGGTCCGAAGAAAGAGAGATAGCATTTTTTTTTTGGGGGGGGGGGGGGGGTGAAGACAAAAGCGGGGAGGGCAAAAGATGGAGAGAGACAGACGTGGCCTACCATTATCCTTGGCTAAAGGAGAAAGTGATTATGAACTTAAAAGGAGCTTTGCGTTCATAGCTTTCTCCGCAGAAAGTTTAGTTGGAGAATTAAGATTAAGCTGGATTTAGATCCACGCAAATGCCTTTTAGTCAGAGGAGGCATGAGGGGGTGGGAGAAGTGAAGGCCTTCCACAGAAGATAGAAAGTTGCGCCGTGATATGTGTGCGCAGCTTGCTATTGTGCAATAGATTATTTCAGAGATATACTCCTTTTCATTAGTAACATTACCCAGCGGTGAGATTTGTTTTTAGCGTTTTAGATCCGATGCACCTGCATTTTGCTTTTCCGCTTCTCCATTTTTTTTTTTTTCTTTCCCCCCTCTAATGTAAATTGGTAAATGTAATGGCTCGAATGCAATATAGCACACTCGAGTCACCCTGGCGAGGAACAGTAAAAGTTAATAAACAGACGAGCACTTCTAATTCCCTTTTTGGCTTTTAGCAGCGGATAACAAATGCCGCTCTTATTGAAATGCAAACCATATGTCGCTACTTATCAGATTTCCTGCGGGGTATCAAAACAATTTAGGATATGATCTCTGTTGATGACATGATATACTTAAAGCATCCCCCCCAAAAACATGAAAACACATTTTTGTAATCATTTGCTTTTCCTGGATTGCTTTTGAATGGTTATGTCAAAACAACACATTTGCGGCTTTAATGCCACAAACACTTTCTGAACTCGCTTTTTTTTTTTTTTTTTTTTTTTTTTCTCTGATGTGTGTTTTTTTTTCGATTTTTTTTTTTTATGAATGTGCGACAGTTCCTGTTTGTTGGCGTTTGAGTATTCAATATGGAAGTCTAGGATGCTCTTTTGCTCCAGTTTAAACATGTCGTGGGGTTTACCGACGGGATCGTGCGAGCAAAATGTCAGACGGGGGAATGGGATGAGATTTGAAAGATACCAGTGAGACGTGAGGTGACATATGAAGGCCATTACAGACTTTTGGCTCCAGCAAGTTGCTTTTCCTAAATGAGGCAACATAATGAACATGAATTTACTTGCCTAAATTTCTCTGCCGTTGCGCTCGGAAATGTGCACCAGTCACAAGTCACCCCCCCCCCACCCCCCAAAAAAAGCTCAAAGTACTCTCTGAGGTGAGGCGGTGCGGTTTTGTCAACATGTGTACATTCAGTGTTGTTGGTATGTCTTGCTCTCTGCACATTAGCGGTAATTATAGTCAGTAATAACCCTAACGAGGAAAGAGGGACTGGCTGTGTGCAGAGCAGCAATTACATGTTAATCAGCTACCATGTTGTTGGAAGTAATTAGACAATGTTGTGAGGAGATTTAGATCGCAGATATTTACTGCTGCGGTGTGGAAGGGGTTTGCTCCGAGTGCGAGTGTGTAACAATCAGAGCAGTCGGGTAGAATGAGTCAGCCGTTAATTGTAAGCCATATGTACTGCTTGCTCCACAGGTGAAAGATTATTGGCGTAGCCGTCTGAAAAAAAAAATAAAATAAAAAATAAAAAAAAAATGTTGGAAGGCAGACATCTGCTGGGATTTGCCAAAGGTCTTCAGGCGCAGAAGCAATTTAATAAACTAGTGTCAGATACATGTTCAAAGACAAAATTAACGAAAAAAAAAAGTCGTTCCGGTTAGTTTTCATTTTATTGTTAAAATTTGAATATTTTAGAAGTACTAGGCTTTAAATTTGCCATTGTCCCCCAGTAGGATGATGGTTGGGGTTTGGTTTAGGGTAAACCTTAAATCTTAGGGTTTTCATTTTTTTTTTTTTTTTTTTTTTTGGAGTGACGGTGTATTTGAAGATCAACCGAGTGACAATTTGTACCCCCCCAAAAAAACAACGTTTGGGCACTGGGTGATGATAATGGTTATTGTCTCTGCCTCTGAGTTCCAATGTTAGTCTCTGGCCTACCCGTGTGGACTTTTCATGTTCTCCACATGCTTGTGTGTCTTCTCTCTCGGTATTCTGGATTCCTCCCACATCCCCAAAACATACGTTAGGTTCATTTAGAACTCTTAATTGTCCGTATATGTGGATGTGAGTAAAAAAATGTTTTTTTTTGGCGTGCCATCTCATCTTTTGGTCGACTGTCTTTGTTATTTTTAAGATTCAAGTGTTACTCCAATTGACCAGTACACACTCATGTTGACACTTTGCAAATGACGCTAAATTGATTTATTCAGTCTTCTCATTGTTTAAAATGACTTCACTCTGGCTCGATCGCAGCTTACTAATGCAGTTTGATTTTTAACACCGCGATGGTGTTAGCCATGATTGTTTAAAATGAAAATAAATTAAAATGGCTA
Source organism: Filicampus tigris (assembly GCF_054856515.1). Taxonomy (NCBI): domain Eukaryota; kingdom Metazoa; phylum Chordata; class Actinopteri; order Syngnathiformes; family Syngnathidae; genus Filicampus; species Filicampus tigris. The sequence continues at coordinate 16,707,151 of NC_141231.1, forward strand.
AAAAAAAATAAATAAAAATAATCCGGCCAATAATGACCAAACGCAAATGCTTATTTGTGAAGACAATGGAGAAATTGCTGATTGGAGGAGATGAGCCAGATAGTTGTCCCGACATCAAGCTCGACACTCAAGCTCCAGAGTGGACTTCTGTGTCAAGTTAATTAGGTGTTAACGTGTTCGGGCGTCAATTGTTTGTGCATGAAGGCTATAATTGTTATAACTGGGAGGAGGAAGCTGTGATTTAGCTGCACGCCAAGTGCCATTTAGGCTCAGTTGCTGGAGCAGAGCCGTGACACTGATACGCGCACACGTTAATTGTATGTTGTGTTAACGAGACGCAGGGGACGCGGGAGGGAGGGGGCGAGACGGGGGTCGGGGGGAAGAGACGGACAGAGATCAGCCAATGACCTATGTGATGAAAAAAGACTGTTCTGACAGCTCATTGCCCAATCCTTTCAACCTCGATCTCTCTGTGTCTCTGTGTTTTTGTGTGCTCATGACACAGGGGGTGATTGGCTATTAAAACACTGTAGAATTAGGCATAAAATCACTCACCGAATGCTTTAATGGCCTACCATTCTATTAATTCAATTGCAGTTTCTGAAGAGAGTCCCTTTTTGTGTAATCTTATTAAACCTGAAACTAATAGGATGGTAATAAGGGCATAATCACTGTGATGCTTGTGAAAATTGTTCACTGTATTGGCAGTGATATGAGCTTTTTAGTCAAAATTGAAGATTGCAATCCTGGTAACAAAGTAACCGTTGGCCGCACGGGATTTCAGTGATGCCACTCAGACAGAGAACGATCACGTGACTCGGTGTTATGGAGCTTTTGAGCAAGTTTCAGCTCATTGTTTAGCACCCGGTCCATGACTGTTATCGTTTTGGTTCAGTCTCACCTCTCTCATTGTGTCATTTTCGGACGCAGCGGGTTGCCGCTGCCAAGAAAAAAAAACAACAAACAAAAAAAAAAAAAACAATACTCTACTTTGTAAAAATATTTTCCCATACCTGCTCTGCAGCCAACAATAGATACTGAAATATACCACTAAATATCTATTATATTAATTAGGGATGGAACGATCCACTTGTGTGGCGATCCGATACGTATTGCGATACTTAAATGTTATAAAAATATATGTGTTTCCAAAGTTTTAACTTAAGTGCCATTTGACATTTATTCAAGTGTCACGATTGAATAAGGCATAAACTGTTCCAGTAACTGTTCCTGATGCACACAAATGCAATGAATAAAACTCCTTTCACAACGCTCAACTTTAAAGGCCTCAAATGTTCCAAAAGTATGTTATGGAACGTGCAAAACGTAACATAACATAAGCCTTATGTTATGTTATCTTTTGTTGATGAAGGATCACGATACCTTCGATACCTTATGTCATAAGGTATCGAAAGTATCGCAATACTCCATCAACGGATCGATACTTGCATCGGCATAAAAAGTATCGCGATACTTTCAATACAATATTTTTTTTCCCCAGCCCTAATATTAATAAATCATTGTAAAGGAAAGCTCCAATTCCTTCTTTTTTTTAAATTGCAGTTAATCATCAATCACATCAACATTTAATCAGATGGCAAACGTAAAGTGTATACAAATTTTGGAGGAATTTTCAAATTTCAGGTTTCTGTGTGTGTTACCTGTGTGTGTGTGTGTGTGTGTGTGTGTGTGGGTGTGTGTGTATGTTTAAATGACAGCGAGGGAAAGGGCTGACCTCCTAATTACTGCTGCATTGATAGGACGAGAGATGTGATGCCAAAGGTTAATGGCCCGGTTGTCCAACAAGAAGCCCAAGCAGGGAAACTGCGAGCAGGAAGGAAAAGAAAGCCGGATCGAGGAAGAAAGAAGCAGCTTGTGCGAGATAATAAAAGGAAGCAGGATAGAGGGTCACAAGGGGGGTGTCAATGTGGAAAGTAAGGAGAACAAAGGTTGAGGGTTCAAGGAAAACTACAATGGAGGGACAAGCACTCACCACCAAGATGAATGAAAGCCCGAATTAAAATAAACTGTTGACACAGTTTATGCACCCGTCCAAGCAATTCTAAAGGTTGTCAGTGGTTATTTGCACCTCCACAATATTCCTGTGATTACGTTTGAAATAGAGGTCAATTTAATTATTGATGAAGGCAGGTATCCTATTGATTTTTTTTTTTTTTGCCACCTTCAAAACGTCAACAGATTCATCATGAGTAAATAGAATCATTATTAAGGAATATAATGAAACCATTTGTCTATTATAGCAGAGATTGCAAATGCCTCCAATTTAGACGACAGAAAAAGACAAGTCACAAATCTAAAATAAAAAGCTAGTCCTCCACTGTGTTTGTCTGGTTGGCACAGGTTGTCTGTTGCCCGCAGCAGTGAAAGGTGATTAGACAGCCAGGGGAAAAAAAAAATGTTCCGAGACAGAACCTCATCAGGAATTTAGAACAGCTCTCAGTGACAGACAAGAAATGCACCGAGTGACGTCTATAACCCAATTAACACAAAATGTAATAGTAGTAGTCGACTTATAGCTTCTGATTGATAAATTTTGTGTTCATTGTTTGGTTCAGCGAAGGAGTGAAATTGTTGATTTAGCTTCTCCAAAATAGCCGTAACTAGCAGTATTGATTTTATGCTCCTCAAACTGTTCCGTCACCATTTATTCATCATTTTTGTAGCGGGGTCAAAAGGTCTTGTTACATGTCTTTGTTGTCTTAATCCACAATTTACAGAGAGCCAGATTGGGGAACTCACACTTTGTTGTCTTTGGGCTAGCTTTCTTACACGGTGACTAAACTCTCAGTTAAAGAGCCAGTACACGAAGCAGCAAAAATGATTTTAAAGACTGAAGAAAGCGGGAAAAAATGACCCCGTGTGACAAAACGTGTACGCAGCGTTCCCGCCGGGACGTTCCAAACGCAAGGAAGTACGTGCAGTTGGGTAACTAGTGGCGCGTTTGAAGCGTTCTGAGGCCATTTTTGTCATTAGTCCATTTCGCCGAGTAGGTTGAGATGAACTTTGGCCGCCTCGCGACCACGTCACACACATCAGGGACGATTGATTAGCGTGACGGACTAAAATCCACCTCCGCCCTTGCTTAGTCCGTCTCTTTTTTTGGACGGACCGTTCCGCCCCGGGGACGGAGTGTCCAGCTCTGGTAGGTAAAAACAATATTTATCAAAATCCGAAATGATAATTGGCAAAGACTAATTAAAAATGCTTTGTTTAATATAAATCCAAACACTCCAAAACAAACCAATTAAGTTTGGCCCCGGGACAGATCCTGGTAAATACGTTAAGGACTTGCATAAATGCCCCGTCACTTGTTTCACACCTCGGCGAGCCGTATGGCAGCGCGGGGAAGTCGGAGTGTGGCCGAGTCTGATCTTTCAAATGAAAAACTGATTGCGGTGTCTGCTTTTGTAATTAATTAACCTGATTAACTCCGACTGCAGCTTGCTTTTGAGTGGCATTTCATCAAAAGCTTCCTTACTTAACACCCCCTCTTCCCATTAATAGAACAACAATTAAAACAGTCATTTGCATCTAACATTATACCCTCTATTAGCTAGAGGAGAAACATAGCTAAAAGGGGGGGGGGGGGGGCAGTGTTAGCATATAAAAACAACACCCAAAAAATGTGCGCTTTCTCACGAATAATTACGAGCCCAAATGCAACTAAATTTACAAATGAGCTGCAAGGACGCACACAAACACACGCTCGGTTTCGACGCACCTTTAGCTCCGACTAACTGATTTATGGGAAATGTGGCTGCCGGTTCCATGACCCTGCGACGGTACTTCACGCCTGACCCCTAATACCTCGACGCACACAAAAACATACACACACACACACACACACACAAAAACAGGTATCAAGCCGTCATTCGTAGGAATATGAGTTGCCTCGCCAAAGAATGGGGGTCCATGGGCTGTCCTTGAGGCTGATTGGCTGAGAGTTGTCAAACGATCACAGCCGCAGTGAGGAAGGGGTGCCCCCCCCACCCCACCCCAACACCCCTGCCCCCTCCAAAATCAATTTCAATCAACGCGGAGACGCAATATTATCAAATGTCAAGTCCACCATGGCCCTCGGCCCTGTGGCGCAGCAAAAAAAAATTATTCCTGACAGCCACTTGGCGACTTAATTAAGTGCCTCCCAAAAAAGGATGGGAAGTCAGGAGGGGAAGGATTGTGGTGTGGAAGAGGGAGGGGCGATTAAGTATCAAAATACCTCAATCGGTCTGTTGGTCTTTTTGTTCGGTTGACTGGTCGTATTGACAGGCCCTCAGAATGATAGTCTCACTGGGGAGCAGTTTTGGAGGAGAGGGATGGGGAGGGGGGCAAGCCTGGGATAAGTTACAGGGGGACTGGACCAAGGGTTATTTCTTTTTGAGTTGTGTTTATTTAAATTTTGTTGGTTTAGTTTAGCTTTCGGAGAGCATATCGTCGCTGCCATTTTTTTTTGTCATTTTCTTATTTTTTACACGAATCGTGTTTCCGCCGTACAAATTGCATGAAAGTGGAAAATTTTCCAAAATTGGAGATAAGTGTTTTTCACAGGGCAGCGACGATATGCTCTCTGAAAGCTAAACTAAACCAACAAAATTTAAATCAACAAAACTCAAAACGAAATATGTTTTTCCCCAAATGCCTTGTTTTCATTGAGTGTTTATTAGTTTTAGTAGTATTTGTAGTTGTTTTTAGGGGGGTGTTGGAAACTAAAGTATTTTGTAGAAAAAAAAACTCAACAATATTTTAAAACCATTTTAAAAACAACAATCCAGGACTCAAATACAGGTACTATATAACAGTCCACAGACTTTGAAGTACAATGGTGCTTCTCAAGTTAGATACATCACAACCTTAATCTTAAATAAAGCTAGGATGGTCTCGCTTATATAGCAACACTTAGAAGATGCAGCGTTGGTAACCTTCCGTCATATCATTCGCCTTTTTTTCGGAAGGAGAAAAAAGAGTACTCACATATAGGCCGGTCCTCTGATTTTAAACGGGTTTCCGTCAGCGATTCCAACAGTAAATTTCTATAGCACCCCCCGCTGGCCAATATTTGAACAGAAAGAGTGACTCGCTGCGCCATGGAAGCCTGCTCACAGCCTGGTCCCTCACTCAAATCTGTCCCCCAGTTGAATATCTGTAATTTAATCATCACAACATGGAGAAGTGTCATTATTTGTCCTAGGTGACGTGATGTTTCAGATAACTGTAGTTCACGTTTGACAAGGAAAAACGAAATGAGCGTTGACACGTCACGTCATGAAATAAAAATTCTACTCATTCAAAACGTAACATCACAAAGACGTTTATTATTGACAAAGTTAACTCTGAATAGTCAAACTTAAGCTCTTGTTAAATCTGCTTGCCATACAATACATATGGCAAAGTCACACGGCTGTCATAACTTCCACGTGGTCAACAGCAACAGCACCACCAACTTCAGAAAGAGGCCAACTTTAGAAAAAAAATGGCGAGACGTAGTTGTTGAAAAGTTGCTTGGTTTTGTCAACAAGAGCATGCAATAGGCATGGATTAGGTGAGTGACGGATGCAGGACTTCGAATGGGAAAGCAAGGCTTCATTTATTGACAAAGACTTCCCTCCACCCACGCTCACACAGAACACACACAGGCTTGATATTGAAATGATTCCTCTGGAAATAAATCACATTTCGATTGACTGGTAATTGCGGAGGATCGATCAACACGTTCCGCGTGGTCCCCTCCGGGATTTTGCCTTTGTTCACAATACACACAAGCACACGCTCGCCGGCTGTGGACGAGGAGCCCCGATCTCGAGGGAGAAGTGAGAACTGATTGAGCGAATCAGTAAACATGAGCTGCTGATTGTCCGCGTATGCAGATGACGAAAATGGGAAATAGCCGGTGGAAAGGCTCGAAAACGGAAAGATGCGCACAACTGGCGGAATGCGGTAACTTTCTTTCTGACATTGTGCCCGCTTTTCCCCTGAATGCTGCAAAAGTCCACGTCTGATTCATGAATGGGTAATTCTGATCAATTCGGCAATCTGTCAGCGGTTAGGGATCCATCTCCCTCGTGTTAAAGTATGATTTATAAATGGCTGGAGGTCATTATGAAGCGACGGGCCCTTTATAAGTCTAAATGAGAGTGGCCTTTCTTTTCATGTTCTCAGTGTGACAGGGACAAGCATGTTGTCAATACAGAAATGAGCGCTGTAGGGCTGAAACCGAACACACAACTTCCAAGATGAGCGTGCGCATGCCATGACACGTGCACTGGAAATAACACACCTTCATACTTTTGAGGCACAATACAACGGAACCGCTATGTTTGAGCAGTCACAACAAATTTTTGTCGAAATACGAGCCCATGGAATTTATCCCCAAAAAGGCTGATTTTTTTTTAACATTTTTAACAATCTTTGAGTACTATTGAGCAGGGGCGGAGCCAGAACGTGGTTAATGGGTGGGCCTGGAAAAATCATGGTGGGCCTGAATATTTCTCCCTGAGCACAATCCTCCTGTGCCGACACATCGTTGTATTGAAATAAAATGACAAAGTGAATAATATGAAGTTCAGATCTTCCTTAGACAACCAAAAATATGCCATTCTTAATATTCAATTAAAAAAAAACACAATGAAATACAAATTCAAAAATAATTTCATAGTAATTTTCTAATAAGTGAAAGCCATATTTTTTTTCATGAATCTCACTGGGTGGGCAGTCTGTCGATCTGGGTGGGCCAGGCCCACCCATGGCTCCGCCCCTGCTATTGAGTGAGTTTGGGGGCCCTGTTCATTTCCTCAAAAATACGACCATTTTCACCAGGACACATAGCTTGCAAAAAAAATGATAATAATACCGAGGCATGTTGAGGGCCCAAAACAGGAAAAGAGAAAATAAAAGGGATTTTTTATTTTATTTTATTTTTTTTTAAAGCCACAACAATTCCAACAGGGCCTTTGCACATCCCAGTGCTCAGACCTTGAAAAATGACGTGTAATGTAATTTCTGGCAGGTATTTGTGTATTGTAATGCCATTGTTTTCTGCGTACGCTATGATAGATAAACTTTGGATGCTTGTATCACTCAGCCACACAAAACTGCTACTCACCTAAGGGTGCATTGTGTAAATAAGCGTGAGTGCACCCCTGTAGCTAGGTTACAACAGCAATCCATCTGGCCCCGCCTTGGGTCATCATACTGGCGCAAACAGAAACACACACAGGTTATCCCATTCACACAAGCTCCACAACCGTCTTCCTTTTTTTTTTTTTTTCCCCCATTTTCTCTCATCCTCGGAAGCGCACATACATGGGCACACGTTCACTCTTCCAGCCTGCAGCCATCATTTAGTGGTTTGTGTTCAGCGAGTGTTTTGGATGTGTAACACTAGACATGACAAGAGGAGAGCCAGGATGACAGAACACTGTCCAGAGGTCAGTGTGTGTCCTAATGTTTTCAAGCACCTGCGGAGGGCTGCACACGCTGCTCACCCCTTAATGTCATTGTCTGCTGTTCTGACAAATGCCGGGTACGCCGGAGCTTTACGTTGACTCGTTGCATTGTGATGTTATGGTTTGCAAAGTTCTGTATAACTGCAGCACACCTCTTGGTCTTAGTTTGAGTCCGCCCCTGATGATGATGTCATTGTGTGTTGTAGTGTTTAAAGCAGAGAGACAAAATTTCGATGGCAGCAGCATGGCGCAGATGCAGTGCACAGAGGTAAGAGTTTGAGAATAACTCAAAAGTCTTCCCTTTAGCAGAGAATTGTGACCAACCCTCCCCAAAATATTTCAAGCCGTGGTGACCTAAGTGGGGAAATACAGTTGATGCTCCAAAATCCCCCCCAAACATTCTGTTGAGTTAGATTTTTATGATGGTTAAAACTAAAATTGCTGATTCCAATATAGCATACTACATAAAAAACAATAACACTCTCCCAGCATTCCCTGTCTTTGAATAATGAATGAGCAGGCCTAATTAAAAGGTTTGAGATACACCTCACACATCTCATTCTTAAACAAACTCAACCACAAGTATTAAAACCCCCAAAAAACAAACAAACACACAAAAGTTTTACTTTTTGAGATGGTTGCTAGCTAGTTTGCGTTTTGCTAGCTTGCGGCTAGCATCTGAAGCCAATGTATCAGTTTACATCTTAGTACGGTCTCTTGTCAAACAGCACACCTCAGTTTTTTTTGGACCACTACCTTACCTTACTGTGAAAGCCAACTGGAAATGTAACAAAAAAGTCAAAGTAGAGAAGTTACAAAATAAAACCTCTGAACTTCGCTTAACAGAACCGACACTTCTGCTCAGTCATCCGTATGATTACTGGGAATTGTCTCCAACATGGGACTGAAACGCTCACTCACTTAACCATGGTGCGCATAAGTAAAGCAAAAGTTTCAAAAGTAAAACTTTAAATTAGCCGCTCGTGTGTGTGTGTGTGTGTGTGTGTTTTCTTTTTTTTTTTTTTTTTAAACTCTCTTTGTCTTCTTTTACCTGCGCAGCTTCACAAACAGCCAAAGTAAAAGGCAAAACACTCATTTCCAGTTCAACTTTTGATGCTGGCTGGAATGAAGTTAAGTAAGTTGCGTGACGGCTCGCATTGTGCCTCACATTTAAACGTCAAATTAAAACCATAAATTGAAGGCATACATTTTGATTGAACTCCAAATGTTACACGCATTAAGGTAATCGACTTTGGAGTTTGCAATGTACTCTCTCTCTTTGGTCCAGGCCAACTTGCTCACACAAACACAAGCGGAGAGTGCACGTTCCCGCTGGTTTGCCATTTCTACTCACAGCCACACCTTTTATGGTTTGAAATATTGATAAGTGGCCTTGCAACATTAATATCGTAAATGGTTTACAAGAACACTTATAAATAAAATCTCGCTCACACTCACTATTCCTATCACCTCCCGCCATCCCTCCTCCCCCACAGCTGTTATTTTGTTTTTCATTTTAGTAATGGATTCATCCGTTTGAGAAGCGGGTTTGAGGGCGGAGGGTGGCGTGTTTGAGGAATAACAAGAAGATTAAACGACAGTGGGTGCACAAATAAGTATCGTCTTAACTTTTGCAAGCATGCCCAAGTTGCATTTTTATATGTAAATAAATGATTGATTAGAAGTGTGGCGGTGGGGTGTATATATATATATATATATATATATATATATATATATATATATATATATATATATTTACATATACATATACATACATGTAATTTTGCTTAAACTGAGTAATATATTCCTCATTGCATTGCTCTTTCTTCTTTTTTGAGGCAGTTTGTCATTGTTTTGAAGGAATAATTTTATTAAAACATACACAGATAGTGAATGTTGCACTGTTTGTGGATTCCCAGTGAAGAAGTGGGTTTGCCCGTTCTGATTTAGGACATGCTAATTATACAGACTGTTTTGGACATCATTTGAAATATGAATATCTGAGTAACTACATGTCCAAGGCAATGAGAGTAAATTGCCTTCATGTTGAAAAATAAGGTATTAATTTATCAAAATGCCAACGCCATTTTTAGATGATCGCTAACCAATTTCCCAAAGTTGACACGTTGATTTTGAATACACATTTTCCTTTTTCCCTTCCTCTGCATTTTTTTTTTTACCATATTCCACCACAAAAAATGCCTTTTCGTCAATAAAAAGCCTAAAATTATTTTGGGACTGAACAACTGCTCTGAGAAAAAAACTAATATCAACATGTGTATGTGTATGAATGGACAATGTTGATGCTTTCACACAAAAGCCCAGAATGTTTTAGTGTGTCTTTCTAGCTTTGACAAGATTTATCCCTGCTGAGTTCCCAAGAGCCTGATCGAGAGTTTTGAAAGGGATTAGAACAGGATTAGGCCCCAATAGAGAGGGATTAGCCGCCACACCCTTATAGCTGCCCACATAGCAGGTATAACACACATGCGCACGCACTATTCAAAAGTCACAAACACACTCATAAATCGTTCCTGTGTCATCAACTCAGCAAGTGGCTTCCACATTAATTAATATTTTCCTTTGTGACAATAACACCAGCTGTGATATGAATAAGCAATGCAGAATGCTTATGCATTTACGTCCATCGCGTTGTGGCAAATTAGTGGCAGTGAGAGACCTTGAAATTGGAACTATCCTGACAAAATAGAAATAAGAAAGGAGTAAAAAGGAAATTAACTCTCACAACAATAGTCCTTGAAAATAAATACTGATTTTAGTGCTCATCTGAAATGAGCACACGTTGTATTTATCAGGAAAATACATTCCATTTAAAATGAATAACCTGCATTGGATAAGATACAGTGAAAATTCAGCCATCTATTTTCGACAGTGCTTGTCCTCATTAGGCTCACATGTTAACTAGGTACACCCAAGACTGTACTTCCTGGCTTGATCACCAGGCAATTGCAGCAATATAATTATGGGTACAGGTACATATAATACGAGCGTGATATTCTATCAGCATCCCATCCAATATGGGGGACTTCACATATACAAACATTCGCATACAAAATTAAAAGACCTCTTGAACTCGTGGTTAGCCAAGTGCAGCATCCTTCAACAAGAAGAATAATTGGGCTGCGTGTGTGTTATTCCTTTCATGTACTGTTAGTGTGTGTGTGTGTGTGTCTCACCGGGCAGTTTTGCGGGGGAATCCAAATGGAGAAGAGTGATAGAAGGACATACAGTGAGGTTCATCAAAGTCAGCGTGCGCGACGGCCCTCATTTTTCATTGGCTGAGGGGCCCCGCGCACCGCACCTGCGACAGCCAAGCCCACCTGAGAGAGAAAAACGAGAGGGGCAAAGAAAGATGGTGACAGAGAAATAGAGTAAGAAACAAACTCGAGTAAGAGTTGCCCCAAGAAAGCCAGTGTGTGAGGGGCGGGGAACACCGGTCGCCGGGACAGTTTGAACGACAGCGTTCTCCCTTTTACATTTCACACCCGGACGCTCGCGCACGGCCTGCGGGGGAGAAGCGAGGAGGAGGTGTGTGTGGTGTGGCTTGTTTTGCTCAAGGGAGAAAGACAGAGAGATACATTCTGAGGATGTTATTATTGTACGTTTACCTTGTTTTGGGCTTACACGGGGACTCAAAATGACACACAAACACACAGGGAGTATGCATGCGTTCATGTTCAAGCGCGTGGACTAGCATTAGCTTTATAACTTATATATAGAGAACATTCCAAATGCGAACCTCAAAAGATACAATGCGCTCAGTTCCTGGATGTTGGCTGAGCTCTGATTTGTTTGCTTTTAGACTTAGATTCCAGAAATTTGAATAATCTGTCCTAGGGTCAAACCGTGGCTATCATAAAATATCTATTAACTATATAGGCAATGTTTTTTTTTTTTTGTCTTTTAGCAAAATATAACTAAAATAACTCACATTGTGGGTTTGAATTATCAGGAGCAAGTCGACTTCATGCGTTGGCCTTTTAACATTCTTTACTGTCTTATGCTCTAAAAAGCTTTATTGTTCTGAGCAGCCAGCCAAGACAGTTAGGACTTCATCCATCACAAGTTCTCAATACCAATCTTTTTTTCTGTTTACTCCTATTAATTATTGTTTGTAAGCGATACTGTATATAAAACGTAATGTATATCTAACTGATTAAAAAACAACAATAACCAATATGATTCCGTCCCATTTTTACTCCCGATCTCCCCTGCAGAATGTGACGTGTGATTAATCTTAATTAACTGCGCGCAACACAAAATGAGAGCTGTCTGAGAGAGACCACTAAATCATGAAATAACAATCATGCAACCAGGAGGTTCTCTGAAGAAATCACTTGTGAACGCCAAAGAGCTTATGCCAAACTAAAAATGCTGTAGAATAGGAATGAGCAACTGGCGGACTGACCACTCGCTGAGTGGCCCATTCTTTCATTTACAAAAAAACCCAAAAACAAAACATTCAATATATATTTTCCAGAAATACGGGGGGAAATCCAGGATAAACCATGGAAATTCCACAATATTGAAATTATTGAGATAAAAAGAGATTTAAAAACAATCTGTCCATATGCAAATTAGCAGGTGCTGAAATGCAAAATATGCAGGGGTCGAATGTAGTTTTGTAGTTTAAAGTTAAAGTTGTTTGAATGATTGTTCATGAAGTGGCGATTCAAAGCATCTGTCATTTGGACATTTTATAATTGTATAATTGTATATAACATTTTTTTTATACACGCATAGACACCTTGCTGCCCACAAGTCTTCACCAAAAAACAAAGTGTTGAATTAAAAAAAAAAAGTTATATAATAATTCCGATGGCCACACATGTACATTGCCATTAAAGATAAATAAAGCTCAAAATATGGTGAAACACGTAACAAATATCCAACTTCCTTTGATATCCACCCCCCTATTGGTCGATTTTATTTATTCTTTTATTTTTTTCATTATATTATTCACATTGCGCATTTGTCGTTTCCCATGTGTGTTAATGGTTATGTTTATGGTTGGTCAGGTGTCACCTTCACTAGGCTGTGGACATCATAACCATGTGATGTCCACCGCGCCTGTCATCACTCCTTTGATTGTACACACACACGGCCCGCCGTTGCTCCCGGCCATAGAAAGCCACCATCCGACCGCTACGCTACACACTGTACTGAACCCATCACTCAGCTACTGTCACACACACACACACACACACACACACACTTACCACTTGCAGGTAAAGACACGTATAAATAGACACAATGTGATCATGTGACAGAAACATACTCGGGCACACATGGTCAAGCAGAACCACATATCACTCGCGCGCGCACACACTCGGTCGGACAGACGGCTTACGCGACAAATGATGCTAATCCATCACCTGGAACACACAAACAAAAACAGCAGACATTGTCACCTTCACAGCTCACCTGTTACCACTGTGACATCCATACCTGCCGGACACTGGAGCATTTCAGGGGAATAAATACGCGCTCATACACGCTGCCCACTCCTGAGTGCATGCAAACAAGTCAAAAGAAAAGCCACATTTGCTCATTTTTTCATTATTAAGCGTAAATGGGCTTTATTACTCCCACAAGGAGGTACTATGTTTAGGTACCTATACTACAAGGTACCTCTGATAAACTGTTTTGCAATCGAAGTCCGAGCAACTGAATAAAAGCTGAATGGTTAAACGCTCATATGTGGGGGGGGGGAAAGCTTTTTTGGTTTATTAACGTAAGCAAACCCATAAGAACTTATATTTGTGACCTTTGTCGCTCTTATTATCCACTCCCAAAATAGTTCAGGGCGGGATTTAATGAGACGTGGACTACATTTAGTAAGATAATAAAAGCAGTATCACAGGGAAGGGACATAATGTAATGTCCAACACAAACCGCGCATCAACTTTATGGGCTACACTGGTGTTTGAATCCCAGTTGCATGACGATTGCTTTTAATGTTGCATATATCCATGTCTAGCATTAATATTTAGATGCTGCTCTGAATCAATGAAGGTTGGGTGATTTAAAGCTTTTTTTGGCAATCACCTGTTCCCATTTAGTGGATCAGAGGTGCTATTATAAGCTATCAAAGGATTTCAGTCGCAATATTTATTGGTGAGGAATAGCGTTGCTAGTGGCCTTTTTTTGAGTTTGTTTTGATTCTCACCTAAAACTGCGAGGAGCTACTCTACTTCAAACATCGTGCCGACCGGCATAAATAAGACGAATCTTTTCAAATTTATGGAATGAAAAAAGACCGCAAAAATGGGATAGGCTTGTTGAAGAAGAAGCTATTACATTTATATTTGTGGAATATGAGTTAAGGAGCAAAATCCACCTGATTTTAGCTATCTCAGCGGGCGGCCATTTTGTCATTTTCTGTCCACCAAAAATAAACATCATAGTTGCTCAGAGCTCAGTAACGACCAATCACAGCTGTTTTCTGAAGCTGAGCTATGATTGGTCGTTAGCTGAGCCCTGAGCAACTGTGATGTCATTTTCAGTCGACAGCAAATGGCAAGATGGCCGCCCCTGAGATGACTAAAAAGGGCTGGATTTGCATATTCCACAAACGAAATATTAACCAGAATGCCGTGTTTTTCGACTAGTGGGGCTGCAAAGAACCGTTTTTTGGGGCTTGACTTCCTGTTTAATGTTTGTTTTTATTTGTTTCTATGTGTCTGTCAAAATATTTCTTAAGCGAAACCGGTCTGTGCTGCAATAAATGTTGGGGACCACTGATATAGGGTGCGTCCCTTATTTTTATGAATTGACTTCTAAACATGCAAAACTATACTATACCATACCTATACACTATAACTATACTAAAAAGGAAAAATTCAATTTTAACACGCGCTTTAACTTTTGTCTCACAAGCATCAAGAAAAAAATGATTGTTTCATTTCCTGCGGTTTCATTTCCTGTGTGGCACAAGTCTGAACTGGACAATATGCGCTTATAAGCAAGTCCGTGTGCAAATATATCGGTGGAGAATTCTTTTCCTGCATGATTTTGGTATAAAGATTATGAATCTACACATTTTGCTTGCCCCTTCTGCAATTATGTATGTCGGTTTCTCTCAAAAAAGACCTCACAGCGATTCAAAAGGCATTTCATAGTTCACGCCTGTGACTGATGCAGAGCCAAATTGCCCTCCAAAACCACAAAGAACACGACATTCCTTCAGAGAATCACCGGCTTGCATGTTTGACAAATGCAGGCCGCCGGCGTCCGAGCGGCTTGCCGAAGGCTATCGAGCAGCAGACTTTCATGGCTCTCTTGTTACTGCGCTGTAAATTCAGCGGATGGCTCCTGTCTCTGCGTATTGATCCGCTCCGTCACCTTGAACCTCACTATTGACACATGGGGCGACGCTGAGTGGGGAAAAGCGGCAATTTACAGAGCCTCAATTATGACATTCATAGATGATGTCACAACAAGGGCATAGTGCTTTGGGACACACGCGCATTCATGCGCTCCGCCATGGGATTGAATCCATTTGTTTGGGCACCAAAGCGCACGCACACTCACACCAAATAAAAGCTACCCTAAACAGCACTTAATGGCACACTGTTCGCTTGAGTGTGAGCTGACGCACACACGTACTGTATGTAGGGGTGTGTGTGTGTGTGTGTGTGTGTGTGGGGGGGTGTGTGTGCGCGTGTGCTTCACCTCTGACAGCCTATCTAATGCCTGCTGTCCGCTTACTCCCCAGACAGATGGCTCACTGGACCATGTCATTAGCAGAGTACAGTTAGCCTTTTTAATGTCATATTCAATACCATATATTAATCGTACAACGGCACGGGCCAAAACGTCTGTTCACTGATGAAAGCGCCGGCTCTTTATTTTCTGGACTGGATGAAAATATATACATAAGCCGCCACCGTTTTGGAATCGTGTCATTTTCCATGGATTATTTTTGCAACAACTGTATTGATTTTTAGTCATTATTAAAAAGTAGGCACTATTGCTCCAGGTTTTCCTCTGCATAGGAGCGGTCCAGCCTGCTCCTGCAATATATCAGCTTGCTAAAGTAACGATGACCGAGATGCTTTTCTTATTACATCAAGCCTGGTGTACCATCACAATTATTTTGAAACGTATAATGCATTTGATGCTTATTACAGCGCCTCGGTGTCACACTCAAAACTGCATTGGTTTATATTGCATCAACAACAAATAAATAAATCCCTTTAACTAGAGAATTGACACATTCAGTTTGGGGACACCGGACCACCTGTTTTGATTTGTAATAAAATGTTCCCATTGGAAACAATGGAGGATAAAAATACTCAAACGTCGCCATCATAAAACTTTTACTACCTTTTAGGCAATTTCCAATATATTTTTTTTGATACATTGTGTGCAGGCGGATGATGCGATATAAATAATGAAACTAGAAATGACATACATTACTAAAGCAGCAATGAACAGTTCAGCTCCCAACGTTTTTTTTTTCCTCTGCAAATTCATTAACACGTAAGACGGCTCATTCTTTGGTGAACTCGATCCTTCGCATTTCCTAATTTCATTAACTTAATGTCGCTATCGACACATTGTAGTCGGCATCCAGCGCAGTGCCGACTAATTTGTCATCATTACACTACCACAAGTTCAGCTGCGGGTTCAGTTGTCGCCGTCACAGGCACAAATGTACTTCACCAATTTTTTTTTTTTTAAAGTGTTGCATTGAAATGGTTGCACAATATAAAATCAATTGATAATTATTTTAAGTAGATGTATAGTCTGGATCCAGATGATTTCATTTCGTGCAACCGCTTGATGGAATAAAATGTGTAAACTCAACAAAAAAAAAAAAAATGTCAGTGTACAAACTCATTTTTTGCTATTAGGGGGATTAGGGATTGGAAAGAAAAACTATGCAAAGGCTAATTCAGTCATTATTGATTTTGTACCTTAAAATAGTAATGATGAATTAGTGATGACCGACTTATGAACAAAATGGTCTTGCGTAATGAAATCACATTTTCAAATAAATGCTTTTTGGTGTGTGATTTAAGTAGCAATTTTGCATCATCTATTTTGCGTACAATTTTCCGAATTGAATTTCGCAAGAATAGTCACCATTCTATAAATTACATAACTTCATTAGCAAGCTAATCTCTCATGTAATGTATAAAGTGAAGCATATCGTTCTGTGCGCAATATTTCAAAATGAAGCGCCGCAATCAGGCGAACCACTTTTCACAAAACAATTAAGATCTTTCACTGACCCAACTTCTGGCCCTGACCTTCACATCAAGCATGTGGCTATATTGCATTACAAATGGATTTAAAATTGGAGCTGTATCAGATTTCACATATCTGATTCAGTAAGTAGTGGCCAGGGGCCACGCAGCCCATCGTTACTACGATATTCACAATCCATTGATGCATTGATGAGATCATGAAAAATTGCTTGTGCGTGTGTCTGTGCTCTCCTAAGGACTCACCCCGACATGTACTGACACTCATAAATATACACACACACACACACACACACACACACACAGAGAAAAGGAGACACACTCCCCAAGGCCTGAGGGCTCTCAGTGTTGACCGTAGAGGACGTGGGTCAGAATAAAAGGGCAAATAGAAAGAGGCTCTTAACAGCCCACACAGATGGGCCTATGTCACACACGCACACACGCGCACACACGCGCAGTGGGAGGTCAGGGTTCACCTGGAAGGCCTGGTCAGCGTCCATCCGTCAGTTTTATTACCGAGCCGCGTCAAAACATTGAGTGGATAAGAGAGAGCGGAGAGAGACCGATTGTTTAATTAGAGAAGTGTACAAAAGAAAGTACTTTCAAAAATATACTGTACGTGGATCGACTTGGAGATGGACCAATCTAAGGTGCACGGTGTGCATCGGCTTTTGTGAAGCTGCTGCTGTAAATATGGAAACCAGCGCCATAATGTGGACTGCGGGTTTTTTTTTGGGGGGGGGGGGGGGGAATGGAGTTTTAGTTGGCAAGATGAGCAAATTAGGATCGTCTTCAATTGGTTCCATGCAGTGAAGTGCTCCTTTCCACAGCAGACTCACGAATGAGCAGCAATTACACAGCTGGTTAATGCAGCTCCCTACTGACCACCTAAAAATGGACACCTCCGCATTTCTTATAAATAAGAAAAGAAGTGCCTTTAAATACCGGCAAATATTCCTTCAATACTGCAATTTTCCTGGATAGGCCCCAGCTCGCCGGAGACACTAATGACGAGAAGAGCCGTAGAAAATAGACGGATGGATATCGCTTGAATAAGATTGAATGACTCAGACGGCTTATAATTTGACCTGAAATTTTTCAGGATAAAAATGCCTCTTAAATGTTGGTTTTCAGATGTTTTGCTTTGACCGTCCTCAAAGAAGGTTGAAAAATAAAGAATTTCTGGAACCCAAAAACAATGAAGATGATGATACGACATCATGTATGGAGTCTCCATATACAGTATAGTGTACTGTATTATTTTTTATTGAATAACAGTTTGAAATGATTTTTTTATGATTTTTTTATGATTAAGATTTTTTTTTTTTTTTTACAGGCTTCAGTTTGATCCATGTCAAACGCATTGTTTCATAATCCAAAAACATCGGATGTCAACTAGTGTTGTAATGGATCGTGCCGGACCGCCGTGATTCCACTGTCTCCACTGTTGGTAAGTTGTATGTTTCGAATTTTTCCGACTGGCTCGTCATAAGTCCAGGGTGTAAAACGCTTCCCATCCAAAGTCAGTCGGGTTAGGTTCCGGCTCACCCACAACTCAAATTAGTACAATTATGGATTTTCTATGGATGGATGTTTCTGACATTACAGTATTGATTTGGAATAGTGTTTTAAGACCAAATGTTTTTGCAGGTTTCGTGCACCATGTGATGTTCAGAAACCTATTTCACTGAAGTTCGTTCCCTTTCTTTCCTTCTTCCTCTGTTTCCCATGGGAATGAAACGGTCATTTTGTCCTGTCACTCCCCCTATGATTTTCTTCCCATTTTGCCTGTCCAATAATGACAGTTTAATTTGCCAGCCAATTACACCTGAGCGGTATTTAAATGAGCCAATCAGCACGGCTGACAGGATGACTAGTCACTCTAGTTAGCGCTCGGACTCAGAGGTCGATTTACTCTTCTACTCCGTGTGTTTGTACAGTTAGAAGGGAGCACACTTATCACACTGTTGAAAGATTTGACCTGAGGAGCCATGACAGCGTTGCGCCTCTTATTTCTCACATAATAACGGACATTCAAAGTCACTCAAGAGTGCTGATTTTCTGTTGAGATGATTATTAAGTTTAACTATGTGTATGTTACATATTTGATGGAGCACCATCACAATTTGAGGGCATAGAATTAGTCGGGATAATACCGTATTTTGGCCATGCAATGTTGCACAGAAGGAACATACAAAAAGCATAACGAAATAATTTAAAGGTAAGAAAATGAGAGAAAAGGAGATTGAAAGGAGTGGCTCTTAATCCTCTTTTGTGCCTTCTGTAAATAATGTCTAAGCATCCCGTCCTTCTCATTAATGTAATGGGTGGATTTAGCTGCTCATAAGCCTCAATTCTCAACATATATGGGTAAAAGCTTGAGAGGGTTTCTTTCTAGAGGTGTACATTTTTTGATGGCATAGGTAATGTAAGAATTTGAATTATTCAATTATTTATATTAAATTATATTATCACTGCTCTAATCCAAACCTTTCCTAGTCCTCCCAAAGGTCATTTCCAACTACTTTCTGTAATTGTACTTTTTAATACAAAGCCCTGGTTAAGTAAATATTACCTCTGCCTAATGTCTTTCGATGAAATACATCTTTAACACGCTGACTTTGTCCTTTTAAGCCACACACAAGCATACCCCAATACCCTCTAATGCACACACTGCGGCAGCAACGGAAATCGCACACTTATAATCACAGTAGTATAACCACACTTAAAAATATTAAACATGGCCAGTGGGCTTAGTAATGTGCTCTTTTGAATATGTGACCTGACCTGCAAGGCTTTTTGGCACCCTGTGAAATGACTTGGTTTTTCATGATTATTTTCCCATGAACTTAGCATCAGTAAAATGGACTCACCTTTATGTACAATTACTCAGTAGGAAGTCAACCCCCCAAAATTATTTGGAATAATGTGCCTTCACTTGTCTAAACATGCCATTTTGGTTAATATTGTGTTTGTGGAATATGAGTTAAGGAGCAAAATCCACTTGTTTTTAGCCATCTCAGGGGGCGGCCATTTTGTTACTTTCTGACCAGTCGACCACCGTGCTGCGCTCAGTATGCATCGATTGTTCTTTATTTTTAAATTGTCTGGGGAAAAAAAAAAAAAAAAATCACTCATATTAGCTGTTCCACGTTAAATCCTCATTTTCCTTCCACCATGCCGGAAATAAGAGTTTTGCTCATATGAGAACCACTGCTGTTGATATTTTCGCTAGTGGACGTTTTGAAAATAGTCACTAGGAGGTCCCGTGGGTGTACACATTATTTGGAAGTTCATGATGAAAGGCTAATGCTCTTTTGTACTTTGAATGACACAAACAACTTATTCATAAGGTTTCTCTTACCTCTCTTCAACAAAATCCATCGGAAAGTCTTGCAGTGACAAATGTGTTATGGGAAGACAAAGGGCGAATGCAAAAAAAATGCACATAATTCGAGCGACTACCAGTGGCAAAGTAGTGTAAATAATTTGTGTCTTTCTGAAATTGAAGGTTAAAGCCTCAATGCGTCAACCAAAAGGAAAGGCAACACACAGTATTGTTCCTTAACGACATCTGGACACCTCCAATTCAGGGACGGCTGCGCATAGAAACATTAGGAGGGAAAGACACACATAGGTACACACACCTGGGTCAAAACGCCGGTTGTTCGCAAGAGGGAGTGGACCCCCAATGGTGACACTGGCAGCATCCCCCATTAACTCCATTACACACATATAGAATGCATGCATATGTGTCACTGTCTTGAGGTCAGAGACAACCGCATACCTGATGAGACGAGGTGAGACAGCACCAAAATAAAATGGAACAACGATTGCAATGCTGATGGAAGGGAGCAAGGGACACTTAAATGACTTTAAAGCCACATTGACACAAGATGTAGTAAAAAGAGGACATTTTGGATTTTTCATGTTCAGACAACATTGTTTTGAAAATGAATGTCTGTAGTTTCGACATTCACTTCATGACACTTGCATGTTTGGGTTGAGGATTCATTCGTGAATAAAGCTGACACACTTTCAACTGGGCACTTCCTTTGTTTCAGTGGCTAAAATGTTTTCTCTGTTTTAGAGGAGAAAGAAACAATATTGCAAAAGCTTGGGGGTTGTTTAAACTTGAGGACATTTGAATGGAAAGAAGACAGAGGGGATTGTTTTTGGTCCGTGTGTCTCAGGGGCACTACACTGTAAGTCACATCTGGTGTGCCTCAAGGGTACGTAGTTAGCCCTACGTTTTTCTTACTTTTTTAATGATTCAGACTTGGTACTGCAATTTCTTTGTGTTAAGCTTTTTACGGATGATGCTGAACTTTTCATTTAGTTGCGATGATGATATCGGCGACTTAATCCAGTCTGATTTGGATGCACCAGTGGTCTCGTAACAAGCAGTTGGAAAAATCTTTTGTTGTGCATTAGTGCTACACTATGTCAAAATGAAATGCAATTTTTTTATTATGAAACATTATTTGTATTTATTTTTGGGTGAAATCATAT
Organism: Filicampus tigris; assembly: GCF_054856515.1. NCBI lineage: Eukaryota > Metazoa > Chordata > Actinopteri > Syngnathiformes > Syngnathidae > Filicampus > Filicampus tigris. The sequence goes on from NC_141231.1 coordinate 16,728,359, forward strand.
AAAATATTTGCTCGACCTGGATTAGGATACGCAACTGAGGTATGGGTGGTTGTTTGTAATGTTTGTTGACTAGCTACTAACAATAAAATAGAAAAAAACAAATAAACAATAATATAAAAAAATAAAATAAATAATTTGGTTGATTGACAGTGAATGACAACCGACAACATTCAACTATCCATTTTTTCCCCCCTCGTACTTATTAACATCGCAGGTGAGCTGGAGCCTATCGCAGCCCAGCTGACTTTGGGCGAGATGGGCGGGGTACACCCTGGACTGGTTTCCTGCCAGTGGCAGGACTCATATAAACAAAGAAGCAATCGCATTCGCACATATGGACTGTACAGAGTCTTCAGTCATCCCAACATTTTTAGAATGTGCAAGAATGCAGCTGGAGAAAATAAAGTGATTATTAGAGACAAGCCAAGTCAAAAAGACAATATGTGCCCTGTTTGTTTGCGCTCAGTTTGTGACAAACCAAACGGGCATCGGCAGCTCCTTTAGTTAGTTAGCTAGCTGGGGAATCAGCCAGTACTTAGGCCCCAATTATCCACTAAATCTGCCTCTCTCTAAATGAGATTATTGCTACACGCAGAAGCTGAAGCTCCCATTGGGTTCCATTAACTTTGATTACTCCTCATTATTTACTTACAGCTCTGCCACTGTTATTGCTTTCACTTACGCAGATGCCCAGACACGCAGGACCCGAGCGGGGAGGCGATACAAAGCGCAGAGAGTTATATTTCATAAATGCATAAAAGTAAGTAATAAGTGAGGGAGATGCCCCTAATTGCAGAATCACAAAATGTAAGTAATGAAGCCAAAAGTGTAAGACTGCATTGTTAAGGTTTTGCTTTTTGCATATTTTGTTTTGCGAAGAATTATCTGATACAAAGGGCAGCTTGGTGCTATTGTGGTTTGCATATTTGCCTCACAGCTGAGACTCGGGAGAATAGGGTTAGGGTGAGTGTGGAGTGTCTTTATGTGCCCAATGATTGTCTGGTGAAGGTGGGTGTAACATGGCTCTCGCCCAAAATTAGCTGGAATGGGCTCCAACGCACCTGCAACTCTAATGAGGAAAGTAAGCAAAAAATAAAAAAAGGAGTATAGTAATAAAAAGTACAATTGACAATTTATGATTTTATTTCTTCACGTAAGCCAATAAATGATTGTGCTTAAACCAGATGTCAACTGTATGTGTGGGGATAATTGAAAAATGAGAGTAAAAAAAAAAATAAAGGGAAGGAAAGAGGAAAACACTCCAAAGAAGCTTGTCGGTTGCTTGTCATTTTGGGGCCAAGCCCAGCGCCCAGAGCGCACATTTGAGCTGCCGCTTTTCGCACACGGGCTATCGTCGTCTTTGTGTACGAGTGTGAAGCCGGTGACTATATTAATATCGAGAGGCCACAGCTGTTTGCCTCCAAACTTTCTGACAGCAAAGGAAAATCCTGGAAAGAGGTGGGTGGAAAGAAATGCAGTGAGACTATGAAGTCAGCTCCAAGGCCTAATTTCACCCACATTGTCCCTGGCTTAATTGCAAAATTCCCTCCATGTCTCTTTCCCTCCCCGTTGTGTGGCTCTGTGGCGCTCCAAGGTAAAAAAAAAAAAAAAAAAAAAGACAGGATCTAATTTCATTTCGGTTTGTCTTAGGACAAGTCTTACATGTTTAATTCGATCCCAATTTCATGTAATCAGGCGGAAGTCTTCCCCAGAGGGAGGGCAGCACTGGTCAGGACCAAGACGGTGCTATTTACTAATGTAATTGGTCCACCTTTATTCTGTCGCCTTTGTCTTCTCCCTGGTCTCTCATTTCTGCGCCCTTATCTTTTTTTGCCTTCTTTCTCTCCTGCCACCTTTTCAAGTCACACCATCTTGTCCTCCTCCTATCTCCCTCCCTTCATCCTCCTCCCCTCTGGGCGAAGCCGACGTGTTTGTTATTGTGATTTCATATTTTCTTCCATCCATCCCTGCGTCTGCAGCCTCTGGACATTGACTACAAAATCCATTATCATTTGTATATTTTAATTATGCAAATGAGGATAGCTCAGCTGGCCTGTTGGAGGCTGCAGGGGAGAAAGCAGGAACTCCATTGCGGGTGATTACAATTCATCCGCTCGTCTCGCTTTAATTGTAACAAGCTAATTACCGTGTTTCCATTTAGTTTGAACAATGCCAAAAAGAAAAGGGAGCAGTGATAGCTCGGGCTAACTGGTGTGGCAAAGCCCGCTGACAGGCACGCTGAGAGGGAGGGAGAGATGAGGGAAAGCAGGCGAAGTGGACTGAAAGACTCTTGGAACACTGGCGCAGCAATGAAAGCAGGAAATGTGGACCGGGAGATCCTTTGAACACTGATGCAGCAATATTTCTCCAACGTGCAAATGCACAATGTGTATTTCGTTTGTCACATCCCGCTTCACGCCAGAGCCAGATAATATGCAAATCAAGCCTGGTTCTCACTAAATTGCAAGTTGGCTGACTCACTTTTCATTCTGATCTGATTTTCAAGTTTCATCGAGATTTAAAGTGTACAATGGGGCCTTGCGGGGTCATCAATGGGCCGCGCTGAAGCCGCGGACACCTCTGATAACTCGTGTGGCAATGTCGATTTGCTAGTATTTCTCCCTAATCGCCAGAAGTGAGGGAATGGAGTCAAAAGACGTGACCCTAGTCAGAGTCGAGTCGCCATTTTCGACACGGCGCTCGCTGTAAGACTTATGTTTGGCTGGGTTCACACCGCAGGTCTTAATGCTCAATTCCGATTTTTTTTTAAATCCGATTTTCTTTTCACATCTCAATTTTTTCGTGTATGCGTCCACGTTACATTATAAATGCGACCTCGGTCTCTCTGGTTTGAACATATGCGTCTCCAAAGTGACATGTATGCAGTGAAGAGACGACGTCACTCACGACGTAGTATCTACGGAAGTAATTGTGGTCCAGTGTGTCGGGGCATTTCTATTTGGGGGAAATTATGAGGCGAGGCGTTTCGATCTTATTTCATGGAGACGTCACTAAAGACGACGTCACATCATAACCGTGCGGTAAAAATGAATCGATCTGAACGGTGGCTGAATTACTACGATCACTACGAATGTCCACTTAATGCTTCATGTTTCAACGGCAACGAAACAAGTCAGCCGTGTGCAAGCCCATAACAGCACAAAACGTCTCGTTTTAAATGGAAGTGTAGCATTCAATATATGAATGACAAATATAAAGTGTTCAATTTATGCCATTCATTACGAAACAGCTGTATCATTGTACAGAACGCTTATACGTAACTGTAGCATTTCATGTACTTTATTGTGGTTCAAGAAGCAGGTCCGGATCCAGATGGTTAAATGGCCTAAAGTAGTCTACCAATCACATTTAACTTGATACAACAATTTGCTTTCAAAAGAGGCATTTTGTCAGCTGAGTGAGGATCAAGTTGAGCCTGTCCCAAATCCCGCCACAATCCCCCTCTTGACTCGCCGTGAAAACAAGTCGAAAGTGCCTCTTCTGTCCTGTGTGATTTAAAAGGGGAGCTCAGAGAAGTGAGTTTTTCCCTTTAAAGACATTCATAACAAAACTGCTGAGAGCGGGAATAAAAGTGAAAGTGAGGGCAAAAATAAGACTCTTGTAACAATTACATACAGGACACGTTCTAACTTAAAAGAACAAAGGCGTTAGCGGAGCAGTGAAGGTTGGTGTTTGTGCTCGAGGTGTTCTGCCTCATCTTCTTCTCAATCCAGAGTTCTTTTGCCACTGAAATGAGTCCAGGGCTTCTGGGGATCAGGACCAGGCCTCAGCTGAGCAAGATCTCATTATCTCGCCTTTACATACACCCATGCACGCGCGCACACGCACTCGCACAGATATGTAGTCACACATGCACACACACTGACGTGACATAAGGAGCAAGGTGTCACACAAAGGGGAATCCTATATGTACGTCTCAATGAAAATATGCATATAGCCCTATCACTTTTTTTTTGAAAATGGTTTGTTTTACGATAGGACCTCAAAAGGTTCGCTCCCAACTGCGGTTGCTTCATTGTCGATCACACATAAACACACGGGTGGGCGTTTCACTGAATTTCGCTGGTTCGTCATCCGTCATTTTTCGTGAGGAACCGAACTGTAAGCGTCCGCCGTTGATGAACACCGGTAGTGACGATTACGCCGCTGGACGAAAACCCGTTTTGCGTCAGTGCTTAGTCCGTCGTTTATGAAAAAAATCGTTAGCCAATCGTTAGCCAAAACGGGCGCCTGTCAGTGACGGGCTAACGGACCGGTCCGTCCGTCTGGCGGATAACCCGCCTCTGCACAGACATAGCATTCAGAGTCCCTTATATCAACTGAACTCACACATCACAACAACATTGTACTAAATATATTTCCAAAAATGCACACCGGGCACTTTCATAAATCCGCCAAAGAGAAAAAAAATTCAGACTAACTTTGCCTTTGTTCTTGTCCCCAACATGCAAGTTAGCTGCACCTCTAGCCATCTTCCACCTTCTCCATGCCCACCTACTTTGCGATGTCATCAGGGAGAGACTTGAAAGGTATTTGAAATGGTCTTCCTTAATCATTTCCCTGATCCCGCAGGACACGCGATGACATGATAGGGGAGTGGAGGGATGGAGGAGGGTGGCTGCCAGGAAGGGAACATACAGTAGGCATGGAGAGAGGAAGCACTGCATTCCACTTCAGTAAATACTTCTCCAAGGCTTTCGAAAAGGAACGCCCGGTGACACAGATGGAAGCAATGAAGGGGCGATAAATCAAACCTTCCAGGATTTGAAGCTCATGAGTTTTCTGATTGTACAAAAAAAAAAAAAAATGAAAAAGCGTATCATAATGACATTCTTTGCTAATCTTGCTCTGAGGTCTTTATTGGATCATAGACCTATTTTTAGTAGAGCTCCACCTTCACCAAGGCCTAAGAATTCGAAAAATGTGACTTGTATGCTAAATCATGATGAAAATTGAGAATATTAAAAAAAAAAAAAAAAATTCCCCCAGTGTAGCTGGTATATCACATAATATTGCGCCGTGTATAATTGAGATAATTACAAAATGTTTGGTTGGGCAGTCAACCAATAGCTGATAAAACCCGGGAGTACCTGATCTTGTTACAGCTGCAGCTGTTATGAAATGCACGATAAAAATAATGTTGTATTGTATTGTATTGTATTGTAAACCGTTTGCATGGGAAGTTACATCTGATCCTGTTAGAAGTCTGGCTTATGTTCAATACTGTATACAGATGTCACGCTATAGGATAAATCCACACTTTAAATACCAGGAAGACTTAGCGGAGAGGCTAAATATGTAGCGATCTTTAAATCACCCCCCCCCCCCTGCCGCTGATGCTCAGTTGACCTATATCAACAGATAGCATTCGCCTACACGGTTTTATTCCAATTTGGTGGACCATCTTGAAAGAAATTTCAAAATAACACAGAGATGCACAACGTGTCATCAAATCACAAACTTAACTGATGTGTGATGGCACTCCATGTTTAGCCATGGTTAGCCTTGAACCGCGGATGAACTTTGTTTCACGTACAGTACATTTCAGAAGCTTATAAAACCTTTTTTTTTTTTTTTGTGGTGCACTGCACTTGGAGAGAAAATGACTTTATCGTGAAACCATCTTGGGCCAGCATGCCCTTCATGCCTTTGCAAAGTGCTTAACGTTACTCGGCAATCTGTGCAGGGCAGACAGGAGATATTTGTGGGCGCATTCCAAATCCAACTTAACCAGCAGTTCGGGATCAGAGCGAGGAAGTGAGAGCTCTAAATCTAACATTCATTAAGCGATCAGACACTCCGAGGATCATCTTTAAACTCACCCTGCAAAAATAACATTTCAAATCGCAGAACATGACCTTACATGCACTTTTGCCTGTATGTACTGCTTTTATGACATCCGCATCAAATGCGCCAAAACTAATTGAATGTGGTTCAAAGGCCACAACCTACTTAACATGAGTGTTGCCGCCCAATCATAATAGGGCAACTTGTGGATGTGCAAGAATGCAAAAACACATGTTTATAAGGCGAAGCCAACCCAAACATATTTTTTTCAAGAATATGTTCCCAGCAGGCCCACTGGTTAAAACACCAGTTAATATAAGCAGCAAAATGCACTCGTTTTTAGCCATCTCCGGGGGCGGCCATTTTGTCTTCTGTCGACTGAAAATGACATCACAACTGCTCACAACGACAGTTGTGATGTCATTTTCAGTCGACGGAAGACAGTTGTGATGTCATTTTCAGTCGACAGAAGACAAAATGGCCGCCCCCGGAGATAGCTAAAAACGAGTGGATTAACACTTACTCCACAAATGCAATATTTATCAGAATGCCCTGTTTCAAGCAGTAGGCTTGCATAGAACATATTATTGTATGTATTTTTAGATATATTTGTGTTTTAATGTCCCCTAAGAAACTGTGAGGTGCTATCAGGACAATTTTCACCAAATCTAAGAGAGGTGTTCCAAGTGTCTTTTTCAGTATACGGCAGAAAGAATTCAAGCTGTTCAGAAGTCACAAGAGAAGCACTGCATCCTCTCCTAAACTATGCCGTAGAATTCATCGACGTTTACATGTGTTTTACTGTAAACATGCTGGGCAAGCGCCTTCATTTCATGATTAAACCTCGTGGCCAATCAGAATGGCAGAGCGTTTGGGATTTGCGCTGCAACATCTGGGGACTATATTAATGGAGCACATATGTTTTCCCCCCCCAAATCAACATATCGCTCCTGTTGGGAGAGGCTATTTGAAGGCTAACTGGGATAGAAAATAAGTCCAAGTGAGTGTAGCTGTCATCATTAAGCAAAGTACGCCCGGTGACAGAAGAGCCGCCCAAACTGTGCGAGTGTCCTCATGCCCTTAAAGAATCCCAAATAGGCCCATCTGTCCATTTTACATTCTGTGATTCTTAGCAAGCCGAGCTCTCGTGGGTGTAATCCTGCAGGGATTTGATAAAAAAGACACAAACATATTTATGCTGCCAGATATGATTTTTTTTTTTTTTTTTTTTTTAAATCTATGTTTTATGGTGAAAGCTGTTTAAGGAAGTATATTTTAGGAGTCAAATGTAGGGTGCTGGGACAAATAAGGGCAACTGGATTTAAGATCTCTGTTCCACTGTTTTGTTTGGGAATTGGCAACCTTTCTTTTGACTCCATTCAGGCACATATATTAACCCTCTCAGGCTCAAATTAAGTTTGAGTAATAGTTTAGTAGTACTCCTGAGTAAAAAAAAGGGCTCATATAATATGAATGTGTATTAATTAGGGGATTAGCAATTAGTTGTTGCAAATCTGCAACACCTGCCTGGAGAGGGTTAAATTAGGGTTAGGGTTAACCGACAATAAAATTCATGAAATGGCATCGCTTTACCCATCTTTTGACAAGTGCGGCAGCGCTCTAGTCGTCGTGATTTCATTTTTTAAATGTGGTGCAGTCGGATTTTCACAAATGTGGACATGACCAAGATAGCAACAATACCTAAATGGTGATCAAATAATGCATTTTAGTGCTGCCATGCGATGATTAATTGCAATTCACCAAATTGTTACTTCTACCATATTTACCTGAATAAAAAATTGTTAGCTATTAAATATGTTTTTTTCCCCCTCTATTGTCGAAGCTTAACATCTGGAATTTAAAAATAGATTATACCGCTGCTAAAAGGATCATAATCCACCCCACCCAAAAAAACCTCAAGAAAAACATCTTGTTTGTGTTTGGACTTGGGGCATGTCAGTGAGCATGCGCCACGCGCGTGTGTTAATGTGACACACACTTGTTTTTATGACACCATTTAAAAACAACAAGGTCTCACATTTCTGTAAACATTAGCGCTGTCAGATCAGTGTCACACACCCCGCTCGCCGCTTTCAGCCCGGCCTTTAATCCTTCACTTCCACTGCTACGTAGGGGTACTTATGAGTGAGTGGATCAGTGAAAGATCAGCGGGAATCATCACAACAATGATAATGACGATAACATTTGTTTTGATGAGCAGTTTTAATGTGAGGTTGTAGTACATCAACAACCATGTATGCATAAATGCCACCTATTTGTACGGCATAGGTTTTTTTTTTTTTTTTTCTTTTTTTTAATTGAGGACGTACACATGCCTGCAAAAGCTATTGGATGCGCAGTGTCAATACGGACAGATATGTGTGCGCGCGCATGCCTGTGTCTTCCATATTAGCCGCACACCCTCCTACACAGCTAATATGAATTGTTATTTAAATCCAAAACACCAGAGCAGCTATTTGGCTGAACAATAATTATTTTTCTGGAACAATAATTATTAGCTTTTAATTCTGTTGTTCACTGTTATGCCCGATGGCCCTTCTCTGAAAACCAGACGCTTGTTCAAATTCGGAGCCCTAAAGCAAACTGCGTGAAGCATTTAACTTGAATATCAAATAATTACAAATGAAATAATTGAAAAATGAAAGTGCAGCTTGCTCGTCATTGAAATGTATGAGGTAGTGCTTCCTGGAACACAGTGTCTTGTTTGTGAGGTCACATGTATTATTTGTTTTCAATACGTGGACTTTTGACTGTGGATTGATTGCTTTATTATAAGGAAGAGTAGTTGAAAGTGTTATTTTCTTCTGTGCTATAGATTGCTTTCAAAAGAATCTAAATCCCAAAACCCATTGACATGGTAGAGTAACATCAAGCGGTTCAATCAATTGCAACAATATCGAGTATATTTTCCAATCGATTTGCACTGGATGCACGGCATGTTTGTCTTATTTGCAAGGCAAAACAAACAATAAATGAAGATTACCGGTAACTGCTCATAGTCTAATCTGGTAGAGTCTGGTGCTGCTATACAGTATGTTTGATGGGATTACATACAGGATTACACAATTAAGCGTGTCTGGTTGTAGGGCTCGACACACTGTTGTGACGCCGTCATGCGAACACACATGCTGCACGGACAGCTATTTACCGATGTGCAAAAACAGCTAGAAATGTCGCAGCGATTCGGTTCGACTCAGCGGGAGTACAATTCGATTCGATACGGTAGGACTCAGATCGAGAGGGCGCAGTGACTTTTTGGTTATCATTTTATATACATTTGAATGAACTTGTCAATACTGTAAATGTGCCCTTCTAATATATATCCCCCCAGTAAAAAGAAAATTCGATACGCGTCTCGCTATATTTGAAAGTGGAATGATTCGGTTCGATTCGACGCATCTTTTGAATCAAAAAACGATTTTCCAGTTCAGACCATTTTTTTGTTACACACACACACACACACACACACACACACACACACACACAAATGTTCATACGGGACTTCTCCAACAGCAGCCAGCTGAGCTCCTATTCTAACTAACAGCAACAATTACATGCACACAATGATTGGAATCATCTTTGCGCTGGTCCGTAATGACTCTCTCCTTTTGACAATTTCATTCTTATGGAAGTCTTCCCGCTTTCAGCTTTTATTCGGCCCTTCCATCACTCGCTATGCCGCCTGGTGATTAAGCAGTAAATTAACCTCCAGGCCTCATTAATAATAAACGGATAGAGAAAGCTTTTGGTTGTTCCGTTTCCTGTCCAGCACGCTAATAGACCCCTTAACGTTCACATTAACATAGCTCTTGTTTACTCGGGCAGATGGACAGACGAGGCCAAAACATGGACGAGCACAAGGCGAGACGCATCAACGCATCATGTATCACGTATAATGTGCGGACCGCAGGACCAGACCGCAGAGGTCATGTCACGCCTCCGGAAGCTTGAACGTGTTCCTTCTTCGTTTCCTTTCGACTTGTCCTCTTAGGGGTCACCACAGCGTGTCATCTTTTTCCATCGAAGTCCATGTTCTGCTTCCTCCTCTCCGACAGCAACTGCCCTCATGTCTTTGCTCACTACATCCATCATCCCTCTCTTAGGTCTTCCTCTTGCAGCTCCGTATTCATCACCCCGCTTTCCTCTGGACGTGTCCAAACCATCCAAGTCGACTCTCTCGAACTTTCCCCCCCCAAAAAAAATCTCACATTGGCTATGCCACTGATGAGCTCAGTTCTACTTCTCTCCATCCTGGTGATGCTTGAAGAAAATCTCAAAGAGTTTCATTTTCTCTACCTCCATATATATATATATATATATATATATATATATATATATATAAAATAAAAATATTTGCGTAAGAAAAGGAGTAACCCAGGGGTCTTATTCGGGTTTTTAAAAACCCGAATTAGAGCATATTTGTGTTCTTGCGCACGTTTCCATGGCCTTTAAAAAACAGAATACTGCCAACATTCGTTTTTTAAAAGGGTTATTGACCGCATGTAAACGTAATCACTTAAAAAGCTCCTTAATGGCAGGGCCCCGAGGGTGGATGAGACAAATGCCACAAATAAAGTTCTGTGCAAAAGTATTAGGCCACCATTAGGTTTGTTGTTTTAGCAAAAGTGTCTCGGTAGTGAGCAAGTTGCGTCTTGATTAATAGATGAAATTTTTTTTTTTTTTTTAAACTGAAATGTCAATGATTCTGAGGGCTGTACAGTTTTGTGGATTACTTTTTCCCGATTTTTTATTTTGTTTTAATAAGTTATTTTTAAAGTGAAGATGAAGGTAAAGAATGTTAAAAAGCACAAAGCCTGTTAGCTCGCCTTCTGCAATCGCCTCTCCTTAGGTTTGTCACGAAAGTGTGAATTCTGTTATTCGAATTTACTTTTATTTAGTCTCATTAAACCGCTGTGAAGTTTTATTTTTTATTTATTTATTTTTTTTACCATACACAATGGTGAGTTAATGCCTGTACAAGATCTGGAACACAATACATTTATTTCCATTATTTGTTCTGGGAAAATGATTTTGTGACAAACACAAATTGGAGGTTGACCAGCTTCCCAAAACTGATCTTGGAGTTACACATCTTACTTTTGTGGCAATATTCATAGCTATAGAAGCAGGCTGCATATCTTTTCAAATGTTCTCATATCGTTTAAGATATTACAGATATGAATACAAAGTTATTAACAATGAGATTCCTGTCAGAAAACAAAGCTTATGTACACTCACAAACAGCAAGAGAATACAGTAAAAGCCTTGTGGGACCACATTTGTGGTATTTCATTTGAACGTCTTTTTCAGGTCTAAGTGCCAATCTTGTGAGTTGCCTTGATTTTATGCCCCACATAAAATGACGGCGCTCGCTCCACAATGGCCTATTTAAGTTACATTACCTTCAACTATTCCCCAGTAAAGAAAATTAAGCGGTGATACTGTGAGATCATCCGGTTAGTTATCTTCTCCCCGTAGAAGGCATGTCACTTTGACACCCTGTGGAGAACACAATGATTCTCTTGGACAAAAGGTAATAGTCTTATACAGTGTGCCCCAAATTGTCCAACCCCCACACTCTCAAACCATAAACTCACACATTTAGAGGCGTTTTGCACTGAAAAATAGATACAAAAATACAAAGAAAAATCAAAAATGACAGCAGGGTTAACAGCTAGCTAATCTGTCCAAAAAAATTGTAATCCATTAAAGACCTATAGTTGTCATTTCTGGAGGACGCACCTGATAATACAATCAATAGTTTCTGAAAATAGTCCACTTTCTTTAATGGGTGGTTCCCTGAACCGCTGCAAGCTTCCCTATCAGTCTGATACATATCCAATTACACATTGATTCGGTAGATCAACATGTGAATGTGTCAGCGATGCCACATATTAAACTACCACGTTATCATTTACATTCATTCAATCACATCCTTGAGATTTCCCCATCAACAGTTCAGTGAAATGATATGTCCGAAATGATATGATATGACAAAAATAAGACAAAGTCAAACATGAGAATTCTGGACGTTCATATACAGCTCCAAGGAGCTTCAGTCATGCTTCGAGTACCCCCCCCCCCCCCTCACCAACTCCCCCCCTCCCCAACCCTGCCTAACCTTGTAGCCTCTCTGCTTACCTTTTCAAATGCTCTGTAGCGCCCAGCAGTCTGTCTGCACTGAAGCTAATTGGCTTCAAGCTCAGCGTTCACTGTTAACGTCTCATTACTCATTCCACTTAGAATAACTTGCACAAGTTTGCTTGTGTCCAGGGGTCATTAAAAGCAAAGGAAGCCTTTAATTATGAACTCTTGGATTACTGAGTAAATAACCATCTTCCGCCATGCCTGAATGCTTTCCCCTGAGCTTCTCTCTAGCTGAATTCTTCTTGTGGTGTCGATCTATATATCTTATCAGGAGTGATCCAGGAGAAGAATGCAAAAAAAAAAAAAAAAAAAAGCATGAGGATTTAAAACAACTACTCTACTGACGTTTTTTTTTTTTTTTTTACATATTATTTCCTGATTGCATATTTTTATTACATTTTGAAACAATAAGGGGACATGCTTATGAAAAAGGGAAATAATTACATTATAGTAGTATTATTATTTTTTTTATTATTATTATTATTATTATTATTTCCAACAAAACGCATTAGAATAATCCCCCATACCTAATGTGCTTGTCAATGAAATGCATGGTAATCTCCTGTTGTACTAATTGATACAAGCGCCCGGGGCAGCACACGTGCGCGTCTCCTCCACAAGGCTGAGCAACACCGAATATTAATAAACAGGAGCGTAACAGACGAACCGAGCTGCACAGTCGGCATATGCTAAAACTTTCTATGTCCGTTGTTTTGTTGTTGTTCTATTATCCTGCTTACTGACTTCGTGCAGGATCGATGACCTGCATGCACGTTGGCAATCTGCTTCAAAGCCTCACTATCTGTAATAAAATTCTGCAGTCAGAATAATAATCTCCATTATAATTTCCCCTCCAATTTGCTTAAGATGTGTGTTAATTGTAATGGCGCACTAAATCTTTTCCGAACACAAGAGTTGCATTCAGTAAAAGACAGCGCAGCATTAAGTAAGGATTACATTTGAGCGACCATATTGTAGCCTACATCTGCTTTTTAATCGTCACTAAATGAATGGAGCGCTTTATTCTTGGCTCATATATATATATTTTTTTTAATGCATGCCTTACACCTCACTTCGGAATAGAACATGAATATGTATCAAAAACGAGATAGATTCCCTCATTTTATTATGAAGTGGCTTGATGTTTAGAGAAAGGAGTGTTGTGGGGTACATTTTAGCATGGTAATCACTCACCTGGGGCGTGTTACATTTATTGACAGCTCTGATGTTAAATGTCTCAAGCTCACTTAGTGTTGTACCTCTTAATTTATTATGTTTCCATCTCTCATCAATGTGTGTGTGTGCTTCATTGGTTTGACCCTCCCAAGTCCGTTTTTTTTTTTTTTTTTAACGCATGATTAATTTCTCAGCAGGGAGACCGGCTAATGCATTATGAAAACAGTGATGTGGTACAAAAGGACGTCTGATGGCTGCATTGTATGGAAATAAACCCTTTCCCCGCTTCACGTGGTTTAGTCACGCTCTACTTTTAATAAAGTGATGCGTTTAATTGTTTCCGTTCACTCTGATTTCAAGATACTTTTAATAACGTTTTTAATACGATTTGTTTCATCTTATTTACACGCCATAGTTCATGATAAACATCGGAAAACTTTATTTAAACTACGGGGAATATTACACGTCAATAAAATATTTGCGGTTCGAAAACTCGACCGTGACGTCAGTTCCGTCAAGCGCTGAGGCAAATCACCCGTGGCCCCGCCCCTTGCCTGTGTCACGAGACAAAAGCACGCGCTGTGACGAGGTAAATTGGTTTGAAAAGGAGCAGATGGGACTCGTGTGATTGCGCGCGCGCGCGCCGTGCACGTCGCGTGCACACGCGCGCTCAACAACAGCCCCAAAAATGAGGTCGGAGGCTCATCTCAACTTGCACCTTAACAAATGATACGGAATTTTCATTAAAATTAGACTTAACATTCATATATATATATATGTATATATATACATATATATACGTGTTTGTTACCTTACCATCAAATCTCAGCTCAGATTCTCTTGTGCAGGTTGCATGTTCTGCAGAACATTGACGGAATCTGAATGAGGCCCAACTCATGTCGAATATTTGCCTTTTAATGTCAAACTACAACTTTTACTTTTCAAAACCATGGCCACCGGGCAATCTGTCCAAATAATTATGAACAATGTTTCGCTTCTCCCTCATTTGAGGAGGGTGACGACATCCTTCAATCTGGGTTACATGGCTTTATATTTAGGTCTGTGGGCTCCCATCTGTAATTTGGCTGCGTATTTTTAGTGGATGGAGTAATTGAGCAGCCGGGGCAAGATGCTTGCTACACAAGAAAGCAAGTGGAGCAGAAGAGTTAAGATGAAAAAAAAAAAAAATCGAGGCCTTTTGAGAGAATACTGGAATGAGACCCCCAATCCTTTAGTCAGATGACTACTGACCGAAAACCTCTTCGGATGCCTTGTCATTCATTTTTCGGACCCTCAGATGATGGAGTGTTTGTAACTCATTGAGCAAATTGTACAAGTAGAGAGTTAAATTTTTATTTATTTTTTTAAAACCCTGGTGAAGTATAACACTGCAATGAACTCAAAATTTCAAGGCGACAAACTTGGATAAACTTTTAAGTTGGGCAATTCAACAAAACAAAACAAGTTTCGCTGTTGTTAAAATTGGCAACAAACAAATAAGAGTTGACAGACCTAATCCTCATTGTCCCCCAACTTCAAGATATAAATAAAAGAAAAAACCTCAGCAAATTGTTTTGGAGACAACCAACTTATTTTATTTTTTGTGCGAACCAACATTGTTGCCATGAATATCATTATGTACATTGTAAAGTTACTCCAACTTCAATGAATGTTTTAGCCCCCCAAAATACAAGTTGTGTGTAGTTTGACTTCAATGTGCACTGCAGGGACACATTTTCATCCACTGTAGCTTTTTTCCTCCTTAGTGTCGTGGGTGGACTTTGCATCAGCTGACTTTGGGAATGGTGAATGGTGAATGTTTGTCCATGTACATCCATTCATTCAACCATTTTCCACAGCACTTGTCTTAATCATGAGTACAAGTGCACTAGAGGTCGACTACACCCTGGGCTGGTCGCCAGACAAACAAACAATCATCATTTCACACTCAGATGCTATTATCAATGTTGAGTCTACAATCAAAATGTACTTGGAGAACTTGGAAACTCCACCCAGGAAGGCTGGTGTGGAAATTTGAATCCTTTCAGAACTGTAAGGCCGAGGTGCTAACCATTTCACCACTGTGCCGTGTCCATTTTAATTACTTAAGTAAAGCTAATAATAATTCACCTCCTGTTAGTTGGGATTTGTTGCAAGCAGGAAGTAATGAGGATGCATATATATATATATATATATATATATATATATATATATATATATATATATATATATATATATATATATATATATATATATATATATATATATATATATATATATATATATATATATATATATATATATATATATATACCACCCAAAATTAAACGAGGAAGAAAGAAAGAAAGAAAGGAAGGAAGAAATTTACCTTTCCTGTGCCCTCTAGCTGGATTTGGCTAACAGCGGCACCAACCTGTTCAAACTTAATGGAACGCGGCCCTAATTAGTGCTATTTTGCTCACTGTCAATTCCTTTACACTTCTTTACGACTAAAATTGCCATTAAACTCTTCGACCGTAATGCACATTGTAACAAAGTGGCGACCTAAGTCACCGTACGATATATATTTTCCTCTGTGATTTTATTTTTATGCATTTCCGTTCGTTTCAGCACGCGCATGGATATGTTGCTTGTTGGAGTGAGTGTGGCGCGTGCACGTGTCCCGGGTGGTGGCGGTCGTGGTGGGCTGAGCTCGAGCCACACGCCAATCAAACAGCAAAGCGAGAGAGAGAAAAAGAGAGAGCAAGGTTGAGATGGAGAGAGGGAGGGAGGGAGGGAGAGACGGATTAAGTTGGCGCGTGGCACCTCTGAAAGGCGAATAAAAGCGGCGCTTGCGTCCGCGGTTTAGTCACATCTGACGAGCTATGTCACTGTAGTTAGACCCAGTAAAAAAAAAAAAAAAAAAAAAAAAAACAGAAGAAACTAACATAAATAGTGGTTATATGTTCGCTCGTTTAAAAAAAAAAAAGAGTTTTTCATGCTATGTAGGATAAAGTGATTTTTCAAGTAAGAGGGATTTTTTTGTAAACACGAGCAATTTGGAGGACTGTCGGCTCTCAGAGGTAAGCACTCGACATAAATACAGTAGTACATTTGATCCATTGAAAAACGAACAACAAATGTCTCCTTTGCACTAATAATATGCGATTTGCCCGGTTCCATCCATGAAGATGAATTATTTTTTTGTTCTTGTTGAATATTACATCAGGGTAATCTCGTTTTTTTAAAGAGGAGAAAAAGTATACGGCTAGCATACAAAATTATACACTTCAAATTTGATTTCACATTGTTCGATTAAAGTGTAGTGAAGTCAATTGTAAATCATTTCCATCGGATGTTGGCTCATAAATTGCCGTTGTTAGCGCAAAGTGTGCATAAATGCGCAGTAAAAGTTTTGGATCCCGTTTAATATGTGTACACATTTCCCTTTTTACGAGATAAATCACAAATGAATATGCGTTGCAAAAAAAGCGTTTAAAAAGAGCGTTTGAAAAAAAGCCGATTTTATTGTTGTTTCCATTCAACCTTCACGTTTTATTCATTACTTCATATTATGCGTGAATTTGTTTTAAAAAAAAACAACCAGTCATTCTGCCGTCGAAATAAGTATTTAATCATTTCAAGTTTTAAAATATAGCCTGTATTTCTAATTATTTAAATCAGATATTACATCAGTATTGTGTGGCAATGTAATAAAGAATTAAGCCGTGTCTTTCCGTTTACAACTTTAAGACTTGAAATAATTCTAAATGTCAAAATGATGCAGAAACATTCGATCGAAAAGAGGTTGCAAGATTTAGCGCATGCATGCATTTCTTTTTAATGCATGATTCAAAATTTCTTTGGACAATGAGACTGATGGGAATGCCACTGATTTATCAAAGTTATAGCGTTATTTGAAAATGAAATACTTTGATAATATTGCACAATATTTTGATATTTTGCATTTTGGGGAGTGTGATAATCATTCTAAACTACTACTAAAATTACAAAACCGTTAGCTACATATAGGAGTTTTAGTCAAATAATGAAACAAGAGTAACATTCCTGATTTTTTTTATGCTGAATATTTGATGTTTACTTAAATACAATAATATATGAGTTAGACTGTCCAAATAATTAAATCAATGCCATAGTTTGGTTGGACAATATGTGTGCAATTTCATTATAGCTGCACTTTCTCACCTGAAGTACATGGGCTGACCTTAAATTAGTTTTTTTTTTTTTTTTTTTTTTTTTTTCAAGAATTATATTTTAATATTAATTTCACCTGCCTTACTGTAGCTAGAAAGACGCCTTTATTTTTCAGGTTAGAACTCAAAGAGAAGACTCAGAAAGCAAAACTCTGGGCATGGATTTCATTCAAACCCACCTAACAAATTGAGATGCTTTTTCCAATGCATGTGAAATAATTATTTTATTTATATTTGATGTCCTGTTTAATTTTGCTTTACTTGCGCAGCATCAAAACGCCTTTGGCCTTTTTTCTTTTCTTACTTTGCCCCTCTGCAGGTTTGTTGTGCCAGTATGGACAAGTCTCATCTTTCCAATGACATCATCATGACAAGCTCAGCAGGCCCGTACCCGCAGGAAGCCCTGACTCCTCCCCGGCCCAACCATCACCACTCCTCGTCTTCCTTATCTTCGCCCTCGCCCTCGTCTTCGTCCTCGCCCCTCAAGCCCAATCAGGTGGGCCAGGTCATCCTGTACGGCGTTCCCATCGTGTCGCTGGTCATCGATAACAACGAGAGACTTTGCCTGGCGCAGATTTCCAACACGCTGCTCAAAAACTACAGTTACAACGAGATCCACAACCGGCGGGTGGCGCTGGGCATCACCTGTGTCCAGTGCACCCCCGTTCAGTTGGAAATCCTCCGCCGCGCCGGGGCCATGCCCATCTCGTCGCGCCGCTGCGGCATGATCACCAAACGTGAGGCCGAGCGTCTTTGCAAGTCCTTCCTGGGCGAGAACATGCCTCCCAAACTGCCCGACAACTTTGCCTTTGACGTGACGCACGAGTGCGCTTGGGGTTGCCGCGGTAACTTCATCCCCGCGCGCTACAACAGCTCACGGGCCAAATGCATCAAGTGCTCCTTCTGCAACATGTACTTCTCCCCAAACAAGTTCATCTTTCATTCCCACCGCACGCCCGACGCCAAGTACACGCAACCCGACGCGGCCAACTTCAACTCTTGGCGGCGGCACCTCAAACTTAGCGACAAACATCCGGCTGACGAGTTAGTTTACGCTTGGGAAGATGTGAAGGCTATGTTCAACGGGGGGAGTCGGAAGAGGGCCTTGCCCTCCGCGGGCCACTGCCATTCCATGGGTCCCATGAAGACCGTCGGCTCGGTGGTGCCGCACATGATGGGGGGCGACCTGGGCGCCCAGAAAAGAGCGCACTTTGACGATGAAGACGACCTCGACGGAGGCGCTTTGTCCCCGCGCAAGACGCCGCGAAGTTACCCGGTCATCCCCGTCCCCAGCAAAGGCTTCGGCATGCTCCAAAAGTTCCCCCCGACGTCGATTTTCCCCTCACCTTACCCCTTCCCGGCATTCGGCCTGTGCCAGCAGAAAAAAGAGGACAGCGACGTTTCAGCCGGGCACAAAGGCGCAGGACTGTCGGGGCTTTTGTGGCCCGGGCGAAAGGACGCTTTTTATCCTCCCTTTTGCATGTTTTGGCCACCGAGAGCAGCGGGCGGGATCCCCGTGCCCACGTACCTGCAGCCTCAGCCCAGCCTCTCCTCACTGGCTGACAATCCCTCCCTTCGCCAGGCCTTCCTGGATCTGTCTGACTCCTCGGAAGCGGGAGCCGTAGCTGCCAACGGGAACGGCGTCAGTACAAACATGAGCCCTAACAACGGGAGCGCCGCATCCAGATCCGGTCTCTTCGACCCCGACTGTGCAATGGTGACCCCCGACCTTCGGCCCGTGACCTCGGAGAGCTGGCTGAAACTCTTAGACAACCCCACACTCCAAACCAGAAAGCCCAGCTACGGCTCGGCCTTCCGCCCTGTCGTCAAGGACGCCGAGAGCATCGCTAAGCTCCACGGCGGCGGAGGAGGCGTCGCCGGGGCGACCGACGACGAGCCCGGGCTCCTCGCCGCCGGCTCGGACCGCCACCCCAGGCTCTCGCCCGGCAGCAGCTGCAGTTACGGCAGCGAAAGCGGGGGCGAGGGAGAAGCAGACGGAGGGGAAAGCGAAGAGGACGGAGAGGTCGACGTGGAGTCCTCCAAGCAGGAAGACGAAGAGGACGAGGGGGCCTTCGCCAGCCGGCCCCCGCAGAGGCAAACAAACCTGTTCCTGCCCGCCGTGAGCGACGGTGCCGGGGAGGAACGGGCGAAGGAGAGGGGGAGCGTCGCCGCGTATCCCGGCGCCTCCCCCCCCTCGGCGGACCCCGTCCGACAGGAGTCGCCCAGCTCGCCGGCCTCTTCGCCCGCCAGCCTGCCGCTCTCCAACTCCAGCCCGCCGCGCAGAGAAGACCCACTGCACAAAAACGTAAATATCCCCGCAGGCCGCATCAGCTAATTATTATTTAAATGGCGTTGCAGCGGGCGGTGATGTGATCTGCATAAACAGATTGATCGGCTGCCTCCTCCCTGTAGGAATTGAAAGAGTCACCCCACCCTGATCTTGGCTAATAGACCCTGGCATGTGGGCCGTTTCATGGCCACGGCGTGTTTGTTCCCCCAGCGTGACCTCGGCCTGTTAGGGCAACTCTAATCTTTAACCTGTTGACGCTTGCATTAACCTGGCCGCTGAGGAGGGGGGGGGGGACGGGGGCGGTTGGGGGTCGCAGCGGCGGGAGCAGGAGAGAACTATTGTGCATGTGCGATTTTATAAACATGCAGGGAGAGAAAAACATGATCAATATGCCGCTTATTATTGTAAATAATACTGACTCGTTAAAAAGAGATTTGATCGAGTACAGAAAAGCGTGTTGGCATATTTGATCCCCTCCCGCGCTCTGCCGCTCTTCTGTTATATGACGCACAACACGCAAATGTAAAAATGACTGAATATATGTGATTCCAGGTGGACAAAAACAGAAATGAAGGACTACCCGCCTACGCAACCAAAGACTCCACGTCAGGTGGGCGCACACGTTTCAAATTTCTGTCATTTAGAACACTCGTCTTACGCACCATACACACACACACTCAGGCTCCTTATTAAAGCAGCTTTGATTTGCTATCCATTTTTCTAGAAACGCTTTTTTGGATGTCATGCCCAAGCCAGTTATTTCATGGCAGTTGAGTGTCTGAGTGAGAGGTTTTATGTGACACATATTTCTGCAATGTTTCATTTACTGCTCTCATCTCTCACACCGACAGCGTCCTCTGCTCGTTTTGTGGTGGCGCACCACCAAACGCATTCTCAAACACACACCGTGCACACACCTTTTTTTTTTTTTTTTTTTCTCAAGAAGACCGCAGATGACCAGCTCCATAACGTATCTCATTGTGTCTTCCAGATGACAACAAAGAGGTGAACAGCTTCTTTGGAGTCGAGAATGAAACATCAGCACCAACATCAGACTACTGGAGGGAAAGCTCAGGTAGTTTTTTTTTCCCCCTTATTCCTGAATGCTGTCGAGTAATTAAACTCTTCAATTTTGTTATAGTAAAAAAAACAACAAAAAAATCTGATTTGCACAATTGTCAGGTTGGTTCCATCCCAGAATAACAATTGCAATGAAGGGGGAACAAGTCATGTGAATTCAAATGTCAAGGCAACACATTCAATTGAAATCCCCAAAATGTCATCATTTTCATCATTTAAATTGTTGTGCTCACCATAAACAACGACACCCCAAAAGATTTGTGAGAAAAGCCTCAATTTCAGCTCGGAATGAACATTTCAATGGCCAACTATTACCCCACAAATGTGGGCCATTGACAGCAAATGAGATGCGCACTAAAATCAGTGGTTCCTCGTGATCAGTGTGCTGTGAGAGATCATCAAGGGGTGCCGCGGGAAACCATCCAATTTGGCTTTATTTGTTTGAAAATGATTATTTATTCATTATATGATCGACTCTCTTTGCCAGTGACGTAGAGTGACAGGCAGAACAAAGAAAATGCTTTTCCATTGCATTGTACCCGTGTGTCCACTTGTTGCCATGTACAACATCATAAATCATGGCTTCCTTTGAATAGATCAGTCTTGCGTTCAGTTAATCAAGCCCACATTTGACGAGTCAGTTTGGGAGTAAACTGAAGTGAGATCACTGTTTTAGTAGTCATACTTGTGGTGAGATTTTGGCTTGGTGGTGCGTCCTGAGGTTTGTCTAATTTCATCTGGGTACCATGGCTCGATCAAGGTTGAGGAAACACTGCACTAAAATGGAAAATGTGGGGTTTTTTTTGTTGTTGTTTTTTGTAATAAATGTTGCAAAAGTTCATATCAATTATCTAGTTTGTAACAAATCTAATCGACAAGCATTCAACCACAGGTGAGTCTAATCATCATCACAATTCTGAAAATGCTTCAACATAACAATCATAATTTTCAAAGCCAGTGCTCATTTACGTTAAGCACCTTATTGTAAAATCAATATAGACTCTGACGGATGAGCACTTATCATAATTGTGTAAAGGCATTTTTATTTTTTTTCCCAGATTCATCTGTTGTTTTGGATCTCATTCGATTGTGCAAGTGTACCTAATGAAGTGCCTAAATACACACCGGGAAGCGAGAGCCGCGCGAAGCTGCTTAGCCGAGTTGTCGCCGAGGCTCTTCGGGGGGCCGTTATAGTTCAACAAGAAAACATCAGCTCGGAAATAAGCAGCGGCGGTGGCAGACCTCATCCTAGACCAATATCGCCGCAGACATAATTGCCTTTTTTTTTTTTCTTTTCTCCTCAGCTCTAAAAAAAACCCTTTGCTGTTTGAAAAAGATCACAGCTTATTGCCTTTTTATATCTGTCAGGAAGACATTAAAAGTGCTTTATGACATCTGTGCCAACGTTTATATCTACCCCCACGAACGCAAACACACTCCCGCTACCCCGACACACTCGCGCGCGCGCGCGCGCGCATGGTAATGATCCCCGCACATAATGTGTAATGTATTTCGAAAAATTACACGAAACAAATTAAATGAGACCACCTTTCCCCTGATTGCCAAACGTCTCCCTGGGCGTTGGGAAGCGCTACGTGATTAGAAGGCCTGACTCCTTTGAGAACGCAAGCCCTCCCCTCCCCTCCTTCGCCGCCTCCACTGTCTTTAAACTCTCCCTCTGTTTCTAGGGAGGGGAAAAAAAAAAAATAATAATAATCTAATTTTCCATTTATGTAATGCAAACCGCTTTGGCTTTGACTATTCACGGTTAATTGACTGTCAAACGAGGTTGTTATCCTCGGGCAGTGTCTGCAAATTTGCTTGTCAAATGAGACAGAGAGAGGAGAGGAAAAGAAGAGGCGAGAGGGGGGAACTCTCTGCTCAAAATGAGAGGAAAGAGCATAGGAGAGCTGAAGGAAGAGATGAAATGACTGGAGGAGACCATACACGGTTGAGTGTTGGCGATAGCTTCATTACCACATTGGCAGAAACGCGCGCATCCGCGTGCTGCTTTCAAACTAGTCACATTTGGAAAGGCCCCGCAAACGAGATGTTTGAAGAACGAGTAAATTAGCAGGGTTTGCATTGTTGCGCTTGTCATCATTACCAGCCAATCGCAGAGCAACTTGAGACAAACAACTATTCACCATCCCATTCACACCTACGGACAATTTGCAGCCTTCAATCGAGCTTTGAATTTTGTGGGAGCTTTGACAAAAGCTATTTCTAAAAGTGTGCATTTTGTGCAGCAAAGTTCGGTAATCCAAACAGTCTCAACTTCTCTCAGTGTAATGCATCGGTGTTGAAAACTGCGCTGTGTCATCCTGAGAGGCATTTCCAATATTCAGACTCTTTTGTAGCAAGGTCACTAGAACTGACGACATCAAACAACCAAAATAGTATGTATACACTTATATCGTAAAATCATGTGAATAACACGCACCCTTGTATAATACCCCCCCCCCCCTAAATCACCCTTAAAAAGCTTTTTATTTCACTGTACTTGTGTATAATACGGTCCCCCGATTGGTATCCTTTATAATTAGTGAGTAATATGAATGAATAAATATACATGTCAATGACGTGTAAATGCTTTTAAATCCAGGTTAGAAATTATGCTTTTTCCCCCCCAGCATAACTATGATTAAGGTCTTTTAAAGTATTTTTAAAAGCATGTTTTACAACATCTTGTTCATGCATCCACTTTGTCATTTTAGGAAGCTATTATATTTTTACTTTGAAATCTCTTTAACTCTGTTTGTAACTGCTTTTGAATATGAGTATGTGCCACATATTGAGTTAAGTCGTCTTTAAATATACCACTTAATTAAAGGTGTTTTGAAGCAAATTTGTGCGTATCAAACTGGAAGCCCGTCACATTTATCCTACCCAAGATGTAGCTCTCACTTTCAAAAAGGTGGGTGACCCCTGACCTATACTTTTATAGGAGATGCATCATACCACTTAACTCTCCATTCATCAAAGTTCGCCTTAATAGCAAAATAACTTCTGACCACAAGTGGAGAATGGAATTCCAGTGAGGAAAAGTGATGGAGACTTCCAGTCGTTAGCGTAACGGGACACTGACATCTCGTGGTCAGATGGTGAATTGCAGCACTTTCACTCAAGCTGTTGATGGGAAGAATTCAAACGCTGATCAACTGTGCTGTTCTATGAGTTGTACCGGAAATATTTTTGTATTCATCTCAAACTGTCTTTGTGTTCTCAGGTGATCAAAGTCAAGAGGCTTCGTCTCCTGTGCAGCTCAAGAAAGGCGTGGAGAATATGGAGAAAGGTCAACAAAAACGATTTGATTCACATACATGTGTTTGCATTATAAATTATTCGCTGCATATTGGGGTGATTTTGAACAGGGGCATTATAAGCAATTACACGTGAGAGCTGTTTTGAAACATTGCCATCCTCTCTTTTTGCCTTTGTCCCCGACAGAAGAGCTCCAGAAGGTTCTGCTGGAGCAGATAGACTTCAGGAGGAGACTGGAGCAAGAGTTTCACGCTCTAAAGGGCACCTCCCCGTTTCCTGTCTTCCGTAAGTCCCAAGTAAAGCTCAGTGCTAGTCTCCCTTGGCAGGGTTTAATGTGTATGTTTGCATTTCGTCTACCACGTAGCACCGGCTAATGAATTTCCATTGTCATTTCAGATAATTTCCAAGACCAGATGAAAAGAGAGCTAGCCTACAGAGAAGAGATGGTCCAACATTTACAGATGGTAAGGCAATACATGCAAAAGAAAAATGCACACTACATGCGCCCCACTGCCAAAATACTTGATATTACTTCGTATGCTTGATAAAAACCATATTAAGTAAGTTGATGCATACCATATATTTAAAAAAAAAAGTCCTCCAGCCACTTTGTTAAAGGTAACAAAAAAAAAAAAGCAATTGACTGCGCTGTTGTTGCTTGTGTGTGTATCCAAATAAAACATACAGTAAATCCAATCATATAGTTTGTCTTTCATGGGTGAGGAGCTTCCTGTGCAGCATCTGAATCAATCATCAC
Organism: Filicampus tigris; assembly: GCF_054856515.1. Taxonomy (NCBI): domain Eukaryota; kingdom Metazoa; phylum Chordata; class Actinopteri; order Syngnathiformes; family Syngnathidae; genus Filicampus; species Filicampus tigris. Next base: position 16,753,095 of record NC_141231.1, read on the forward strand.
AGCTGTCTGATAGACTGACAGCCTCAATTTGTCTTTGCTTTCCGTCACTTGGAACAACTGGACACGCTTGTGTAGTCACATAGTCACAAAGCCCGCAATGTGTGTGCACAAATAGCTACTGATGAATACTAAAAAGTCGTAAATTGTATTCACCTAAACAATCGCTAGGTGTCTAATTTGCTTTGTGTGTCTCCAACTTTTTTTGTCTTCCAGATTCCGTATGCGAACATCATTAGAAAAGAAAAGATCAGCTCCCATATGAATAAATAGCTAAAAGGTAGCTAAAGGTCTTTTTTTGTTTTATTAATATTTCTAATGGTTGCACTTTACACTATTTGGAGAGCACACGGAAACAATTAGATATTCAAAATGTTAAACTCATAAAATGATTGTGGTATAATTTCAATTATTTTTACTGAAATTAAAATTAGGATTCAAATCAGTTACCAATTACAGCCTTTATAAGGCAGTATAATTTAATTGTCTGCCTCGTCTAAACTTTTTCTATGAGGAGATTCGCTGTGTTATTCAGAAACAGCATTGACACATTATTAATTGTATTTTTTTTTGTCTTCACAGGCTGAGTCATCTTATCTGCGAGGAAAAAGAAGAATTATGTGACCCCCTACCCCCATTCCCCACCAAAAAAATAAATTTTGGGGGAAAAAAGACATATAGAAGAATGCAGGCATTTCTCTGGATTCCTTGCACCTGACACAGTTGTCCTCTACCTTGGGATTTATTTCCAAAAAGAGACACAAATTGATGACAAGAGATGGAAATCAGCAGCCAGACTCAAAGACACCAACCAGGACCCAAAGAGGCCCTCGGCCCCCTCTGTGAATTTACCTGCGGACGTCAAGCCTAGCCTACTAAAGTTCAACTACCTGACTTTTTAAAGAGTTTTTAAAAGATACAAAGAGTCATATTAAGACTGTTTTTGTTCAGGACTTTTGAACGGCTGCTGTAAATTAGTCCTCATGCTACTGTTATTATTGTTTTTTTGTTTTTGTTTTTTTTTGCTGTAATATGAATAAATGACATATCAGCCATTATTTACTGTGAACATATACATCCTAGACACACAGGAAATGTTACCTCAAAAGAACATCTTTTGTCATATTGTCCAAAAGTTTCCTGCAGAGCATCCGAATAGGTCCTTTTTTTTTTTCTACTTTCCAAAATGAGAAAATAATAAATTAAAGTTTCACTTTCACTCAAAACTGATCATCAGTATGCTACCTTTGCAATTGGTTTGTGATGTCTGCAGATGCTGGATGGACATGAAATTGTATATATGGATCTTGTAATATATCCCAACACAATTGTAAATAATGTCCAATGTGAGAGTATTCATCCTCACGGTCTGTTTAAATGTGTTTATTTTCATTTCCGTATTGGGGTCTCAGACCCTGACCTTAAAAATATGATTATTTATGACAAAGAGAAAAGATGATGATGTTGTCATTGTATGTCGCAAAGTGTAAAATGAAACCTCATCCATCTTGTTTATGCGTTGAACCAAATGAATGGATAAAGTTGTCATTTAAGAAAGATGTTATAAACTGCATATGTATTTAAATAAACTATGTTAATGTTCTCTGCAATTTATTGTATGTGTAAATTAAAAGACTAAAATAACGTACACTGGAAGTGTTTCCTAATGGTACAAAAATATTTAATGCATATTATATAAATGTTTCGGCGTTTCTACGTCAGACATAAGCTTTACGTCACGAGTGTGAGATTTACGACGCTTGTTCTTTGTACGACATTTTCTGCTCATTTACGGCCCTCTGCTGTGCATCTGTGGGAGTGGTTGAAAAAGAAAAAAAAAAACCAGAGAAGTTGCCAGCATGGCGTTTACGCTCTATTCACTCATCCAGACCGCTATTCTGTGCACAAATGCCATCGCCGTGTTGCACGAAGAAAGGTTTCTCAGCAAAAGTAAGTGTTGGGTTTAGTCGTTCTTGAGGGAAACTAACTACATGCGCGAATTGTATTTTAATTGGATGTCTCTGTAAGGGGAAATTTGTTAGCTAGAAGGACAATGCTCGCCATCTCCTGTGAAAGGAGAAGACACATAATTGGTTCTACATTATTTGTCATACTTTACATTATGGAGATGGCAACGAATGAACCTGTTTAAACAGCAATGCACATTTCTGATTGCATTCTCCTGTAGCTTCGATAGCTAACCAAAACATTGCAAACGGCTACCAGTATGATACAGTGTTTTAACCGCTGCAACATGCACATTCTAAATGAGGATATTACCTTTGTAATGTCTTTTTTTTTTAATTATAAGTGCAGCTCTTGTGTAGGATCCAATTGGGGCTCATATGTTGTGATCAACGTGTGTATATGTAATACAGTATTTCAGCTCTGGCTCCTGCTTTATGTCCTGTACCATATCGCCCGTGTATTTTCTTCTGTCTCCTAGTTGGATCAGGTGTCGATCAGGGGGTCTCAGGTTTTGGAGATGACCCGGGAATCAAAGCCCAAGTCCTAAATCTCATCCGCTCAGTCCGAACTATCATGAGAGGTCGGTTCCTTTCGTCCACCTGACTCACATGAATACAGTATAATACAGGTGCATCTCATCCATTATCCAAACCGCTGTTATTCACTGTTACTCGGTGAATTCGAGTAACATGGGAAACCTACTTAATTCAAGTAGCGCCATTCAAAAAGTGAAATTCAATCTAATATAGATTCACTACATACAGAGTGAAATTGTCTCTATTTTATATATACTTTTGAAGTGTATAGTTTACAGGCTATAATTCACCATCTCAAGAAATCTGAATATTGTGAATAAGAAAGAGTCTCAATGATTGAATATATGAGATTCACTTTTTGAATTGAGCTACTGAAATAAAAAAAAAGACCACTTTCTAATATAGTTATGCCTTTTTGTACCTAGCTAATAAAATAAAATGTGTTTCCTTGCTTTTCCAGTGCCTCTTATAATCGTGAATTCAGCCTCCATCGTCTTGCTGTTGCTTTTTGGATGACGAGCGGTCAGCAGGATCAAGTATCAAACTCAAACTGCAGGACCAAGGAACAATTGCACACATATGCACATTGACACAAACACAGATGATGTTAGGGTGGAAGCATTGTTGTCTCACACTTTTTAAGAAAAACAAAACAATAGATGTCTACAGTTGAGCTAAATCATTTTTTTTAATGTTGTAATTGAATGTGAACTATATCATAGACCAGTAGTGAGCACATCTGCCTCACAATGTGAGGTTCTGTGTTCAAATCTCAGCGCCGGCCTTCCTGTGTGGAGTTTGCATGTTTTCCCCATGATTGTGTGTTTTTTTTCTGGCTTCCTACCGCATGACAAAAACATACATTTTTAGTGTGTCATTACTGCAGGCATATTCCAACTGTTGATTTGCTTCTCAGAATTGTGCCAAATGTGTGGGGAAAAATACCTGTTGCATTTATTTGTGTTGTCATCATCTCGATTTCGAGATGTTTTTCTCTGAATAAATGTACCACTTAAAAATGTTTGTCATAATTCAGTCCAAAAACGTTTTCTCTTCATCTTTCCACCCCTCTGTTGTAAATATTGACGCAATTCTCTCACTCCACTCATCTCCCTCCTGCTGCTCCACTTCTGTTCTAATCCCCATATGCTGTGAATTATCACCATTTCCAGCCCTGTTGATCCCAACAAATATTATTATTAACCACTTTTGATCCTAACAAACTGAGGGTGGGCAAATGCGGCTCTGCTAGAATTGAAAGCATATGTTAATCAGAGGGATATACCCAGTAAAAGTCTGTTTAATCTGTGATTAGGTTGCATTGAGCTTTGTTTTTTTCAATAATATCTGCAAGTGATCACAGGCCTTCTTTGCATGCGTATTTGCGCTTCACTGCTCAGAATGTGGTGTTATGAGTAAAACAAATCTGAAAGGTTAGTTGCTGATGTTTGAAATACACCTCAGCTCTGTTCATAATGTCACAAAAACGCATCGTCATTTTTTCACAAAAACGCCTTACTATACATGGTTGTTTTTTTGTTTTTTTTCTTCACAAAAAAGGCCTTACTATACTATATGGTTGTTTAAAAAAAACAAAAACAAAAAAAAACGGCAAATTATACATGGTCGCTTTTTTTCACCCCAAAAAAACTCCTTACTATATACATGGTTGTTTTTTTTCACACAGAAACGGCCTTACCATACCTGGTTGCTTTTTTTTTTCACAAAAAACGCCTTACTATACGTGGGTTTTTTTTGCACAAAAAAAACGCCTTACCAATACCATAGTCACTTTTTTTTCACCAAAAAACGCCTTACTATACTTGGTTGTTTTTTTTGAAAAAAAACCCTTACTCTACATGGTCGTTTTTTTTTTCACATGGTTGTTTAAAAAAAAAAAAAAGCCAAACTATATATGGTCGTTTTTTTTTTTTTCCACAGAAAAACGCCTTACCATACATAGTCGCTTTTTTTTCCCACAAAAAACGCCTCACTACACATGGTTGCTTTTTTTCACCAAAAACGCCTGGTTGCTTATTTTTTTGTGTGTATAAGGCGTTTTTTGTGAAATAAAAAGACCATGTATAGAAAGCCGTTAAAAAAAAAAAAAGAAAAAAAACAACAATCATATATAGTAAGTTTGTTTTTTTTTGTTTAAAAACGACCATGTATAGAAAGCCGTTTTTTTGTGAAAAAAAACAAAGAAGTAAGGTTTTTTTTTGTGAAATGGACAAGTTCAGCTGAAAGCTGTCAAAGGCTGAAATTGAACCCTGGTCATCCATGTCACAGTCCTCTGCTCAAACCACTCAACTCCGGTCATCTTCTTGCAGACAAGGTGCTACAACAGAAACAAAGTGTTAGCATCATATTGAATGCTAACGCATCATTCAAAGGCATTGTTTGATAGGAAATGAGACGACCATGTATAGTAAGGCATTTTCTTGTGGAAAAAAGCAACCATGTAAGGCGTTTTTTGGCAAAAAAACAAAAAACAAAACAACTTTGAGATGTCGACAAAGTGTAATCATGATTCATTAAATCAAACAATATTAAATGTGAAAATATGAGACTAACAAGAAGTTCAGCTGAAAGCTATTAAAGGCTGGAGTCGAACCCTGGTCCTCCATGTCACAGTCCTCTTCTGCTCAAACCACTCAACTACGGTCATTTTGTTGCTGACCAGCTGTTATAAAAGAAACAAAGTGTTAGCATCATATTGAATGCTAACGAACACATTCAAAGGCATTGTTTGATCGGAAATGAAACGGCCATGTATAGTAAGGTTTTTTTTTTGTGAAAAAAAGCAACCATGTATACTAAAGCGTTTTTTTTTGTGAAAAAAAGTGACCATGTATACTAATGCATTAAAAAACAAACAAAAAAAAACGACAATGTATAGGAAGGTGTTTGTTTGAAGAAAAAAAAAAACAACAACCATGTAGATGGAGTAAGGCGTTTTGGCGAAAACGCCCCCGACCATGTATAGTAAGGCTTTTTTTGCAAAAAAAAAAACCCCGACTATGTATATAGTAAGGCGTTTTTTGTTTAAAAAAAAAAAGACCATGTTTAGTAAGGCCATACTATTCATGGTCGGAAAAAAAAGACAAAATAAATGTAATTCACTTGTGAAGACAAAAAAATTACAAGCAAACATACCACAGAAACAAAACATCAACGAAAGCAACACAAGAGAAAGTTACACAGTAGTCAGTAGTCACTATAAATGAAATATCCATTAAATATACATGTTCGAGAAGGAGTAGGAAGAAGTATGAACTTATCTAGTGCTACCGCTTGATCAATATATCAGTCATTTGTCAATACACTACAGTAGTTCTATATCATATAATAATACACATGCTCTGTCCGGAAGTAGTAAGTTATTTATCGCTATATATAATAATAGTACAGTTTTAAATTCCACTTGATCAAACAATTTAAGACATTTAGATTGGCCTTTGACAGTGCATTTGTGTGCATCTTGCTCTAGGACACTTCGACATGGGTTGGGAAACGACCACTCTACCACTGAGCCATGTCGCCCCCGTTGTATGCCTCTATAAGAGTTTAATCGTGCATATTGAGCACTAACAAAAAAGTCGTTTATAAACACATACGAACAAAAAGAAGCCGTTCATAACAACGTTCGATGCAGTGGAATGATTAAAAGTAGCGGCAACAGGTCGAATGGAGTTGCGACATCTCCCGGCAGCAGGAGGAAATGCAAAGGCAGCTACCTCGAGTGAGGCATACATACGATTGAGGCATACGTGAGGCAGCGGTCGTGGTATAAGCGGAAGTGACGTCGAGGCGAATTGTGGTTGCTCTCTCTCTGAAAAAAAAAACACATGTACAAACAAAAACTGAAAAACATGTATTCACAATGCAGAGGTAACATGAAAAGAGGATTATTGCCACAGTGCTTTCTGGCATCATCTCACGATAAGGTTTAGCCTTTTGCTAATACATACAAATTTGCTAATACGTACAAAATCTACCCTAAACGAGCCATTAATGCGATATGCCTGTTCGCTGTTAGTGCAATGGGTCACATGTTTTGTTTCGTTTTTTTCTAACGTTGTAATGAGTGATTAAGTGGTTAAGCATAACCGTCTTAAATGATTACAGCCTAGAAATGTGGCGGGAATAAAGAAAGTAAAATCACAAAAAACAAACGGTTGTTATTAATATTATTAGTGGCATAAAATTACACATTTAACGGAGGGAGCAGCACCGAACAGTAAAAGAATAAAACGCTTCCTACAAAAGAAACGAAGAAGACGTGACCCGGAAGCAAGAGTAGCTTTTCTTCAAAGGTTAGCATGCTAAACAATTATTTTATTTTAAATCGTTTTTCATCTCCCCTAACACATGTTAATGTACTTTTTATTTATATATAAATAAATAAATATATAACCACGCGATCATCACTTGGACATCTCACATCGTTTTGAACTACCATCGTAAATTACGGCGTTATTAAAACCTTTTTAAGAGCATCAATAAATATGTCAAATTGTGTTGTTTAGTTTGATGTATAAAGTGTTAAAATGAATTAACCCCCAGTTAAAGGTAACCATTATATTACAAACTCGTTCAGTGCAGCTCTAAACCACTGCAAACGCACAATATCAAACAGTGAATGCACTCATCAAATGACACTCGACATTATTTTGTTTACATCGAAATGAAAATGGTATACTGTACATCGAACCTTGATTAATCTTGCGATGGAAATGAAATGCTCTCAGCAGCAACGATCACACACTAATCCTATGCAACCAACAAGCAAATGTACAAACAAAAACTAAAAGCAGCATTGAGGAGGGATGCTAACCTAAAAATTGAAGCAACCGAATATTACTGTACATCAAGCTTTATACCTCCCCAACACACACGTCGTACTTGGATTGGATTCTGCTTCTAAAAACTGAGCTAAATACTAATAACAGAAATGGGACTTATGAGCTGTTTAAGTCCCCCAAACTGATAACTACATGACAAAAATCCAAGTATGTCTAAATAATAATAGGGGATCACAGCCTGCTTCCAATAAATTACCTCCACCCCCTCTCCCAAATCTGCATTCTAGGCAGGAAACCCTACATTTGAGGGCACAACCAGTTAATAATCCTCTCAATTTCCCCTGATCTAGGTTTGAACAACACAGTAATCTGATCCATTTTGCCAATCCTGCATGAATTATGATTATAATCTAACAAAAGAATGAATGATTCGGGCAGCTTTTTGAAAAACTGTCTAAACCTCCATTTACAGTGGACTTTATTATTTATCAGTTTAACAAATTTTACCTAAGCTGAAGGCCAAGTAGCTTTTATCATAGATAGATAGAAAGCACATGGAAATGACCCCATTAAACATGAAGGATTATTACATTTTACATCGGTTACTTTCTTTTATTTCTAATGCAGCATACACCGCCGGTGTATAATATTGTCATCTTTACAGTCTTACATTCTTGGTCTCACGTTCTCTCATGCAGGTGACAAGAATGGCAAGCAGACGCGCTCTAAAGGCCGTCCTCATTGACCTAAGTGGAACTCTGCACATAGAAGACACAGCAGTGCCCGGGGCGCAGGACGCCCTGTCCAGGTGGGAGGTTTGTGGGGCTCTCTCTTTGAATCAGGCCCACAAGAGCACTGAAAATTCAACCTGCTTTGTAATTGGGTGTTGTCAGGTTACGGCAGGCGTCTGTCGCTGTCAAGTTTGTGACCAACACAACCAAAGAGAGTAAGAAGAACTTGCTGGAGAGGCTGCTACGGCTCAACTTTGACCTCCAGGTGAAAAAAATAAAAAATACATCTCTATTATACACATAGAGAGTTAAAGCTCAAGAATCCTGACTGTCTGCTTGTGGTCCAGAGGTTGACTATTATCACATACAAACTAATTGAAGCTCGCTATCAAAGAAAGACATTAACACAATGCACTGCATATGAAAGACTAACTACACACATGACTTCACAGCCAGCCTCCTGTAAAGGCAACAGAATCGTTTTTAAACACTGGTGGTAATCAATGCAGCTGCTGGCACTCCTGGAAACCAATTGCTAATCAGGTCTGTTTCCCTTTCACCGATTGGTGGGTTGAGTCGTGGATGAGGGCCGCCAATCAGGGAGGATAACGCCCACAACACAATAACACTCAGGTTAACGGCCATGAACTATCGTGGGCCGTAATATACAGTATTGTTGTATGTTGTATTTTGAATAATAGCATCCATCCATCCATCCAGTGTATTTAAAATTAGTGAAGCTTAAAATCTGTATATTAGCTTTTATTTCCAAACACATGGCATTGGGAACACGAAGTGGTATCAAAGATGTTTTCTAATTATGTGTCATTATTAAAAAAACGTTTGATGTGAAGTATGCAATTTCTGTCATACAGGAAAAAGAGATCTTCACGTCACTAAGTGCTGCGAGGACTCTCTTAGAGAAGACAAAACACAGACCGTTGCTCCTGGTGGAGGACGGTGCCCTGGAAGATTTCACTGGTATGCCTGAAAATAGTACACATAAAACCAAACTCCCCGAATCCTCACAAAGTTGATTGTGTCGTCGAAGATCAAACATGTTTTGATCCACTTTGCAGGTATCGACACATCCGAACCGAACGCTGTTGTCATCGGACTCGCTCCTGATCACTTCGACTACCAAACTATGAACAAGGCTTTCAGGTGATTACACGGACCCTCAGGATGAGGAAGATACTACATGGCACAATATTTTTTTATTTTCCCAACCAAGATCATCGGATGTTTGCAGGAACATATTTATTCCACTCATTAGCTCTGAAAATATTTTACTGCACATCAAGTCATGGCTTTCTGCAAGTATATCAACTTTGTGTTAGCACTAGGCCAGAGTTCACATTAAGTGTATTTGTAGTTAAATTGAGACTTTTATGATTTAAATTCATTGCCTTTTCTTAATGAATATTGGGGAACACTAATCTTATTTTTAGTTCCACAAAAATGTGCTGATTTCTGTCCCTCAGACTGATTCTGGATGGTGCTCCCCTCTTCGCGATCCATAAGGCTCGCTACTATAAAACGAAAGATGGTTTGGCCCTTGGCCCTGGGCCCTTTGTAACCGGACTGGAGTTTGCCACAGACTGTAAAGCTACTGTAGTGGGGAAACCTGAAAAGACGTTTTTCACACAGGTTGTTTTTCCACCATCTCAAAGCTATTCTGTACATCGCGCAAATTCTGCCTTTACACAAATGAGTCTGTTTCGATAGTACTTTAAAAGGGAAGTCAACTCAAAAATGTTCTTTACAATATGTTCTATGAAGCCTCACTAGTCTAAACTTGATATTCTGATTAATATTATGTTTGTGGAATACATATTAAGCAGCAAAATGCACCTGTTTTTAGCAATCTCAGGGGGCGGCCATTTTGTCACTTGCTGTCGACTGAAAAAATCTTTATTTGAAGCGGAGGTCAACCCAAAAATATTTACAATATGTTCTATGCACCTCCAGTCCTCAAAACACGGCATTCTGAATATTGCGTTTGTGGAGTATGAGTTAAGCATTCAAATCCACCTGTTGTTCATCACAGAGGGCGGCCAGCAACTGTGATGTCATTTTCAGTCGACAGCAAGTGACAAAATGGCCGCCCCCTGAGATGGATAAAAACGGGGGGATTTTGCTTCTTAACGTCAAACACAATTGTAATCAGAATGCTGTGTTTAGACCAGTGGGGGCGCATACAACATATTAATGTAAAGATAATTTTTGGGTTAACTTCCGCTTTAAAACAATTCTTGCATTAGATGAAACCAATATTTTCTTCTATGCAGGCTCTGGCCGATTTGGGGTGTAGCCCAGATGAAGCAGTCATGATAGGAGATGTAAGGGTACATTCACTTCAGCAAACCGAATCATCTGAATTTCCAACCAAATTTAAGTTCGCTTTGTGTTTTCTCACAGGATGCCCGGGATGACATAGGAGGAGCTCAGAGTGCCGGAATGTTGGGAATTCTGGTCCGAACTGGTGAGTTGAACTTTTTCCAGTGACGTAAAATTCTGTGACCCTCTCTTTTATGGGACCTGAACTTGATTTCTGAATTCACATTGCAGGTAAATACAGACATGGAGACGAGAATAAAATCAACCCTCCTCCTCACCTGACATGTGACACTTTCCCAGACGCTGTTGAGCACATCCTTAAGAATCTACTTTAACATCGATTGGCGCAGGCAAGGCGGGTCATGTACATAACGTGTGGTTTATTATGATGGTGCATAAACAAACGAAAAAAAAGTTCCAATGTTATTTCATGGCTGCTCGCCTGCTTTCTAATGTAAGCGCTCATTCTTCTAATTGGAAGTCAACACCAGGTAATATGTCCATGGACCAGGCCAAACTTTTCTAGCAACTCGAATGGAAAGTGGTCGGTCAGACGGATTCAAAGTTTTTCTCCCAAGCCGTGTGTTTCTCCATCACGCCGCTGGCCGACGGTTTGGTGTGCGCCAAGACTTCCAGGAAGTCCTGCGTTGTCACCGTTTCCAGCCGGATGGCCGGCATGTGTGTGTCTCCTGCAGAAAGTGTTGGAAGTCCCAGTCAATACCTGACATGCTAACCGTTGCACCACAGTGCTAGACGCAATTGTCTTATGAAGGGAATTTGTCTGGTCCTACCAGAGCGATTTAATTCCAGAGCCTCAAAGATTTTGCGGGCTTGCCGCATGGCGGCCTCTTTACACACCAGTCTGATGTCAGAGCCAGAGTAGCCCTTCATCTCCTGCCCAACCACAGCACCGTTTGACGGACTCTTGATAAGCGCGACTACCTAACAGAGCAAACATGGATCAACTTACCTTGGCCAGAAGTTGATAGTCAAGATCAGCTTTGAGCTGCAGCTCTCCTGCGGAGCTGACAGCAGGCAGCCAATGAGCGATCATGGCTCGGCGAGCCGGTTCAGGAGGAAGACCAACTAGAATCCTCTTCTCTAGTCTTCTTAGCATGCCTTGGTCCAGTTCCCTGAGGGAGGGTGGCTTTTAGATGTGAGGCTCACAAAGAAAAACAACGGTTGTTCTGTCATCGTTGTTGTCTTACACGATATAATGCTAATGATATCATATTTCATATAGTAATATATTTACATTTACGGATTAAGGGTTTGGTTCAGCAACAGGTGGATTTTTTTTTCTAAAATTACGCAAGAGAAAATATTTTGGTCACCACTTGTGTTTTTGTATTATGCTCGGAAACAATGATGATTTGCAAACATTTCCAAGCACACTGCAGATGATATTTCCTTGTGCTGTTTATTAAAAATCCTTTTACAGTAAGGATGGAACGGTAAAGAAACCTAAGCACCGGTGTCGGTTTTTGAACATGATTGGACAGTAAAGTTTGTGTTCAGTGATAATTACCAAGGCAGATTGGAGGCCGCCAGTACAAAAACCAGGTCCTCTGATCTCGCCAGTCCGTCCATCTGGACCAGCAGTTCCGCCTTCAACCTTCGACTGCCCTCATGCTCGCCTCTGAAAAACACATATTCCACGATCACAATATTTGATTGTTTATAGCTATACAAATGACAGAACACCGGAGTCAGTCGCACTGAACATCGCCATAGTGATTTATTGACATGTTTGAAACCTTCGACCTGAGGTATGTGCTTCCAATTTGAAGAAAATATTTAATTTTAAGGCCACATACTGTATACTGTATTGCAAGCAGTATGTGAAATTACGTAACGCTTACACGACGTTGTTTCCTCTCTGGCCCATCACTGACTCCACCTCATCCAAGAAGATGGTGGAGGGCGCGTGGTAGCGAGCCAGTTCAAACATCACCTGCAAAAGTGAAACATTTTACATGTGACTCAATTGAAATGTCATGTGAGAGGGACGCACAACACTCATGTACAAACCTGCAAAACATAATGGGCGCCAATACAAAAGCTGTATTAAATACTTCAGCTTTTACAAATGTAATGTTCAATCCCCACCGGCTGAATGTTGTTTTGAGTATTTTGTTTTATTTTTGCTACATTTCTACGGTACGTGAACATGTAGCACATGTGTACGTTTGAACACAACTCTTGTATTGGAAGAAATATGGTGATGCAGGTGTACCTAATTTTATGACCAGTGCCCGTCGCCGACTGACATACCCTGACTAGTTTTTCAGAGTCTCCTCTCCACTTGCTCACCAAGCTTGATGCTGATATGTTGAAGAAGGTCGTCTTACATTCAGTAGCCACCGCCTTGGCCAGCAGGGTCTTACCCGTACCTGTGAGCAGGGTTGCATAGTGGATGGGAACATTTTCAGCTTCCGGTAAATTTGAATGGAAAGCTAAAACGGGGAATTTTGGAAATGGAAGCATTTCGTTTTTATTGTAATACATCAAGAGGAAGTCAACCTCCAAAACCACTTTCCAAAATGTTCTTTGCGCCTCAGCCGTCAAAACACGGCATTCGGATTAATATTGACAGCAAGTGACAAAACGTCTGCCCCCTGAAATGGACAAAAACAGGTGGAGTTTACTGCTTAACTCATATTCCACAAACGCAATATTATTCAGAATGTTGTGTTTTGACAACTAGAGGGGCACAGAACATATTATTGTAAAGTAGATTTTTGTGTTGACTTCTGCTTCAAATAAAAGATTTTTTTTTTTTTTTTTTTTTTACCTGGGGGTCCGTAAAGTAACAATCCCTTCCATGGAGAAAGAAGTCCTTTAAAGAGCTGCGGATACTGTAACAAGCAGGCGAACAACATTAACAAAAAGCACGTTTCAGAAAACCATATATATGGCCATCACAAAGGGCAGTGATGTTCCTGTTATATTAGGGGCTCACGGGGGGGGGGGGCACTAACAAATACGCGCATTAGTATGAATCCGAGGTGATAAACAGGGGCTGTGTGCAATCACCAAAGTGACCTTATACCCCAGAGAATGAATAGTAATGGAGACAGAATGCGGTGGCAGGATGTTATTCAATAAAGGAAGAGCTTCGGGGAGGCAGAGAGACGCATCGCTCCTCATCTCGTTGTGTAAATGTCAAGAGGATGCAGACGACCTGATTTGATGTCATCACATCCATCAGAAGCGTCTGAGTGATAACGTCTGGATGCGTGCGTATAGATATTCCACGCGAAGTGCGCCCCTTCCTCCCCGTCTATCCGTCTATGCACGCGTTGCCATATTATCTCACATATAGATTTCATGTCAGCCTAACGGACCCACCTGAATCCTCCCCCCCCCCCCCCCCCCCCCCCGTCGCTACGGCCTTTAAAGGAGATGTATTCAGAATCGAAGAAGGGCGAGTGCTGAAATAGCAGTGGGCACACCTTAATGGGATAGACGATGGCCTCTTTGACTAATCGCTTTGCATCCTCCAGGCCAATGATGTCCTCCCACCTCACGTTGGGGTTGTGCAAATAGATGTCCTTTGAAGGGACACACACACACAGAGACAGAGTAATGCACGTGGAAGCTATCAGCTAGAAACAGCCAGATGGTGCCATTAGAGGTGTCCTCTCGTGTGAAACGTTCCATAAGGGAAGCAGATAGAACTTAAGCCTTCATTAATACGACCTATCAATTCATTCTTGATAAAAAAAAAAAAAAAAAAAAAAGCTCTTTGCTGCACTCTAGTGGACGGCATTTGCTCTCACGGCATCACATACTGTCTCTAATGTCAACAAAATATTAGGTGCAACTCATTACGATGCAGTACAGTTCTACACCACAGCAAACAAAACACAGTCATGAAAATAATTACATTAATACCTCTCTGGCATTGTCAGTCATATATACGACACATTATGTAGTACTACTATACAGAGTAGATTGTTTTTTAGAAATATAATGGTTACGGTTTTTAGTTCCAACGTCATTTGGAAAAAGAGTGCCGTAGCACACCGGAAGATTTTTTCTATCAGTTTATGCATTATTTTTTTGTCGTCACTGTAGAATAGTGTTATACAGTATTTTCATGTTTCGGTATCTAGTGCATAAGTACACCAGTATATATTATTAGTCTAAAAAAAAAACTTTTCTAAAGCCTGCGGGAACCATGTATTTTGCGATACTGCAACATCTTGCCTAATTCATCGTGTGTGTGTGTGTGCATGTGTGTCGTACCTTATTAATGAGTGTGGCAAATTCTTTCATCTCACCACTCATTCCTGAAAAACCACTCAGGGGTTTCAGCAGCCGCTCCTGCCCAACAACATAATACTGTATTACATTTAGAAGGTTTGTTATTATTTTGTCTTGTGAGTGCGAGTGGCATGTTAGCGCTAATCCTGTTTTGCATCACAAATAATATTCGGTGGCTCATATGTTGTGCTTGAAGGCAGTCAAATCAATCAGTGGATTTGATGACAAAGAACAAAATGTGCAGCTTTACCATCTGCTCCAAACTGTCAGCCTGGCAGTGGTGATTTTCTTTGGTAATGACGGCGGCAGACTTCAGGCAGGCATAAATTCATAAACAAATGACCTCCTGTTTTTACGATTAGTTACTGTTGGATTCGATAATATTTACCTCTTGCTCGCCATCGCCTTTGGCTGTCGTTTGGACCTACAACACAACATGTGCACGGTATTTAATACATATTCATTTGACCCAAAATCAATGTACTGTATAACATCATTGCTATTTTATTAATTCCATTTAAAGCAAAACTGAAATTTGATTAATTAAATCCCCCCCCCCCCCGGCAGAAATAATAACAAGTCATAAGAAAGCTATAATGAGCACCTTCTTGGTCATGAACGCCCCTCCAGTTTGTGTAGAACCGATGGGGGAAACACAGAGAGCAAATTCTGTCAATTCCGGAGGACAAGCAAAGCCATCACCCTGGCAAATCAAAAATGATAAATCATGAAAAATGAATTGTTCTTTTATAATTCGATATAAATATTAGATGAATTGCGTACATTTAAGTGCGCAGGAGCAGCAGCATTCCCTCTCATTTCTCCACCAAGGCTTAGAGGCAGGATTTTAGGGAGAGGCTTCACAACTGAACAAGCAGCCCTAGACGAGAATCGGAAAAGGGTGAGGAAGGATGTCATTTCTTTTAATTGAAAATAAAAATCAAATAAGATATAATTAATCCCATTAGGTGGGGAACACAAGTTGGCAGCAGCACCACACACACACACACACACACACACACAAATAATAATATCAAAGGATCAAACATTTTAAATATATGTTTCTTGTTAGTACTTTTACTTTTCAAGGAAATGCGTTTGTATTGATCCTGGATAAAACGATTTCCAGACTCACCTCTTTTTTCCACCACTTCTTGAAACTCTGCTATCACCTAGACTGACAACTGAAAAGACATATGGCGACCCCTGTTAAGAACGGTGGGATTTTTTTAGAGCGGCGCTTCTGTTAAATTGTGTCACCTGGTTCTACTACTTTCTTGATAAATTTGGGATACTTCTGGAACTTGACGTAGTAATAACTCTCGTACTCCATCAACACCATCTCCAAATCCACATTCTCGCAAACCTCAAACTTCTTCACACCTCCGTTCATCTCCTGGTCCAAAGCCACTGCTGTGGTCACATAGCTGTTGGAGAGACGCACATTTCGCTATTGACTGCAACCTTTTTGTTGTTATTTTTTTTGTGTCGTAAACTTGCTCTGTTCGTTTGAGTAAAGGTTTAGAGACTGCATACTGAACACACTACTGACCCTTTCCTCATCAGATGTTGGTAGATTAGGATGAGAAGGCTCTTCTTCCTCATTTCAATCCTCAGCTCATCCTAATAAGTGCATAAGAAAGCAGTAGAAAATGACAAATTGTTAAAAACTAAAAAATTGTTAGTAATTTTCGTTTATATGGGGAATCTGTGGCCTCTTTGTGGGCTCGCCCTCATTAGAAGAGATGCCTTTTCAGATCTCAAGTAAACTCACTTGAGGTCAACAGTGTGCGCCCTAGGAACTTTTAACTATATTTACGTTTAACTACCCAAAGACGAGTTTGCCTCAAGTTAGGCAAGAAGGCAAAGCATGCTGAGAAAGAACATTGCAATAAGACCTCTTTATTTTTTTCTGCATGCTGTGAAAGAACATTGCAATAAGACCTCTTTATTTTTTCTGCAATGCAAAAGTTGTGTTTTTCGTATTGTCTCTTTCCTTTATTTGAATTATTCTTTGTTGTTGCTGTATTCTGATTTGCTTATTATTGAATATAATGTATAGTAAAGAAGTTACTAGGTCCACACTCGTGTGTTTTGTTTTTTTTATCGGTGTGGGTGTGTGCGTAAGTAAAAATACAAAACAGCGTAACGGGAAAAAAATGAGGCCTGAAATTATGCTGAAATTATGCTACGAATGTTCATCATTGCTCATTACAAAAATCTTGCAGTGTTTCCTCCTGCACTGTCATTTATCGCCAATAGAGGGCGACAAACTACTATAAATTATGCTCACTCGGCCAGGGTAACCAGGCAACCAGTGTACGCCAAGAAAGCATGAAATACAGCACTACTAAATGCTACGCTCACACAATAAATAGTAAAGATAGAAAACATTACATACATAAGATAATGGGGAACAGATCATATCCCCCCTCCGCCCAAGGTTTGTGAATATTAGTGTGAGGGCATATGTTTAAAATCCAAGTGAATTTGTTTACATTGTTAGCATAAAAAAAAAACACCTCGCCTGTAAAACCACAATAATACACGATGAACAGTGAATATCACTTACCGCTTCTCGGGCTTGATTTGCATGCCTTATGGAATTGTAAGTGATGTCCATTGTAATGTCCAGTAATTGTCAGGCGTTTTTCCGATAAGGGTTCGGGAGAAACTGGTCTGAATAGGCACTGTGGTTGTTTGTCCCTCGGGACCTGCCGTAGATATGCTTCCTCATTATTGGTCGTACAATATGCCAAACTTGCCACTGTGAATGTAAACGATGAATAGATTAATTTTAAATCGTCATTAACGTTTTACTACACGTCCTGCATTGTTCGAAAGCAAGTGGCATTGATTGCATTTTGCGTCATTTTATGTCAGGGTTCGGTTACATATCTGTCGTTCATTTAGCTAGTTCATACGGCTTAATTATTGCAAAAGTGTACCCAAACACGTTGATCAAATTTTTGATCGGAACGACAAAGTGCATGTAAACCTGACGTAACGTTTGGAAGATGCCCTCATCTGTGTGTCTAAAACTTTAATCTCTAACTTGCATGCCAATTTAATTAGAAAGGTATGAGACAATTAAGTAGTCTCTTACGCATTTAAAGTTAAACTGACCGTATCATGACAATGAGATGTGAAAGTCCAATTAAGAAAAGAACGTAATTTTGATGGATGTTGTCAGACAAGTTTCAATTGAACAATGTGGTTATTTTGTTGAAGGCTGTTGTACGATAGTAATAAGACACACGATTAATACATTTTCAAAAATGTTTATTTTCATAATTTGCATATGTGCTCATCAACATTTAAGGTTTAAGTATTTTTCATTCCTTCAAGACTTACATGAACCATATACTGTACAGCGTGAAAAGTTAAGAAACTTGAGTTATTGAGAACGTATTCAGTTAAAAATGTCACTAGCATGAAATTTAGAGGTTGTGGTAGAAAAATAACTGACAAATGCGTTTTAATATACAAAAATGAGACGTGTGGCTGGTTTTCAAATACAATTTGTTCAGAAAGTAGTACAGAAAGACAGCAACCAAGAAGTCACTACAAAAAAAAATCACAACACATAGTATCTTCATAGAAAGTAACAAGACAACATCCCAGCAGTGCTTAAGCAATATTCAAACATAATAGGAAGCAGGATATTCAACCACCAACATGAGGTTTCTTTGATAACAATGGGTAATGTTTTACCCTCAGAAGAATGTCACATTCAGCAAGTACTTGAAAGGTTTTTGAGCCCCATTTCTTAACACCGTAGCCAAATACAATTTGTTTTGTGAGCACCGAAAGGCTTCATTGTCTGTGTAGGCAGCTTTGAAAGGAATGCTCTTGTAGTGTAAGATTGCAAGGGGCCTGTTTGTGTAAGATTCATGTAGAAGAGAGTGGCTACATTTTTTTTCAGTCCACTATCAGTATTAGTGTTGCAGTTGGAGTTTACTGGGTTCTCAACTTAAGTATACTCAAGGATGTTCTTCCTTTTGCAGTAATAACAATCATCTGGCAAGGATTTACTCTGTGCCAGACATCCAAGACAAAACATCACATCAGTAGCTTGTGATGTCACTGTCCCAGTGCAGGTGGTTTAAGCGCCACAACCTTGCTTTTAGAACACTCCGGCCTCAGCGAGCATCGTTCCCATCTCCATCAGCAAGGACTTGCCGTAGACTTTGAATGTGTGAAACAAGGTGACAAAGTCCTGGGTGCAGAACAGAGTGTCGACCAGAACCATGCCCAGCGTGGACGGGATGAAACCTCGGCCGTACTCAACCATCCATGTCCCGGCAGTCCACTGGACCCCTGCAGCATCACCCATCTGGTGAATGACGGTGTCCCCTGTTACATGAGATGAAAAGGTCAGCCGTTGTTATTAAGACAAGAGACCGCGATCAAAAGTTTGGGCAGAAAATACAATTTGCCACTCTGAAAGTAAATCACATATGTGCATGAAGTAAATACTGAAATATAAGTGTTAAACTTAAAAGCTAGAAGCAACACTGTGCATTTGAGGGAAAAAAGGATAATTACTCTCTGCTTTAATAAAGTCATGGTAATTTCATAGTATTCTGGTAAATAAACACAAAAGGAAAAACAGTCAAACAAAATAATAAACTTTCATAAATACCTGGATAGAAAAGTTCACTCTTTGTGGTTCCCTCCTTCCATCTTCTGAAGGTACCAGAGACAAGGGTGTCAGAAATCTCAGCCCAGTAACGACCTATATACACAGAGAAAGATCAGACTTGTTGTTTTCACCCAATCCCCCACTAGGCGTTTTACTTTGAAAGCCTCGGCTCGTTGTAATTTTGGACCATGACAAATTCAATAACCATAATCCCTTTCACACAGTTCTGAATGTGATAAACAAACAGACCTCCCTTTGTCCTCACCTGAGTGTCCTGATGTGTCTATTCCAGTACCAAACAGTATCACATATTCTGTGAGGGAGCTGTGGAGGACACACATGGAACCCATAAAGCCTCCAGCATTCAGAAACACCCACTGCAGGTCTTCATCTGGCAGGATGTGGCCGGGATACCTGGATTAGTTCACATTGGATTAGCTCAATTTTAAACATACAACATAAAACAAAGCTTCCTTTTTTTTTTTTTTTTGGTATGTGTGATTATCCGCAAACACCAACATAGTAAATGGGTGCCTTGGCGCAATAAGGGTTGGGAAAGGTTGGCAACACTAATAAATAGAGGAGCGGAGATGGGTGTGTCTTTTGTTTGTTAGATATATTTATTACTCCATTGAGCAGAAAATTATGTCTATTATAATCAAACATAATTTAAAGTTAATTAATGCTTTAAAGGGATATTAACATTCAGATGTGACTGACATTGTCAGAGTTCTTTGCAGGGGAGTAGAACTGCACTGCTTCGTACTAAGTTATTTATAAATTGCCCCTCTAGTGTAGTTACATAAGGTAAGCGATATTTGAAACAGCTCTCAGTAAGACAGTTTAACACGAACGCACACTAATATCTACATCAATGCGCATTATATTTAATGTTTTGCATTTTTATAGAGCTCTGCTTTAGGGCTCAGATTATCTTTTGCAAGTGTGACCAATGCCCTCGACATAAATCTACAGCAACACATAGAGCGAGATTCCAGCACGAAGCAATAATTGTGCATGCTTTGAAATATTAGTCGCTGCAAAAAAAACGTGTTACCTCTTCCTGAGCTCGACGACCAGCTTTGAGTAGGCCTGCTCGTGGTCCTGCCCTAATAAAACACAAACAATGAGCACGGAAGGCAAGGCAGGCATGCAAAACGTGCCAATGCCCCGTTGGACAGGTTTATATGACATGTGACAACAATCCATGCGTATCTTGGCGTGCTTTCCATTTTCAAAGCTCGAACTCACCCGCGTACTGTTTGGCCAGTTTGGCGATGTCGTCGTGGTTGAAAATGTATTGCTTGGTGGCCATCCAGTGCCTCAGCAGCAGTACGGCAAGGACGGTAACGCCGACAAAGACTAAGAGTCGACAACAGGAACTGAATAAAGCCATTGTTGAGACACACAAAAAAACAGACAAGGACGCAGCAACAGGTTAAGAAGTTCGAAGAAGATGAAAGTATGAAGCGACTCCCACCACCTACAAGAGGGACCGATGGCTACTTCCTAGTTCCGGGGAGGCGGGACGTAAGCTAAACCAATCAGATGACGATGCCGCTGTACGTTCCATTCATTGGCGCTTCTGGGGTTTGCGTTTATACACGAAGCCCTCAGTTCAGGCTCGGTTTGAATTCTAATTGAATTTTCTGTTCAATACTGACGATATGTTGAATATATGTACCGGTTAAATCAGTCTACTTGAACGTCATTATCTCTTTTCGAGAGATAGAAAACACGTATTTGGTTACCAAATAGTATGTTCCTTTTTTACAGGAAGTAGCCGACGAAGCGTTTTCGTGCAAAACCAAAAAGGAAGACTTGTACCACCTTTAAACAACGTTGTTGACATGAGTGGCACAGAAGCCCAATTTGATCCAAAAGGTAGGGAGTTGTACTGACTTGGGTTGCGTTGCCATACAACCCCGGAGCATCAAAACTGCCTGGGAATCAAAACTAGTACACACATGTGACAGTGGGCGTGTTTGATATTAAGTGTTATTTACCACTATTATTTTTCTCTAAGTTACTTCTTCTATTCATAAACCAAACAAATTCTCCAAAAGTGGATGTAGAGTGTTTTCTCTGTTAGTTTTAAATATTAGAAACCTGCCTTGTCATCATTTTTTACTCCTCTAGATGGCACTTTTGGTTTAAAGATGCAGTAGAAATGTAGTAAATTTCCATTTCACTAGCCTTATTATCCAAGAGTACCATCTAGAGGAGTAAAAAAAAAAAATATATTTAAACAATGCTTCATGACGCTTCATTTTCACATCATTGCCTTGTAGCATACTGATCACATTATTGCATTTCATGCAGTCTTTGCCGGATTGTCAAATTATTCCATGGGAAGTTTGAATGTTTTATTATTTTTGTCACTCCATCTATTAATGTGCATATCGCTGGCGTCGGGTCTATACCTTGTTCCTACAAAGTAGTCACTTTTCAGGAGACCACAAAAAGGGCCATTTTCAACAGTTTAGATTAGTTAATCATTTGCAAAAATAACACCTTCAGTTGTAGATTGAGCAAAAGCATAGATTTTTGAAAAATATTAAATTTACCAAATTGGGTGGGACTTAGACGGTTTTGACCTGATGCCAGCGAAATATGGAATTTCTATCATATAATACGCCTAAGTGTATTGTTGATGTTGCAGCCAGGCTGAGTCACGCAAGAGTCGTTGATCAAGTTTTCTGAAAAGCACAAACAGGACTTTGTTTGAGAAATGACGCCTATTACTCATAACGTGTGACTGTTCAAACAAAGTGCATATTTTGATCTTTTATGAACCACCAACCTCGGTAAGCATGTGTTTCAACTGGCAAGTGTGTTGAAGTATCCAATATTTTATCTCAATGCACCCTCAGAGCACCAGCACCTGCGTTATAACCCTTTGAGGGACAGTTGGGTCTTGGTCTCAGCCCACCGTATGAAGAGACCGTGGACCGGTCAGGTGGAAAACCCTCCAGAGGAATGTATACCGAGATATGATCCGTACAATCCACTATGTCCCGGGAACACACGTGCTAATGGAGAGGTAACAGTTAACAAACCACACATACGCAATACAGTGGTACTTTGACTTATGAGTGAAGCGGCTTGTGACTTTTTTTTAGATGTGATATAATGATGTTCATGGGCTAATTTAATAGGTCCTGATTGGCTCACCAGTGTAAAATGCAC
This sequence comes from Filicampus tigris, assembly GCF_054856515.1. Taxonomy (NCBI): domain Eukaryota; kingdom Metazoa; phylum Chordata; class Actinopteri; order Syngnathiformes; family Syngnathidae; genus Filicampus; species Filicampus tigris. Next base: position 16,775,575 of record NC_141231.1, read on the forward strand.
ATTTGTAATCAGACAAAATGAAATTAGTATTTGTTGTGTTGTCTCCATAGAAAAATCCAGAATACAAGAGCACTTTTGTTTTTGAAAATGACTTTCCTGCCATCCAGCCAGATGCTCCAGATCCTGGTAAGTGGCTCTTTCATCAGCCTAGTCAAAGTCATTATTTCACATTGGGAAAATAAATCTGTTGCTAATTTGTATTAATTTGTTGCTCTCACATGGTTCTTCATCATAAAGCACCACACTCATGAGGTGGAAGAGAATAAAAATCACAGTGCTTGGAATTTTTACAATGTAATCATGTAATTACTGTTATGTTCAACAATACTGTGTGATTAACAAAGGTTTTTGTGCTCTTCAGCTTCAGATCAACATCCATTGTTTCAATCTAAAGCGGCCAGAGGGGTGTGGTAAGAAAACATTCTATTTGTTGCTAATTGTCAGCTGTTGATAAGTACAGTTATCAATCAAGACATGTTAGAGTTGCACTGCCCGAGAGTCGAATAATAAGGATCCTCGATGGAAATGTTTCCAAACCTCACAAGAAAAGTCAGTAAAATTGACTCTGCATTTAAAAGAAATAACTGCACACATTCAATCTTTTCATGTTAAACATGCCCAACAGGATAGCCGCTCCCTTCCTGTTGCTCACTTCAGCACACAAGCCAAATGAATAGTCGACCTCCGCAGCCTGCTGAGTAGCTCAAAAACATCTGCTACGAAAGTTCCTCTCAAACCCCGTTGACACGTATTTTTTGTGGCAAACGCAGGTTAATGCATTCAAGCCAGATTATTGGTGTGTTTTATCTATGCATCTCTCTGTCTGACTATCTAGACACACATACACACATCAACTTACACACACACCGGATAATGAGGCAGACTCTGAAGAAACCGACCCTTGCCATGTTTTTGTATTCATGTGACGTTTCCTTTCCTGCGACGGGATTCTTTGTGTGTGTTTTTTGTCTTTTCATTTTTACCAGGCACAGGCTAGGATGCATCTTCTTACACATAATGTCGTCGTGGCTTGCGAAGGGATCTTAAACGAAAAATATGTGGGCCCCGCCAGCGATATCGAGACAGCCAATTACAGAAAGAAACATTTCGGGATTTGTATCCTAGAGGAAACAAACAAACAAAAAAAAAAAAATCAACATGTGGGACAACATCTTTTTAGGCACAGGATAGTTGCAATTTCTTCTCCAGGGTCCATGATTTGTCTCAAGCTCCGTAGAGACACGTTAATTGGTTACGTTCCATTGAGATTGACTACAGTAATGAGTTAAAACTCGGGCTTGTCTGTGTAAACTCCCAACTTGCTCAAAGTACATTTTTCGACAGCAGAAACCAATTTGGATGGGGGACAAGGAAGCAAGTTTATTTGTAGCTCCGCAGCTCGACCATCTGCTTCTTTCAACCTGGCATCTGCATCAAACTGACTGAAATTAGATAAGACATCTGGGCTTCTGAGAACCACCGAAACACGGTAGTAGATTGCGTGTGTGTCAATTATTGTCAGGAAAACAGATTACCTTCAGTATTAGTTTAAAGGTTTACATTGTTTCTCCTGAGTAATAATAATTTATATAGAAACAATAGGGACCTAGCAGCAGTGACTAAAAGGAAGTGTATAATGACTTTTGGGACACCTGGTAAATCAAAATAAATGGTCCAACAATGTCTTAGAATATCCTTTTTCATCACAGCAAAATATAAGGAGGGAAGAAAAAAAAAAGAAAACTCGCTTGCTTGTTTTTTTTTAGATCAAGGCACACATTTAAAACAAATTATTATTCCCCCTTTTCGCAGGAAGATGATGTTTCCTTTTGCAGTTTGTCTCCCATGCACAAGCACAATCATCTTTCTCTGCAAAGTGCAACTCGTAACGCATGTTAGTTGTTTTTCTGACAGTTTGACGAGCACTTACAATCAGAAAGCGCAACAGAAAATCCACTCAAAATGTCAGAAATTGTCAGATTTCGACAGGTGTTCTGCCAGAAGTTTCCCGGGCATTCAGATGCATTTTTTTTTTCCTTTTTCTTTTTTTTTTTTTTTTTTGGAGCAGGCATTTCCCCCACACACACATGAACATCATTCCATGTTTTCCAAGGAAAACCCAGCTGCAATTTAGCTAGCACTCACCCATGACTTAAAACATTATGATAGACATACATGATCTCATTTTTTCAGTAAGGTCATGTGCTTTCATCCCCGGTCTGATGTCACTCTCCCTCTCATGACAAGAGGAGAGGTTGTCACTGTGATTGACAAGTGGGCGGAGCTCATGGAAGAACTTGGAGCCACCTACCCATGGGTTCAGGTATGGGATGCACCTGCTATTATCTCCAATCTTCTGTAGTAACAATATACATGTATATATATGTATATGTGTGTGTGTGTGTGTGTGTACCAAAAATCTAAATCTAACTGGTCATCTTTTCTTTAGATCTTTGAAAACAAAGGAGCTGTGATGGGTTGTTCCAACCCACATCCCCACTGTCAGGTAGGTAATGCAAATATTAATTACTCAATACTCCACATATCGGCCAAACAAAAATATATGATCTTAAAGCTAAATCTGTAAACTAATTTAAGAATAGCTGGCTGTTGAATTACATTTTAAAAATAGTTTCTCTAACAGCAATAATACCAGACATACAGACTTCCTCCTGTATTGTCAAGATCTACATTCTGACAGTAGAGGGCAGTATGTGACTTCGGGCTAACGTGCTGTAGTGTATCATGGTGTTTTTGTTCACTCTGGCTTTTCTTATCTGTTAGGTCTAAAACTAACTTCCATAATAGCTAGTTACAATGAAAATATAATACATGGAAAAATCAAGATAATTTTACCGTAAGATTAATGATCAAGTACAATTTGGATTTGGATTAAATACATTTTTCATATAACTTTTGGGCATCAACGTAATGCTGTTGTTATTGACATACTCCCAGTATTGTAGTTATGTGAAAACCACACATGAACCAAGTGTGATAAAGCCTTTTAATTTGATGGGCAGAAGGGAAAGGATTATTTTATTTTCACATATTACAGACTTTATAGGACTCTATAAAAGGAAATGTAAAAACCGCACACTATTTATGATACAATTTGTCGTCGTCCTCGTCTTTGTTGGTCTCTTGCGGCTCATCTTTTCACTTCTCCTTGAGTCAATAGTCTGCTACTGCATAGGAGATAGATCGAGTGTCCACAGAACGCAGCTGCACAAATACACCCACAGCCACAGATGTTGGCACGCATGCGGATATAATAACACACACACACACAAATTGAGGTTTGTGTATCCAGGAGTCTTTAATATTAACATCATACGATTACCCTTTCAGTCATTGTGTACAAATTTATGCAAGATGATTGCATGCCATCATTTGTGGATTTAAACCCTGCAGCAGAATGATGTATGATAAAGAAGGGCCAACACAAAATACTTCAAAATGAAAGAATAATGACTTAATTACCAGAGGGACCCTTTTCACAATGTGCGCGTCGCCTTTGGATGTGCTCTGCATTTTGGGTGAATAAGTTCAGGGGTGTTAAATCAGAAAACAATTAGCCATTCTGTCAGATGCAGTCCTGCGTGGCATGCAAAAACAGCACTGAATGCCGCCGGTTATTGCTCTACATGGAATATTTAATTACATTTTAGCCCAAATGTCAGGAATAATATTAAGTAAAGCTAAAAAATCTCATGAAAATGGCTAAGAGACCACTATTAAGCAGGCAACTAAAATTCTCCCGCCCCAAAAGGAAAATACGGGAATATTTCTTCATAATCAGTCAATTTAAAAGTTTTGTTCACATCTGACACAGTAGTGCACATCATGCAGCTCTTCCAACTACAAATAATGGTGTGATGATGTCTCCTCATCAATTACAGAAAAGTGAACACAAGCCCTGCTGCAAATGTCACAAATCTTGAGTAATTGGCCCATTTCCCAAAAGGTATGTAATTGCCTACAGGTGCCACATGATGGTGCCAAAACACCCCTTTTCTACTGACTAAATGAAGCTCCTCCTGTCACTTCGACTTAGGTCACTGGCCCTAAGATGGCACCTAAGCAATAGGTTTAATTTTAGACGTGGCTTCAACCTGATATTCACTCTAGCAGGGAAAAAAACATTCGCCAATCGTGGAATCCTAGAGAGAAAAGTAAAAGCGGTTAAATGTCTGCACCAAGTTGTACAGTTTTGACAAATAACTTCATTAAATGTATTACTCCAGAATCTCAGTCGGAGAAGGGTGTTAAAACATGCAAAATGCTTATAAAAATGAAAAGGACTGACAAATTATACTTCATGTGACCAACTCAATGTCACACATAACTTTTACCTTACTTATTTGATTCATGTGCAAGAAAGGGAACTCTTATGTCACTGTTTCAGTTGAATTGTTTCTTTATTGACAGTGTAATTTCTTGAGAACAAAATAATGAAAGAATGGGGAAATGAAGCTTCATGAAGCACTTGTGGTATTTGTGGACTCCTCTAGATGGTGCTCTTGGTTTAAAAATAAAAGCTAGTGCAATGGAAATGTATTAAATTTCCCCTGCATCTAACAAGGGTGCCATCTAGAGGAGTCAAAAAATACATATATAATACAAAAAAAAAAAAAAGTGCTTCATGAAGCTTCATTTGCAAATCATTACCCCTGACACCTTACATGTCATGTGTATTTTCATTATGTATGAGTGATGCGCAATACCATAAATGCCTCAATTTCACATTGCCAAAGAGAAACAAAACAAAAAGTTTGAACTACAATGGCCCAAACGCTAATTCTAGACAGGTGGACCCTGACATTACTCTCAACTCATTGAAAGAGTAGTTTTGAATGTAACCCGATCACGATTTGAGGATTTGGTCGCATCTTTTTCCCTTTCTTTTGATATCACAGGTGTGGGCCAGCAGCTTCCTCCCAAATGAGCCAGCTCTGTCTGACCGCTGTCAGAGAGCCTTTTATGAAAAGCACCAAGAGCCACTGCTGCTGCAATATGCCAAGCAAGAAATTGAGAAAAAGGTACCGTTCAACTATCGCAGCATAGTTGACACATCACTTTGAGAAATGGCCCTACTAAAGTCAAACGATTAAGACTTAAAGCCCAAATTTGGCCTCCAAAATCAAGTCTAAAAACTGCTTTGTCTCTTCCACTTAATTAGTGGGGTTTTTTTTTGTACTTTATTGGTGGTTAATATTAATGGCTGTATTCTCCCTTCATCTGCTTCCTCCCCATTTGTCCCCATGTTATTCTGTTACACCTTCGCTGCTTGTTTTCCTCTAGCACACACTACCTGTTTTTCAGGCAGTGAAGCATGTGATGGGGCAGCAGAAACGCTCATTAGCATCATGCTGTGGCATCCATCTTCCACCTGTAAAAAGATTAGGGAGACATATTTTGTTCGTTTCGCGTGTTTTAGCAATTCTCCAGCCATGTGTGAAGAACATAAACAACAGCCACCTTGAGGAAGTTTTGGCATAGCACACGATGTGAATGTCGCCATAATAAGCAGAGTACCACCGTTGTGACCAATATTCAAATACAGTCGTGTTGTAAGCCTACGTGTTTGTAAAAACGGAGGCGGTGGTTTTATTCCTTCCAAGTATGTTTATAGTTTTGGAAGCCGTTATAATAATATGCAGATTGAACTAGGGCTGTGCAATTAATCGAAATTCAATTACAATCACGATTATTACACGCCACGATTACAAAATTGGCGTAATCGTTAAAAACGATTATTAATATGCATTTATATCCAACGTTTGTTTACACAAAGAAATCAGACCCAAATGTATACATTTGCACCTTTTTTTATTCTATAATAACTAATTTGATTAATTTTGTTTGGTCCAAAAGGAAAGCACATAGTGTTTCCCCCCAAAAATGATTTGTCCTTGTATTTTTTATGTAAAAACATTTTATTGTTTTGTATGAAAAAATAAATGATAGTCTAAATAAACGTGATTTAAATGATTGCCAAAATAATCGTGATTGATTTTTTTTCTCATAATCGAGCAGCCCTAGATTTAACATTAACGCTAATGTTTGAATATAGGAAATGAAAAAAAAAAAAGTGGGCACCATCATCATGCATGCGATATGTGCTTTTAGCGAAGAACGTTAAAATGTTAGCGGGTACAAATGAATCAAGGATTTGAGGATGACGACAGTTTCGCCTGGAGCGGATTTCTGTCCTCTTGAAAATGTTCTCAAGTTGTCAAAGTCGAAGTGTTTGCTCGATTTTTGAAGGATTTTAGAACAAAATAAATCAAATGCCGTTTTTGACCTTTGACATCAAGCCTTAGGCTAAGGTCTGAAATAAGCTCGTCTGGCTCCCTCACAGCACTTTGGAGCACTTTTTCCTTTAAGAGTTGAACTTGAGCATATATTTAGTGGCGAAGCGTATGCCCCCCTGCTGCTTGATCTGCTCGACATTACCGCCAAAATAAGAAATCCTGAAAACCGACGGCACACATATCTGTTATTATACATGATTTGGGAAGAAAATAGCAGTCTGAGTCATTCATACACACACACACACACACACACACACAGGTGTAAGATCTGCGTGCGCGCGTACGGAGCGCAAGCACTCATGGGGGCTGACCTTTATAAAATTAGAGTGGAAGCGGTGCGTGTGTGAGAAAGAGAGATTGTCCGTGTGCGTGCGTGTTGGTGCCGATCGGGTCCCTCTTCCTATTTGCTACTGTCTGTCCGACCAGAGGTTAGGACCGTAAATTGGCACACGTCAGTACTTGGTAAAGCTTGAATTGGGGTTTGGCTCCCATGCGATACCTTTGAGTTTGAAAGCAAAACTTTCCAAGCTAATTGAATGAAACTTTTTTTTTTTTGGGGGGGGGGGGGGGGAGAGTTTGAGATGTGTCTGATTGAGGACATCCCGCCCCTTACTGCACGCCTCGGTCCTTTCTTCTGTGTCCTTCCTCCGATTAATTTGTATTCAATCTTCATTCCACTGCGTTATAATCCGCTTAAAGTGACTGGGCGAAAGTACTGGAAAGGAGCGAGAGGAAGGTAGAAGGTTAAAGAGGAGAACAAAGCTTAAGGCAGGATCCGATAAGTAAAGGATAACTACTCTAAATGCTGTTGACATAATATCCATTAATACATGAAAAATAGGTATGTGTGATATGTGCATGTTTTTTTTCCTCACTTTTTACAAAGCTCGCAATTATGACGAATTTTAGACCGCGCTATGTTGTCGCTTTTCCATGACAGGTATTAGCGCAATTTATCATCTCACCGTTGCCACTGTTTTTTGGTGAGTATTCACTCACAAGCGCACCCTTTTAAACGCGTCCCTCCTTTTAGGAGCGCGTGGTGGTGATGAACGCTAATTGGCTGGCAGTGGTTCCTTACTGGGCGACGTGGCCCTACCAGTTGCTGCTGTTACCACGACGACATGTCCTCCGAATCAGTGAGCTGAGCACAGACGAAAGGGAGAGTAAGTGTTTTGGGGGAGATGCTACAAAACAATAGTGAAGTTGTTTCTCCAAAAAGCATAAGAACACTTTGTCGCTTTTGTGTAAATTCCGTCCAGTTTTATATCCAAGATTGGCTTTCAAGCTCACCGCCCGACAGCCATTTAGGATCGACACTTTCAATGGTTCCATTTTGGTCTCGTTGGCTTGCTTCATTTTTTTGACCATCTTTGTTTTTCAGGTCTGGCCGACATTATGAAGCAACTGCTGACCAAATACGACAATCTATTCAATGTTTCTTTTCCCTACTCCATGGGTTGGCATGGTAAGAGTCCAAAAAAAACAACAACAAAAAAAATGACAGGAAACTCACATCCATACATTGAATATGACAGTCAGTGCTAATATTTTTTTAACACAAGGCACGTGTGTCATATGATGATGTCTCATTTGAGAGTAAGGAATTTAACTAAATTAAACAGGAAAGATGAGCAATAAAGGAAGGGAGATTAGCATAACAATACTTTAAATTCATTCCAATTACCTGACCAATTCCCCTCAACTAATTACTGTATTATTATTTTTTTTCAGTGTTCGCATTTAATGTCAACATTTGATTTTGATTCCTCTTCGGTGTTCAGCGGCATTCGTGTACCATATATCACTGTCAGAAACATTAGCATATTGAAAGGTTAAATGTGCCCCGTTCAGGATATTGGCAACAACGTAAATGTAAAGGGATGCATTTTTTTTTTTTTTTTTTTTCCTTACCCTATTAGTGCTTCATCTATTCTTAATTTCAATGGTGCTTAACAGGCCTTGCAAAGATGCTTCATTGTGAAAGCGTCAACATTTGGGAGCATCAAATGTGCAAAAAATGTACCGTGTATTGTTGCATTCTTTAAGCTCGTTCCTCTTTATCAGCTCTTTTTTTCTTCACTTGTTTGTTGCCAAATGTGTCCATGTAGAAAAATCCCATTGTTTATACCTCGGACCATCTGATCGCTCTAAAGCTGGCCGGCCAGCGCCACGGCCGTATGCCAATTTCACAAGGGGGACGAGAGGATGAAACAAAAGAAACAAACGACGAAACGACACATTTAGAAATAAGAGGCTGATGGAAAAGATTCAAGCAGCGATTTAAGATTGAAGCCGAATCTTTGATCTAGTCGCGCGGACAAGCAAACACCACAGCGGGACGATGGCATTAGCAAGGAATCAGTGTTTTCACACGGACTTTTAGATGAGTTGGCAGACAAGAGTTGATCCAAAAGCGGAAAGAAAAACAGGTCCCTCGCTTCCACAGTTTTACATGACAGTGAAGCATCATTTCTGTAGCGCAGTTTTTGAGCTGGGGGGCGGGCCTCGCAGAAGTGCTGATTATGTGGTTGTCGTTTACATAAATGATGATGATTGCTGTCAGCAGGGCTCTCCGCGCGATCTGCAACAATGTGACTTAGAAATTTCGCCCATTTTGAGGCTGAGCCGGGATTTAGCTTTCACTTTTGTTCGATAAGTATTTGCTCAACTGCAGAGAGCGACGGCCATTATTTTGAGTCAGGAATCTAACAAAGTGGAACTGGCGGCATGTTGAGACAAAAGGGAAGTAATTGACACCTGCAAAAATAATTGCTTATAGAGGGTGGCAAAACACTACTTTTCTGTTACATAGTCCCTTGGTACCAAGTTGTCACAAGATGGTACCAAAGCAACACTTTGATAAAGCACCGGGCTTTGGCCCGAGGCCATAAACAGTGACTGAGTTCAGCGGGGGGGAAAAAAAAAAAAAAAAAAACGTAAGCAAGGCGAGTTAATTTGTATAGCACTTTTCATGTACAGTACACGACAATTCAAAGTGCTTTACAGAAAAAAAAATCAAAGCATTACAAAAAGACAAACAAAATATTATGAAGGAACTGCAAAAACCATAATAGAATCATCTGAAATAGCTCGATTTCATAAAGTGATTAAAACCAAGCATCAATTTAGATGAAATATAAGATAGCGTGCAATTGGGCTTTAAAACAAGACAAGAAAGGAGAGATTTACGAGAATGCTGCGGTAAACAAAAATATGTTCAGCCCCCATTGAAATGAATTGACTGTCGTGTCATTTTGAACCGAATAGGTGGTGAAAAAGGATTTGATCAATACACACTGTGCAAATTCGTTAATTCATTCCAATATTGATTTAAGAAAACAACAATGTGGCTTTATAATCACGCCAAAAGGCCAAGATTCATTTATTTTTTTTACCATTTTAAAAAAGTACGAACGTGACAAAAACAAAAAAAATACTTGAACGTGTTAAAATATCACTTTAGTGTACGTGGCCCTAAGACAGAGAAATCAACTTGCATCTCTGAAGTCAAGCTGTGAAGAAGATGTCGGACCGCCGAGAAGAATCAGCTTGCGCAAATATACTCGAGTCCGGAGCTGTTTACCACCCGGGCAGCTGTTGCTCCGTCTAAAGCGCAGGCTCGACTTGATATTTACCCGTACTGCAAAAGGTAGTGGGGGAAATACCCAGTTTGAGGGCTTGCCAAAGAAGCACCAAGCAAAGGGGCCGTAGCGGAGCAAAGGTTAGCCGAGCGCAGTGATGCACTGAGTGATATGTGACAGAAGAGAGCAAGAGTCGTCGTGCCTCAATAGCTGAGAGTGTTAAATGTTGCAGGCCCGACGTGAACAGCAGCAAAGCCTTGCTGAGTTACTTTACAAAATGGACGCTTCACTGGTCACTCGCCGTGTAATTTTCAATGGATGCTATTGCCTGGAATGGAGAATTCGAACGTACATTCAGGTATGAATTATAACCATATATGAATGCAAGTTACGGGCAGCAACACTTAATTCAACATATATTCTCCAAAAGGAAGAATAACGTTCCACAAGTAGACCAGACACACTCCATTTGAGGAGGAGAAAACAAAAAGTCTGGTTTCAGTTGTCTAAAAATGCTAAACCCTAGAAAAAGAGGGCAAATAATGTTATTGGAGTATTCAAGGATCAAGGGAAGCTATTAGAACAGTCTTTGAATCGAAATATATTTTTGAAAAAATACGATTAATCGTGATCGATTATGGAAAATATTGCGATTAATTAGTTGGAAAAAAAAATATTGCTTGACAGCACTAATATGTATATATGTCTGTGTGTGCATGTCTATGGAGTACTTTGAAAATGCATTTCCCCTTTACCATCTCACAAAGGCAACCCAAGTGAAAGAAAAAAAAAAAAAAACACAGTTTATAAATGGTTTTATTTATAATAGGAAAGCAAATCCAAACCGCTCTGGCCCATAACTTTTTCAACCACGTTTTTTGGAAAGGCGAGTTCATTTTCACTGCACACACCCAGGCCTGATAACGGCCAGATTTGTCGAATCAAGAAAACACTTATAGTACCTGTCAGACACCAGATCTCAACAAGAACTCAATCACACCACAATCCAAAGAAATTCTCCAACAAATGAGAAACAAAGTGATCCCAGCGAACTGTGATCAGAACCATTATCCACAAATGGAGAAAACTGGGAACAGTGGTGAACCTTCCCAGGAATGGTGGGACATCTAAAATTACTCAGAGAGTTCAACATTGACTCATCCACGAGGTCACAAAAAAATCCAAAAGCCATCCAAATGAGTGCAGGCCTCTCTGGCCTCAGGTAAGATGTTCATGACTCAACAATAAGTTAAAAGAAAAAAAAAAAACACCTGACACAAAACAAAACTGTAGTCTCATCTCAAATTTGCCAACAAGCATCTTGGCGATCTCCAAGACTTTTGGCGAAATATTAAATGGACTAACAAGTCCATCCATCCATCCATCCATTATCGATACCGTTTAATTGGTTGCCAGCCAATCGCAGGGCACACAGAGACAAACATCCGCACTCACAATCACACCTAGGGGCAATTTAGAGAGTCCAATCAACTCACCATGCATGTTTTTGGAATGTGGGAGGAAACCGAAGTACCCGGAAAAAAGACTAACGAGTTATAAATGACAAATTTGAGGTGTTTCGCCCCTTCACATCAAGCGTAAAAATAACACATCATTTGATAAAAAGAACATTTTACCACTCAAACATAGTGGTGGCGGTACGATCTGATGTCTGGGGCTGCTTTGCGACTTCAGCACCTGGACAACTTGCTGTGTTGATATAACGATGAATCCTGTCTGCCAGAAAAAGCTACAGGCCAACATCCGGCCATCATGTCGGGTCCTCAAGCTTAAGCACACTTGGGTTGTGCAGCAGGACAATAAATATAAATATTTTCTTTTATATATAAATGTATGGTAATTCTTTGTTTCTGCCCAGTGGTCAACATCCGCTCTCTTGGCTAAGATAACCGATGAATGCGGCAGATTTCTGGTCTGCTGTCTAAAAGATTCAATGAGCAAAGTGTTTCATTCATGCTGTGTGAATGGCACGAAAGATGAATGGTCTTGTTTTCCCACGTTGATGCATATTCTTTAATTAGCCCTCAAGCCAGTCACCCTGATCATTCTTTTTGCTTGTGTGCGAGTGTATTGCAGAATCGAAGAGAAAACAAATCAATATATTCTGCCATTTATTTGTATTTTTGTTTTGTTTCTATGCACAGACGGTAGGTAATAATCAGCGCAAGGTTTCATCCACATGAATAGATATATTAATTGTGAGCTTCGGTAAAAAGCTTTTAATTTTTGGTTGAGTTTAGGAAATCCTTCATCTTTCATCGTCCTATTTATGGTTTTTTTTTTTTTTTTTTGCCTCAGGAGCCCCGACTGGCCCCTACTTAAAGGAAGACAACTCACATTGGCAGCTGCACGCTCACTACTACCCGCCTCTGCTGCGCTCAGCCACAGTGAAGAAGTTCATGGTCGGCTATGAGATGCTTGCAACGGAGCAGCGGGACCTCACGCCTGAACAGGTGATTTATAGACTAATGATGACACGAGATTTAATGGTGGTGTACTGTCTTGTCCATGAAGTTGCCTTACTTTATTCATTTTTTTTTTTTAAGGCTGCAGAGAAGTTACGGAATCTACCAGATGAGCACTATAAAAGTAGACCTGGAGAAGAAAAATGAGGGGAAAAAAGGGACAATGTCAAATCAAGACACCCTAAAACAAAACAAAAAAAAATGGCAATATTCAGTACTAACAAAATGTTATGTATGACCCACTCATGAATTATCACTTGAAGGTGTGTTTGAATGATCCCCCCCCCCCAAAAAAAAACCTGTCAGCGGGACTTTTGACATGAGTTATGAAATCTCTTCACTACAAAATACTACCATGTTTTGACATATTGAAATGTTTTTTTTTTTCCACAGGTGCTCCTTAATTAAAGAAAAAATGTTACACCGAAATTGTAATTTCATTTCTGAAATGAATTATTTGGCCGCTTCCGGCCCCTAAAGTTCCTGAATAAATGCAATCATGTACTAGTTTCATACACTACAAATTGGTGCTAGCCAGTCTAGCTGGGATCAGCTGCAACTCCCTCAAAATAATAATGCGCTCAAGTGGTACAGAAAAATGATGGGTGGAAATTTTAAAGGTACAAATAATGTTCATAGAAATTACTGTTTGATTTTTTTTTTTTTTTTTTTTTTTTTTTGCTTGAGGCTGTTAGTTTGTTTATGTTAAATACATCATTGATTTCATCAACACTGACAGGGTCACACAAAAGAGAATTCGGGACCATGACCAAAGCACCAGGGATTCTCAGCTCCCATCAATTTCGTCGGGACTGAGGGGGACAACATCCATACATCTCGCCTCAGATTTTTCGTACATGATTAGAGTTGCAGAACCACAGAATGATTCATGGTACGGGATGCACAAATGATTGTTTCATGACACAATAATGAATTTAAAATGGCAATTCAGAAGAAACCTGTGACTCATGGCAATTTAGAAAAACACATCCAGTGAATGTCACAAAATTGTAAAATGTCAAATCTACCCAGAAAACTATTGAAATAATGTTTTCCTCATTTGTGATTAATTTTGCCAGTGAATAGCACTGCGATTTAAAAAAAAAAAAAAAAAACTCAAAAGACTTTTGCGTTTGAGATTTTTGCCATCAGCCCATCAATTTTCGGGATTATACACGAAAAAAAAAAATGGAACGATATTTGCCACATCCTTTGGCTGCATGGGTGATTAATTTTTGAGGTGGATAAAATGTGTATGACGATGATATTTCAGACCCAAATATGAGACCACTTTTTCCATTTCACATTTAATTGCTTGCTTTAATTGTGATATGTTGGGGCAAGTGCCACATTTTTTTGCCTCATCCTTCCACAGCAAGTAAAACGAAAGTGAAACTGACTTGTTTCTTAGAGTTGCATCACTTTATCTGCCCCCCCCCCACTTCTTTTGCCTCAAAGTAAATAAACACTGATGAAGAGGGTCTCTTGGCTCAAATCTGGCTTACCCAGCCTTCTGCATGTATTTGATTAAAACAGTAATCATTTTTCATCATCAACACAAAGTCTGATTTGATTTCATCATCTGTTGTTCCAACTCATTTTACCATCAAGGTCCAAACCTTTTAAAGTTCTTTACTTCATAGTTAGAACTAGAGCCATAGTTGGAAAAAAAATAAAATAAATCAGGTACCTAAAAAAATTCAGAACTAAGTAGTTGGCAGAATTTCCAGTCTAGTGCACTCGCAGTAACTCTTGGGAATGCCATAAACACGCACAGTGCTATTATTGCAAAGCTCCATCTTTGACTTCCTATAAATATTTAACTGTGATTCCAGGTTTTGTTAAAGTATAAGTTTGACCCGTAATGGTTTACAAAGGTCGAGCTTTGTGAAAGTGTTTGTGTGGGTGTATGCCTTTTATGTACTGCCACAGACCTCATTCTTTCAAGTCAATATTTATTTAGTCTTATAGGCTCATGGATCCCCTCCTCATCTATTCCATCGCTCCTTTGAGACTCCTGTACGTGCTTGTGTGTGTGTGCAAACATGTGTGAAAGATGTATTTGCCAAATCCTTGCTACCACAATAGTGACGAGGGTGCTATTAAAATATTTTTAAGACGACAATGATTATAATTTGTTCAATGAATTGATTTCTACAATGATTCAGAGGGACTGTTCCACTGATGTTATAGTTATGAATGAAATTCCATCTGTCTGCCTGTGACTCGATTAAATACACCAAAATTGCGTTAGACCACCTGCGCTGCAAAATAGACCTCCTTTTAGCCAGTCTAAAATCAAGTCTACTTTTTGACACTAAATTGCGAGATTATCTGGGGGGGTGGCGCAGACATGTTGAACTAGAGCATGGAAAATGATGATGTGCCCGTTTTTACGCCGAGCGCAGACTACTTTCTATCAGCAAATTATCAGATGCGTCAGGGGCGAGGCTGCTTCGTGTGTCGGTGCGCCCTGACAGCCGCAACACGGCCCCAAATTCACAAGACTATACTAAAAATAAATTTATGCCCGTTTGTACGCCGAGCGGACGGGCAGCAGTCTACCAAAATAGGGCCATTGGAGTAAAAAAAAAAAAATCAAAGAATACGTCCAAAACCTTGGTGTGCTGATAGATTTGGATCCGACTTTCAGCATTTATATCAAATCCGTGAGTAAAACAACCAGCCGACAAACATCTCCAGACTGAAGGGTTGCGTGCTCCAAGCAGACCAGAAGAATTTCATCCATGCTTTTATCTCCATTAGACTGGATTAATGTAATGCTCTTCGGACTGGCATCCCTCAGAAGAGCATCAAACAGCTACACCTCATTCAGAACGCTGCAGCTCGGGTTCTGACCACAACAAAGAGATCCGAACATATCACTGTAGTTGTAAAGGTTTCATACTGGCTCCCAGTCATCTTTAGTTGGATGAATTACTTAGACCCCAGTAAAACTATAAAACGGGTTTAAATTAGTAATGGAACTGAAATTGTGCAACCTCAGTGACACGCCGGTTACTGTTTTTATAATTGTGTCCTTTTGCTTCCTGTATCATTCACACGATCATGCTCACCATCAATCAGATTTCACCTCTGATTTCACCTCACCTCGTCTAATATAGCGAGCGAGACACTGTAGCTGCATCCCTCAGGCGACGGCTCTGTAAATTCCAATTATCGGGGAAACGTGAGCGACCGTTACCTCTGCTCATCTGTCACATCATTTGGCACAGCCTGCAGACGGCTGTAGAAGGACGCGGGACGACGGCTGACGAGAGAAACAACGGAGCGGACAGAACCAGTCAAAAGGATGCGGGTGTGGCCGAACCTGCACACTTGGCCTGAATTTGAAATTAATGACCGAAAAATAGCCACACAACATTTTACCGGAAAACTTCCCAGTGTGTGTTTTTGTGTTAAAATGAAAACACTCACAAAGGAGAACGGCGCACGTGCTAACAAACTGCGCAGTCAACGGCCAAAGTGAGCTGGAGTCAGAGCTACAGATGTCACATACAAGGCCGCGCCTCTTAAAGGAACACACATGAATATTACAGTGTGTCTGTAATTTCTCTTTTGACTTTAACATTTTAATGTCATTTCAATTCATTTCAATGAGAAAAATGGATGGGAAACACGAGTCAATTTTCAAGCTGGGCCGAAGAAGGAATTCATCTCCTAAGTGAACTTTTGCTTTCTGTTTGACCTTTTGTGTGACTTGTGAACCTGCGGCCCATCAGCAAGCACAGCGTTCGGTTCAATAAGCAAATCAATTATTAGATTTAGGTAGTCTGGGGCGGGAGTGTCTCCGTTCATTGAGGGACTGATGGAGAATAAACACAAGCGAGAATCCAGGCAATACACACCAAGGCTTAGACGGCTGTCAATGGGGAGCTTGCCCCATCCTGTCCTGCTTGCCGATTGGAAAGTGAGCTGATCGACAGGGAACTTGCAGGGGGCTCTCAGATTGTACCCCGGTTGACTTCTCTCATTCTTGCAAGAATAAATAACCAAGACAACCCGTGGTGTTTTTTATAATTATTGATTTGGAGAAATTTCCATTACAGCGCCGTCTCCTAAACTCACACTAAGGGCTGATAAAACATCATATCATCATCACTACATGAACGAAAAAGATGGTAAGAAATATGATATAGCAAATCAAAATATAATATTATGAATTGATAACATTGGCATGAGTAAAAATGCCTCTGGATGAAATCTTATCCATTTTAGAGATATGATATTAGCAACTGTGATGTCATTTTCAGTTGACAGAAAGTGACAAAATGGCCGCCCCCTGAGATGGCTCAAAACAGGCGGATTTTGTCAGAAAAGGATTTAATTTTTTTTAAATAAATGGATAGTGTTCCACAAAAGGTTTTACTTTAGAGGAAGAGAAATGGTGTGTATTGGAGTTGAGGCTGATACGTCCTTAACCACTGTTAGATTTGTGTACAAAAAAAATACAGCAATATTTACTTGCACTAACACGTTTTTATCTCAAGTAGCAAGTGATAAATTCAATCGCGGTCAGATCAAGATAAAGAAAGATTGAACGCCTTTGGACTTTAGGAATCTGCCTTTAAGTCTCTGGGGTGCAGCAAAAATTCAACCACAGTCTTTAATACTGTTTGTTGAAGAGCTGCTGAACAACACTTGTTAACCTGAGCCATCCCCCACTGTTAGTGGATGTTATCTCCCGGCTCACTCCGTCTGCGTTTTTCCCTTTTATTGTCCCGTAGAATGTGATTTATCATAGCAGCCCAGGACGTGGACTGGATGCAACCCAATTTCACGAGGACAATCTGATTATACTTTTAATTCCCAAATGTAAATTTAGTTTGACTCTCTGTTGGACTGTTATTTGAAAGGCTTTGACCTCTTTGTTACTGGCACCTGTGCATCCTGCTGAGGTTTGTTTAGAACATACGGCGATGCTTGTGTGGAGTGAAAAGTTTTTCCAAAATCCTGCTCGAGCCTGCCTTTTACCCCTTCGCTGGTTCCTCCTCAATTACCGCAGCCGCACAGTCATAAATAGAAGACAATTTAAACGACTTAAGGTAACTGACTAATCCCATTCAGCGCACTCATTTGTCGCGGCTCTGCCTCACACTCCAGCCCAAAATGTGATTAGCTACGAGTCAAAGTCAAGCTCTACAATAGTCAAGTCGACTAGTCCGGACTTTAAGGCGCAACTTTTCCCCTAGGTTTCGCTTATAGTCCGGTGCGGCTATTCTGTGGATTTTTCTTCCACCGCTTGGGGCGCTCTAACTGGAATTACAGTAAAATTCAATACAATGCATCTGCCATTAACTGGGTGTGACTGCAGGTGGAGGAGTTCAACAGGCGAGGGCGCTATGCACTAGGTTATTGCATTAGGTGCTGTAATTCTTTGATTTGATGTTTTCCGAGAGGTCCCTGAAGTGCACATGAATGTGATTGGCTCATGTTACGTGTGTTCTGTTGTTTCCATGTGAAACGCTATTGTTGATTTAGAGAAGTTTAATAAAGCAGTACAGTTGGCAGCACGCCGTGCGTTGGATTGGCGAACTTTATTAACATAAAACAAGACAGGTGCACATGTAGACTGTAGTAGAACAAATGATGGTGGAGTCTGGTGGACATTAGCCGACAAACTGGAGCGGCGGTGAAATGACGATAAGTGCTGTTAATTTTCTCTTGATTCTGTTCCGTTTTAATCAGCAACGTTGCTGCAGTGTTAAAAGGCAGTGTTAGGAAAGAATCTGTTCAGGTACATACATGTACATTTACAGTTCATAATCGTTCTGTAAATGCAGTAAATATCACATTTTTCAACATAGATAGGTGTGGCTTATATAAAGGTGCGTCTAATACGGTAGTTTGTGCAACCCCTGTCTCGCTAATATGGCAGACTTGCTCTTGGGCAGTAGACTCACAATTGTGCACATTCCATTATCTATCTATTTCAAGGTCATACGCTGATGATTCAATTTCCAGCGGGCCTCATATCCGCACTCGCGACATGAGAATAAACCGCAACCAGCCAACAGCCCGGGATCGAGCCGCACGGCCAGCGAGGTGATGGCTCAGCTGACAGACAGCCAGTTAACAGCCACCCGGCCTGACAGCAGCTGTGCTCGGGTTGAGAACCAGTTGGATCCAAGCTGGCAGCCAGAAGTCTGCCAGACAGGAAGCCAGCGGGAAGCCAGGAGAGCCACCGAACCACCTGGCAGAAGGTGAGGTGAAGAATGCTTGCGAACAACAGCGGCCAGGTGCTTTATGTCACAGGGCGAGCTGTCTAGGCTGAGATATTAATATCAATGACCTTTATCAGGTTCCTCATTTTCTGCCATAATAGGTTGAAACGTTTCAATATTATTTTGCACATCTGACTTTACTGGAGATTTTGTATATAATTGAGCATGTGTCATTGTTTGGAGAACAACTTAGTTCTACATGCAACTAAGTGTTTTCTCTGTGCCCAAATCCATGTTTGGTTGTGCTTTGCTTCAGCACTTGAGTTCAGAATGTAGAATGTACTTGGAAGTATTGCCACAACTACCTGTGACATTGTCCCATTTAATGTTCTGCCAGGATTCTTTGCTTGTTTCAACAATTGAACAGCAGCGTTGGCAGCTACGGTATGGTAGTTCGATTTTTTCCGCCTTTATTTAGAGACTTGTTTTCCAGAACTTGTTCCTGATAATAGAGGACAAAACTTTTGCTCGGAAAGTGTTTTATTCCCTGTCTTTTGTTGTTTTTAAGTTGGATGCCCTCCATTCTCAGGTTGAATGGAGGAAAAGGAGGCAAAGTGTAGAAGAGCTCCTGGCAAGCACATTCTCGTGTTGGCAGCAGATCGGCACAAGGTAAGACTGAACTTTCGTTTTGTATTCAGCGCAAATGAGCAAATAAGGCTTTTTGTTCCATGATTTCCCCTAATGTGCAATTAATACAAGAGTCAACGTGACACTGAAAAAGTTGTGGCTTTATTAAAGTGATGTAATAATTCTTCCATTTTGCAACATCTACTATGGTAGTTGGTGTTTTAAGAAGTCATAAAAACACAGTGAAAAACAATCTTCATCTTTTACACTGGCAAAATTAACCAATCATCTCCGTCCGAATTTGATTCAAATTTAACACGGAAAATCTCATTTCACATGTTTGGACATGCTTGGCACTTTTGAATCTCAATCAAAAGGAATTTGATGTCACATTTATTCCTTTGGATTCAGAAGAAATTCTTTTACCTTCTTGTAAACATCCAAATCCGATATCTTGGATGCTCACTTCCTGTTTTGACATTCCTCTGCAGCCATGTGCAACTTCAGTCGCCTAAAAGATGTCTGACACGGTTGATCGTATTTAACATATTGTTTGTGTGTTTTTGCAAATTAGTTTTAAAAGTCATTTTATTTTGGCGCGGACAACAACCGCAGGACGGATTTGGAGCCTGATTATTTTTATTTCCAAGATACTAAAAGCAAGGAGAAGGTTTTCAAGGATGAATGTCATTTCTGATGAATATACAGACGTCTCATCATCCCTCTCTGCCTTCAATCACAGTGGGAAACGAGGGCGTGCCAGGTTTGACGTTTCCTTTGTCCTAGAGTACGCTTAGGCAGCTCAGAATAAACCGCTTTTCTCCCTAAAGTGTTCAACATCATGCGCCACTGAGCAATGAGGCTCTTCCTCTGCCGTCCTCTTTGTAATATGTGAAATATGCATAGAATCAGGATTGGACATGTAGTGATTCTTCTTGCTGAGTGTTTTTTTTTTTTTCCATTATTTTTTTTTTTTTACAAAGGATTTGGCATTTTGGAGGTGTGGGAAGCCAGTTGGCATCTTGAGGTAACAACCTGAAGTAGATTTGTCAAGTTAATGGTGTATTTTTCAACCTTTCCAGATTGTGTTTCTGCAGCAGAAAGAATTTAAAAACATAAAGAAAAGAAAAAAAAAGAAAAAAAAAAAGCATAGCGTACAGTCGGCCTTTTGTGATGCCTTTTCTCAGGGGGCAATGCGGCGGCATGAAACGAGGCACTGTGTGCATGACATCTGAACAATTTCCCCGTCGAACAGAGGTTACTGTTGAGTTCATCACGAGCCCGTCTGTGGTCCAGACTCCAGACTGTAAGCTGACAAGCCTCAAAGTGCTAAACATTTCTAGCAGCTGTTTATGCTGCTCAGAGCTGACTGTGTTACTATCCCGCTGCGAGGGTTATTTAAAGGCAGCCTTAGCACATATGGTCCAGGTGTGCTAAAGGTAGCTAAACTCAAAGGCTTGTCCCATCTACCTGTCACTATTGTAAAGCTAATTTTCTCGAGTCTCACGTTTATTTTATTCAAAACAACGCGCCTTGCACGGGATTGCATACCATCCATCTACCTATTTGAAAAGGGTTCGTACCACAGTCCATGCCTTCAAAACAACCCGAGCCACGATATAAAAAGGCCTCCGGAGGAGAGAAAACCTGCGAGAAAAGAAGAAGAAGAAGAGATGTGTTGGAAAGCTGACAGAGAGATTTCGAACCGCTGTGTGTAATTACTGCATAACAAGGCATCCGCTTCCTATAACCAATTACTGTTGCGCAATGTGACAATTGGGAAAAGCCCTTAACTGCTGTGTGAAGTAAAATGCAGATTAAAATAAATGGATGAGCACATCAACCATAGGTACGTTCGCTTGCGGGTTTGTGTGGTTGTGTGTGTTGGTTGTTGTGTGTGTTCAGCGTGACAGTGTGTGGGCGTGTCCATTGTGGGCTTGTTAAACGGGTGACAGTAAATGACAGCTGCTCGGTTGTAAAGGGTCTCAAAGCTTGTTAAGGAGTGACCGATGATAACAGAGTGATGGGCTGCCACATCGCTCTTTTACACACACACACACACACACACACACACACACATTTCACTCTCACTGTTGTGTATCGACTGGTGCTTGTCGAAGGTTTCATGAGCATTGGAATTCTGTGAATTGTTCGGGGGGGTGGAAGGGAATCATGGGGAATCGTGGAAATACTGTGTTGCTAGGCCAATATGTCACCGTCACGTTTGAACATTCCTACAAGTCATACAAGTGTAAAAATAAGCGAGCTGCTTGTAAAATACGACATGGCGACGAATGGTTGTCGAATGTCGTGGCCACTCAGTGGACAGTATGTACAGTATTATAGCACATGTCTATTTTTCTACTGAGTCTCAAGTCAATGTAATGGTTTGTGTGACAGCAAGTTTCCCAAGTTAATTCAAGCTGTCAGCAGCCATAAAAGCCCCTAGTGAAGGTGAGCGGTCTAAAATAGTTTTGTCACTTTATAAATATGGGTGCCATCTATTTTTATGTTCCAGCTGTTCCCGACTTGGCCGCCATAACCGCCGTTCATTTTCCAAAATGGGCCTCCAGTTACAGTTTTTATAGCAAATGAGACAGCAAATATTTACTCTGAACAACTAGCACTTCCTGAACAACAGCACTGGATGGACAGTGCAGGAACGGTCACACAATTCAAAATGCACATAGCACTTGGAATTTAACATTGCATAATTGTAATGGCACATCAACTCTTCAAATAGTTTGTACGCAACAAACATGAGCACTAAGGCTATTGCTAACACAACGCATATTGCGGAACTGTCCGTGGTGCTGATTGAAACTTTTTGCACCCATTAGCTATACAGCTTGTGATTCAAACAATGAACTTCAGACCCAAGTTATTGAAAGTTATTGAGATCGCTTATCCTTGAGCTAACAAACAATTACAACATAAATAATAATAAATAAAAATGTATTGCAAGGGCATGGCAACGAACTCTAAAAAAAAATGCTAATTCAAACATTGCGCTGCACTATTTATAATTCAAGTCTTGTATATAAACTTACTAGTTAGGTTAAAATAAAATCGGGCATATTGCAAAGTCGTACTGCAACTGAACGAGGTTGCAAAATCAGAAGAACAAAACTTGACCCAAGAATATTTCCAAATTGGAATTTAGAAGGCATATTTAAGTGCTTATCCCCTTGAAAGAACAACATCCACTTGTTCATTAAACACTGATTTGCTTTCAATAAATACAATCTCCTCCCACATCTCACTGCAGTTCCGCTTAATGAGCAAAAGAAGAAAGTGGGCTTGAAAACAACCTTGAATTATTGTCATTGAGTCAAGAAATACAAACACCTACATATCCACCCCACAACCCCCCCCCCCCCCCCCCCTTGTTTATTTCTCCTTTACACATCCTTCCTGCCAGCTTGTGTTTTGGCACCGCTTCAGTTTTGAAATAAAGCGAGCCGAGACTTCAACCTCCTGTGCACCGCGGAGAATTAATGACGCACGAACAAAGGACATCATCGGTCACGGAGAATAATTGTTTATTCCCACAGATCTGAAACTTTGAGGTAATTGTGTTTAAATGGTCACTAAACTTAAACCATTTTACACAAAGGACACGCCGAAAAGAGGCTAATTAATTTGTAAATAATGAATCCCAGTGGAACGTTGCACGCTCAAGACTTTCTCAAAGACAACGCAAAATAGCAACATTTGCATCCCAGAGAAACGAGCGGCACAATGAGAATGAATGAATGAAAATTGAGAAGGTCTTTCTCCGTATTTGTATGGCTAAGTATATAAAGCCCCCCCCCCATGACAATAAGTTGAAAACATCTCACAGCCAATTGGGGTAAACAATTTTGAAAATGAAAGGAAAAAGGCTCTCTTTTACCTGAAGACAAGCCATTTATATGCAACTTGGAACATGTCCTTGCTAGAAAAGGACTGACTTATGTTTATGGGGAAAAAACATAGGCAAGCATTAAGTCACTCACTTTGTCAGCCAGCACGCAGTCTTAATTTCAATAGTAAAAGTCTAATGTCAAAATGATTTGCATCTCAAAGAAAAAGCTTGGCAATAAAATCAGAAAAGTCAAGAAATAGGTAACTCAAATGCCCCAAGTGACACTTTTTGATGATTTGTCTGTTCAGAAGTCCTGGAAGATGAACTGACATGTTGGTTGAATTTCAAAATGTATGACGTTAGAGAAAGTTGAATGGAGAGGCTCCAGTGCACGTTTCTCTCCATCAGGGCCATCTTAATAACAGCAATGAAATGCGCTTATTTGTGTGATCTTGTGGACGATAATACTCAGTCATGATATCAGAGACAAATGTCAACAAACCTCTCCTGGACCACAGCCAGCAGACAAAATTCTCTATGCATACAAATGCTAAACTATTTTCCGCCTACTGTTATAAACAAGTTCATCCCATGAATAGTAATGCATGTTGCAGGGAATCGTAGTAAAACACTGGGTTTGGAAGGCGATGCCACCAATGTCAAGTTGATTCCTGTCGGCTTTTTCTATATGATGAAAACTCACTCACACTTGAATGGAAACAAGCAAGTTAATAGTCTGGGTTTTAAAATGATTAATTATATCCTTTCTTAAAAATAGTACCTCTGTAACGATTAGAACTTGGATACAGACATGCGCTTATACCGAGTAAAAGAGAAGAGACGCAACCACCGATCGTCAAACTTTGAATAAACAACACATTATTGATTTATACAATGAGCCGTCAATAAATGGAACTCATGACGAATTAGCACCAGAAAAGATTAATTGTCAGCCGGGGGTGCAGAGGAAATCTGAGGAGAGAAGGGAGGAATGATGATGAAAAAGTAGAATAAACAAGATTCGGGCTAATGTAGCAAAACAGCAGAAAAAAAAAAATATATTTGTGAATGACTGTAATAATTGGACAACATCAGTGAAAAAAAAGTTTCAAGCTATGGCTTTATGTTAGAAATTATTTAAGAGAAAAATTGTGACTTACTAAAAGTCAAACAAATACATTATTTTGAAGGCAGCATAATGGTTTGCATGTCTGCCTCACAATTCTGAGATTCAGGGTTCAAATCTTGGCTGCGTCATTCTTGCGTGGCCTTCGCATGTTCTCCCCATGGTTGCGTGGGTTTCCTTCTGGTTTTCCAGGTTAGTCCTTATTTTTTTAGAAAAAGACATGTTAGGTTACCTGAAGACTCTAAAGGGTTAAGGGCGCTATTTTTGTGCCCAGCGCAAGTCTAGCGCAAAGTGCTTTCGAACTGTGAGCATATTTTCATAGGAGGACGCAGTTACAAATGGCCGTTTGCGCCGTTGTGGGTGTAAACACAACCGCCTTCTACCCCCACGATAGTCAGTATGGTTTCACCGGGTCTAAAGCCTAGTCTACTCTCTGTCACCAAATTGTCAGATGCGTTGAGGGTTTATAAAAAGGGTTTATTCCCAAACACGTTAAATTCGACTTGCCCCAGCATGAAAATAAAGACGCACCAATTTTACGCCGAGCGCATGTGCGCCTGTCTCTGAAAATAAGTCCTAGGTGTGAACGTGAATCTAAAGGGTTTTTTCTCCATGTCAGCCGGGAAAGGCTCCAGCTCATTTGTGGCCCCAATGAATGCATGCGTGAAATGATTAACTATTGGCTGTTAACCACATTCTCAAATATTTATTAAAAAAAAAAAAGAAAAAAAAAACTCTAAGGACTTGTGATTTACAGTATGTCATTTTGAACCATAAAAAGAGAATCATCTTAATAACACATTCTAGGCAGGTGTATTTATGAAGCAGTTTCCCTTGCGAAGTCTTGCAACTATCAAACATGAGCCATTGAGCTTTATTGAAGCACCGCCCTCCTGTGCTCAGGATGAGGACAATCATCTTAATGCTTTTAAAGAGCAAAAGCTGCCACTGACCGGCAAGTGTTGATGAGCTTCTGCGGCTCCTAACAGCTATCCTACCACTGATGCTCACCACCAGTCTTATTAAACAGCAGGGAGAAACAATAACAATGATACTTAATACAATCATGTGAAGAAATGTGCCGGCAGGACATACTTTTCTTGTCTGTGTTAAATACAGAATTCAGATGGCTTGGTCACAGGTGAGTGAACAGAGAGACGGATTCAAAAGCATGTACAAGGACTGTGGCCTGATTCTGTGAGAACAGATGGGATTACCTGCCACACACACACACACACACACACACATTATCAGCACCTCCTAAATCCGCAATGAAAGCTGTGACTGCACACTTTGCATGTCTCTCACTGCTTTAAAAAACAAAACAACACAACACACACACACAAAAAAAAAAACTTAGTCTCAAGAGGCGGCAGCATTGTTATGGATGCTCATAACTTTATTTGGCTGCGCGTTTGTGTGTGGTGGTGGTGGTGGTGGTGGGGTATTCAGGGATGCCATTATCAGCATGTGTTCCAAGATGTGTTTCATCGACAGATGGCAAATTGCTTTTTAATTAGCCGTGAAAATATTAATGGCGTCTCTTTATCAATTACCGCATTTGATGGATAACTCAGAAAATCTACCGAAGATTAAAAAAAATAAAAAATAAAAAAATAACAAACTTTGTCTATATGTCATTGTTAAAAATGCCCAAACTCACATTTTTGTAAATATGACCCGTTAAGCAAATTGACGCCTTATATTGAAGGGTGGAAGGCGAGTTGCATGTACGTTCATTACGTTTCGGCTTCCAGAACTTCATGACTACAGACTGGTTAGTATTATGTCCGACATTGGGAGCACTGGCAAACTGTCAAAGCGCAACGGCAGCGGTCGCCCGGTGTTAATCTTGCATCAAGTACTTGAAAGCCATACTTGAGTAAAAGTATAAATATCTAATCAGAAAATACATTTGGATAAAAGTAAAGCCACTCAAGTCAAGACGAGATGTATGCGGACAGTAAAACCAGCTTGGCACCCCCCCCCCCCCCAAAAAATGGTGACGCTACAGTTGTGATATGTCGGGGGTGCGAGTAAAAGTTTAGTCGGACTGGCAAACGGACGCCCGTTTTAAATTAGACGCAATCAAAGCTGTAAACTATCTTCAACAACACAATCACTTTAGGATCCATTTGTAAACGGCTTAAAACAGGGGAAAAAATAAAATGTTTTTTTTTTTCCCCACAAATAAAACATTATTCTCTGATAAAGGTATGTGCTGGCAATGTCAAATCAAAAAGTCAATTCGCACACATCTGATGGAGTGGGAAGAGGATTTGATTGCTTATATCCCCTCTCCTAAATATGAAGGATTCATAAGCTTATTTACTGGAAAGGTTCACCCTATGATTACCATAGGGAGCCCATTACTGCCTCTTTTTACTCCGTGATTTATTGCTGTCGCCTTGAAATGATGACAGGCATTTTAAGGAGCGTGATGTTCCACTGGATCACAAGTGCCGCTATATACCTTATCTTGGATGACGGTGAAATAGAAATGAAAATGACGCGGGGAGGTTTCGGGCCAACTTTAATCAGCAGCATAGCAACAAAGACACAAATGTGAAATGGATTCACGTATGGTGGAGTATAACGGCCGCGATGAAAGGAAAACGATCTAATCAAAATAAAGTCAAAGATCGATGTGAACAAAGTTTAACGATTATTTTTAGGTGATTCAAGTCCGGATATATGACATGTGGTTGGATGGCATCCAGTGGTGGGTGTCCGCTTGCCCAGAGTCAGCTGGGATAGGGTCTTGCTCACATGACCCAAATGAAGTGCTATAGAAAATAAATGGATGAGGTAACTTTGAGAGAAAAATTAATTGAGAAAAAGACATTTTTATAAATTACACTAACAAGGATGCACGTGCTGTAGCTTTGTTCAAAGACTGTTGCAGATGTCACCTCCTGGTCAACTCCACTTTTCATTTAAAGTGGAAGTAAACCCCCTAAATTTTCTTTGCGGGGAAAATGTTCTTTGCAGCTCCACGAGTTTAAACACGGAATCCTGATTTATATAGCATTTGCGGAATTTGAGTTAAGCATTAAAATTCCCCCATTTTTGTCCATCTCAGGTGGCGGCCATTTTGACACTTGTTGTCGACTGAAAATGACATCACAGTTGCTCAGTGCTCAGGTAACGACCAATCGCGGCTAAGCTTCAGAAAACAGGTGAGCCGTGATTGGTCAGTCGAGAGAATGTGATAAAATGGCCGCCCCCTGAGATGGCTAAAAACGGGCGGCTTTTGCTACGTCACTCATATTCCACAAACACAATATTAATCAGAATGGTGTGTTTAGACTAGTGAAGGCGAACATATCATTGTAAAGACAATTTTTGGGTTGACTTCCCTTTAAAGTTTTTATCCCTATCCTGATCCTCATTTGAACATCACTTTAAGGCCTTGTCCATTATTCAGGAATTGCCTCACCTACAATCAACCCTCGCTATTCACGTTAGGGACCGAGATCCGCCATGAATAGCGAAAAAAAAAATGCAAAAGGTAGCCACCCCTAAAAATGTTTACCTGCATTTATTCATCTCTTAAACTCAGAATATAGTAAGTAAGTATCGTCAGCGTCATGGAAAAATTTGCTATCTGCGGTTGACTGCAATGATCTGTCTTTGAATATCATTTTGGTATTGCAACTTTGAAAGAGACCATGGCAGTCAATTATCTCTGAGTTGTCTGTTTTGAAAGAAACCCAGAAGCAGGTTTCCTCTGTGCGACTGATGATAGGCGCATCAACTGTGTCTGAAGCCTCCAAACTTCCATCATACACAACGTGCTGGGAATTTTCCATCTTTCTCATTCCAAAAACAAGACTAGCAGACAACGCTTCCACGTCGCCGCTGACTGAATGGGCCACATTTCTGTGGCACCTTTCCAGCACTAATGACACTCAACGCTCTTTGCAATCTCGCCTCGTGCCCCTCATTCACACTCTTTTAGTGGAAGAAACCTGCTCATCTGGAGCAACTAGGGTTTGATGTCTTGCTCAAGGATGCTTCACTTTTGTCAGCCAATTATTAAATGGCCACTTTATCTCCCGAGCTATGCTATTTTGTCTCCTCTTGAAAGCCAAATCCAGTTGGACACCATTTCATTCATATGTAGCAAATATAACATTTGAAATCTTCACATGCTGGCTTCATATTAAGGTTGCGATAGGTACTTTACCACAATACTTGAATTTTGAATGACATCCATGTTAATGTCTTATGTTTCCGGTTAACACAAGACAGGAAAAGGGGCTTTTAGAGGCCATTAACACTTCGTGACAATGGAAACATGAAAAAATAAGGTGCAAAATGGCGCTATATGGTTTCACATCTAAAAATAGCGTTGGATTTGAATGTTTAAATCCTATCGCATGTTGCTTGTTCTTCTAGTGCATAGGTGTCTAACTCAAGGCCTGGGGGCCAGATCCGGCCGGCGACATCATTGATGTGGCCCACGAAGACAAATCATGTGTTGACTTGACATGTTTTTTTGAAATTGTCATCACTGTTAACACAACATATTCGATATTTCAAGCGTTTGTTACCAAGCCTTCCTTTAAAATACATAGAAAAAAAATAATTGAACAAACTGTTTACTGGCTTCTGATTTCAAAACTAGTGATCCGTCAATTAGTTGTGTCTAAGGCGATCACACATTTACATGGGTTAACGGTCGTAACGGCCCTCCGAGTGAAATCAGATTTACGATGTGGCCCGCGACTAGAACGAGTGACACCCCTGCTCTGGAGCATAATTACACTCAATTTAGATGACTTTTGAAGTATTTTCGTTTTATGAGCCTTGATGGCATCTGTTCTATGTAAGGATGCAGTACAGCAATTAGCATTGCTGTTAGAGGATGCTATACCGATGCTGGGTTATTGTGTGGGAGATGATGACGCGTCAAGCTGTGCCACACTGTCGCTTTTAATGTTGCCTTTGCTCCCCCTCACACAAAATTATTGCGGTATCAAACAGAGTACAAAAGGCTAATTATGACTACGCGTAGCCTGGACTTGTGTCTTGCCATCCGCACAGGGCTAACAAGGCCTTCTCCTCATTAAGGCCGTTAAAGCTCCAGGCCAGTAGCCCCTTGTCAGCTAACGAGGCAAATGAAGGAGGCGGCCTCTGAGGCTGGAGGTCGGAGATTGGCCTGCTCTGCTCCGCACAAAGACAGCAGGGCAAAGTTTGACGGACCCAAGTGAGGCGCCTCCGCGCTATGCTACGACCCAAAAGATAGTAATCATGCTGATAGGTTGACACGTGCGCGCGTTTGGTGTGAGGTTAATTAGCCTTCCTGACATATTACTGTGATGGATCAGCCAAGGAAATTTGACAGGATAACAATAATGTATGAGGACAGCGATTCTACCGGAAAGAAATGCCGATCTGAAATTTAAACAAATGAGACAGTTGTGACCCAATTGTTTGAAACTAAAATTGACACACTAAAGCTTGTGAACACAGCATTAAGATAAGATAATACCCATTACTAATGATAGGAAGCTCGTATCCAACCTGTTCTTCGGTAGAATCTAGAACTGCACAAAAAGTACTGCAATATATATGGTGCAGTAATGCTATAGTAGAAGTGTTGCTTCACTCTAACAACAGTTGGGTTAAAAATAACACCATTTGGGGCCAAAAATGGGCCGATCCATTATTTGGGTCAATTTGACCCACTCCCTTGCGTTGTTTTGTACAAAACTACCATTTTTTTCAGAAATTATGTCAAATTGACCCAAGTAGTGGATCGGTCCATTTTTTACCCAAAATTATCTCATGTTTAACCGAACTGTTTTTAGAGTGCATACTACACTTTTACTGTCCAGATACTTGAAGGAGTCTTTAGTGGAATATCAACAGTGGATCTTCTAAAGTCCCATGCCTTTGAGCATGTACAATCGTGAATTTTATGATGCACTGCAGACGTGGATCCGTACAGTATCTGACAAATGCAACGAGGGACTCAATGATGATGCGCTGACCTGGCGACCAAGCGCCAGAGGCTTCAGTGGGAGAATCCAACATCACCAAGCCCGAAGACAGCAAGACAGTCGAAGTCGATACCCCAAGTCCCGTTGATTGCATTCTTCGATGTGAAGGGGCATTGTCGGGGCCGGGCGATCGTCCGGGCACATTCAGTGCATGAGAAGAGGTGAGAGTTGTGACAGGACAAGTCATGTATGCTTCAGCATGACAACACGTCTGCTCACAATGCCCTCAGCAAGCTCAAGGGGTCAGCAAGGGCGCCTGTTTTGAACTTGTGCATGGCACCAAGATGGAGCTGATCCCGGAAAGAACCCATGTCCAGGAACTGTAAGACACACCTCGTATTGTGCATGAAATGACATATTTGGACGGTTAGTTGGTAAGATCTTTTAGTGCTTAATAATCTCAGCCAGGAAAGTTTTGTATTAACACTAATCGCCGTGTCTTAAATCTTTTATGTTCCAGCAAAAGGTGCAAAAATATTGTATTTTTTGTTTCGTTATTTACATAAACGGCAATGAGTGACTTGATAATAGTGACGTTCTAGCCCAATTTTATGTCCAATAGTGAGCAATGGAATTAGCTGCCGTGTATGGAAGTGTGAAAATACTTTACATTGTATGTAATATATAACATCAGCAGCTAAGCAACATCATATCAACACGCTGCCGCCAGATAGAGCTAAGCCTGCGAGGAGCGGACAACTTTCCTTGAGCCCCCGTGGCGTACCTTAATGAGTGTGCGATCCAAAGCAAGATAAAGTAAGGCAACATAAGATTAACTTTATTGATTCCTACAGGGCAGCCATTGCAATGGGGGGGGGGGGGGGGGGGGAATTGAGTCATTACAGCAGCATAGGGTGGCTGTATGGGATGGAGGAGAGAGTAAATAGACTAACAGGGGCCTTGTATCGCGCGCAAAGAATAGCCTGCAAACTCCCCTCTGCTCAGCCCGATTGCGGGAGAACGGAGTTGGCGGCGCAACAATGTCATCCCCAAGGTAACTTCATCAAGCGTTCACAAACGCGGGAGGCCCGACACGGTTGCTGCGAGGTGAAGGGCATCCCTATTGTGGGATGTTGACCCAAAAGCAGTCGAGATAGTTGTCTCATTTACATTTCTGAACTGAATAACATATACATATCTTAGACTTAAAAATAGTTTTTGGGTGGCGAAAGAGATTTCCTATATTATTTAGGTGCGACCGAATGTGATTGTGGTGATTGCCATGTGAAAAGACTGAAGACACCGGTCCGTTAATGACAGGTCTTATCGTGAAACCGACAGGCTGCTGGAGAGCGGAAACGAGGACGTGAGGGGATTGAGGGGGAAGTGGGTGCATGACGGTGTTGATGCTTCGCCTCAAGCTATAGGGAAAGTGTAGGATGCTAATTGTGTGTGGATGCGCGTCTTCCTGTGATTCCGAGAGCGTAACACCACCCTTTAGTTACTCTTTGTACACCGAGCAGGAAGCTCACTTGGCAGTGATGGCCTGCACTATTTTTGACAAGCTGCTGTTGTGAACTGAGTAATGTCCACAATCCGTACAGCAAAGTCAAAGCGGCAGGTGTGACCTAAAGTGTTTTGAAGGAGCGTTTTGGCAGTGAATCGCAAGTACATACATTTCGATGAGAACCTGTCGTTCCCTTTCGGCATTTAGTTTTGGCGGCATGGAAATGTCATTAGCTACCATTAGCCCTCTGGCCTACGATTTACCACGGGGTCATCTTTACACATCACGGCAATGAAAATGGCTTCTAAACGATGTCATTTAATTGCATGAGATTTTTGTGATGAACCATTTTCCCGCTATTATCATTATCCATTAAAATTGTGAATTAGTGTTGCGCAATGTTTGAGAAGGTCACCCTAAAAACAATCTAATAGCAGTTTCATTCAGTGACGTTATTATTTGAATTCATCGCCGCAGACATGAAATAACACATTGTGTGTTATAACTCATGCTTATGAGCAATATCGCCCAGATTTAATTAACATGCTCGATAATACAAATAGAGAACAGGATTTGTGCTATACAATTATGCGTGTTTTATAGTGTGTATTACAAACGCAATTACAAAGCTATTTTACTGCCATTAAGATCCACATCGATATTCTACTATGAGTGTTTTTGTGATACAAGCCACAACCAATCAAAGCTATAATATCCAATCTTAGCTACAGTGTTAATTTCATGCAAATCTTCTTCCCCGACATGCTGAGGCAGCGCCGAACGCAAAATGGCACCACGAGTCCTGTTCGTGACAAATTTTCCAAACCCAGCTAATTAGCCGGCTTATCGGTGCTCCCCTAAAACAAGACACAGACAGAAGGGACGACGAGCATGTAAACAGCAACGCTGATGCAAGATGCACATGTTAATTAAAAGAAACCTGAAAATCGGTGACAGTGGGAAGGAAACGCAGCTTCATGCAAAGCGACTTTTGAAGGTTCATGAAAGTAGTCCTGTATCTATAAAGCAAAATAGCTTGAAGTTATTTCCAACCGTGGTTGACTAGTGGTTCTGACTTCAGGTAGGCTACACCACTTCCTCCCACATTTGCAAATCAACATGCACAAAACCCCCCCCCAAAAAAAACAAAACCTGAAAGTGTCCTGGTTGGCACCGAAATGAAGAAAAGCAATTACAGGTGTTCAACTGATTTCTAATAACCGTCCTAACTGGCAAACTTGGCCAGAGTGTACGAGGTAGACTTATTATCGCAAAGTCCATCGAGATAATGGAAAATTACGTCTGTTGGCTCATCTCGGTGTGTGTGTTTCTGCGTGCTCCTTCAAATGGGACAAAATAGTCCAAATGCGAGAAGAATCCTCTCTTGTGGTTACTGGAGGCAATTTGCAACTATTATTCTCAGCTAGTAAGGTGAGACTGAGTGAAGAATGGAGTTCATTGTTTTGCCTTCTGAAGCAGGACAAGTGCATTGATTTAGAAAGTAACAGCGACACAACACAATCGTTTGACCTCCTTAATGATGCCACAAAACTAGAGATTAAAAAAAAAAAAGTCTAAAAGTGAGCGGGTGGAAGTGTTTTATTATATTCTTTCCTCTCCATATTGCTCATTTAGTCGAGAATTAATCTTATCATCACTGTTGAATTTTGTATTTGGGTCACACTGAAAAGCTACGGAATTTCCAAATTCTAAAATCATACCACTTGTGCTGTTGTAAGACGGCATTTTGGTCTCAAGATATCAAAGTATCAACAGGACGATGAAGATTTTTTAAATGCCAATTCCCGTTGAACCAAAGTTGTGCTGGGCAAATATGGCATCGAATAAAACATCTTTATGCAGTCTCATCGGTTCTGCATTTGTTGCCAAAGTGAATTAAACAAAGTAATTATCGGCGCACCTTCACAATCCAACGCTGCTTAATTGAATTTTGGTTGAGGCACAAGCCTTGCGTTAAATGGACTTGAATGATACTCGCTGACCGTGTCAATCAAAACTAAACACTCTTATCTTTGTAAATGCAGAACTTTGAGACAATTACCCGAAAATCGGAT
Source organism: Filicampus tigris (assembly GCF_054856515.1). Lineage (NCBI taxonomy): Eukaryota > Metazoa > Chordata > Actinopteri > Syngnathiformes > Syngnathidae > Filicampus > Filicampus tigris. Next base: position 16,809,277 of record NC_141231.1, read on the forward strand.
GTGTAACAGCTGTCTGCCCGCAGCAGACAGTCCCAGAGGAAACCATCGAAAGGGGCTGCAAAGTGACGGATGACAAATTGTCTGCAAGATTCCCTCAATTTGGGGAGACTGTGCATTGAACAACAATGGTCCATATAATGACTCACTATTTCCAGCTCTGCGGGAGAGTGACAAAGAGAATCCATTCACAACAGTTTGCCAGAGGGCACAGCGGAGAAACTCAAATCAAGCGGAAAAAACAAAAATCGAATCCTTGAGGAAAACCTGCGGTCTGTAGCAGTAGCGCGGGAGACAATAGGCCTGAGCATGTCGCCAAGGCTACCTTCATTTTTCACCCTTTAATTTTAGAAGACAGAATGAGAAGAAGGTGATTTAAATTGATTTTCATGCCGACAATTGCTATTATGCTGTTTCTTTACAACCACAAACATCTGCGATGAACTTCAGAGTTTATGGCTATTTTGGAGAGTCTCTCAGCCCACCTGCTCAAAGGTAGCCTTGGCTACCTGACCAAAATGGTTGCTATGGTAACACTCTCCAGAAGAGATTTCGATAGCGGGCTTCCATCATTTTCTGGGTTTTTCAGGGTTTGGGGTAGGTATTTGAAAGTTTTCTCAACCCTCCCTAGCCAAAACGGATGCATGGTCGAGGTTTCCAGAGTCGCCATTTTGAATTCGCTATAGACCGAAACAATTTTGGGGGTATTTTGGGGTCCAGGCATATTCTCTGGTGTGGTTTTGCAAGGTCTACCTGTTATGTCCTCCACTAAGCAGGACTTGTGGCAGCTTGATTATTTTGTTACCATTTTGTACCAGGAAAAAAATGGCTCATGTGATATTTTGAGCAGAGAAAGTTTTCTGGTCAAAATGCAGCGTTGGCTGGAAATGTAAATTTATGATGGCCACAGAACTGAAAAATTGGCTGAAAATTGATGCTGGGAATAGTCGATTCTTTTGGGGTCCGTAAGTTTGGAAATGGGCTCGTGTCAATTGTGTCTCGAAAGAAAGGTTTTGCAACAGTCGCTGACCTGAAAATTTGACCTTGGGGGAAAAGTGGAATTTGAAGCCAGATTTCAAGTCTGGCCAAGGCCCCTGGTGTGGATTTAGACTTTTACTGGTTGTGTTGGCTAAAGCCTGCCCATAGAAGCGCCATCTGGAATTTTGTCATAGCCATGGTCCTGAAAAATTGGCCTAATATTGGCCCCTGGGAAAAAGTGGTAATGTTGCCATTTTTGGGTCTGGCCTGGCCCAATAATTTGGGGTTGAAAGGTTTCCTTTTATTTCTGCCAGGAATGGGGCTATAGCGGTGCTGTCTGGAAATGTGGTTTTAGGTCCAGAAATAGACACGCATACACACAGTCAATTTATATTCCAACACAGCCGTCACCTCAGAAATGACTAAAAGACAGTGATGCTTCCTTGCGCTGTCTGCTTTTTTTTTTATTTTTTATTCAAAAGGTCAAATAAGGTTCTGGCTCCCCATTTTTGACAACCTGTCTATCTTAAATGCAGTTGTCCATTCTTGCCTGCCTCATTCATCCGCATGCAAAGTTTCCATGAAGACAGTGCGGAATGTGGAACGTTGACAGCTGCATGGATCAATGACTGACAGTCCATCAAAGATTGAAGTTTGAAATTTGCCTTTTGTGCCGGATCCCACACATCCCACACTTCAACGTGCAGTTTAGTGTCTGAGCTCCACATTCGAATACTTCATAGATCCCCCTCACTAGTCTGTGCCTATCCTATAGAGTGAAGATTTCGTTGGCAAATTGACTCAATATTGTCACATGATCTGCTGGCCTCGGTGGAGGTTTGAGTCATTTGACATCTAGTTTCACACAACACCTTTTCCCAGGTTTGACTGGCTATCCATCGTTCATTTTTTTTTTTTTTGCGCTTTCACTTGACTTATTTCAGTACACTTAATTAAAAGCATGCATACGTAGGACACATTTAAAGTGGCTGTAGGCCAACCATCCATCAAGCTTTTATTACCTATTCAAGGCGTGATCTGCCAAGTCTCTCCCCAATGTTGTGCAATGCCTTTCTTCTCATGTCTACTTCCATTTTTCCCACCTTGAATATGACCTAGTCATCTTCAATTCCATCACCTAAGGTAAGCCCATACATCACATCGGCGACAGTTGCATTGAGTGCTAGTCGGCTAAGGAGGGTGATCAAACAAGCCGCATGAGCAAAAAATGCAAAAGGGGTTCTGTCTGTTTTTAAATATCATTGAAAATACACATTTGACAGAGAATCTATCCACTGTAAAAAAAAAAAAAAAAGTGTTGCTCGTGTTAATGTCATTATACAGATTCTAATTCCCTGGGAATGCCCCGAGCAACTTTTGTTTTGGACATTGCAGCCTTTGTCCGGATAGAGTTGTCATTCTTGTCAGTGCCGTCCCCCACCTGACCACCATGGTGTGCGATCGGGAAGAATCTCCGCATGATGTCTGCCATCTGGAGTTCGGAGCCTTTCATCATCACTCCACCTGCTTGTGAAATTCCAGCTGCATCCTGCTTTATCCGCAGTGGTCTCCGTTGACCATTTGCTAAGTCTGGACACCTTTGCAACCAGGGCCATAGCGTGCAATGTGTTGGCTATGTCACAAATCGAGAAAAAAAAAAAAAATCTCATACAATTTAGTCTGAGTTCTAGTCTTACATTTTGCATTTTTGAGAAATACGCGTCAAATTACCAAACTGTGCCAATCTTCCCCAATGGACGAGAGTACAAAATTCATTTTACGACACTAGGCTAACTATTACGAACTCCCTTTGCATGTATAAAGTGCGTAATCTCACCCAATCTAACTTTGGTGAGTTCATCGCTCCGTCCAAAACAACATCTGCCACAGTGTTTAAATGCCGTCATGACTGTGGGGGACGAACGGCCCCAATCATCTCCGTAATCTCACACCCAAAAAAAACACAAATAAAACAGTGAAAAACAGCTTGTTCCCCTCAACAGCTGTGCACCACAACTGGCGCATTTGAAATATTGCGTCGAAATAAAGTGCATTAAGTGTCTTTGCTGACCTTTCATTTCAATAATTGCAGCACGTACATGCTAAAAGTTGAGGTGAAAGCTAGACTGGCCCTCAGTGCAGCACACACTTCCTCGAAGGCAGAGCGACTCAAAGCGTGTCTGTGATTGAAAAAAAATGGACATACCTAAATAGACTATTCAACTCTAGTCCTGCAGGAGGCAGTTACCTTTGCGTACCTAAGGTTGATTTTTCATGACTGTTTTTTCATTTGCTGGGTTTTGGGGTCACTACTCCACGTACAGTAGCACAAATACAAATCGGCTGTAATGGCTAATAACTAACAAAGCAACAAAAAGTCTCGTGATTTTATTATATGGTGTTTTTAAATGAATTCTAAGATTTGTAGTTTCGACACGTTGATGGATGTGTTGAATTAGACACATCCACACACCGTTGGAAATTTAATTTGATACCATTCCAGGCAAGGTTTTTTTGTTGTAAGTCTGAATCTTTGCCTGGCCTTCCTGCCTGGAATAACACAGAGGACCATTTTCAGCTAGTTCTTTTCTAGCAAATGTACCAATTTGAGACTCTTCTCACATTGGATTTGTTCTATTGACGCGAAAGGCAATTTGTGTCCGTGTTGTTTTAATAGCAACGCTTTAACGACAATGTCCAATTGGGAGCAACCGGTCGCTTTCCTTTCAAGGAGCCATTCAAAGAACACATTTCAGATATGACGCGTTCCTTGTTTCCACATACTTAAGTGAGTTCAAATTGTCCTAAACACGGAGGTCGGACAGGACGTTGCAGCAGCAAGCCTAATTATCATAAAGCATTTATATGTTGAATGTGTTCCAGAGTGTGATTTAACAAGTTGATGAGAAGGCACAGACACGACCTGACCTCCAAATTACATCCCATTAGAAATAGAGTATGGCGAGTGTTTGTGAATGCTCAACAAGATGCAGCATTGAAGACACCTTTGTAAAGAAAAAGAAATCGAAACCCAAAAGACCCTTTCATCACTGTTCCGATTTTGTCAGGGTCGACTGCGTTTTTCTTCTGGGATTTTTCCCAATGTTGCTTGACCATCTTTTTTTAGGCAATGTACGTTGAAATTTTGAAAACGCCACTTCCTGCCTCTCTGAACTATTATTCCATAAGTACGATGGGTAAGATTAGAGGTTAACCATGCCATGCAAAGTCAACACCTTCTGTTACGAAGGGAGCACATCTATAGTTAGATTTATACTACAAGGTTCAAGTAACACAAGTCAGATTTTTTTTTTTTTTTTTTTTTTTTGCATCCTAGCCCCTTCTTAATGTAATAACGTTCTCACAATGGGTAGTTTAAATGACAAGTTCTTCCATGTATTGCAAACAGATGTAAATTAATTTCTAAGAGGTCAAAGTATATAAATTATATTTAGATTCTGTTAAATATTAAATTATATTTATATTTAGAATCTATGATTTCATTTCCGGCCAAGTAAACTCACATTCCAAATGCTTCAAATCACAAATGTGTTTCATACGTTCTATTTTTCTTCCAAATATCGAAAAGGTTCATTAGAAAACATGTCAAGCCAGGGTTGCGTTTATAATTACCGGTTGATAATAGTCTGCAGAATATCACACAAAATGTATCCTTTGAAGGCAGAAAGTGTTGTCTTCAGTGAGACGTATTTATTATTCCCACTAGCAAGGACATGATTGCTGCTGAGTTTGCAGAACTTCTCTTGTTAAACTCATCCAACTTGTGTTTTTGAATAGTTGGATTTACCTACGCACATTAAAACCTCAATCTAGTCTAGACTACAAATGTGATTTACAGAGCTGGGCATTTTACTAAAATTTCCGGGTCAGTTTATCGCCTTCCGTCTGCAGCCGGGGTACCCTTCTGCCATCCATTTATCCTCCATTTTGTCCAGCCAGACCAAATAGTAATCGCCTAGCAAATAGTCCGATGATCATTTAAAACAGGCTTTCATTAGAGTTTACAACAACCAACTTCAACAAACTACCACTAGCCTAACCACCCCATGAAGCTAGCAACGTAAGCTAGCAGGGAAGCGGAGCTTTGCACTGATACTACAAATGGGGGGCGAAAATAGATGATACAAAAATGAGCTTCTGACTATACTAAGTCCGACTATTTTTTTAAAGTTTCCGGTCTACCGTTTATCGCCTACAAAATGAGTGTACGTCATAGGCGGAGAGGTGAACTGGTCCGTCACATAGGCGGTATTCCCAGCTCTGCTAATTTGGATTCTGTGGAATGTTCGACACTTATGCCAATTCTAATGCTGGTTGGAAACACTAATAAATTAATCTACAAACATGATTTTCTCGTTTAAGCGCAGATCCTGCAAAGGTCGTCCCCTTGGGCAGTGATATACGCATCCTCACTGCTCTTATCAAAACCTTAATGATGTCCAATTCAGGAAAGCAGAGTAGATCCAAACACGTTGACATCAACATAAACTCCCTGTGTGGATAATACAAGTTTACTTTTCTTTTTTTTAAATTTTTTTTCATGATAGTACGCCAAAGCGGAACAAGAAAAACAAGGAAAAACAAACAAACTGTTGGCAATATTTGCCACTGAAATGCCACATTAACCACTTTAACCATTTTGTGTTTGAAAAGTGCCATGCAAATAAAGTTTGAATAGGGGCTAATATGTTAATTTAAAAGTGAAGTAAAACTAAATCGGTGCTCCCTGCATTAAAATGTAAAGATCCCATTTATACATGCCCTGGTTGCGCAACTGTCTCATGGTGCAGTAGAGGCTGTTTTATTTCTTACTTAAGTTTCGTGTCGATATGGATGCACATTGGATACTTTTGCTGAGGAGTTTCCCTGTCACTGTTTTTAACGTGGTTTACACAGCTCCAGATTTTGGAGGATCTTAATGGACAAATGAAGATACTTTGTTCTTTTCTTTTTGTCAATTAAGTCAATACAAAATATTCATCTGGTTAAAGTCAATCCCAACACATAGTATGAAAGCCATTTCAGGAGAAAACAGACAAGTTCTGTTAACTAACACAAACCTTAATTACCATAGCTCGGCCTATCCAGCTTCTTTTGATGTTGCACGGTACAAAAAAAAAAAAAAAAAGAAGGAAAAAAAAACATACAGCAAATCGAGTAAAACACAGACAATGCAGTAATTAAGTCACCTTAGAATTGTGAGGATGGCCAACATTTAAAAAAAAGGTCTAACAACCTTTCTCCTAACTTATCTGCACTTTCACACCATTTATCTTGTTTTAGTATTCTGTCAATGTTGGCCTGTAAAAAGAGACTAACTGTGACAAGTTGTCCTCAATGAACCAGGCTACAATGTAATGATGAAAAAAGAATAGCGATCAATGGCTGGGCTCTGCTAATTAAAACAGATATGTTCATGTGCAGAGCATCAAAAAGGATAACGCACAAACACATTTATAGTCTTGGGTGGGAGTAAAACCAAAAATTAAAGTACTCAAACTGCTGCCAGGTGCTAACCTTCTAATTCATGCCATGTGAAGACATTTTTATCATCTAATGATGTCAATGTTAAATCATTTACTGGATATTTTAAGTAGAGGTGAAGCAATGACTTACAACACCACAGTAGGACCCAGACTGTGGTTGGAGTCACAAAGTTTTTCATGTCTCTCTTTGCACAGGAAACTTGAAGCCCTTTCTGCTGACATTTCCAGATTTGACATGGGGACAATGGCTACCTGGCAAATATTATTGATGGATAGTGTTAAAAATTCACAAAATATAGTACCTGAGGCCATTTTTATACAAAGTAAATTGACTTGTTTCCAAGCTTCCAGCTTTATATCTGACATTCGACTTTCATTTGCCTTACGACTGATATCCGAGCAAATAAAAATGGACTTGTAAGGGTAGGTGAGATTTCACATTCCCAATCTTAAATATGGGCTGACCAGCCAGGATTACTCATCGGTTTCATTTTATTACACCGCCGATGTCTCTTTGTGTCTCTATTTATTGGTGAATCATTTCGGTCTCCTAAATATGTGCTGTTGCACCTCCACAAAACAACCAACATAACGATCGGTTTCTTTCTTATAAGTCCGTCAAGTGCCTTTGCACCTCGCATCTTGTCTTTCTCTGACATTGTCCAACATCAAAATCAGCCAAAATATATATTTTGCTTTATTTGTGCAAATGAAAACATATGCTGACTCGTTGTGTCTGCACAGTCAACAGCTGCTGAACTGCGGTACAAACAAAGTATCGCAAATGGATTCAAAAGTTAGGTAAGAAGTCACATTTCCTTCTCAAGTGGTTCCAATTGTCTCTGTAAGTATCTGACATCTGATGAATACCGGAGGAAACCACAATGACATTGCGTAAGACCCCCAGTTCACAAGCCTCACGTACCATCCAGTTCTCCTTTGACCCGCAATGATCGTGTAAAGATCGATAGAACCGAAATAGAAAAACACAATGTTCTCAATGCTGTCGAGTTCCAGATGCGATCGTTCCACACCTATGCCCGGTCGATACCCAAACTGTAGGGGGTTCATCTCACAGCGCCGCGGGTCTTAGGCATGACTCAAGAGTCCCCCGTCGAGTCTTTTAAGGACGCTCTGACCACACGGATCATGCGCAGTATCGCAACCCTCTCCAGAATTAAGCCAAGGTTGAACATGTGCAGAAGGACCTCGCAAAGCTGATAGTCTGGCACTTATTCCATCATGACCTGTAGCTTTATTAGTCTTAATCCCCCTCAGTTCCTTTCCTCCTGGATTTTATACTTTCATGCAAGCCTGAGAAGGATGCTGCTGCATTACACTAAGACCATGAATGCCGGCCAATCACATGCTCCGCTGGCTAAAGAAGCGGCCAGACCGACAGCACGAGAGAGAAAGTGTAAAGTGGGGCAAAGGAAGTTGAGCACAACAGACGAAGGTTGCACATGGAAACGGTTTTATTCAGTGCTCAATGTGCTGGAGAAAATTGCCTTGTAAAGTTTCTTTTTTAAGAACTCTCAGTAAGTCATTAAAAACGTCACCGTTTCCCCATACAAGCGGCGATTTAACAAGCCACTTTGAGGACACGGTCTGACATAAACTCCTTTGTAATTGACGACAAGTGCAATCCATTTGTATGGAACGTGCGGCTCGGAGACGAAGGGCAAAAAAACGCAGAAAGAGGCAGAGATGAATGCGGTTCTCAACGAGGCAAGCTGTAAAAAGAATTGCCTCGGCGCAGGCACGGCTCAACAGTGTGTAGCTTGATGTCGCTCAGCGACAACAAGGCTTCACTGAGTTCAAGCAGAGACGGGAAGATCAAACTTTCAAGACAAAGTCAATCCGGAGGGAAAAAAACAAACAAGGCACACCAGGTTAAAGAAGTATATTAAAAACACATAGCTATGTCCAATTATGGATTTTAATTTTTAATGTTCGCGTTAATGCAATGTCTAACGCGGAAATACCATTCACGTAGAAATCAAATGAATGAATAATAATACAAATAATAAATAATAAAAATAAAACAAATGAAGGGTCTTGTGTGTTATTTCGTGCCATTGCGTTATAATGTGATGGAGACTCAGGGGCGGAGCCATGTGTGGGCCCGGGTGTGCACAGTCCCACCCAGATTGACAGACTGCCCACCCAGTGAGATTCATGAAAAAATATATAATACAAATTTGGGGTAAATTATAAAATTTTTGAATTTGTGTTTTTTTATTTTATTGAATATTAAGAATGGCATAATTATGGTTGTCTAAGAAAGATCTGAACATCATATTAATCAGTTTCTCATTTTATTTGAATATACGATGTGTCGGGACAGGAGGATTGTGCTCAGTGAGAGAAATATTCAGGCCCACCCTGATTTTTCCAGGCCCACCCATTAGCCACATTCTGGCTCCGCCCCTACAGACAGCCACGATTAATGAAATTGGCGATGTAAAATGTTGCATACATCAAAGTTCAAGAGTTTTGCTCCGTTTTCCATATAGTTCAGCTCCCCTGAACCAGTGTACGTATTTTTAACACCGAGTGGGCCATAGTGCACTACCTTCCTTTTATACTGCGGCAGTTTATACACACAACTGCACTTAGCAAGGAGTTTCACTTTTGTGCTTCGACAGTCCATCCATTAAGATAACTGGCATTTAAGTCCTGTCCTGCCCTGCTGTACTGCTGATGGATACACACATCATCTGTCAATATGAGTCACATTCACTTTGGGTGACTGACAGTATTTTGGGCTTTGGAATGGAGAGGGAAGATGTTGTAAAAAAAAAGAAGATTCGAAAACGGCCAAATATTGTGGAAATGGGTTTTGTGTTTTCCTTTCAGATTAAAAATAAAACATTTGATGGGTGCACAGCCTCGGCACATCAGGGCAGTTAGATGTCGCCTTCATCTTAACACACGATTGTAAGCTGTCATCAGTCAGGCAATGTGAGACATGTTTGCTTTCAATGCAGATCGTTTAACAAGTAGCATTAAACGTGCTGTTTTCTTCAGAAAATCCTCAAATTTTTTTCATGGTTTACATACTGGGGGTCGAATATAGCTTGCCGCCCGGTGTCGCATATCGACTGCTGTGACATACTTTGAACGAAATAAAAAAAATAACAAAACGATTTTCCCTAGAGCCTTGCGAGTTAGACGTTATGATTAGGGATGGGTGAGTACTGATACCAAGGATCTGAGACCGGCCCCATTTTCGGTATCGGGTACTCGGGTAAGCAAAAAAAAAATAAAATCTGACATCAAGTAGGTCCTCCTCGGCAGTAGTTGGCACTATACTTCGACAGTTTGACACATCTGTGTCAGAATGCAAGGTCTTTGTAAACATTTTTTCTCATTGTGTCAAATTAAATTTGATATGTATATCAAAAGTACTACAGGTATCGGTACTCGGGATCGTTGAGCATTCAAAAAGTGAATACTCACGCTAGTATCGGTCTGGAAAAAAAGTGGAATCAAACATCACTGCTTATAAAGCCGAAAGCCGTTTCGTTTTTCCAATTCTGGTTCTTTGTGCTGATTTATGACAGCGTTACTAGAACATGTTCCCACAGACCTGCAGAAAGACCTGAAGCCATTTGTCTAACCATGCCCTTATAACATACACACCCCCTCTGTTTTATCCAAATGCATACTTTCAATATTCTATTCGGGTTGTCAAAATGAGTTATAGGAGTAATGTGTGTCCGCTGGTCAAATTAAATTAATGTTTTGCTGGAGAAGCGTTTATCAAGCTCATTATATTGAGAGACACGCATGCAGCAGTGTTGTCCGCCATTCATGAATGGATGTGATGTGCTTGCACAAGCACATGTTCTTCATTGGAGAAATGATGGTAGCAAACATAACCCGATTGGTAATTAATTCCTTTCTGGTGGACTCAGTCATTATTATCTATGTAAAGGCAGATGCTTTGATACAAATCTCGTATGAAATCTTATTCTACGCCATAGTCTGCTTGGCTTATCTGCCAACATTCACTCACAACGATACCATCAACTAATTCTCACACTCCCGCACCAATATGCATGAATACGAGATGTGAACGGACAAAACAAGTAATTGCAGTAAATATAGATAAGAAGCAAAGTGTAATCGCATACGGTTGGTTTCGCAATGTATAATTTCTCATGTATAATGTAAGATGGATATAAACAGAGCTACACTTACAATATGGTGTGATTGGACTCACAACAAATGTGTTTTGGAATTCAAAGCATGTGCCATATGGTAAGAAGTAAGGATGAAATTGAAAACAGTTTAGGATCCAATTATTTCCTTTTGACTGCTGCCAGCAGATCACGTGACCATCGTTAAGAAACAAAGCCCAAAAATGTCACCATATTGTTATAACAGCGCAAAGACACAACCACTATCAATTCCAACCCAAAACGTCAAAAGTAACAAATATGCCTTTGAACAGCAGTAGCCTAGGCAACATTTTGAATATTTCGTTTGCTTTTGGAGCAAACCACCACCACTTGTCAAATTAAAACCCCTCAAAACAAGGGAAAAAAAAAAGCATCAACATTTTGATGGTTTGATTAAAATAAAAGTATAATAAGACAGATTCAATAGCCCGCAAAGACAACCAAACAGGTTTTTAGTTAGCAGAATGCACAGCGCTATCTTTTAATTACACTTTGACTGTACAAAGCTCCTGATCACCCTCAAAGCACCTTTTGCTGTGGCTACAATTAAATTGAATAATTTATTCACTGGCTCAACTGAACACGCTCATGGAGCCACTGGTCATCATTAAAATTCATCATTATAAGCTGTGCAGAGGAAAAGCTTAAAGACTTGTGGGTTCTAACTGACTCATTGATCCGAGTACACAGACATTTTCATTGGTACAGACCGCACGCAGTTAAGATGAGTGTTTGCGTGTGTGTCAATGCGACTCAGCTTCCCTTGCCCCCTCTGTTGATGAGCCGCCACGGATCCCGACACAAAGTTCTCTGAATCTGAATTTTAATAATAACCCATATAGCCTTTCTCAGTATTTCGACAGAACACCGACTGACAATAAGCTATTATGCAATCACGACTACAGTGCTAGTCTGCATACAACGAAGAGGTAGAATCAAGCTTGACAGTTTGAATGCTAACGTCACAACAAGATGGTTACCGCTGTATAAAAAATGTCCAAGTGACTCTTTTTTTCCCCGCTTTGTTGAACAGAAGAATACCATCAATTTGTCCAAGTGTCAAGCACTTGCCCTGTAGTTTATTTCTAATTAGAATGGATCCAATACTGATATGCTAACAGTTGTCAGGCTAACATAAAACAAGATATTAACCTGAGAAAAGAGGCACTGTTTGAGATATTGCATTGCACCACACGCAGCCCCATAACAAACAATACATAGAATGAATAATAATGAGCTCTGCTTTGCCTTGCAAAGCACTCCCTCTACTTTTTAGTAGTAGGGTAGAGGTAGTGCATTGCACATTTCACAAGCAGGCCTGGTTATGTTTGACTGACAAGGTGATAAAAGCAATAGCAATAAAAGAGAATGGGGCCATGAGTTTGTTCTGTATACATTATTGTACCGTGATTTTTAATTCCCTGGTATTGTTGCTCTGACCTGATTTATCAACGCGATGACAAAACGTGAACGTGTCTGTAATCTGTCTTCATGAGAGCAGGGAGAGGAGAAGTCTTAATAGAGCAATAATGTCTAATTGCCTGCAATTACTTTAAGATAATCGCGTTGTATGACTCTCAGAAAGACAAGGCCGGATGATTTGTAAGCAAGGTTTTCATTTTGAAAAAAGACTGATGAGGGAGAACATGAGAGAGATCCCAGAATTGATCAAAACAAAGCAAGTATTTACAGAGGGATTAATTGCAAATGGAAAACAAGAATCAAGTGTAAATGAAGGGAACACAAGCCCAGTCTTGTGGGCAAATACGTGTCTTTAAATGTGTCTCTTTTGTGGCCCTTCGACAAGAACAAATGTACAAATGTAATATGTATGTGCTATCCAGGTACAACCATTCGAGTGGATCTACTACATAGGCATGGCTGGGTTACTTTACACAACCTTCCGCTGAAATGGATGGAGGAGTGATCACAGCAATGGCCCAAATCCAAAATCATCTCCCAATTCAATCTTGTGCAGCATGTCTGTAATGAATTCCCAAGTGATACTTACTCATCCGTTAATCAAGTTCCTTTCTTCTTAGAATCCTCATCATGCCTCAGATACTGCATAATAATGAATAGCAACGACCTGACCTTCCTGATCAATATAGTGTACCGTTAGAGTTATCGATTCCTTAAGATTTCTATGCCCGGCATGTACATGATACATGGAAAAGACTAGTTGTCTTTCATTTATCTTATCTTTGTGTACCCTTGAGGCACGGCATTAATAGCTAGAGATGCACGATTTCGAAAGCAACCGCAATGTCTCCCAAACGGCATCCCTCAGATAGATACTTATAAACAAAAAAGTTATTCAAAACACTGACGCTTCACTTTCATTGTTGGAAGATATTTAAGTAGAAGAAGCCTCGGACTAGCAGCTTTAGGGCCGGTCAACTTGACACAGAGGAAGAATGTGAGCCTTGAGCGGTGGTGCCAAAAAAAGGTCACTTAGGCTCATCAGCATCCCGACTCTTTTTTTTTTACTATTAAGACAGTGCTACTCTTTAGATTTACTTGAGTCATATAATTTCAAAGTAGCTTGAGTACAATTTTTGGCTGATCTTCCCATCCCTGGTCATAGATGCAATGTACGTGTCATGAAATTACAAACATTTTGGATATCTCTGTGTTGTTGAGTTAATGTGTTAAATGCTCTCGTATTGGACAGAATAAATAAAAAGGATTCAAAATAACATATTAAGTATTCCAGTGGGAAATGATTTAAGTTACTAGTACAGGTCTTTCAGTCAATAAGTGCTTTGTTGATTGTTTGTGGACTGGCTTCATAGCAATGATTCGCGTTGTAGCTTTTGACAAGCTAATGCGCTAATTATCGTACACAGTGAGGGAGTTCACAAGGTTCATCCAGGAAGTGTATCAGGGACAAATGTGTTTGCATAAATTCCAGATCAATTATGACTTTTTTCATTGAAGCAGAAAGAACCACATTTTGACCGCAGGGACTCTTTTGTTAAAAAGGATCATATACTATACTGGTCTCAGGCTAACTTTTAATTATATTTCTTTTTATCATTATTTTTATTATTATTCATGGTCACACGGAAGAGACGCCATGGGTTTATTTGAATCAGGGAATGATATTGAATACTTCACTTTTGTAATCATGTATTTCTCTTTCATCCTGCTTTGTTTTTCTAAACAGCAGGCATTTTAATTGGTTAACTTGATAGGAACTTCGAAAAGGTCTAACGCGGGGCCCTTTTTAACATCCTCAAAAACAACTGCTGTCAATGTGGCAAAGGTGTCATTTATTATGCTGGCCTCCCAACATGCAACAGAGTCAATATTTACCTAAGGACAATGAAAAAAAAAAACAGCAAAAGCTTAAAATGGATAAAAACAAACACACACACACACACAAAAAAAAGAGCCAGTCTATTTTCTATACAGCTCATTGTGTTCAAGGGTTGTGGTGAGCTGGAGTTTAACATAGCAAGTCTTCTTTATCTCCCCTTAGCTGCAGTTTAATCGTTGTGGTTGTATTGCTCAGTCTTGTGAGAGTTGGACCGAAGTTTATTCAATTCAATATAATATATTAAAGACAAATAAGTCATATGCTTGTCGCCAAGAGCTGATAAACTGCGACTACTCAATAAACTAAAACATGATCTCACCGTACATATGATTCATTTGTCTTATTCCAATGGCAAATACAGTACAGGCACTTGCTGTAAATATCGATTGCGAAAAGTAGCCCAACGTCGCGGTGAAAGGGTCTACACAGACTACTTTGTAGTCCATGGGCTGTTTTGACCAACAAGCGCAAGGTGTTATGAAAGCTGTTTTCAGAAGTCCCTTGGAGCACAGGTGTCCTTCCAAAAAGAGCGAACGTGAAATATTATGCCCATGGCATCCAGACAATGCCCAGGGCAAGAAATGTCCATGATTTCACTTAAACATGCTACAGTGTCCTTCTCCAACTTTCTCAAGGGCTGAAGGAAAGGAAACCATCACAACAACTGACTTCTTTGGTTTCATAATGATGGGCTCAATGAAATTCCGTTACTGCTGCAAATAATTGATATTACTACAGAAGACAAGGCACATTTGTATCTTTAATTGTTCACAGAGGTGGGCGTTTTACTACGTTTTGCTGTTCCGTCATTCGTCAGCAGCCAAGGCACCTGCTTGTCATTTTTCGTGACGAACTCAATTGTAATCATCAGTCCATCGATCCGTCAGTCAGTCTGTCATTTAGTCCATCAGAATTCTGTCTGTCCGTCAGTCGGTCCCCCCAAAAACACTTCATTACTGCTTAAATGATTGAACAAGGTTCTTATCCTTCCAACAGTGACAAAATATCCCAACTCCACTGAACTAGATTCACACAAGACAATTTTCAGATGATTTGATCTGATCGGACATAAAACGTTAGCTTTGGTCTCATTCTGTCCATGCAATGTATTTGACTCTTAGATGGTTTTACTCTAGATCACAAAGATGGTCAGCAAAAAATAAGCAACTGTTGCTAAGAACCTGGCAACATGATTCAAGGCAAATTCTGAAATCTATTTTCAGCAGCACAGAATCTCTCTCTCTCTCTCATATATATCAGTGGAGGGTCTTCGGTTTCCTGACCTACGATTTTTCGTACTGACAAACTAGCTCACACTACTTCCGTTGTGCAAAACAATTACAGAAGACAAGATATTTTTCTTGTTTTGTTTTTCCTGTGAAGGATTTTACATTTATGGTCTAGAATAGGTTAGAGGGTGTACTCAGACTTGCATATAAAAATGGCTTATGTCATTGTCATCATAACAGAACACAAACTGAAGATCCTCGGGCTGCGAAATATCGAGACTTTTTTTGCCGATAAGTATCGATGCCTTATGTATCGCCCTGTTTGTGCGCATTTGATGGGAGCGCTATTCAAGCCGTGTACGATTGGCCACTTGGTGGCAGTGTGGGTCCTCGTACTGAGAGACGTGTTGTTACATGGAGGAGTGGAAGAAAACCACGATCGAGTTTCGTAGTTACAACTTGGTTTTTGGCAGCGTAGGAAGAGCATATTCCTGTGAGTATTGTTTGGTGGATGCTTCTCTGTTTGCCTTCCTGCAACGTTTGTGGATAAACGCCCGTTGTTTGAGGGATTAGCATGGCAGCACAGCCCTTTCAATCCACTCTCACACAATCTGTTTCCCTATATTAATTATATTGCGTTATATAGGGGTGACAAGCTGTATACCCTCCTAAAATAAAAAATAAAAACAAATATGTTAAAAAAAAAAAGAAAAATATGAACGCTCATCCAACAATAAAAAGCCTTGCATTGTACTGTCGTCTTACAGGGAAGCCAATGTATCACACTTTGCTATGGGATCGGGTAGCTCACAAACACGCCGTGGCCTTGGATGAACCCCTGTTGCTCATCTCCCTTGCTTGAAGCTGACTCCGTTTATTTATTGATTATTACGGCTCCCCGTGTAATATACCCCAGGGTACAACACAGCAGGCTACTCGCTGGTCAAATTTTGCTGTGTGTGTATTTTAGATCCATGCACATCAGTGCTTAATATTTTATGCTGATTAATACATTATTGGCCATAACATACCCGAGGCACGGGGATGACTTTTCTTTTCTTTCCTTCTTCTTGAAGTGTGTATTTTCTTGAGCACTTTAGGTGTCAAAGCAACTTGTCACTACTCGTTGAGTCAATTGCAGCAACATCATTTACAACAGTGATTCTCAACCAGCGTGCCGTGTCACATTTGTGTGCTCCGAGGGATCATCGGGTGTAGCCGCGGGAAATTATCCAATGTCAATTACTTTGAGAAAAAAAAAAAAATGCTATTTAAATAAAATGGTTTGTTAATGTATTTATGCCAACCACATTTAGTAACAGGAAAAAGCAACATTCTATCGGGTATGGAGCTCTACTCCACAGCAAAATGTTCAAATAATTAAAAGATGCTTCTTGCTATTTTTATCCTTTTTTATTCTTATAGCCAAGCAGCTTAACTGTAATTCCAAGTCACTTGTTAAGTCAGTGTGGCAGCAGGCAAGCAACAATAACTCAGCGTTCACCTCCTGCCTCTCCTGTGTCTAAATACCCCGCTGATGAGGATGACTCGCAGGTGCGACACAAGCAAGGGCGGAGCTACGTGGTGGCCAGTTCACTCTCTGGCCACACCCATCCCAACATCTAGAGGAAGATTTTGATACATGGCATCTTTATCTTTAGAATTAGTGAACGCCTCACGCGGCCCATAACTCACGGTTATTTTGTTCGCTCTGTCCCAAGTAACTGTGAATAATAGTATGTTCCTGCTAAGCGGGAGACTCTTGACAGCTGTGTTATACAGAATACTGCAGTCCAGGCAAGACAACTATATTGGGGTTTGTCTGTCTTTGCTATGGCAATAATATAGACGATAAAACATTGAAACACAACACATGGTGCTCTTTGGCTGTTCTCTAAAAAGCCAAACATTGCACCATATGCTCAGTTATTAATATTTACAGTATCATCCTAATCATTTTTCCAGTTCCATGCTGGAGGATTAATTACATTCTAAACCAAAAGCTGCTGAGGCTGAATGATTTTCCGATTATGAAAAAAAAAAAAAAAAAAAAAAAGAGTCTTCATTTAGGTTAATGGATTTTTTTTGAAAGTACTGCAAAAGAGATGTCGCCTCATTAGCCAGTTAAGTGACCTCCCAACCTTGTGATTTACGTTTACATAGCACTCATTTACATTGAGCAAACACTGCTCTCTGGATTGTAGGTCACAAAGAGGAATTTTAGAGTGTAATTGGCTGCAGACAGAGCAAATAATGTCCTCTTTCCTCTCTTTTAAAATGGGATTGTCCAGACCGGTGGTTTTCATCAATAAAGCATCACATCCCGGGGTTGTACACAGAACTTGGCGGAAGTGTCCCTTTTGCTTAGTCATGCTTGACCTTGCAACTTTATTAAATTTGAATTTGGCTCTTTTAGTAATGAAGCTCCACAGAACCACAAATATCTATGCACAAAGTTTGCAATTTTAAGAAAAACTATTTTTACCCTTTTTGACAGTCAAAACTGTCAGTATGCCCTGACGATAGCACTAGATTAAAATGATCTGTGAAAAAAAAAAAAAAAATACTGTGCCTCTAATTAGATTTTTAAGAAACCATTACACCTGAGAAATAACCAACTCGAGACAAAAGACATGATTGACAAGGTGTCAATCCGCCACCAGAAACTAAAAATATGCCCATCGTTCGTTTGCCAACCACAGAAAAGTGAAGGGACCTCAGACAGCCGAGAGAATCCAGAAGCATTGCTCAATTCGAAACATTTCTGCTGTGCAGGTACATTTATGACCTCGTTCTGATTTTTGAGTTTTTGAGATTTTTGGAATGAGTGTGCATTTATTTATGTTGTTTGTGGCCTTGATCTTTAAAGCTTTAAAGCACAAACTATTTGTGCCTTGCCCTCAATGCGGTATTTTTCTGGTTTTATTGAACAGAATTAAATTTTAATCTTGTTACTTTAGCCTTTGCTACTTTAACTGGTTAACACCATTTTTACTGGGGCCACAAGAAAGAAAATATGTCTTTTGCAATGTTCTTAAATCATTGAGTTGCTATAATTCTTATGACTAGTTCTTTTTTTGTCCGTTTATATTGATGAATACCGTTTGTGAAATAGTGTTCGACTTCCACAGATCAGCGACGCTGTAACACTGAAGCATTCTGACTCAGTCTGACCTTGGCTCACATTACTGGCTCGCTTGCCTTTTGTTATTTATTTTTATTTTTTTAATATATCATTTTTATGTCTTTGGAAAGAAACTCCCTTCCTGTCTCTTTCATGTTTTGACTTCAACTGGCTCTTTGTAATTCCCCTGATGCTGTTCAAATTACTTTGCCGTGATAGGCCATGTGGTTGTCAAATCTTTTTTATTTTTACAACCAACTTTTCTTTTCAAGACTAACTTTTACACTAAATAACTTCTACCCCTTCAGTACTCCAACTGCTGTATTTCTGCATCTCGATTGCAGCAGACAGCAATAATATTGAAACATTAATTGTGCATCTGCCGAAGTGTTTTAAACTGGGACTGAGTTGATGAGTTGGATGAAAATGTTCTTTTTACGACATAAACATTTTGCAGATGAAAATGGGCGTTGGTGTCCTCTCAAGTTACTGCTATTCACTTCATAAAGTTAAGCTGTAAATTAATAGCTGTAAAAGCAAGAAAAATAGTCGTGTTGTTGTTACTTTTCTATAATACACACTTTTTGGCTTCAGTATTTTTGTTCCAGCACAAATGCCACTGCAAGGACAAAAATGTGCCCCCTGTTGAAAGTATACATTTTCCAGAGATCATCTTACGGCAAGTCTTTCAGATTTTGTCGTCCACACCTTCAAGTGATTTAAACGCTGAGTGTTCCAGAGTTTGCCTCAAGTTGTGGTGATGCATTTTGCGATTTAGGAGTCCCTCCTGGTGGTTCCCATAGCTCAGGCAGTGAGGTCCTTTGCTGTATCAATTATGCCTCAAGTCGCTCCAGGGAAGACTTTGATAGACTGCGCATTGCATAATGACTCCCTCGTTGCTACCCCTGTGCAGCTCCTGTAGCATCGTGTGCGTGCTTGTACATATATTTGTGGACATGTTTCCAAAAAGTGCGCACACAGAGGGTAAAAGGATGTCAGCTTAGATTTACCAGTTTGTGGGTTACAAATGTTCGCAATGAATTCTGATATTTGATACGTATGCCAGTGACAAACTTCTTAAGGCTTAAGGGTAAAGACATATTGGTATTGGACTCAACAGAGTAAACGTGCATCGGTGGGACTGCTACATATACAGTAGAGGTGGGCATTCCGTCAGACTGATGGACCGGTCCATCAGTCCATCGTTGATGGACGCCTGTTTTGTTGACGAAGGTTTCGTCCGTCAGTGTAATCGTCACTAACCGTGTCCGTCTGTGACGTTCCGTCGGCCCGTCACTGACGGAACGGTAGTCCGTCACTGGAGGACGCCTGTTTTTCTGCTGTTTTTTTAGGGGGGGGGGGGGGGGGGGGGCAACTGACGGACCAACGGGCTCAGACGGACTAACTGATGGACTTAATGACGGACTGACTGACGGATTGACAGACTGACAATTACAATTCAGTTTGTCGCGAATATATATATGTATATATATGCATATATGATACTAGAAAGACAACGGTTGAGGCTATAATAACGGGCAGGCGTATCTGAGGAAATTGAAAGGGGAAATGTGACATATAAAGCAGTTTTATAGGCTAGGTGAAACGTGATGTCGGACGAAAATATCATCATGGTAAGCAGTCTTGCTTTCCGTGTAATAAATACAAAATATAACAGCGGGAGTTGCCTGTCCTAAAGCCTTGCGAGTAAAAGAGTAACAGAGGATGTACGTACCGCCGCTCCATTTCTAACATTTAAGTTTATACCATTTCTGTTCTCACTGACTGGCATTTTTTTGTTTGGCCTTTTACTTTTTTATTTTCATCATAAAACACATGATATTTGAAAGGCAAATTGAAAGGGGAACAATCTGACATTTGGGATCTGATCATAAAGACTATAAATGAGTCTAATCCGAAACGAGCGCACACTCTCATATCCCCCTTGACTTGACCACAAAATGACTTAAATGCGCACTCACGATACACACAGCAGTCCCCTTATAGCTCATGTAGTGCTTTGGTGTGCGTGTCTTTCAGCCCCCGCACAAACAGAAAATAAGTCTTCATTATACCTTGCTCGTTTTTTTTTTTTTCCTCATCAGCCGTTCAGTTCAATACGCATTTAAAAAAAAAAAAATCGGTTTTATTATACATCATACCTGAAAGTAATAAGCATAGAATGTGATGGAAAAAGAGCGTATGAGGTGGATGGGAGAGCATGTTTAGATTGTAAAAAAAGAAATACAAGCGGTTCTTGACTCGATATTTTGAATTTACGAACGGTGCGCGGGAAACAGGAAAGCATGCTCGGCTTCCACCGTACTTATTGTTTTTTTTTTCTTTTCATATATTTACTCTATGACTTAACCGCTGCGTTAGCATAGGTTATTGGTAGAGTGCGGTACATTCAGACGTATGAAAAATTTGGGTTACATCGCCGCTGTTACAATGTCAATTCGTAAACCACGGACCCCGTGTATACTGCAGCAATGCAGAAGAAATGACTGATGACGAATGTTCATGGTAAAAATATGGAGGAGCGTCATAGTTGGGACAATTTTATTTATATATGGTACCATCTTGAAATGAACATGATCTCCTCACACGTTGATGAAAAACAACCGAAAGCCTCATGAACAAGCCCTTTGGCGACAGATAACAAATCCCTCAAAGCACGAATCTGGATTAGAACCGATGTGGAGCAGTCACAGTAATGTGGTTATGGCATTGAGAAAAAAATTAAAAATTACATAGCATTACATGTGACAGCTACATTCATATACTGTAGTTTGATAATATAGTCAAAAAGGTCACTTGTTTTATTTCAGTTATTTTTGGGATCTTAGGAATAGGCATTATTGTTGATTTTTTTTTTTTAAATCATTGAAAGAGAATATGTCAATGCTAACAATGATACCGCATCTGCGGCATTATCACAGAAGAGTGCAACAAAAGTGCTTGATGTCTAAAGGATTCAGCAATTATCATTGTACTATCAGTGTAACGTTTTTGAACAGTGACACACACAAAACTCGCAAAATAAGCACCGATCCATGCATTGAAAGTCCACGGCGGTGTCCGTGCTACTTCACCAAAACAGAACAGAAACACCATTTTTCTTTCCCATAAATGCCTTTTCAGTTCCTACTTCAATGTATAATGTATTTACTTTGGCACGCACACACACACACACACACGGATGCCCAATCACCCACACGACTACTCTGTCAATTTTTGAATTATTGCACACAATTGCAGTAAATACTTTGGACAGCTACCACCATTAATGCTTTCACCCTACTTGCTTTCACTGGCGATTGATGGGGAGCTTTGCATTGAGTGGTATTAAAGAAGCATACCGAAAAGGACTAAGTCATGAGTGAGACGGACTGCTGGCTGCGTCATTTCATAAAAAAAGTCAAGAGCCAACATGGCCACGTTTTATCCGTACAATAAAAGTTCAGCTACAACTGGGCAAGCTGTTGTATTTCTGTTCAACTGCATTGTTCCACGCACAAAAAGTGTCAATGAACTTGTCCATGAAAACGCATCAACCAACTCTCACTTTTGCACTGAAAATAAGTGCCGTGTGAACTTTGTAGCGGCTTCTTTGCAAGAGAAAGAAAAAGTTGACATTTTCTCATCGTATTTTGCTTTCAAATCATCTGGTGCTAAAAATGCATTTGAGTATGAAGTTCAAATTGCAATTGGAAAATGACTATCGGCTAAAATGAGAATGACGATGGAGAGCATGCTGAAGGTCATAGGGTCAAACAAAGCATTTGAGTATGGAAACCAGACTTTTCTCACGCACACACACACACGCACGCTTCATTTAAGGAGACACTTGTGCTACATTGTGACAAGGTGAAGGCAGTTACATTTCTGTAGAGGACCCCTGAGGAATATGGAAAGAAACGAGGCATGAGAAATTGGATAGAAAAAATAGCTTGGGAATTATGACATGTCAGAAGTATGTTTTTTTTTCCCCCCCTTTTTTTTCAAGATGATTCAGTTGGTGAGTCAAGACATAAGAGGGTGAAATGGAGTGTCTTTGTGGAGGAAAATCATATGAAATATGCATCTGCTTGTGAATGCACATCGCATGCACGGGTGAGCGCATACGTGCTTTTGTGAGGCTGTGTACCAGGAGACAAAAAGCTATGATTACAGCTTACTCTATATGTTCCTCCTGAATTTCTAAAGAAGTAAACCTGACGCACAAAATGGGCTGAACTTACGGTTTAAAAGTCATTACACTGCACTTGTGCCCTTTTGTGGAAAAACAACAACACAACCACAGCAGATATTATAATCAGTCGTTAACTTGTGAATTGCAACTTTTTACCATTTGTGTGAGACGCTATCGATCTTGACGTTGAAACGTATTTTCGAACTTGAAATTCAAGTTCTCATCACAAATTGTGTCTGAATCCCGCACTGAGTAAATGAGGGTTAAATAAAAAAAGAACTGAGGCAGTAATAACGGCGGCGCCGACTGTGCCTTGAACTAAAAACAAAACAAACCCGTCGATTCAAAACAAATGCGATCCTCGTTAAGATGGCACTTTGAGATTCATTGGAGACAAGGCAGGGAGTAGGAGTTCAAATTAGACATTAAAGGAAGGCAAGCGCCTTCATCACTGGCTAATAAACGCTGTGACAGTCCTTCAATTCGTGCAAATACGCCACCTACGGGCTGTGAGCAGCCTAGGTCACACTCTCGTCAATTTGATTGGCCACCAAGTGAGAGCTTGGCGGGAATCCTTTAGACTAGATATAGTGACATAATTTCTTTTTCCATGACGCAGCTATATGTTCTTTAAATGATAAGTTAGCCCAAAACTTGTCTTTACAATAATATGTTTTATGTGCCTCCAATAGTCTCAACACAGCATTCTGATTAATATTGCCTTTTGGAATATGAGGTAAGCAGCAAAACCCATTCGTTTTTAGCCATCGCAGAGGCGGCCATTTTGTTACTTCCTGTGGACTGAAAATAGACATTAAAGTTGCTCAGGACTGAGGTAACGACCAATCGGGGCTCACCTGTTTTCCGAAGCTGAGCCATGAGTGGTTGTTACATGAGCCCTGGGCAACTGTGATATAATTTTCAATTGACAACAATTGAAAAACAAAATGGCCGCACCCTGAGATGGTCAAAATTGGGGGGATTTTACTACTTAACTCATATTCCACAAACACAATATCAATCAGAATGCCGCGTTTAGACTAGTGGGGCTGCATAGAGCAAATTGCTGTAAAGAAAATGTTTGGGTTGACTAGGCAAAAGTCAAACATTTGAAAACGATGAACTATTTGGACTGAGAAAAAATACTAAACCAGCGCTGAATCTGATGCTGTTTTGAATCTATTGGGTGAAGGCATTGTTTAAAAAAGACAAAACCCTTACAAATGTGAAGAATGATAACGTGCCCTCAACATCATGATTGTGTTTTTGTTTTGACGCGGGTACTCAAGTAAGATGTAGAGTGAAAGCACGGAAATTATTGACAAGGAGAGATGAAGAAGGAGCCATTATGAATAGAAGACTGAAATAAAGTTACACAAAACGGGATAATGACTTTGAAATGTTCTCAACTATTAAAATACTGCCTCAAATTTCTCTCTTTCCATTTTACAGCTCAATTGCACTTGATGTGTCTCCCCGTTCGCCTTAAATGAGCGAGAAGAGTATGAGGGGAGAAATGAGGTGTGGAAGACAGCTCTTTAACTAGCCAGGTCTAATCTGATTTCATGGACTGATTAACTGACTGGTTGACTAACTTGCAGTTCAGCCACAATTCCCCCGGGGAACAATAAAATACTTTGCCTGGCGATCCTTTGGTTGGATAACAGCATTTTGGACTGATTTACATTTGGCAGCTGATTAAAAAAATAAATCCGCATTGACATTCTCTTAAGTTGACGACAATGATTGATCCAATCACAGCTTTGAGGAAACGGTTCAGTTGTTGACGGTGCTCTAGTTCACTGTTTTCTCCGCAATGCATTCAGTTTCCAGCTAAACATCTAAACTGTATGTAATAATGATAATATTATATGTAAAAAAAAAAAATTAAAAAAAATGAACTGCTGACATCACCATCCCTCAATTGCGATTCAAGCTAAGTTTGACAAATTCTTTGACGCTGACACGAATTGGCTAAGCAACTCTTTCATGCAAAAATACAATTCAGAAGTATCTTTTTCTTTGCATTTTTGTGCTGAGCCATAACTTTTTAAAAGGGCTTATATCCTCCTCCATTTTTCTCTAGGCATTAAAAAGGCAGGATCATGCTTGGATGCTGCTAAATTGAACATGAATCAGGAAGAGCGAAGCAATTCAAGTGTAGACCTCCCCAAATGTTCATGCAAAACTTAGGTATCCGCACAGTTAAGGACCCCCCCCCCCCCCCAAAAAAAAAAGCAAATGTGTTTGGGCCCTAATAGACTAGGTAGTGGTGGGTGGCCAATAGAGGGCGCTAGGGCGCTGCCCCACCAATTGGTCTGACTATTTATCACTTGCTACGCTGTTGCTGTGATTCTTTATTATGTCATATAGAATCGGGCATGGTCCGATGTCTCTCGGTACTTAACCCTGAGTGTGAGGCATTGTCAGAACGTCAAGCTTTCTTTCGCTGCCTTCTGCATCCAGCCCTGCTCACCGTTGTTACTTGGTTTTCTCATGTTCTCCGTGTAGCCCTGCTTTCTGTTGTTTTTTGGTATTTTTGTATTCAAAAGCCTCTCTGTTGTTTCACTTTCGTGCCCTGTCTGCTTCTGGGTCCAAATTCTGCTCCACAGGCGGAGACGATATTCATTTTCAAATGATGCATAGATCACATACAACTTGAACATTTAAGGACTACTGTGCTCTGCTGGAGATGATATATTGATGACACATCATTTGTTCCATGTTTTATTCAATTATCTGGAGCGCTCCTTCAGACTCCTCACCCCTAATCCTCTTCTGTCCTCGTCAAGCCTTCCCTTTGACCTAGTCATCGCAACCTCCCGTGAAGAGAGCGGGGCACCTTCCTGCACAGTTTTCTTCCCACTCGCTGCGTCCCCTCAGTGGAGTTTTATTTCTTTATCCCAGATGACATTTCTCTCCTCATTCTTTATACATGTCTCAACGACTCTGCTCCCTTGACATTTGTAATCTCTCTCTCCTCCCCTCTTTTCATGAATAATCCACCCTTTTCAACTGTCATCATTTGATTTTTCACACATATTCTCTTGGCTTCCTTTTGCTTGTTCTCTCTTCGGGTGACATTCACTGAGCAAGAACTAGTGTAGTGTCAGCAAGATACCTCTCCCCCAAAAAACCCGATGACATTTATGCATAGTATAAGACACTGTACAATTACACGATGCCAATGATACAAATTCATAAAGGAAAAATAGCTGTGATGGTGCTTTTAAGGGAAGGAGTAATCTGAATGACATGTGTGTGAAAGACATCGTTTTAAAAAAGGCTGGAGAAGAAACCCAATAGCCCTAATCTAGAAAACGTTTTTTCATTCCAGATGCATAACACATTTTGAATGTGTAGATCAACTTATGCTTTTGCGCCAAACATCATTGCGTTTGTGGATGGCTGCGGAACCGCGCTAGTGCACAGAGACTAGCATGGTAGCAATTTTGTAAAAATCGAATTGAATCGAAAATCGAATCGGGGCCTGAGCGAATCGTTACATCTCTACACTTTAATGCTGCAGAATTTACAGTATACTTTTCTTGTGTCATAGCTTTATTTGATAACGACTCTTTACAGACTATATCGTGTACAGAAAGCGCATTATCATTACAAAAAGGGCAGCTCACTTTTATGCCATCTTAGATGGTGGGATCTCTCGGTCAATTTGCTGCGTGAATGTATCAGTTATAATTACTCCAAAAATGTCATGATCTTCAGGTAAATTAGTACTCCCAGTCAGACGAATAAAGAGACCCCGATCCCGGCAAGCCCACGGAACCATTATTAATTCAGGCACAGTCCTGTCATTAACTAGAAATAATGATCAAATAAGACTTTCACTCATGATCTACACTAATGACCCGTGCTTTTAAGGCACGATTACATACACTTAGAACTGCACAATTTCATGGCTTTTCTTTCTAGGATTGGATATTATGTAATGTTATGTTTCACAATGGATGTGAACATTTATAGTACCCGTTTGTGTATTGCAGGTCATCTAGCCCAAGTCTAATTTTTAAGTCTACGGTTGTGACTTGTAGGTGCGAAAAGAGAAACACATTCTCTTCTATTCCAATCAGTCAATAAAATGCAGGTTTGTTGGTAATTTTAAAAAATATTGATTGAGTTATACAAACTGTATATTTTTGTGTAGTTTCTAGGAGTGTCGATTGGTAATACATGAAACAGGGTTATTCATGACAATTTTGTTTATAGATCCTCAACTATTACGCTTTTTGTCTAGATAGGATAGGCTGATACCTTGAATAGGATAAGTAGTATAAAAAATAGATTGATAGATGAAGTTTATCAATGCTAATCGAACAGTACCATTACATTGTCTTAATATAGGTATTTATTGGAAGCAAAGCAAGTCCTTTTATAGGATTACTGATGTCTAATTAAATAAAAAAAAAATAAAAATAAAATACTTTCCAGGAAATCCTTGAATTTCCAAAAACAGCACTCATTTTGCCATCACAGGAAAAGTTAGCAGCAATATGAAAATTTGGACAAGAAATCGGATTAGTCTGAGTAACGAGAGGGATTTTTCATCAGAGCTTGTTATGTTTTGCTGTACAAGGATCCATTTATGTGCAGATAACAAGCGCTAAAAAGAAAATTATAATCAGTCTCGGAGGAGGGAAGAGGGCACTGCTCATTCACAGCAGCCACATATCCTCAATTATGAGTTGATTATATATCAGCAAAGATAGCTTATGAGTGTGCTCACCAATGATTACACCTAAGAAATTTTTGTCTTTGAATTCCTTAATTAGGTTTCCGCCATCCATTGTTTTTCTTAGTCTGCACTTTCTTTGCCTTTTGTCTTTTTCTTTGTCACATGCCTTCACTAAAACGTTTGCCCTTTTTGCTTCAATAACCTCGTGCCAGTTAAGCAGTTTTGAATCGATACTTCCAGTTTATTTGAACTCCCAGAAGCTTCAGTTCGTCTCTGCACCCCCCCCCCCCACACACACACACACCGTACATTTTTTTCTCTTCCAAGTGATGAGCTATGTTAGCTCAGTAGCCACACATTTGTGGCTTTAGTGCAGTCAAGCGATTAAAATGTTTAAACTAATCAATTGAAATGTTTCAACTACAATTTTTTTACGACGCTCGGACCCGATATTTACTTGAGTAAAATCTTCGAATTAATGTGGAGACAAATTAAAAGTACATTTTGATTCAAAGACTGTTCTACTAGCTTTCTTTGATACTTGAATACAATTATTTTCCTGTAAAATACTCTTGAACAATACACCAAAAACGTATAAGTAATATGAATCTCCATAGTTAACACTTTAACTTTGACAGCCCTAATATATATATATATTTATATTTATCTATATTTTATAGAAAGTACAACTTTCTATAGAATATTTCAACATTTGTCCATTTAGTCTTTTTAGACAGTATAACAGAAAAGGAACTGATAATGACGATTGCACGGAAGCATATGGCTTGGAACAGAAGTGCTAATTATTTCCATGCTGCTACCTCAATGCTACGAGATGAGCGGATTTTCAGGGGCATTCAGAATGCAAATAGTTCCCACCTGCCGCCATTCTAGGCAAGTATCCCAATTAAGCGTTTTAATCTTCTTTATGCACCTTCTAAACCTTATGCCTCCTACATTCACGGAAAACCTACTGCGGAATATTCATTGGCTTGTGGAAGTGGATATAAGGCCACACACAGTGACTGAAGTCCTTGAAGTTTGTCGTCCCTGGACCGGGCACCAGCCAATTGCAGGGCATATATAGAAAAACAAAAACATTCACAATCACACCTATGAGCAAGTAAGGGGAGATCGTGCAAACTCACCACAGGGAGGCCGTAGCATGGATTCAAACCTCCAACCTCAGAACTATGAGGCGGGTGTCCTAACCGTATTAAATAAATTTATTAAGGGCGGTACAGGGGTCCTTTTGAAATTTCAAACACACATACGCCACAACGTTTTTCTGTCATTTATTTCATTGGTTGGCTGCGCATCTACTATAAACCAAAACATAAAACACCGTGCTGTCGGAATAAAACCTCACACATGAACGTCGCATGGTACTTCAGGGTCAAAGAGTCCTTTTTTGTGATGGATGCAGATTGGGCCAGAGGTGATCTGTAATTTAGTGGAACGACATATTTTGAGGTGTCATTATCATTCATTCGACTTGATTATTACAACCGTGATTAATGGAGCAATCTGTGCCACCGACCCGACTCAATTCATTACGCAGTCTTATTAATGAGCGAGAAAATTAAAACGTATAATTAAACCCCCGTCGCTGCATCACGGTTTTATGCTGTGTAATTTGTTTCTGGACAATAAAACCCCATTTGGTTCATATTAGTGTTGAGATGACAGTATATCATACCTCTTACACAAAGAAGACAAAACAAAATTGCTTAATAACTTTTTTATGGGGTAGTTCGGTGACTGAATGTACACAGACACACATCTCCAGGAAAGGTAAAGCATATTAAAAATGCATACGCAACCCCTTCAATCATTACTCGAATCTCCAAAATGACTTAGAGGAACACATTCATTTATGGATTAGAAAATTAGCATGCAGGTAATCTCTGATGACTGCCACATTCCTTCCGTAACCTCCGAATCGCCTTGAAAAAGAGGCACGGCTCATTCGATTTCCACAGCTGCACAATTGGAATCTATTTCAAGGCAAGAGCTGTAGAAGCAGATGGTGTGTGAACATCTTTTATATAAAAAGACATAAAAACGCAAATACTCAGATCTCGCTGAAACGGTTGATAACAGTTGTTTAATACCCAATTTGGCCTACAATCCTGGATGATCAATTTGTTAATTTCCTCAATCCTAAACGTGGGCTGCAGACATTTAAATGCGCACACTTTAATGAAGGACTCCTTTGGGCTTCTTAATGGCTGCTGGTTGCCTTAAGACGCAGATGAGATGTTTTTTGCACCCTGACGCACGCTACAGAATCTGCTTGCCTTGATGTTTTCTTTCGGAATATAACATTTTCTCGTGGCATTTATATTGGCTACAATCATGTTTGCAAGTTAACCAAGTACAATGCGATACAGTGCTTTATTTGTCTTGATTTCCTTCTCTTTTCGCTAAGTGGAGGAATGTTGTTTTTTTTTCAAGAATATGTTCTATGCAAGACCACTAGTTGAAACAAGAAATTCTGATAAATATTGCATTTGTGGAATAAGAGTTAATCCACTCATTTTTAGCCATCTCGGCAAGCGGCCATTTAGTCACTTTTGTCGACTGAAAATGACATCACAACTACTCAGGGCTCAGATAACGACCAATCATAGCTCAGCTTCAGAAAACAGCTGAGCCGAGATTGGTCTTTATCTGAGCCCTGAGCAACTGTGATGTCATTTTCAGTCGCCAGAAGTGACAAAATGGCCGCCCCCTGAGATGGCTAAAAAGTGGTGGATTTTGCTGCTTAACTCACATTCCACAAACGAAGTATTAATCAGAATGCCTTGTCTCAACTAGTGGACCTGCATTGAACATATTATGGAAAAAAACATGTTTGGGTTGACTTCCGCCTTAATACGTTCAATTTTAGTAATACTTTTTGTCGGAGGTAATAAAACAATGTACTCAATCCAACAAATCCAGAGTACATACATATCCAGTCCAATAATTATTCAACAACACCAAACAATGTCATCACCTCAAACTGAAACAAACACATAATCAAAGCAAATTAATTAAGTTCCAATTTGTGATGATACCCGGTTATATCACTATGTAGCAGTCTTCAAATAGCAAGCATTTTGTTGACAGCGCTATAGCCGCATAATTAGGCTAGCTGTACTGTAACAGCAATATTTCACTATCACCGCTTTTCAGGCCTCCCATTACCACGATCATTTGCATAATTTTGCCTTGATTACATAATGTGGCGATGTAAGCTGTTGCCTGTGGCATTCTGTAAGTGCCAAGAAGCAATTATTCAAATGGATCTACCAATGCTGTTCATGAAACACGATACGCACTTCAATCAGTTGTTTATTAAGATAGTTGAGAACGTGGCATACTGATTTGGGGTTATTATTCATTTATTTATCTGGGTAATTTTCCCTCTGATAGTAGTTTGGCTATTTGTTTAAGAATTTGTTAATTCCCTCACTGGGATGATTGCAATGACAGTCCTATGATTAATGAAAGTGAGCTGTTAAAAAAGGCTTGGTTAAGCGTACGCATGGCGCGGAATTTCACTGTATGCGACTAATACAGCAAATTCACCTCCTATTTAATGAATGAAATGAAATGAATGGGTAATACATAAAAATGATAGATACATTTCAAACAACCAAATTCAGGGAAGACTGTGTTCACTTCATCAAACAAAAATGACTGGATAATGTAAATGCTCAGCGGGCCAGATTAAAGAACGGAGCGCAGTCCATACTTCATTTAGCCCCGATCTGCACACATTTGAAAAAGTCCAAATGTCTGCTGTCAATCACATTGTTACCCATTGCCTATGAGGTGTGTGCATGCTTAAAAGGATGAAAGCCTGCTTAGGATTTATGACATACAAAAAAAAAAAAATAAATAAAAGTGACCACAGCCAAATGGTGTTCAAGTACACACAATTTTGGAGCTCTATGAAAGCATTTTCTTTTAAATCTCAAAGATTTTCCCCTTTTCCATTTGTCTGTCAGTCTCAATCTTCTCAATTTCTCTCTTCATAACAACAGAGGTGTTCTTTAACCCCTCTACAGTACAATAAACTTCCTTCCTTTTTTCCTCTGGCATCATAAAAAAATCATTAGCGATCACGCTCCTAGAAGGACAGGGTCAAGGGCATATCTGTCATTAGCATTTAGATTTGAACCACGATGAGACTTTGGCAGGAGGCAGAAACCCATATGGTAAAAAATGTTATGGGATATTTTATTTGTCATACCTTATATTTAAAAAAAAACATGAATGATAGCTTAATAGAAGACTTTAACCAGTTTATAATAATAACATCCTAAATCACAACAAATGCACTATTCATTTACTACACACATATCATATCGAGTTACCCCCATATATAATACTTAAACCAACTTTAACTTTTTAATGCCTTCTCCCAGTAGCGGAGCCGGAGCGGGGGCAAAGGGGGCGGTCGTCCCGAGGCCCACAAGCTCACAGGGCCTATGATAGGTCCCCGTTTTGTAGGATGCGTTCATGTATAATCGTACATTGACATCATACAATGAATATAATGATAAAATGTGGGCCCCCTACACCAGTGGCCCCCAACCTTTTGTCTGCCACGGACCGGTTCATACAAGTCTATACCGTTCACGGCCCGGTCCCGTAACTATTAACTGTCGGCGGGAGGGGGGCGGCGGGGGGTGCCCAATACGTTCGTTTGTTGTACTTTCATAAGGGCCCATCGAGAATGCTCCGCCCCCTCTGTGCTGATACCGACGCACCGCCACTGCCTTATCCCTCATATAAAACTCAAATAATCACAATATTGGAATAGGTACAGTATGCAGGTATTGCTTAGCGTATATATTCCAAAAATTGGATAATACATGCTTTTGCCAAGATTCTACAAAACACCATGACATCTACATGTAACTTGTGTTTATACGTTTAGGAGATTTGGAGCTCTGTTATAAAATGCAACGTTTTTTTTTTTTTTTTTTCTTTTTGGTAGTATACACATTTGCATACCAACAGTGATTGTTGAGGCACAGCCAGGAATGGTTGGATTGTGATGTGAGCCCTCTCGCAGACTTAATCCAAAAATTCAGGATGTGAAGGCAGATACTTTATTTGATAACAATGTAGCGGATCTTGGACTGACATACAAAAGTGACCCTGGTTAAATTTAATAAATAAATAAATAAATCATATATTTTCCAGATGTGTCCTAATTGGGCCTTTTTGAGAGTGTGAAAGTAGATTTAGCTGAGCTAAGATTTATGAAAAAAAAAAAAAAGAGGCTAATTAGAAACACTGTGTTCCTTTAAACCATGTAAGAAAAACATGCAAAACGGCTATAGCACAATTTCATATCTGACAAAATTGAGATGACAAATGTTTTGTGTGTGTGCGTGTGTGTGTGTGTGTGTGTGTGTGTGTGTGTATGAGCCAGAAAAAGTGCACCTGTTTCAGATTTTTTTTTTTTCCCGCCAGATATGGATCTCAGACTCACTTTTACTCTCTTTTGCAGGACTTGTGGGAATGAGTTGTCAGTATGGCATGCGTTTGTGCATGTGCTCAGCGTAGAAGCGGAGCATTCATGGATGTTGTGCACTTTGGCATCTAAGTAGTGCACGCTTAGTAAGTCTGTTTTTACGCATCTGGTCTTGCACACTTTTCATCTCGGAGCTTTTTATATCTAGACCTCAGTAACAGTGTGAGTGTGAGTGTATGTGTGTCAAAGTATACTTCGAACTAGAGTAGAACAACCGAGTATGCACCCTGGGCCGCACTACCGAAACTGTAAGGGAAGTAGCAATGGTGTGGTGTCCTGTTTGTAGATTTAACTGGGATGAGAGCAGTGCCCAGCAGGGAACATTGCTCGCTCCTCAGACAACATGTACACTATGATTTGTGAGTAGATGGTCTTGTGTGGAAAATATCTCTGAAAAACATGAATAAACGGAAACTGCAACTGGCCCACAGCGCAGAATCTTCATCTTCAATATTCTGCATTTAAAAGCACTTGACTTTCACTGCTACTCGTTTGTCATGCCAAAGGTCTTTTGAGATTTCAAATATGGAGCTAGTGAAGCTTGTTAGTCTCTATGAATACAAAAGAGCGTAATTAGACTGAAGCCTTGCTTACAGTGGCCAGCGAAGATGACTTTTTCAGTGTGTAAAGTACCTATTCAAGGATGAGGACGTGGCAATTAGTGAGCTGTTTTTGAGAAGTAAAATGAAATAAAAATGATTGTTGTCTGTCCTCCTCAGAAATGCTGTGTCACAATTTGAACCCCACACTTGTTTTTTTTTTGTTTTTTTCGTAAAATGCACTTACACTATGTCCGAAGGCAATGTCGTTAGTTTGACGTACAGCATGGAAAAGATAAATAAACATTATATTTGATATTGATTTATGTAAAATTTTAAACTGAAAGTCCCCGAGAACCAAATAATGGAGAAGAGGACAAACCCACACTTCCTCAACTGCGGTGATATTACGCAATGGGTTATTTTACCCTGGTGCGATTTCCCAAATCTCCATGTAGACAATAGCCTTCAGTTTTTTTTAAATATAAACAAATGACCCCCGGGGCTGTTCTCATCACTCACGTTGGAATTGCTCGAATTGATTGGTTGTGAACTTTTGAAGTTTAGTGGAAAGTTAAATTAAGTCTGTGTCGCTTTCTATTCCTCACTGTCAAACCATATCAAAGAAACAATTTGGCACAGCACGCTACATATCCATCCACCTGGAAGCTACCATTAGACAATTTGTCTTTGGGTTGGTAAGAGTGTTACTGATGGGCCAAACACCCCCACCCCAAACACACACACACACACACAACATACTGTAGATTTTCACCTTGTGTTTGGACTTTAATTAGGTTTTTGTGCAACTTGTGTTTGGGAAATCGTGTACAGGTATGTGCATAAATTTCCCGTACCTTATAGGCACATATTTGTGTCTGTGGCTTTATGTATGTTAATGAGCTCTACTTTCAAAGGCGACTTCCTTGCGGTTAGTGCATAGAGAGGGGATAAAAACGCAGTAATGATGAGCTTTTTAACCTATCTGTAGTTTAAAAAAAAAAAAAAAGAAAGAAAACAAACGTTCATTATTTGTGTTCTCGCTGTGACATCTATCCTTTCTATCTACCAATTCAACTGTTTTTAGTATCACTTATAAACCTAATAGCGGTTTCTATTTCAGAATAAACACAACTAATATTGATAGGGTATAAAAAAAAAGTCAGTTTACAGTCTGTATTACAGTTAAACAACCTTATGATGTGTTTGTTCGTATGTGCATGTTATTTCCATGTGTGTCTGTGTGTTAAACAAAAGTCACTTGTTTTCCCCTCTCGGTGAAATGACAATTTGTTTGAATTGATGGAACCGAAACTTTCATTATGACTTGAGATAAGCAGGTGGCTGAACCTGTAATGTAGTTTTGAGTTACAATGTGGGGAAAAGGGAGCAATGGGAGAATTGTAAATAGCCTAGTAAATCACTAATATGCACCGCAGAGTTTGAGCACAGTCTGCTCGGGCAGATAGCAGTGAATTGGCAAAGTCGATTTAGCCTCAGACTAGATGGACATCCATTATCAATGACATTGCTACTGTTAAATTTAATGGACTATGGTTTGCACGCTTTCTCGGGGTGCCATTTGACTAAAATAAATGTTAAATAAAACTATGGGGCACATTCATGTGAATAGTGATCGGAATTTGCATTGAAAACAATCCGTTTTTCCATGATTCCATAAATGTAATTATGTTCATTTCATCCTGAAGTATGACTACTCACGGTAAAAAAAAAAAGAAAAACAAACTGAAAAACACAACGATGACATGATAAATGGTTGCACGAGTTAACTTTGATGCTGTTCCACTCAAGTAGATTCCATTAATTCATATTAAATAACTACAGAAGTGTGGAACTGCCAGTGTGGTGTAAAATTTTTGGACTGGCAAATACGTTTGAATGTATTAGAATACGTTCAAACGTATTTGCAAATACGTTTGAACGTACTTGTAGGCTAAATGCGACAAACATAGCATTTTGTTTTTTCCTTTAATGCCATACGATGTTGACTTGTCAACACAAAATAAACAGCAGCTATTTTTTTGCCTTAGGCCTACTTTATAACAATACGTTCCAATATTAAGTAAGCAAACTTTTATTTGTAATTGTATGGTTTTATGTCTGCAGTGCATGAATTCTGTTTAGCATTTTTTTCCCATAATGCCTCAGGCTATTGACTCGCGCATGCACATAACTCGTGGCATTATGGGAAAAATATCGGGAATCGTGAACTGCAGACATAATATAATCATAAAATTATGAATAAACAATGTTTACTTACTTAATTTTGGAATGTATTGATATAATGGAGGCCAAATGCTAAAAAAAAGCTTCTTTTTTTTTTTTTTTACTTGCGCAAATCCGTGATGCGCAAGTCAATACCCCGTGGCATTATGGAGGAAAAATCCCGAATGTAAATCATGCACTTCTGACATAATAAAACCATAACATTATAAATAAACAATGTTTACTTACTTAATTTCAGAACATCTTTCTATAATGTAGGCCAAATGTTAAAAAAAAGAAGCTTTTTTTAACTTAAACATGCACATTTAATACTCCATAACATTATGGGAAAAAATATGACATTTGTAGCATTAAGCCTACAAGTAGTTCAAACATTTTTGCAAATAAATTCAAAATACTTGCCGGTCAACATTTTTTACTTGACATTAGCGTTTCCAAATTTCTGGAGTTCCGATGCACATTGTCCACCTCTTGGGGCAAAAACTAACATTTGCTTAGTGGCAGAGTAGTGACTGTCATCAAGAACTCGTCTCATATATTGTGCAGGTGCATCTCATGAAGATGCCCGTGAACGAATACATTCAGTGCGCAAAAAAACAAAGACTGCCGTACACATTTATGAAACTGCTGTAAACACACATATGAGCAGTGTTGCCACCATAAAACAGAAGAGCCCCTTTCCTCCTCCTCCCCCAAAAAACAAAAACTCACATTTAAAGTGGAATCTGATATGTCTTAAGAGTCATTTTAACAGCACAGTGCTTTAATCTAGTCAAAATCCCTGCTGTGTGTTTTAAAAGCCGGTAGTAACGCCAGTCCAACAGTCGTTTGCAGTTGCAGGAGTTCTGCACCTTAATTCTTGCCCGGCGAGGAAGTGTGCTGTCAGATTTGAATTGTTACATGATCCTTCTTCTCTCTGAGGTCTCCTTTGGCTCTGCCGCGACCCGGAGGAATGGGTCAGAAGTCAAACTTTTCCCACCATGTTTCTGCACCACACAGTCCTCAAATTTTATTGCCAGTGCCTGTAATAAGGGATAGACTGAGACAATTTTACTAGCGGGACAACATATGATGTAAATTTTATTTCTTTTTTTGGCGAGGTGGAACGGCGGTGTTGTGGAAGTAGTACAATTCAAGATTATATACTATATCTATATACTCATATCTATTTAACTATACAAGTTTACCGTATTAGGGATGGACCGATTATCGGCCGGGCCGATTATCGGCACCGATATTTTGCTTTTTGACGAATATCGGCATCTGCCTTTTTTCAAACTCTGCTGGCCGATGATAAATCAATTCAAAATTGTGGAAATCAAAACAAAGATATGTGAAAAGTTTAACATTTATGTTATTTTGAAATTTTCATTTACTGTAGAAAACTACATGGAGCTATGTTTAAGTTTTCATTTATCCTTTTTAAGACATGCCGACAACCCCGGGTGCTCCCTGAACCTTTTGTTAGAATTTTATAACAGAGCTGTATATTGTCAAAAATTTCTTGAAATAATAATAAAAAAAAAAAAAAATCAACATTATGCAAACCTGAAACATTGTTCAATAAACACGCTTAAAGACATTGCAACAAAGTTAAGAGTACATTTTTCTTTAGATTTTGATGCGAATATTTTTACTTTTTACTGAAAATGAATATCGGCTCCAAACATCGGTCATCGGCCTCCTTGACTACTAATAATCGGTATCGGCCCTGAAAAACGCATATCGGTCCATCTCTATCCCATATACAGTTCAGTGGAATCTCTTAGGCTGAATGAACACAATTCATTGCAGAATGCTGGTTGACTTCCAACAAGGAATGAACGTGATTTGAGTCAAACTGTTAGTTCTTTATTAACTGCACAATCAAAATATAAGTAAGATTTTCACATTCTTTAAACGAGTGTGACATTGGTGAACAATTGTAATATTCATGTTAAAGCAGTTAAACACCCTTTAATTTTGAAAATGGAAAAAGGTGGGGGCGGGGCGGGGCGGGGTGTTGGGTAAATAATTCGAGGCAAACACAGTTCGTTAAAAATAAATTATTGCCTTTCACACACATTTAAAAATAAAAACATTGAACCGCTCCCCTGCTCCATGGGCCACAGTCACCAATACATTTGAAGAATGAGAGTGGTGGAGTATTCTGCAAATGATTGTGATATTTGGCCAACTACAATAATACTAGAATGCAGGGATTATGCTTAAACTCATCCAATTCGACTATATATCATGAAACTAAAACAAAACTCAGCTAATTAATACATCAAAATGCGACTAAAACAAAAGTGATGTTACGAGGTCATCAATGAATCATGAATGCCCGACACATCCATAATGATTTTTTTTATTTGACCCTCTCTTTGAGCTATTTTTTCACGCAATAGTTTTGCTTCTAGTATAAGTCATTTTCTTTAGTCGCGTCTTCCTAACGCTTTCCTTTCTTCCCCTCTCGTTGCGCTGTGGCCAAAATTTCTAACACGTATGCATTTAAACAAGTCAATCGAGTAAAAAGCCAATAAGGGCTTGTTTATTTACAGAGCGCTAAGTGCATTGTTGGCAATATAAAGCACCTGATTTATGGCAAGGAGACTGCGGCGAGTTCATAAAGTGAGCGCCAAAACCCGATCTCTCCATTGCACCCTAACACTCATGTCGTTTTCCAAGTACCTCTCTTCTTCCTTACAGCTTCTCCATCGGTATGAACTTCAACAGTATAACTTCTCCGTTCTTCTCCTTTCAACCCTTTTGTCATCCAAAGTTCTCTCTTTTGTCTCAAGCTTTGTCCTTCATTCATGACGCCATTCTCCTCGTAGGAATCCCAGCAGATGCCATAACTGTCAAAGATTTTGCCTTCTGCATTACTTTTTACAGCCATTTTAATTCAACTACAGAAGGGGGAGGCTACATTTGGAAATATGCTCTGCAACAGAATGGGTCGCACTAAATTACCCCAGTCCATAAAAATGACCTCAACACTGCAATATTGTTTTATTTTATGGGTGCCACAGGCTTCCAAGCAGCTGGCTGGTTCAATGGCAACACATTTAACAATGATGCTGAAGACAGCAGACAATGAACTGAGAACAACCTCTGCAATTCTGTTGATCCAGTTAAAGTCAGGAAAAAGTAAATATCTCTTTGTGTGTGCTTAAATACAGTCTATTACAAACGGTTGCGGGGCAAAGTAAGCAGAGATCTCAACCACAACAAAACAACAGATAAAGGCAATTTTGCTCAACTGATACCGCCATTATGTTTCCATGTTTTTACAGCACACAGTATCACACATTTGGACCTAACTGACTGAAGCTCCTTTGTTAGCAATAACGTCAACCATGCATTTGCTGAGGTTGCAGATCTGACCTGTACGACGGAGGCATTTTGGACCGTCCCTCTTGATAAAACTATTTTGGCAATATTCTCGATATTGTCCGGTGCGAATAGCTCCCTTGAGATCATGTCACAGCATCTCAATCAGACTGAGGTCAGGCCTCTGACTGGGCCGCTCCTAAAGGTGTATTTTCGTCTGTTGAAGCCAGTCGGTCGTTGATTTACTTCTGCCCTTCTGTCCCTCAGGGCACGGAATGGCGATAGAAGGATACTTATGGAATATACAGCATAGTGTTAAGTGAATTGGAGAAGCAAAAGGCATTCTTTGTTTAACTGATGCGGAATTGAAGTGTGAATTGTTCCACTCCCTCAGGCAGGGGGCAATTTCATTTAATTGTGGAAAACATTGCTGGTATACACGGTTTCTTCTTTGAATATATGACAAAAACCCACGGCGCTTCGACTAATCATTGCGGACCTTTGAAAGTGTTCAGTGCTCTGCTCATTATCCGCTTTACAATTTGGCCAATTGTCAGGTTGCGTGCTGATAACCAACAAGTTATAAATTGGAGTCAGTATGTTGAAGGCAATAACGTGCTTACGACTGACCCTGACTGAGATTTCCAAATATCACTCTATGAGGTCATAAAAAAAAGCAATGAGTGTGGGCACAAAATGCCAAATCGTACGCGTCTGCGTGAAAATGGCCGTTTTTTTTTGTTGTTTTTTTTTTGCAGTACTGTAAATGGGTGGATGAAAGGATGGTTGAAGATAGGCGAGCCAAGCGGAGGGTTTTATCCAACAGGTCTGTGCGCATTTGAAGGGATGATTTCATTTGCCAAGGGCACCACTAAACCCGCTGAATTGTTCTCAAGCCTCCTCCTGATATTGGCAGGAGCGTTGCATCCTCAGCCATGGCACACACCGGCACACACTGAGATTCATTGAGAACCAATTTTCATTGTCATTTTATGGACACAATGTGCTTTTTATCGGCATCCAACCCTAGCGGCGTATATTGGGCATATGCCTCCCTCAGCTCATTTCTCTCGCCGTCAAATCTTTAAAGAGGGGCATTTTCACCGGCCATTTAAACAGCCAACGGGCCGTTTCTAGCTCCTTACTAAGATTAAAATTCCTCTGCAACATCACTGCAGGCAGGTGAGCTCATAATATTAAAACAAGATTTGAAAGGTTGACCGTGGAGACGTCAGCTATGCTCCTTTATTTATTTATTTATTTATTTTTTTTTTTTACAAGTGAGGGAGATGTTGAAAGTTGTCATATGAAGGTCTGCAATAACCGGTCGGGGCAATTCTTTTATCGTGACAAGAACCGTCTCTCCAAAGTATTGGGACAGGACTGGAAGGTAGATCAGTATTCAAAGAGTCAACACACTTTTACTCTGATTTGAGCCTCAGCTCTGCAATTTGGGATTTTTGACAGGGTGTGAGCAGGGTAAACAATATGAAAGTGGCAGACAAATGTTGCTCAGTGGAGCGGATAACAAACGCAGATGCTCGAGCAATCGACGTGTCAGCAAGTTGGAGGAATTACGGCCCTCAGCGGGTTGGACTGCCTGTCTTTCTTACTCAACAGTTGCTTGGTTTCTGTCAATTTTTTTTTTTTTTTTTTTTTTTTTAGTTTGTACTCCGCACTCCGCTAACATTCATATGACCACACAACCCTATCGATCAAGGCCTTTGTCGGCTTCCTCCTAACCCCTCCTTCCTTCCTATTATGGCGCACCTGCAGCATGGGATGTGGTGGCTCCCCTGTTCGGCTGCGAAGCCTGCCCTCTGCAGCTTGGACTGTAATGCCCCCCCCCGACACCCCCACCCACGAACTCATGCTAGTCTGTGTGTCGTGTATGTCATGTATTAATGTATGTCTGTTTACTGAGGTTTTTTTTTTTCCCAAATCCATACTGTGCTCCCCTTACAGGAGCTCAGTATGAGGTTGTTATTTTCGCCCCCCCCCCCCCTTCCTCTCCCTTATGTTTTCTTTTCATTTGTGAAAACGGGGCGCCTTAAAAGGCGACCCGGCAGACTCCTGTTCTGTATCCCCCTGCTGGTCATTGTTTTTCTATGCTTTTCAGACAGGTTGGGTCTGTTCGTTTTGTTGCACCCTGTGGTACAATGACGATAAAGCTATTTTGAATCTGTTTCTATAAAATGAACCTGATGTTAACCTCAGAACATAGCCTCATTGTTGAGATCATATACAGTGCATCTTTTGTATTTGTGGAGGAAGAAAAACATGTGGCCTACCCTTAGCATAGGTTACGCTGGCTTGTCATTTGTTTGGTATCCTCAAAAGCCATGTTTCAATTTCATCGCTAATTCTTTAGATACTGGTCACATCAGTGTGACACAGTAAGAGAAAATGCTTATTCGTCAGGACTAGAACCTTGACGCCGTATTCCGTTCTTTCTTGAAAATGATGAGTTGCATCCCTTATCACTAATATGATGTCAGCCTATTTGTTGTGCATTGCTGAAATCGCTGCCAAATCAATTGAACTAGATTGTATCTTGAGGGGGATAAAGTCAACGTTGAAAGACATTTTGTCATAGGTGGTATGGTACGGCACGACTCTTCCTTGCGACTGGCTCCGAGTCAGCCCTTAGCTCATTCAGAAGCCCCAAAATGGCATTTGCCGAATAGGCGCTTTGTCGCAATCATTTTTGATTTGTGACGTTTCAGACATGTTTACATGAGCAGAAAAGATCTCAACCACCTCCTTTCATTTTACTTATGCTCCGCTGGCCCCACTTTGCACTCTGCCTTTTCGATGTGCTATTCAAAGACACAAAATCAGCCATCGCAATCTCATCGCATCTCAGATTTGATTAATCACTTTGCGCATGCTAACTGATTCTATTTGCATATATTCCTCCCAGATTGCGCAAAATGTACTACGTGGCAATTTTTGGTGTTTGGCAGGGGAAATTCTGATTGCGCCAGGTTAGTATTTCAGCTCCCACTTCTGTTTGAGTGAGCAATCAACTTTGCGCCAATTTTTGTACATGCAAACCTTTAGCAAATCAGGCCAACGCTGTTAAGCTGTGGTTCTGGAACACGTCTGGTGTTTTTGGCCGCAGCGCTGACCTGATGCTGATTCTGGCATGAGAGTAGATTAGAGGAAAAAAGTGGAACATCGCTGTCTGCGAGTACACCCAGTGTTTCATCATACCACTGGACCATCATATCATGGACATCAAAGACAACATTCTGTTTTAAATCCGATTAAGGCAATAACTATATGAATCCCGCCTTGTAAACTGAAATTTCTTCCTTAGAGTCAGCTGTCAAAGGGTCCAGTTACCTGTGGGTGCAGAGTTGAATACGCAACTTAATTGGACCTCCTTCCATCTAAATGAAGAGCATTTCATTGCGCCCGCTGTTAAGCCCGCTGCACACCGAGCGACGACCATTTAAGTAAAAAATAAGTTTCCTGTGGCACAGTGGTTGAAATAACTGATGTAAGGTTTTCCAGAATTTTGAGATGACGGTCAATGATGGTTAACAGGAACACTACTAAAAACAAGGTAACCAAAATGTGAAACGCACATTATAATGAAGTGTAGCTAGTCTACACTACTGCACACTTGAATCACAGTAAACAAAAAAGAAAGAATAGCTATCTTTCTAAAGCCATCATTCTGAATACACCTCTCGAATTTGATTTCGTTAGTTGATGCGATTATACTATATACGTATGTTTTTTGGCGTATGAGTACATGCTCTTTTTCATGAGCTGCAAATCCGTGGGTGAATGAATAACAAAACAAAAATGACGCATGGCTTTGAAATACTTTTGGGAAAGATAAATGTGGCAAACCAAACATAAGTGAGGCAACAAAAAGAATGAATTTCAGAACAACACAGACAACACAAAACACTAATAAGGTTGTCTGCACAGCAGGGAAGTCAGAGAGGAGTTCAGAGGGTCTGATTAGAGAATGAGCAACATCAGCACACCGCAAGGCTTTTTGCACTAAACAACATGATTTGAAAAAAATAAAATAAATGGCAGAAATGTTATACCTGTGAGGTCCAAACGCAGAGCATCAGCTGCTTTGACTTGTATTTAGCATAAGATGCTCTTTTTCGCTCCATCGCTGTCTAAATTGATAAGATATATGTATTTGCAAAATATTCATATTATTTACTTTTTTAAAATGAGTATTCATGAGTTACGTCGAGATTTTTTTTTTTTTACAGCGAGTCCCAAAAGACTTCCACATCATCTTGCTCAAAAAGAGGGTCCCATAAGAAATTGTTTGCCCCTTTTTTTGTCGCTGTTTTTCGCATTTGCGTGTTTCATATTCATGGTCAAGAATTGTTTTACATACTGTGCTCTCAAGTCAAATAAGATTGACACCCGAAATCCCCGGTCCCATGGGTGCGTTCGGAAATTCACTCTGATGACCTAACACCACGCTGAGAGTGTGTGTGTGTTCGGAGAGGCAACCCTAATTGCGTCGACGGCAGCGATTGACTTTGGATTGGATTCCAACCTTTTTCTTTTTAGCTTAAAATGGCTTAGCCAATCGAGAACCCCACATTATATTGTGGCCACAGGCTGAATCATCGTCGGTTATTTGCGCCTATTGGCGATAGTAAATCGTTTTTGTGGCGAAAGCCGCATGCTAAACTAGCAATACGTCACACATTAGTTGCCATGACTACTACTTCTTCCATTTATTTTCCTACTTTCTTTTGGAGCTTGGCAAATACTTTTGGCTCATTACTTTTTGCTTGTCCAGCATCTGCATGCTAAATAAGGTGGCGGTAATGCTCCAAAAGTATTTGCCAACCACTAATGATACTCCGAAAAATACAGTATTTTCTCCTGCAGATAAATTATAAACTGTTATATAATCATGTGTAAAGTAAGAGGTAGCAAGAGGGAGGTGAACATGCATCCTTAGCCTTACTGCTTGCACCACAATAAGTGTGAGATTTAAATAGACACACAGTGTCCTTTCAGGTGGCACTCTAATCATGCTGTAAACAAAGCTATCATTGAGGTGCCGGGGCAGTGATTGGATCAGCAGAACGTTAAAGAAAGGCGTGGCAGAACAGATCAATACATACACATCGTGAAATTGGGGCTAGGAGAAAGACGAGGACAGAATTGCTTGAGCAGGAAAAAAAAAACAAAAAAACGAGATGAGGTGAGGAGAGAAGCGATATTTTGAGGAGCATGCACCGAGAAAAACATTATCAGTGCGGCACAAGCTTTGTTAACGTAAACCAACCAAGTTTAATGCAACCATTTTCATTTAGTGATTTAATTAACCCTCGAGCCATATTTCAGATGGCAGATGCTGAGATGTGAAAGTCATTAGCATTCAAAAACGAGACAATGCCCACTAAAATGTCAGTTTTGAATAAAGGTTTTGTTTTCTGTATTTTGGGGAACAGATTGTATTGGTTTGTGTTCATCACGGAAAAGTAAATATACCAGACCAATTTATATCCAATAAACATTCCAAGAGTCGATGATACTGAGAGCGAGAGTGAATTTTATGTGCAGCATATG
Organism: Filicampus tigris; assembly: GCF_054856515.1. Lineage (NCBI taxonomy): Eukaryota > Metazoa > Chordata > Actinopteri > Syngnathiformes > Syngnathidae > Filicampus > Filicampus tigris. Next base: position 16,853,717 of record NC_141231.1, read on the forward strand.
ACTGTTCTGTATATAGAGACATTTGTTGGAGCAGATGCGTAGGACAGCTGTATGCTTATTTCATTCCGACAAGCTCATAATAAATCTATATGCAATGCAAAACTGCTTGAGTCCCCCTGAAAAAAAAACCTCTTGTGATTTCTTAACACTAACACCCACCAATCCCGCATTCCTGCATGTGAAAAGCAAATAATACAGTCCTTGGTTTGGTCTAGCAATGAATAGACTGTTATACAAAATTGTTGCTTATTTTTGGGGTGGACTTTGGCCCTGTAGATACAAGAAAATCTGTTGTATCCAAAAGAACTGAGCAATTCCCCCTTTTTCTATTCTCAGACCAGTTACCATGAGGGTGCTTTGTGTACGGTAATTATTGACATTAGTAATACTTTTTTAAGGGACTCCCTTGATGCCATGAACTGCTCTTGTCAGAAGAGACTATTAAATGTTAAACGTTTTGCAGAAATCAAAAGACTCAGCAGGCTTAACATTTGGAGGTGTTTTATGCTTTGAAAGAAACAGGACTCTTTGTGACATTTTTAGAAACTCCCATTGGGCTTCCTCAAAGAGGTCTAGAGACTCCTCAGAGAAGTAATCCCAGTGCTGTTCGAAATTCTTCATCTTCTGTGTGGACAAGTCAGCAGGACAATCCCTTTACACTCCGGTACTCGGCTGTCCACATACAATATCTGCGTTTAATTGGTGGTAAGAAAAGAAATAACCCCTTGGAGACAGAAGGAGGGCGAGTAGGCTAAAAAACAAAGCTGTTAGAGTTCTATTTTTCTTTGTCAAACTAAAAATGCACCTCAGTGAGACCACCCGCAGCAGTTTTCACTGTTGGAATCATTTAATTAATCTTGTTTTGGCACATTCGCAACACTTTGCACCACTTAGCCTGCCAAGTAAATTAACTTCTGTTTTCACATACAGCTGGTGATTAAAAAAGCTAATATGGGATATTAAATTATGCCAACGTTTGTTTATTTTTTTAGGTTTGTCTTTGAGCCTGCTAATTGATGTCATCATGATATGTTGAAAGGTGACACAAAGTTAACCCCGCACCCTTTATTCACATTTTTTTTACAAATTATATTTTTTTTACAAATACAAATCATTTCAAAATTTGAACTGTGCTGAACTCACACAGCCAACGAGTCACGTAAGCCTATGGGGACCTAGGACTAACTTGACCCAGCAATAACACCCCCCCCCCCATGTTCCACCCGCCCTGCTAGTCTTATTGCCCCTTTTTACCGTGTCTCCTCCCGACATATATGTTATTTTTAACCAACGTAGCGATTCCTAAAGAGTAAAGAAAAATGGCCACAACAGAGGTGAAGCAAAATAAAAAAAGAGAAGAGGGAAAACAGGAAAGAACAAATTCAAGGTCCCGAGACAGAAAAGGATAGTATGGGTTGGAAGAAACCGATGTAGCGCAGGACAGGAAGGAACAATGAGTGATGGAGGAAAGGATGGCAATGAAGTATGGAGTTGGAATTAATGCACAGAGGAGGAGATAGGAAGAAATGTGGGAGGGAGCAGACCCTCGCTGACCACAGTCAAGCTTGAACATCATCAATCTGCCCCTGAACTTCACCCTGAGGAGCAACAGATCACATATGAAGACAAAAGAGTGTGAAAAGAGTGGCCGGGAGTTAGAAAAGGAATGAAGGAGGATGGGATAATACAAGAGGGATGGAGTTTGGGTGTGGTAAGACACAAATGCTACGATAGATGTAAAACATGCCGTTACTCATGGATATTGTATGCACTGAAAATCACTGTGTGTGACTGACCAAATATATATGAAATAATATAAAACTCAACCTTTTCTAGGAAATGACAAGGACATAGTAACCAGTATGCAGCTAGCGATGTAGTGGCTAGCGCTTGCAGCTAACCGTAGCGGTCTAAACTGTCACTCAATGCTCTTCTTTTGTCAAGCAGCACAATGCAGATGGGACTGAGATGAATTAAACAGACAGCGAAAAAGTAGTAGTCACCAATCCGTCAATCAAAGACACTCAGCAGGAAATCGAGCAAAAAAAAAAAAAGTTGAAGAAAAGTTATCACCATAACTGATATCAGCACTCAACTTTTTTAGCAGCCGCACGGCTTTGAAATATTTGGTATCGGCACACAAATGTACTAGGACAATGCAAGAGTTTTACTTCTTTTATGAAAAGTTGAAATTAAAAAAAACAAAAACAAATTCACCCTCCGCAACAGCCAAAGTCAAATGTAAACACAGTACACTTCATCTGTTGAGGTGAGATCCGTCTGCATTTCGGGCATATTTCTCTGAAAAATGTCTGTTATGCTCAAAACTTCCTGACCTTTAAAGCTTTTGAGAGGTTGACTTTTCACTGTAGTTTAGTCAAGAAATGTTTTTAGTGTGGACATTCATCTTTATATGACCTATTACTTTTGTGGGTACAAGAACATAAAGATATTTATGAGTACGAAATACGAAATTTGGGAGCCGTTGGCCCTAAGTCATAGAAATAAAGACTCAAAGACCAGAAATATTTTCCCTATGTGGACAATCAGATTTCTAGCAGGGCATCAGTCACCATCTTTGGAGAGGATGTATAAGAACTTGGGTCTCATACAACGAGACTCTGAAGAGGTGAGGAGAGGTTCTTCAAATTAAAAGGGAGTGAGGTGGCAGAGGCCCAGAAACAAAATATTTGTATGAGACGTTTCTGTACTGTGGCACTGCTTTGAGTTACCAAATTGTCCATCACCATGCAAGACAGCCTTTCTTTCCCTCCAAATATTCTCTCACTGCACTGCAACATTCTTCAAAACACAAAGTTTTCACTTCCATTTTCAGCAAGTCGGCAGGTCCTGAAGAGCAAATTAACCCCAAAGTATCATTTTTGGTTTTTACTTGGAACTTTCCCAGGGATGCCATTTTTGAGTCTTTCTCTTGGTTGAGTAACAAACATTGACCGATATCTGAGGCCTGCAGTTCTTGAATGTCTTTCTGGATACTTTTGTGACCACTTGGATCAGTCATTGCACTCTTGGAGGAATTTTAATTGCCCTTTTAGCTGTCCAACCACTCCTGGGAAGGTTCAGCACTATCCAAAGTTTTCTCCGTTTGTGGATCATGGATCTGACCGTGGTTCGCTCGAGTCCCAAATCCTTGGAAATGGCTTTGTCACCCTTGTTTCTCATTTGTTCTCCTTGGATCATACCATTCAGTATCTCTCTGTTTTTTTATTTTTGTAGATCTTGTAGCCTACTTCAGTTTGACCGCAGTAAACTCACAAAATAACAGGGGCAATCTCATTTTCACATAGAGCTGGATAGATTTTGTTTTTGCCATAATAAATAAAATTGTCATTTACATTTTTATTTACTTTGAAGGTAGAAAAAAATGGCTCAGTGATCCGTAACATGTACGGTGCTTGTAATCGATACGGGAAAAAAAAAAAAAAAATAGAAATCAGTCCAGGAGCAAATACTTTTTCACAGAAATGTCTGACAGAAATTACTTTCACCCAAGTCCTATTATAATATGGTTACTTTTATTCCACATTGAGGATATTGGCGTTCTGACTCGCTGCACTCTATTAACCCTTCGGTAAAAATCAAATGGTACAGTGTGCTCAACTTCGCCTAAAGCCCAGTTAATATCGAGCCAGGAGCCAAAATAAAAAACAAAAGCAATGTTGAATACATAAAAGACAACATTTTTCGTCTGTTGAATTATATCATTTTGTTTTGTTAGGCAATATGAATTCAGATTAAAAAAAAAATGAATAATGTACAAAACTGTTCCATGTTAATGTTTTAGAGATACAGATAAAAGCAGCGTGACTCTTGAAACGCATACCATTTAATGAGCTTTCCCTCCGCGTAATCAAACAGAATTTACAATTGTTAGCATCTTTCATCAGCGACACTGAAATACAACTTCCAACGTACATTAAACCTCTTGAAATAGATTCAGTCACTAAAAAAGGATTTTGTGGCTTCTCCCAAACATCCTGAGTCCCATAGAAAAGAATTCAACGTTGTATTTCAATGACGCCAGGTCGTAAAAGTGGGCGAACATCAGTTTTACATCTAAATCATTCCTGATTTACGATGGCTCCCCTCGCCATGGGATTCTGCAGCTGTGAGTAATTTTCTGTTAAGTGTGTGTCTGTGCGTGCCTTCATACGTTCATCATGCGATATGAAGTCACAGTGGAACAAGGGTTTTAGCACGTGAATAGAGCTGAGGGTATAAAACAAGTAGTTTAGCTATGAATCTCTCATTGCCTAACTCGTTCTCACGCAGATGTGCAGCAGAAAAAAAAAAAAAAAAAAGGTTTACCGGTAGTTGCACATTGCAACATACAAGGGCAAATTCAGTATGCATCCATAAATCAGGCTGATGATGTAAAAAGAGTTTCTTTTGGAGGGCTGATAGGTAAGTGCCCTGTGCGATGCGCCTTGATTGGACTGCATTCACTGGCACAGTCCTTCTCAAATAAGGAGCAAATGGGAATCAGTGGTTCTTTTGGAGAATGCTTTTCACTCTTGAGAGGAAAGACATGTAGGAGGAGGTGTAAAAAATAAAAAGGAACAGCGCTGTAAGAAAAAAATCTACTTGTATTTTTCGGGGGGTGGGGGGGGGGGGGGCTAAAACAGTCATTTAAGTTGGAACAACTTTAAAATAGAAATGAGTGACTTTCATTAGCCTATCCCAGCTTTTCTTGAGACAGTAGGCGGGGTACACCCGGAATTGGTTGCGAGCCAATCGCAGGTTTTTACTTTTAAATTGGGGGACGATACAAGGGACACTAAGCTCTATCAACTCTTATTTCGTTGTTGGGAAATGTGGCAAATTCAATTTCCACAGCTTGCCCATCAAAATGTGTTCCCTTGAAATTTGGAGTTCACCTAATTCCACTTTATTTCAGTGGTAAATTGAAAACGTTAGGATTACGTTCAATTGGCTACGGTCAGTGTTTTATGCCATACATTTATTTTCCATCTTCTCTCAGCTTTACTGTTGTTTGTTATTCATTAGTTGAGATCTTTGTGGTTTTCATGTTGAGTACACATGACTACTGCAATTGAAGTCACATTAGTTCAGCACTTTTGACTTTTTGAATAATCAATGTAATAGCAATCAAATGAGCAATAAAATGCACCTGTTAGTCACACGCTCCAATATTTTTGTTTAAAAATGGGTGGCTGTAAAAAAAATAAAAAATAAGAATGCTATCTTCTAAGTTGTATATCAGATCCAGATGTAAATACCAGAGAATACAAGTTGAACTGTTGGTATGTTGTCTCGTGTTGATCTTTTGATGTCAAACATTTGTCAAATGTTTTGAATCAGTCCAGATTCTCCATGTTCCAAAGACACCACATGCTTCAAGAATCTAATGAGCGGTAAATCTCCTGTACAGCTTGTAACAATGTTCCATGTCAACAAAGCATCGCATCAACATTTATTCTAAAATAAGTATCAGCAATTTCACACCCAAATTATGACCTGTCACTCAGACTTACGACCCTGAAAATATACCCTTTTTGGCAATCAACTGGTCAAAACTAGATGTTTACTAGTCAAGATTGTCAACGCTTGGTTTATATTAAGTAACGCCAGATGTTTCTTGAAATGTTGTCAGTTTTAATTCCAGTTCTGGCAGTGAATAAAGAATATTGTTAACATCATTCTGAAACATCATTAAATTGGTTGGTTTGGTACACAGTACATAAAGTTGAACACAACAAGTCTACACATTCTAAGCATTACATCTGATGTGGGTTTTTTTTTTTTTTTCTTTCCTCACAAACATGACGCAAGAAGCGCTTTGTAAAGCACATGTGTGCCAGTTTGAAAGCTGACCCCGAGTCTGCAAAATTTTACTTCAATCGGCACCCCAAAGGAAAAAAAAAATAGACTTCAGCCATCACCGCAAATTTGCTAGCTAACAGTTTCACTTTTAAAGTCCTTTACCACAGGAAAAGAAAAAATACTGGAACAGAAAAGTTGTTTACTTCTGCCGCACAACATTCTGTTTCTTCGAACTGGTGTTTTTGGACTTAGATTTGTTGTCAATCCTTTGAATGTATTTTTTTTTTCCTAACGAGCTTTAGACAACAGCCAGTTCATGCTTTTGCTGCATCTCTGCCTAAGGCCTCTAAACATCTCTGATATTCAGCCATGATTGGACCTCATCTCTGGCTGTGACGACTATGCTAGTTTTGTGCTCTGAAGCAAAGCACACAAACCCAAGAATCTTCTTTTCAAATGAGATTTTTGTCAAGGGTTGCTTTGTCAACCCTGTAGCCTTTAAATAAGAGACAGCAATTGGGGTTCTTGGCTATAAAGCTGGAGACTGTGTAATTAGACCACATTAACTCATGACATGTGAATAGATCTGCGTCATTTGAATCTTAATGTCATTGGCTAATTCGGGCCACTTTGTACACAGATTCTCATTCGTTACACTAGATTTTGTGTATTTCATTTACACAGTCTGAGCATCTGCATCGCTGGTGGAGTACTGAGAAGTGGACTGTACAACAGTCCGACATTTGAGACGTGTCCATTACATTCCGGTTTAATTTTGGCCTAATTAGTAGGCATTTTTGACAAAGATCATTCCGATTGGCTGATAACCAAAATGCGTAACAAATAGAAAATTCTTGTTGCAAGCCAGACATGCTAGCCTAATTTGAACATCAATTCAAAGACACAATGAAACATATAATTAAGACAGATTTGATGTCTCTGAGATTAATCTAAATGAATGCAATAGGTTTGTTACTTTGTTACTCTTCGTAAGAATACTTATACATTTCTGAACTAAATATAGGTCATTCTAAATCAGAATAGATGAAAACATTTTTGCTGTTGCAATTGCGAAACTGGGATACATTTTGTTTCGTTAATGTTCACAGCCTCCCCACAGCGTAGTTTGAGCTTCGCAAAGCATGCGGTTGCTGAATTATATTAAAATGATAACATTTCATGTCAACTAGAGCAACTACTCAACACTTTTAAATGATTTTCTCAGTACAGTATTGCTTCATAATCAACTATTTTATAGTCACACAAAAACCCCACCCCTGCTATTGAGACCGTACGACACTATATATTTTTTTTATGTAAACATTTGCTGTAGAAACAATTCAGTCTCTTTTGAAAGGGTCATACTGAATTAGACTAGTTCCTCAAGGCCTTGCATTTTCAATTTCCTGTTCCACCTGTTGAGCGGCCGGAATTATTATGCATTGCGTTAGTCTTTCAATCTTTCAACAATTTAACAAAGTCGCTCACAAAAAGGGGGCAGTGCTCTATTGAGGTGCGGTCTCCTGGAAGGGAACTGTTTGAATGCTAATCGTGTCATGCGGTGTCCTGTCCACTTAAGTGCTCATCTGGATGATAGCGGTCAGGAATTTTGATCAGAGAGGAATCTTCCCTCATTACTTATTAAGGCATCAAATGGACTCTCTGGATTCAATGTTAATCATCTGACAATCATCAGGCCTCCTCTAATTGGCTCGTTTTTTTGAGGAAGACTTGTCAATGATTGCTAAAATAGAGGATTGGGAATGCTCCTTGTTGTCTGAGGCCAGAAATACCCCCTAGTCAACATCCACTTTACAAAATGCAAAATCAATAATAAAGCAGTCTATGTTCAGGATCTAGAGTAAATATAAAGTAAATCTAAACTTTGTATTTCGGTCTTTCAGACAGATGAAGGTAGTATTCTATAATGATGGATTGATGGAGGCAGTGAGTTGGTGTGAGTGTGAAGGTGAGAGGAGGAGGAAAACATTTCCTGTTCTTTACTGTCCACAGACTGGCGGTAATAAACCGACTCAGGCACGAGACTAAGATTGTGTCTGCATGTGTGAAGCTGGCATCTGGCATCCAGCAGAAGGACATAAAAGAGGTGTACCAAAGGGAGGTGTAATCCCGCTCCCTCACACAAACACATACGAGCGTGTGCATGATGAACAAGCGGTGTGGTGAGACCTGACTACTACTAGTTGACTATAATAAACAGTAATGACTGCATTTCACGCCGTTTACAAGTTCTAGTAACTGCGTTTCCAGGTCGTGTCACTCAACCTACTCCTCTAGCAGGATTTTAGCTTATAATCTGGGTCATTTTTATTTATTTATTTATTTATTTTTTAAAGGTCCAGTGATATAACTGGATTTGATTTCCAGACTGAGACCTTCCGACATGACATTACAGTACACCCTGAATCGGTTGCCAGCCAATGGCAGGACTAGATTGTTGATGGTTGGAATTGGATGAATTGGATAAGAGAATGAGAAAAAAAATGTTGCCACATATCTACCTGAGCATTGTTGAGGTACCCTAAGTTGCCTTCTGACCTCCCAAACTCATCACGGACACACTTCTATAAGCCGCCCCATCACTCTGACACCATTCTCTTGAAATGCAAAATGGGGTTTTGCTCCACCCAAAAAAGCAAAACAACGAAATAAAATGAAAAGAAAAATATTGAAAAAAAAAACTTGAAACATGTTTATAATATATACCCATTTATACCATTTTTTTTTCTTTTTCTTTTTATCATTGTTATTTCCAAATTAACACCAATGCAAGAGTGATTTAAAAAGCACAACAACGCATCTCATTGCTGAACTAGTTTTAGAAAAGGCTCAAAGACACCATGTTAGTGATCCCCGCCCTCTCCCGTAAGTGTTTCATACTATTTACTTTTAATTAACTTCTTTTCTGGAGAAGGCTTAAATTAGGTCGTTTAAAAAGCAACTCAACATCAAAACTTTTAATTATGTGGTCCTATTACTGGCCTGGTGAAGATATTGAAGTGCAACAGATAGAGGCGCAGAAGGTTGGCCATAGTCGTGCGTTAAGGTGCACACTCACCTTATTACTCAAATGGATGGATCCTGACAGGCATATCTTTGTCCTCTCAACTCCCCAGAAACCTACGTATCTGCTCAAAGCATCCGCTTGAAGTGGTTGTTAATTAGCCGCCTTTGCAGGATTCACTTATTATCTCAGCGTCCTGCCGGTGGGGTTGGTGCTCCACTGTCATGTTTTCGGGAACATATGTGTGTGTTTGTGTGTGTCTGAATACATGTGTGACATTAAAAAATATGTGACAAGGTTCTTGTCATGGAAAGTATTGTGACTTAGTGTGTGTCTTTTGTATGGTTTAGCACATTTGAGCAAACCAGTCTGCATTTTGTTTTTGACTTTATTAAAATTTTTATTTAAACATGTCTTTTAGTCCATTAGAAACGTGACATATCACTGGCAAATAAATGTTCATTGAACTTTTAGATTTAAAACAGGGAAATAAGTGAAAGTATTCACCAGTGCAAATGACATTTCAAAACATCAATAACAACTGGCAATGAAATGTTCTCTTAACATTTTAATTCTATGACAAGGAAATATGTAAAATACCCATGTATATTATATTCACCAGTACAGACCAAGGTTAATCTGAAACATGGCATATTGTTGAAAATGAATGTTCAGCGGACTTTTAGATTTAAAAACTGGGAAATAGGTAACAGTCTCCTTGCAAATGAGGCAGACACAGTTGTTGTTGTTTAATCCCATTGTACTATTCATCCATTGACTATTTCACTGTTTATGAAAACAACTGTTTAAAAAAAAAAAAAAAAAAAAATCATTCTTATTCTTAAAATATTCCAACGTTTATTTTTTGGGGCCCTTTTACTCATTCAGAATCTAGACCTTAATGTTATTTTGAATAACAATTTTTGTGATGCGTTGTTGATCCCAGTAGTTCTCACTGTTGTCAACCATTTAAAAATGGGTCAAAAGGATAATCGGCTTATGTCAGTTAAAACAATTCCATCATGGCCAAACCCTTGCAATAAATGTGCAGCAATGCTGTCCTTCGAATATCCTTCAGCTCTTATTTGTTGAGTAAATCACACTAATGTGTCTCCCTTGGTCAAACTTACAAGTTCACGAGCCCCGGAGCACATTTGTTTTTTATTAACAGCCCCCCACCTGCACGTGTAGGTGTGAAGGAAAAGGGTTGTAAATGAAAAGTAACGGGGAAAAAAACCTGACACAGAGGATGAAAAATGATTGAAACATAATGTGGGGGTGTAATTACAAAGTAGAAGACAGTGAGGAAGTGAACAATTCTGAATGAGTCTCTGGTTTACCGTTGTCTATGATTGGGGTTTTGATATTATCCACTGCAGTGGGAATTATTCAAATGAAGTTTTGACGTTCTCTTATTAACCAGTTGCACCAGTTGGATCATCCGAGCCTGAAGAGAAAGAGTTGCCATGATTAAGCCATGGCTGTGATCGTGTGATTAATTAGCAATTTGTTGATTCATATATTGTGCAGTACGTAGTGTAGCATCTGTACTTGTGACATGAATGGCTTATGCGTCACTTGCTGCACAATTTGATGCAATTACGTAACATAAAGAAGCACCTTTCACCTACAAAGCCCTCAATACATATCTGAATGGGGCAAATGCTCTCAACAGCCTCGCGTTCAATATTGTGGTCGCTACAAGCGGCTCACGCCAAAACACTTGATTAGCAACTCGTCCAGGCTGGTCCACGTCATGCTCGAGATGTTATTGTGGAGTAGTAAAGTCCACAAATCGGCTAGCCAGACATAGGCAAGCCCTATTGAATAGTAAGTCCAGCACTTATTTGCGGTAAATACCACTACCGTTTAATTCCCAAATCATGTTTGAGCATTTTGTGGTGCACGCTCAGCTGCTTTTTTTTCCCCGCTCCACCAAACATGCCTTAGGTTGCATAAATTGTTAATGGAGCAGCAATGTACATCTCCATCCACAAAGACAAGCGCTCACAGTTTCTCATTCGTAATCACGTAAGCGTGAGCAGTTGTACTTGGAATGTTCAAATGCACGCACATTATTCACAATCGACATTGTGTACATGCATGTGCATGGACTTCACATAGGAATATGCAACACCTGCTGTGGCATATGAATTTTGAAATGTGGCCATGGTTGGGTGGCAGCCAGCATTTTGCAGGTAGGGATGCCATTGAATTTACATCTTTATTTCATTTTAACTTTCAGAGATCCTCTCTCTCTTCCACAAACACACACACGCATTCTTTTTTTTTTTTTTACATCTGAATAAAATATGCACATCTATGTGCAAATTGTGTGCAAAAACGGAATCAAAAACTCATGTGTTTCCATAAATTTAGGGGGACAAGATTAGACACAAAAGGGAGAGGAGCGAATGACAAACAGAAAGTAGGACAGAGATTGGCTCGGTTTGAACCGTAACATAAAGGATTTTGTTGGTGGCCAGATCAGCGACACGGTCCAAGGCAGCAGAATTGCGCTTAAGCCGCTCCCCTCATACTGGGTCTCTTCTATATTCTCATGGAGATTTACCATCAAAGGAGAGAGAGAGAGCAAAATCCTTATTCAGTTTAGAACACACCACTCATTTGATCTCTGTTTATACACACTTTGAAGACGGCTCTAAATAATAGTTACTGCAAGTGTGCTCTATGTGTAAATTCAAAATGTTTCTAAACCTTAATACAGGGGTCAGCAACCCTTGAGAGCTACCTGAGACCTAACAAATCATTTTCAGTTGAGTTAGAATTTGAATTGTGTCATTTATACGTATGATATAAACAGTGCCATGAAAAAGCATTTGCCCCCAACTATTTTTTCGCATATAGTTTCCCCACTTTAATGTTGAAGGTCATTAGAAAAATTTAAAGATCAGATTAAAGAAAAACCTAAGTACTGTAAAACATAAAATGTAGTTTTGAAATGGGGATTTGATTTATTAAGAAAAAATATATATATTCAAAACTACCCTGACCCTGTGTGGAAGAAGTACTTCCGTGATTGTTGAATTATGAATTTACTGTGGCTAATCACACTTTTCAGTCCATTTTCACCAGGCCTGTTCAAGCAAGAAATAACCTCGTTTTCAACGGCCAATTCGCATCTCAATTCGAGTCCCCACCGAGGCAAATTCTCTCTTTTATTCCGTATTTTGTGTGTTTCCAGAGCAATTTTAATTCCAACAAAACGATAAAAGGACCCGCAGAAACACACAATCATCCAGAGAATTGATCTTATATTAATCCAAGGAAGAATTCCATTTGAGTTTGGATATGTTGATGGATATGTGACACGAGCAGCAAATTGCAATTGCTCCAAGGATTACTTCGGAGAACGTCGCTTCCCAACAAAGACAAATGGGCGGTGCTCTGAGAAAAAAAAAAATAAAATACTGACGTATACCGTAATTGACTGATGTCCTCTCCCTCTCTGTTTCCCTCCAATAATTCCTCACTGTGATGAGCAACCGTCAAGTCTCCATACGGGAGATAAGGCAACTTTAGCTGAGGCTGGATTTTTAAACTATTGTGCATAATCAAGTATGTCCCCATCTGCTTTTACGTGATTAGACTTTGTGAAACACTGCCTGCCTTGAGTTTCAAGAGCCCCCCATCTTTTAAAATGTTTAACTGACACTCTCTTAGCTTTGACAGAAGATCTATCACCGTTTTCTACCTAGGAAGCTCTGCAGACGCGGGGACACATTCCCCCTCTCGTCCTCCCTATCTCTTTCGCTCTGTGCGCTCTCGTCTGAACTTGGCAGGAGATCGATTTCCCTCCTGAGGCGAAGTGTTCAAATGACTGATGCTGAGAACAGGAGAGAGCATGCCGCTCCCATCAGTTCTAGCACCAAAGCAGTGTTGACAGGATCCTAAGAAGTGCGGCCTCAGAACTGATGAGGCAGCAGGAAGGAAGACATGCAAGGAGTGCACCATCAAGAGCAGTCAGGTAGGGCGGGATGAAGAGGGGAAAACAAAAACAGCAAGCAATTAGGATAGACGGACATGCTCAGTCCTAGCTTTTAAAATGTAAAGATTGTCTAGGGGGCATGTTGAGGATTTAGAGCACTGTTTCTCAACCTTTAGTGAGCCAAGACACATATTTCACATTGGAAAAAAAAAAAACTCACAGCCCACCACTTAGCAAAACGATTCACAAAAAGTGGCTATACAGGGTCATTTTGTACCTTTTGTCATCTGCTGGAAGCACATTTTATTGTTTTGCCTGTTACTATACGTGGTTGGTATGAATAAATGAACAAAACCACTTTTCTTTTAATTAGAAAATATTAGGGTTGTCAAAGTTAAAGCATTAACTAGGGAGATTAATTTAAATTTTATAATGCACTAAAAAAATAACTCAGTTAACTCAGTTTTATTTACTTCCTGTAGCAGCTGACCTCTGCTCACTGTGCTGGCAAACTTAGAGGAGAGTCACCTTCGCAAAGACGGACTTTTATGTAGTTTTACTTTAAAAAGTTGCTTGACGGCTCATGGGAGAAATCCAAAATAATTTGCAGACTTTGCTTAGCCAAATACAAATACCATCTTAGTTGTACGTCTTTGGTGTATCGTTCAACTGTTGTGTTTCATACAATACAGCTTTATTTTTATAGCGCATGTCACAACAGCTGTAACAAAGCACTTTACATAACAACAAAACAGCAATAATATAACAAATGAAAGCAATAAATTAAAACACAAAATACTATATACACAATAGACACCAGAAAACAGCAGAAAACCTACAGTCTCACGTCGGATCAAAAGCTGGAAAAGAATCGTATTCAAGGATCAAAGAACAGTCTTTGAATCAAAATCTGCTTGTAATTTTTTTCCATATTAATTCTAAGATTTTACTGACGTAAATATCGGTTCCAAGCTTTGTAATAAATTGTAGTTGAAAAATATGATTAATCGCGATAAATTTTTGAAAATTTTGTGATTAATTAGTTGAAAAAATGTAATCATTTGACAGCACTAGAAAATATAGATTTTTTTGTCAAAATAATTGACATTGGACAGTTTCCCACAGCACACCTGATGATCCCTGCCGACACACTGGTTGAGAATCACTGATTTAAAAGAACACGGAGCCATCCCGTCTCCTGCAATGCCAGCTCAGTTGTAACTTATTGTGGTAGATTGCGGAAATTAGTTAGGGTCTTGACGCTTTGATACATTTTGTAAATCATGGCTTGAATAGAATTTCCAAGAACCTACATTGTAGCCATTCACTTTTTTTTCAAAGGTGAAAATCTGTACATTACGACAAGTAAACTGGACGGGATGCGACAAAGATTGTTGATGCAGTGACACAATTCTTCATCGATGCAAACCTTTTTCACTGAGTGAGAGCAACATGTCAACATTCAATATTAGAGAGTTTTATTATTCATAATACGTCTGTTTGATAGCAGGTTGTCTGAGTCATGGCCTCAGTCTGCATCACCCAAGACAAAATGAAATTGGCACGTGAATAATACTGATGACACTGAAGAATTAATTAAGCCGTGAGGCCAGTTCAATAGCTGCCTCTGTGCTTTCAATAAACGTTTTCTGCCAACACTATAAAGATATAAAAAAAAACTATACAAACAAATGTGAGACCAGGGTCTTGATCTGCTTTATGTGTTGTAACATTTTGCAGAAAGAGCTTAATGCAAACAGTTTTAATGGCTCACAATTGTCTGTGAAATCTCCCTCGTGATTCGAGCTGAAAGGCATTAAGCATAAAAGGATACATCCAGTACTACATTGTTTTTATTATCACCATTATACTCAGTGTGTTACTAATGTCCCCTGATAGGTAAAGCTGGAGGACTGCTTTTCAATCCAAGCTTTAACAATATACTATTCTGCTCCATTTGACTCATATCTGAAGCATAAGAATTTAATTTCTCAGCTCAAACATGAAGAGAACAAAAAAACGATGGCCATCATTGAAAACCATTTATTATTGTGAACCTATTGGATAGTTTCTTTCGAACGCCAGTTTTCATTCACAAATCGATAATGGAGTCTTTGCAGTATGTTAATTTAAAAATACAAACACACAATCTGCTTTCACAGCTTTTTTTTTTTTTTTTTTTTCGGGATAATGTGATTAAACAGAAAGAGGAAGCAATTCTTAAGCAGACTTATCCAAGCATCTTAATCATGGAAGATTCTGCTCCATGCTCATGCTCGTTGCCACTCTCACTGGCCACAATAGTAAGTACAATTCGCAGGAGCTGTCTCAAAAAATATGCATTGGTAGTTTCCTTTTTTTCCTATTGGCAGAGGTATTCATTCAATATATTCAGGCAGTCATTTTCCTGCTGGGAGGACCTTTACGTGTTGCAAATAAAATTAAAATAAGTAAATAAATATAAACATGGATATAATTTAGTTAGTAGTTTAAGAAGACCGTCTATTGTGACTTTGTAATGACCAATTTATGCAGCTATAAATTTCATTCACAAACATACATGATGTATGTATACAACTGTGTTTACAGTGGATACACAAATCTACACGTACCCCTGTTCAAATGTAAATATATTCCGAAATGAGAAGTGAAAGTAAAAAAACAGATAATACGGTTGCAGAAGAATTAACCATTCACATTCAAACTCGTGTTAAAAGCAGGGAGTACGAACACACCTGCCACCATTTGAAGTGCCTCTGATTAACGTCATATAAAGTTCAGATGTTCTCTCAGGCCTGTGATCGACTTGCGACCAGTTCAGGTTGTCCCCTGCCTCTCGCCCGAAGATAGCTGAGATAGGCTCCGACACGCTTGTGCCCCTAGTCAGGATCAGCGGTTCAGAAAATGGATGGATAGATGTTCTAGTAGCCTTTTTGTTATCAAAAAGATTTTTTTGAGGTATATATGAGATAGCAACGTCCATGGAATTTTAGAAAGGTATAAATACAACCAATAACTTTAGGGCTGCAGAGTGACCTTGAAATCCAACCGGTGTGATATTTATGCAAAAGAATAATATCAACAGCAAATACATAAAGTGTGGGGAAGGGCTTACAGAAAAACATCACCTAGGAGAAAGCAACTTTTGGACAGATGGACTTACAATTACTGGCTGTTTGATACTTTAGATACACATATCACTGCAAAGTGCTGGTAGTTTGAATGTTTTTTTCTGTGAAGCTTTTTTTACTTTATTGCTTGTACATTCCCGTCGCTTTCTCCAGCACTCACTTTTGCATCGCATCTGCAGCCTCCTGGGTCTCTCACCTGCACTCTCTCCATTCCTGTCTTCTATCATCTCTCACTCCCAGTCAGTGATTTTATTGACTGTAGTATTTCTGCCCTGACTTGTGGTTAACGCATGAGTGTACCCTTTCTAAAAGCAGGAATGTATGTGTGTCAACTGCACCTATTTCACCTATTTCTATTTTGAAGTAGTGCCAGTGCCTGTTCTTGTTAGGGATATCAAAGCTGACAGACCTAACACAGTCCAAGAGGATTTACACGGATGTCGTTCAGTTCAGTTTGTGCAGGTACCAGTGGCTGAGTGATTGGACTTCTTAGGGGTACCCAACTCCCGGCTGCCACCCTTTACCCTAACAGCTTGGCTGTGAAAGTGAAATTAGAGCGGCTACCTCTGTAGAAATGTGTAAATCTGGGCTCAAGACTTCAATTTTACACTCTCATAATTTAGCTAAATCACACATGTAAATGGCCTCTTGCTCTGCCTCACCCCCCTGACCTCTGGATTTTGGCCTGTTTTACTGCCTCTTCTTCCCTCCTCCCTGCTCGTCTCCGGCTTGGAGAGAGGCCTAGCCTTGAATCTGAGGCTGTTGCTTTTGCCACCAAACGGGTGAGGTCATGAGGAAGAAGCACTCTTCCTGAAGGCATAGGCTCTTCTGCCGTTTAAACTAACACTGGACAGCACTTTACAGGTATGTTGCCCATTCGGCATCCATTGGAGCCTGGTCATCCTGGAAGGGCGAACCCTACCATCTGTGTTCCCCTTTGATAGTTTCTGCTGGTTTTTAAATTGTTCCTTGCCGTTTGGTGGGGTTAGATCGAGGGATGTGGCCGATCTTTGCCAACTCCTTCCATTAACACTTCTCATTCCATAGAGCACTCCAAAATGTTTCATGATGAAAACCATCAGCCCAACCTAAAGCACAAAAACCCTCTTTTAAATGCAGCGGTCTTCACCACATTCACACCTTTTTACAACACCACATGCAGTCTGTTGGAATGATTAAAAATGCACTTTGGTGGCAGCATTTTGGGATCTTAGTAAAGGAACACATTCTTAACTTTAACTAATCACATGCAACACGCCCACCAACTACGCGCACACAATTTGTTAGAGTGAATGTGCAATGAGGAACAGCAGCTAGTATTGGAACAGCAGTATAGGACATGGTTCCAAATTAAGCGTGTCCATTCCACTATTTTTACCCAGCTAAATCTTGGTGTTTTGTCACAAAAAATCTTCTAAATTGTTTATCAGATGCAAAAGGAAATACCTGGAGATAAAACCCTTAACGGTTGATCTCCTGTTCATCTTTTGATGTCAAACCCAAATGTTTGCAGTGTACCCATTGGAAAAAAAAAAATGTCAGTAGTTTTGAACGGGAGTATCTATGCTGGATGAGGAGCATGTCCGTGTTATTGATGTCAATGATTTGAAATGCTTTTGTCACTGGCTGTAATTAAAGCAGTAATGCAGACACTCGAAATAATAGACAAGATTGACAGCATGTAAATGCCTGCTGTCGTATGCACCCATCTGACACAAAGACACCACAACAAAGGCTTCAAGGCTGAATCAAACTTTTGTTCTAAAGGAAGATAAAGACCATGCAGATTAACGCTTCAACTTGACTTGTACCGTAGACGCGTACACAACGAGACATTGACAGACACATTTCTCAGTATTTCATAACCAAGCAAGCAAGTTGAGTTCTTTGTCGTTCTTAGGCGTCTTGATTTTGTCCTTCAACAAACTCACAAGTGGAGTGTAAGGGCAAGATTAAGTGTTTGAAATCCCACACTGAAGCAAACAAACTAATTATCATAGTTGTTGCTTCTCAAGCCTTATTTTTAAGAATGTGTTTTTTAAAAAGGAAGGACATGCTTTGATTTTTTTTTAAATGTGTAAGGAGACCTTGAATGTCCTTCCTTGACAACAATGAGGCGACATTTTTGGAGGGTGTGTTATTGCGCTCATCTGAAGTTAAACATCACTTGTAAGTATTTAGTAGCCCTAAGTCATGCCTGGTGTAAATATATTAAAGGTTTATAATCACTAAAATATACGGTAAGAACTTATATTTTTACAGGTGAACTTAATTTAACCTTGAAACTCCCATGACTTCATTTTAACTTGTTTTGAACGGAATGGCCACTTAATGAAAGTAACTTACTTGACAAATGCATGTGGGTACCCTATGTGCTATAATTTGCTGTGTGGTTGCACCCATAAAGCAACCTTCTTTTTGCCCCGTGTGTGGCATGGTCTCAGGCTGAAAAGAGTCCCGCTTTCCACCAGAACCAACGACAGGATTTGGTTTCGTGGGCCAGTCTGTAAAAAGATGAAACTAACCCAAATAATAAAACACACCAAGGAATTAAAAGCTTGTCAGACCTCCTACAGTGGTGTTACCCTGCGTCTCTTAACGTTATTAAAAACTCACAATTAGGATGAAAAAATGAAAAGCATGAGAAGTGCGGAAAATGTGCATTTAAAAAAAAAATAATAACCATCATTTACCGAAGACCAAATCATACACAAACAGCACATTTATGTCTGTGTGTAAAATGGCAAAGCTTCGGCAGCGAAGCCATGCTAAGCTATCTTGTACTTGCTTGATATTTATCTGGATAGTGTTGGCTCTCCACTAATGGCCTACAGTGTTCCCTCAATTCTTTGCGGTTTGGTCATTACGGCTTCAGTCTATCACGGGATTTGAGATTGTGACCATAACTTCATCTATTGTGGATTTACTTTGCAATTTTGCAGGTTCGTCACAGATTTTCATTTGCTGTGCAGGCCAATATCATCATCTGTATAACTATACAGTACCGACTCACCCAACCACACTCAAAATGTGTTTTTCTGTTCACGTGCGAATACTGAATGAACTCAAATAGGTTACTTATATTGTACATTTCACCAAAAATGCTTCACAGTCCGACAAATGACAAATCAAGTTTGATCAAAATTATACATGGACTGTGTCCAAAGTGCTTTAAAAGCCTCAGTCATCGTACGGAAACGTTTTCTTTTTTAGTTTTAAATAGCTTACTTCAACTTCCAGGATCCCTTGTGGTACCGTTGGAATCCATGGTGTTTTTCTTGTTTTGGTTGCGTAAATCCATCTGTATTGTGTCATACCATCTAGCTAGCGCTAAGCTAACATGTCGTCGTCCGTCCGGCGTTCAAGGTGCCATACAACAATGTAACAAAAACAAAGTCGGTGATACCCTGTCCAGCTGGGCTTTATTGAGTGACTGCTTAACATTTGAATTGTATATTAGTTAGGTGGCTAAATAGTCCAATACATGCACAAACAATTCCGTGTTGAGAGTCAAAGACAGACAAGTTATTTTTACATAATGTTGGCTTCAGACAGAAACCTCCTATATAACACTTTTTTTTTTTTTTCACAAATCTATACAAATGGTCAGTTCGCACATGTGGATGTCATTTTTGCATTTTTTTTTACCAATCTGATGTGTTGAAAATGGTTTAGTCTCTTTGATGATGCAATATTAACGGTTTGCATAATGTAAAGGGGTGTGAGGATTCCCCCCGACGCCAGCAGTAAGCCAACTCCAACATAAAGTACAACTAAATTGTGGAAAAGAGGACTAAAGCAAATGACATGTTTCCTGTTGAAAAGCTGAACTTTGAAAATACAAATGGAGAAGTGAGGAGATTGCCAAGTGACTCACAGAATGCCATGCGGCGTCTTAAATCCCATGTTGCTTGCAAGTCTTCTTGGCTTTCTCTAAATGTCTGGGTGTCAGGCTTTGTGTTGGAAATATCACATTATCATGAACAGAATGGCAGTGAGACAAGGGAGGGACATTTCAATACACCCTTCATAGACTGAAAAAAAATTGGGTGATAAGTCGATTAAAATTGGTGTGACAGAGAGCCTTGACATAGCGTGCTCCCCATTCAGATTAACTAAATAGTAGGTCAAATTGCAGCCAATTAAGATTTTCTTTATCATACTTATGTGCTATACAAGGGCCAAATCCGGGTCTAACATTCATATAGCTTCTTCAATTTAACTAGCACAATATTGATGTCACTTGTACTTACACATTGTTGCCTATGAAACATGTATGTGCAGATTATTCATAACCTATGAGTACCTAATGCTTTCATGGCAGGATGAGAGCTGTCACACATTCTAGCTTCACAAAGCAATTGTTCAGGTATTAATTTAATATAAAGTAAGAAACATCACGAGGGCGCTGATCCACTCACAAGAGACATGAAAAAAATTGATAAGAATTACATGAAAATGAAATTATAGAATATAGTTGGAGATATGTAGATGTGATTTGCCAGAAAAGCTTCAGGATTGCTGTCACAAAGATATACAGTATTTCAAACAAATATTTGAATCTCGTTGAAATACTAAAATACTTATTTAAATATAAACTGTTCCAAAATATTGTTTGAATGTATCCACATCACGTCAGCCATTTTGGCAATGACATCATTGGAATTTCCGCAAAGAACTGTGACTGAATTCCTAGTTTTGGAAGGGGAACCACCAATAATGCTCAGACGAGTGATGAAACATCTTCTAAGAAAGGGTTCGGGATCTCCGGTTCCTCGAGAGTCATATCCTGCCTGTTTAAGATGTCTTCCTCCTCCAACACACCTGATTCAAACGATCAGCTCATCAGCAAGCTCTGTCGAAGCCTGAAACCATCCTGATCATTTGAATCAGGTGGAGTAAGGAGAGATCGAAAACAGGCAGGATATGGCTCTCGAGTAACCAGACTTCTCTACCCCTGTTCTAAAACAACCCAAACAGTCAGGTTACGACCAATTCAAAGCCTTAAGAATACAATGACCTGGATGAATGTGAATATTCACCAACTTTATTTTGAAAACCTTTTCCAGAACTTAATGTCTTATTGTGTGTTTTCAGTTACAGTATAAAACCCCAAAAGGATGCTTCGATTTGTGTGACCACTCAACATGGCACAGCCTAACAAAGCTGCCAGGACGGAGCACTGAATAAATATATATATTTTTTTCCTTTCTCTTCTTTTTTTTTTTTTTTTTTTAACCAAACTTGAAGTGAGAGCTGTAAATATTCATGGACATGTCACAAGGGGGATGTTGAATAGCTGTGTGGCCGACTGAGTTGTGAGTGAATATGGCTGTGCATGTTAAAATACTCTAGCAGACTAAGAAGTGCAACTGCATTACCACAAGCGACATGTCACTTTGAATAATATCATGATTTCCTCTGTGTCCACTCTATGTATCTCTTCAGATGCCTCTAGATAGTTGATGTCATAGCTTGTAAATTAATTACGTTTGCTCAGGCAGTTTTGTATGCATGTACTCAAAGGTGATTGTGCTACAGG
The DNA here is from genome assembly GCF_054856515.1 of Filicampus tigris. NCBI lineage: Eukaryota > Metazoa > Chordata > Actinopteri > Syngnathiformes > Syngnathidae > Filicampus > Filicampus tigris. The sequence goes on from NC_141231.1 coordinate 16,875,169, forward strand.
AAAGGCTTAGCCTCTTGTTTGACAGTTAATTTTGCAACAGTCCTCAACATTCTAACAGTGCGCGTGATATAATCTGCTTCCCTCAATGGTCTCGAACACAGTCACATAATTATGTGCAGCTCATTCAGGATAGGCCAGGCATAATTCTGCTAATTCAAGATGTTTATAGGTTCGAAACTATTGGACACGTCACACAATCTATAGTGAGATCATGTCAACGGAAGAATATTTTTCACTTACTGTAGTTAACCGATTAGAACGACACGGCCAATCGTGACAGGACTGGACCAGGGTGAAAAAATGACACATCAAGCAACCTGCTGCAACGGGAAGCTCGCATGCATTTTGCCGACAGACACTGCTCTCTTCACTTTCCCATTCACGGCCATGCATGAAATGATAAATATAGTTAAGCATTGTTGTACAATCCTCAGTTCCGAGAAAGATGGGACATTGTGTAAAAATAGACAATTTTCATAAACACGGTCAACTGTATTGACATTTTTTTTTTCCATTAAATGAAAGCAGAAGTAGTAGCGTAGTACAAGTGTAGTAGTAGTATAATACTGCATTTATACACATTAACCTGACAGACTCAACACTTCTGTCAGTTCAGTGTCAGCAAGCTTCTTTGTTATTCGACTTCAAAACGACATTCACGTCCCGAGCTCCCAGCACACTATACTGTGGTCTCTTAGTGTTAGCTGCTAGCACTGGTTGAAAGCAAACTCTGACAGTTGGGGAGGGAAAAAAAAAATGAGGCCAAGGATGCTTTGTAACATCTCCCTTTGTAGCTTCAGCCACTATTCTACCACGAACAAAGTAACGAAGTGTGGCTGCAGATAACCGAGTGCCACGGTAGAGTTGGCATTAGTGGGCCACCGGCAGACAAAAAGAACATTAATGCTTTAAATAACTAATAAAATGGAGTGCAGCAAATGGACTCAAACATCACAGGGGCTCTGGTTCAACATTTTTTATTCAAAAATATAAATCGATCGAAAGTGTGACGCATGACCACACAAATCGGATCAATATTTTTTGTGTCCATGAAGAGTACACCAATCCGACATCGGTAAGTGTTGGATTGCACCGTCTGATTGATGTAGCGAACAAAGTTGTAACATTGGACCCCATCAGGGTCCGTCTGGTGGGGGTTTGAATCGGCGTCGTGACATTTGGACTCTCTGATTGGCTGTTAGCTAGCTAATCAGCGCACGGGGCAATAACAAGAACTGACAAAGGTGGATAAACAGTGAGCAGGCCTTTGCTGCCTTAATCCTCTTACAACTACGAAGGTGAGGGTTGACAATCTAAGTATTTCATGGTACTGTGTCAAGAGCGTAAGGGTTTGCTTCGCGTGGGAGTTCATCGTGAGCGGAAAATATAGCTGAATGCATTGTTTACGTTTTTATAATCTGACCCTGGCCAATAGCTTTCCGGTTGGCGTTTTCCAACCATGAGGAATAGTGACTACCGCCACCGATGGTACGGAGGGGTATTACATCTCATGCAGAAGTTACGCCGCTGTCTGTCGTTGCAGTGTATTTTTCCAGCGCGACACAGGGGTTAAGTGTCGGTCCTGGTTGGCCAACGTCGGATTGGTCTATCTAGGCCTTTAAACGGCACTAACTTTTAATTTACACTGTGTAACTTACAGCAAATGAAGGGAACAAAACTGAATTAGCTTCGAGGTAATTGGGCTGAGTGAAGCACCTTGGAGGAAGCGCTTGGGCAGTGCCATCATCCCGACATATGGCCGGCAGCTTTATGATTGAAGCTGCCAAAAATAGGGATTACCTTGACAGTGCTACTGGCACTTAGAGTGGATTAGCTCATAACGTAATATTATCTCTTGGAAATTGCTGTCCAGAGAATAAATCCTGAATTTGTATACATAGTACAAAGACAATACGGTGAATGATAATAATTATTAAAATAGGAAAACTGGTGTTTCTGTGGAGGTCATAAAGTGTTACTTAACAGCAGTACAAAGCATAAATACTGCATTGTGACAGTATGTTAACAGAGCATTACTATTACCGGTAGCTAATATGTACAATACAATCAACTTTATTTATATAGCACATTTCATAACAGCTACAGCTGTACCAAAGCACTTTACATGAAAACAACAAAATAGCAATAACATAACAAGTGACAGCAATAAATTAAACCACAAAATACTACAGGGGCTTTACCTTAGCCAGCTGTCTAAGATGAAAGAAGCTTGACCGAACAACAGCGCTGATTTGCTGGCCCAATTTAAGATCACTGTCCATATGAAAACCCAAGTTCGAGACTCTCATTACCGTAATATTTAATTCAACTACATGTCCGTGTCAAATGAGTTCGCAGTCGGTCTTTGTCATGGTTTAGTGTTAAAGCTTTTTCCTAGGCAAGTACGATAAAGATATGATTGACATTTAGGTCATGCTACATATGCAGATAACTTATTTTTGTATACAGCAAATTCCTTTTAGTATGCATGCGTGGCTTAAGTAAATCCAAACAAAACTATCCAAACAAATGCTAATTAAAATCCAGAGTTGCTTGGGTAGGTCCTTGGGTCAATGTTAATGTGAAATTATCATATCTCTTGAATTGCGACATTGGCAGTACGCTCACCTTAAGGATTTGGGAAGGATTTGTGAGTCGTCAATACTTCTCTGACCCTCAGCGATTTAAGGGGGAAAGTGGTATCAAGACCACACGGAGAGTCTTCTAATTAAGGGATTGAGAGGTAACATTGGATCACAGGGAAATGGCTCACCAAAGAACTGGCAGAGAGATGAATGTCCAGTGACTCGCCAGAGTTCTTACATTGATTGCTTGGCAGCAAAAGTGAATGAGAAGTACTTAAGCAACTTTATGAATAATTGGCGAAGCACATTAGAGTAGAAAGGGCAATCATAGATGATGTTCGCCTTTGTGTGAATTGTCAACTAATTTTTCCTTCTACATATACAAAATCACTATATCACTGAGGTTGTGTTCCCTGTACAAAAACTCTCATTAGTAATAATGTATTGAGAATGAAAACAATTGGGAACGGCTTTATTTTAGTGCAGAGAAACATTGCATCCTGTTTTTAGGGATCATTTTGATGGTCACATATTGGAAATAAGTTTTCTTTTTTTCCTGACGTGTTTTACAAACTTTAATGACCAAAATTTGGACCACTCCTGTACTTGTTTTTACGTATCGTCATTGTGGCAGCACTGTCGATCCAAGGGATTACATCATGCTTTGAGGAGTATTTCCCCCTTTGGTTCGACTGGGCCAAACCAGAGGTAAGGACTTTTTGGCAGTAACTTTTATCACTTTGTTTGTGCAAAAACAACTCTCACCATGTATCGGGGTGTTGAACAATATGGTGTCTGTTTCCTCTCGTGGGCTTCCAACCGCCCATACCCCCCAAAAAAATATGCTTGTATATAGCACAATGTTCAGACATTTTTTTGCAAATTGTAGATACTTGAACATGCATTGTTTTATTTTTGCCATCAAAATTTTTTTTTTTTTTTTTTTTTAGATTTTTTTTAAAGAGAAAAGTGCTGTATATATATCTGAGGTATCATAAAAGCAAAAAATATTGGTGTCATAGTTTAAGTTTTACTTGAAATAACTCAATTTCTCAGGGTTTTTTTTCTAGAAACATGATTTTTAGGGAAACTTGCCCATGCAGATTACTAAAGAATGACAAATGCTAGAAATTAAGTCTTATCATTCTTTTGGTAGGTCCCATGTCTATATAGCCATAAAACACAACATTCTGTGGGTCTTCAAAGATGGGTCAAAATCCTCGAAAATGACGAGCACTCAGGTGCTTAGTTGCACTGCGAATGGCTGGCATTTTAATGAGTTAATAGTTATTTTATACTTGGATGATCATTTGAAATGTTACAATGGTGGACAGTTAATAAAGTAAGAAGTGGTGGTCAGATGCATATGGGTGTCAAGGGTGTGCAGAACATTTGGATGTTAACGTGTGAACTATATACTACTCTATTAGGCTAAAAACCATAACTTGCCCGCATACGATAACAAATAAATGATGATATAGAGACCGGCATGTAGTAGAAGACATCAGTAAAGCGACTCATGTTGCAAATCTTTAAACTTGTAAAGTCTTTGAAGATCTTTACTTCTATTGTGTTTCATCAGGTGTCAAGTACACACTTCTATGTGCTCATTATTTTCTATGAGCTTTGAAGAACGAAACGACCAGAACGAAAGAATTGGAGAGAAATATACTTTTTAAGTGATTTTTTTTATTTATTTTTTTTACTTCTAATGAATTCTTTTGAGTGGTTGGTTTGCCTTGTGTGCAAAATGAACAGGGCTTTGACTAGCAAAAATGAAAAAAAGCTTTGAAAATAAATATTTGAAGTTTTTAAATATAGTGTTGCTCGGTCAAATTGGAAATGACATTTTGCAGAAGAGATTTTCTATTCACAATGCTCTGTTCAATGCTACTCAAAACTCTTAATCTGTCTTCTTCATCTTATCACTATTCATTTCTCTAACCTTGCTGTTGTCACTAACTGAGGCATCTTGTGGTGTTGGAGGCAAAAAGGTGGACCCAAGTGCAGGGAAGCAAAACAGGATGACACACTGCAAGAATCATGGCGTGACAAGGTAGATTACTTGTGATAACAACAATGAACCGACCTCAGACTGACAGAAAACAGGGAACTAAATGCAAACAGAGACAACGAGGTACACCTGGACAAGACCCGAGTGGCAGCTGATTGGTTAACACAAGAGACAGGCCTGATGAGGACAGGTGGGAAGAATAACCGAATGAGCAAAACAAGACAGGAACATGAAAGAGCAATGAAAGAATACATTGTGCAAAAAATAATTCAATATAATTGAAAAATCAAAAACACAGAACTGACAGCTACCCAGAAGATTTGGTTAAAGTGAAAGTCAACCCAAAATTTTTCTTCACAAGAACATGTTCTATGCAGGCCCAGTAGTCGAAACACAGCATTCTGATCAACTCATTCACTGCCATTGATTCAATCCCAGGAACTATTTATATGTATTTTTTATTTTTTTCAAATGTTCGGGTAAAAGAGGGTCTGTCGATGTCTGTCGACTGAAAATGACATCACATTTGCTCTGTGCTCAGGTAACGTCCAATCATGGCTCAGCTTCAGAAAACAGGTGAGCTGTGATTGGTCGTTACCTAAGCCCTGAGTAACTGTGATGTCATTTTCAGTCGACAGAAGTGGCAAAATGGCCGCCCCCTGAGATGGACAAAAACTTGTGGAGTTTGCTGCTTAACTCATATTCCACAAACGCAATATTAATCCGAATGTCGTGTTTGGACTAGTAAAGGCTCATGCAGTAGAACATATTATTGCAAAGAATTTTGGGGGGTTGACTTCACACTTTAATTCCGCTTACTACACATGATGTGCATATCATCATAAGGGGAGGAGCCAAGGGCGGGCCTGGGCCCACCCAGATTGACAGAGAGCCCACCATGTGAGATTCATGAAAAAATATATACTTTTACATTTTTTGGAAATTATTTTTAAATTATTTTAGAATTTGTGTCTCGTTGTGTTTTTTTATTTTATTGAGTATTAAGAATAACTGGTATAACTGTGGTTGTCTAAGGAAGATCTGTACTTCATATTATCCAGATTGCCATTTTATTTGAATATACGAGATGTTAGGACAGGAGGATTGTGCTCAGCGAGAGAAATATTCAGGCCCGCCTTGATTTTTCCGGGCCCACCCATTAGCCATGTTCTGGCTCCGCCCCTGATCATCATACAATAAAAATCGGTAAACCTGGATGTGTGGCTTTGTGGCTCTCAAGACTGGAGCATTGGACAGTTACTTGTCCATGAAACCTTGGCGTTGGGGCAACATAAAATGAATAATATATATATTTTTTTTAAATCAAAGAAAACATTAAGGAATATAAGTAGATATGAATGATAACGCTATTACCTTGCCAAGGACGAAGGCTTTGACTGCCATACATTTTCTATTATAATGGTGTGCCTGTATGTGTTTTTATATATCCACTGGGTAAAAAAGCAGTTACCGAATCAAATATGCATTACTCTTCTAAGTGTTACTGTAAGACGAAAATGCATTACATTACATTTCTCAAACACAACCCTGCCGCATTCCAACACTCCCGGAGCACACACATACATTTTGTCTCCTGGGTCACATCCCAATAGTAGAGAGCTCTCATCTTTGTCTGCCAACACTGCACAAATATACAAAGGGTGTATGGAGGTGAGGGTACATGTGTCTTGGTGAGAGTGCGGATTGCATCTGAATGAAAACCTGCTCCTCCCTGGGGTGAACTGAAGCTCACAGACTATCCAGACTGAGGCATCCCCTTTATCTATACAGATGGAGGAGCTTGCGCTCTATAATAATGTGCCAAAGCGTGGTCAGAGCCATGGGGTCCATGGGAATTATGTGCCAGCAGTCCAAAACAGATTCCAGGCATGTGCTTCACAGACATAAATAAGTGAAGGTGTAGACACTCGTCTATGGAGACATATTGATCATGCTTGTTATTCATGGTGTGCGACGCACTCGTTCAACCATAGCAATCATTTTGTAGCTATGAAGTGAGCACTTAATAGCTAATTACTGCAGGTTCTGATTAGCTGTTGCTGAAAATTGAAAGGGCATTTATGGCATAGATAACATGACTCAAGCAACACTCGGTGAAAGGGGAATTCAATTACATTGAGTTCCAGTCCATCAAATGTTAAGGTCCAAATATGATCTATCTATAGCATCATATAGCAACATTTTGTCTTACATTGACTCATTATCTTTATCCGTATTCTGCTTTCACTGTTAAAAGTAGCACGTTACAATTGTCTCAATTAGATGATCTGTTTGTGGATTATGGACTATGGGCATTATTTCAAGTCATTTGTGTTATTTTTCACAGATCTGGGCATTTTACAAAAAAATGAGCGTCTGTTATTCATCATCCATCTGCAGCGTGGGTACCCTTCCGTCATCCATCATTCGCTTTTTTTTTCAGTAGGGGAAAAAAATAGTAATTTAGCCCGGTCCGCCTCTGATTTGAAAACGAGCTTCCGTCAGAAATTCTGACCGACTCACAGTGACCTTCTGCGCCGTGGAAGCCTGTTCACAGCCTGGTCCCTCACTCAAATCTGTCCCCCAAGCAACAACAACTCACTATTGTTCCTCGCCGCGGAAATCGAAACTGTGCCGCGAAAAATAGACTAAAGACGGACTACAGACAAAAGGCAGAGTAAATACACGGGCTTCTGAATATGCTTAGTCCATCCATTTGAATATTTTTCCCATCATTCGTCAACCGTCAGCAAAACGGGTGTCCGTCCAGCTCTGATTTTTCATGATACAAATTGACTGCTGTTTTTAATAAGTGACACACCGATTCCACACTTCATGTCCTGGTTGGGTGCTTGTACAATTTTGTCATGACCAGGTTCATCTCTTCCAGGTGCTGGGGCTAATGGTAGGTACATTGCGAGAGCACTCATCAGCAAAAATAATAGTCAAATGAACCAGACTTCAGATATCATGCTGAATTTTTCAGTGTAAGTGTGCTCCAAGTGTCACCAAAAAGCCAAAGTAAAAGAAAACCCGCGTGGCAGTAATCCTTTGATGCCCGGTGAGCTGAAGTCTGGTGAGGTACACTGACATCTCGCATTACACCATCTGTGACAGCGTTCCATTTTATGTACACGTGAATTTCTAGTTGTTTGTGGATGAATTAGCCATTCAAGGTATGATTAAGAGTATTTAAACATTTTGCACAATACTTCCTGCCGTGCATCTTGGGTTCCCAATAAAATATGGTGTGATGTGAAACTGGCACAAGAACGTCATGCTGAGTACAATTTACTTTGCCAACTCAAAGACCTGCCATCTGTCATGTTCTATTACATTAATAGAAGATCCCAGTGGCATTAGTTCATACTTGTTCTGTTGGTTTTTAGAGAGAGGAAATCACCATAAAGCTTCTGTTTATCCTTGAGTCTATTTCAAATGAAGTGTTTACGGTACCCTAAATCCCCCTCAAAGCTTCGTTTGTCGACCACTGCAATGTGCGGAAAAAGCCCTTGGGCTGTGTCCACAAACAGGTGTATTCCTAAACCTTTCCATTTGATACAATGTAAAACACAAGACACGCGGCAAGCCTGCCAAGCAGACGGGCAGGCAAGTTAAGCACTACAGGGATGCCAGTGGAAGCACAGCGGAGAAAAGAAAAGCAGAGCTCTTGTCCAGCATTTCTCTCAATTAGTTCATCTCAATCTAGCTGTCACTGGGATAGGGCTTTTCTATGGCTGAGTTAAAATATTGTCTTTAAATAGAATGTGTGGCGGGCATTACGGTTTTATTGCTGCCTCACACCCTTGCTTTGTAAATTGTCATATCTGCCAATTAGCTTGATGGCCAATGAAAAGTTCATTTCCTTTCCTTTGCATCCCCCTGCTCCTCATTCTATTCCTTTTGCTGAAGTTGGGACGATCAAGAGGTTGAGAATATGAGCTCAAGGCGATTTTACAAATCTTCCCTAATCCTAAATAGCAGAGAACGTGACTGACCAGTAAAACACTGTATACACTACATTGTAGTGTATACAGTATTTTACGTAGTGCCTACACCATATGAAATCATTCTTTTGAGTATATGAAGAGGCTTATAAAAGTCAGTGAAATGTTCATTAAAAAGTATCTACTGGCAGTGTTGCAATGACCAATTACGCTTTATTCGCCACTGCCTCTGAGTGTGCACATGTAGAGAATGTGTCCGGGTGGGTTTAAAAGAAAAAAAAAAAAAAATTGCTACTCCTGGCACCTAATTAATGCTGGATATTCTAACATTCAGATTTGTGCAGATCTTCATAAACTGTATTATCTTTTTTTTTTCCGGAGGAATAATGCGCATGAATGAATTGTGTTTCCAAAATGGCATTGTAGTGCAATGAAATACAGGAAAAAATAGATTTACCAATCTAATGCTAAAGCTGCTTCATTGTTTTTTTTGGCTCCATGGCAACTCCTGAAGGACTTCTGTCTGCTATGAATGTCTTTAATATGCATCTGTGGTGCATTAATGATTTACATTCAGTCAGCTTTGTGCTGGTTCTGAAACTAATGTCGTGTTAAACCACTAAGGTGAGGGACTTGTAAGCCTGAGAATGACATTCCATTTATTTAGTCATAGATGATGTTTCCAAGGTTTTGTCTTTAATGCGATAACCGTCCCTGACGTGTTTTGAGCAAGCAGGTTGGACACATTGAAATGTCGAACATAACATTTCATTTGTCAAGCCATGGAGCCTCTCGCTTGCTGTTTAACATTGCCACAATTATCCAATTATGCATTTGAACTGCACAGCTAATGAGTAGAGAGAGATTAGTCACTTTATTGCTGTGAAAATTAGAAATTGACAGATATCTGCATATTTAATCGGCATAGTTATAGATGATCGGTGACCAAGGTGTCATCACTCTAAAAACAGTTGGGTTAAAAATAACCCAATTCCGGGTCAAAAATGGACCAAGCCACTAGTTGGTTCAATAAACCCTAACCCTAAATCACGTTTCTGGCGTGTTTTTCCATAAAACAACCCCAAAAATGGTAGTTAGAGGATCGGTCCATTTTTTAGCCCAAATTTTGTTATTTCTAACCCAATTGTTTTTAGAGTGTACAGTAATTTATGTGCAGTTGGTATGAATATGTAATAGTTAAGGCTAAGAAGGTCAATGAGTCAGTCCTAAAGGGTGAGCAGGGCAATCAGGAGTACAAGAGGGGCACATTTAAAAATGTATAAAAGTGGCATATATAAAGTCACGGATGTACCTGTAAAATGTTTTCAGATCTTACGTTGGCCAGAAAAGAATATTTCTCCCCCCCCCCCACACTTTAGTGTTTGTACACATGTCAGTAGGCCTTTTCTTTGAAGTACTGCAGCCCGCTGATATTTAGTGGGTGTGTTTTTCCTCACTGCAGTAATTGCGCTTCAAAAATTACTCGGCAAAATGGTTCTAGCCTCGCTGCTGTTCCTGGAGAGTTGTACATTTTCTATTTTACATTATTGCAGTTAATTTGCCTGTATTCGGGTCTTCATATCTGCTGCTTAATGGTTCACCGAATAATTCCATTCGTCGTTTGATCGTTAAATATTAACATACTCAAATAAGAGTTTTGCGTTGCAAAAAGTGATAAAGTAGTGGACTGAAGCAACTTCTGGGGTGCAGATTAACATTAATTATGCAATAGTGTCTCGACTGATATATTCAGTATTCTTTGACACCGCAAAGTCTCAACGGTTGTTAATCAGCCACCCACTCATATCGCAAATCTACTCTCTTTTTTGTGTTGGGAGTGTCTTTTGTGTTGAACATCATCATTTCCGTTGTACTTTGGGAAATTAAAACCTCTTGAAACAATCCTGCTCCTCCACTCTGCCACAGCAGCATCTGTGGTTTTTGGCAGCTATATGCACTCACCATCCAGCTCTGAGGATACCCTTATTGGACCACTTAGAAATAACGAATGTCCAAAACAGATTGTACAGTACCTGGAGCAGGAGGTACGAGAAAATCAACCTTACCCAAGTCATCTTTAGGTGAACCTGCGCGAATATTAACAGGAAAACAATTATCTGTCTGAACTACAGGAGGTACCGAGGACTAATCGGAGCCGCAGATTGGAATCGAGCTTTTTCTGTTGCCGGTCCCTCCCTATGAAATCACCATAGAGATCTTTCTAACTCGTCTTAAAACACATTTTAATTCCTTGGCTTTGGACTCAGCATTGTTTTAGTGTTTTATTGTGTTTACTGTTTTTATGTCATTCAGCTATTGTTTTAACTGCCTTTGATTTTACAGGTCTGATTTTTACTTGAAGGGGAGTCAACCCCCAAAATGTCTTTCCAGTAATATGTTCTATGCACCTCCAATAGTTTAAAAACACGGCATTCTGATTAATATTGTGTTTGTGGAGTTAAGCAGCAAAATCCACTTAGGCCGCTCCGGCCATTTTGGTACTGTCTCTCAACTGAAATCACAGTTATGCAAGGCTCAGGTAACAACCACCTGTTTTCTGAAGCTAATATATATATATATATATATATATATATATATATATATATATATATATATATATATATATATATATATATATATATATATATATATATATATATATATTCACACACACACACACACACAGTATAGAAATTTGCATACAATATACAACATACAATATGTTAGCAAGTCCCTGTGTTTCAGCAGTCTGACCTTCAGTATGTTAATGATGCCAATTAAAGGAAAACCATTTTAATTACTGCTGCCCCAATTATTATTCTCCCTCTGTAGACCTGCCTTCTCAGTTTCAGTGCAACGCACAAACACGGGCAAGACAAACGTACTCATGTCGTGTTTGTGCATAACTTGTGGTCAACCTTCACCCTGACGATGAGGGCAGTTCTTATGAGCTGTTGTGACATCAAGCACTTGTTATTTTTTGACACTACAGCCACGGTTTGCTATAGTGGCAACGTTGCCCATGTATTTATTCCATTTGAAAACTAAATGGTTATATTGCTTTACCGCAACCCGAGTTTGACAGTTTGGTTATTTTGTTATTCGACCACTACGGGGAGGAGCAGTTAATTGTGACGGGATGTCATTTGCTCAAAAATGTGTCCCTCACATTTCTGAAATGATGTCTACGCCCCGAACTAATTTACTTCAGAGGGGCTTTCACACTGCTCTTAACACAGCACAGACCGTCGTTGACCAACACTGAGATGGGGCACTGCATTCGCGGCAGGCACTTAAAATGAAACGGTTTCAAATCGAGGGCAGCGTGCTGGGACAAGATCGCAGGCAATCCAATAGGTCGGTTGAAGGGTGATTCCACAATGATAGTAGCATAAAAGAGGCAATGGCGAAAAATATTATTCATGTGGTATCCCAATTTCCCAAGCTTTGGGACAAAAGACAGATGTCATACGGTGAAAAAGGCACAGCAATCTCTGAGCGAGCTCCATTACTTTGCATGTACCAGGTTTGTTGGAAGTGATACAAACGTTAGATTTGAACATTTTTTTTTTAGCAATAAAAATGTTATCTTAAAATAAATGATAGCATAGCACACGGGCTGCTATACTGCTCCCTGCTCAGCCTGAAGTAAACCTGAAGTGGTCTACAAGGACTCTGATATCGTTTATTTTTATCCTTTTTACCACTTTAAAAAAAATCTATTAATACTGCGACTGTGAAAATGCATAATATGTACCTTTGGAAGAGGGCTGTGTAATCTTGGTAAGAATTAAGACTCAGCAAAACTACGAGATGACCCCCGATTTATATATTGATTGATGACATGATTGTGAGGCGTATACTTGACTTGACCACGCACACCTTGCTCTGTTGTTGGCAGTCCCTCCACTCAGTTTTCAAGTGGTGCCTTTTTCTCTCCAAACCTGTAGTCATTAATTCTGCTAATAGCAGGTAAATGAGGCATGCTGATGAGGATTCTCATGCAAAGCTTTCCACACATAAAGAGGGCGCACCGAGCATGCTAATACAAATGCAATTTGAACACACACACTCAACCACTAATTGACTTTGATTGAGGACTCTTCAAACTCCTTTAACTCTTTCCGGCACTTAAAGGATTCACATAACCTGGTTGTTGTGTACTTCTTGCTGAGGGTGCCAAGTTTGGGTTTAACGGTACTACAAAGGAGGATTAATCGACAATCGGAAACTGAACCGGTGTTTTGAATAAGCCAATTTCAGACATTGAGTATAGTTGAACAGCAGATATTGTTGTCATTGTGAATCGTGAAGAGGTTTGGATAGCTATTAAAATCAAATAGGGTTATTATGTACGTTATATGTAGCAAAAAGAAATATAATCTTTGAAACACGTGTGTGAGGCGTGTCCAAGCATGGCTCTGCCAGTGCATATATGTTACATTATTTGTCTTTCGATTTGAAAACTAGTTGACACTGAATCAAGAGCAAAGGAATCTTCAGATAAGTAGTGCATTCCATTTGATCTCAAGTGCTTCAAAACGATTCATCAGTCAAATCTACACAACACTAAACAGCGGGATTATTGAATTGCCAAGAATCTAAGCCGTCATAGAGGTAATTTATACAGTTTCAGATGCACTAGCACTGAAGTTAGCTCGTCAGATATGATGTTAAAAGAAAGCGAAGCCTCACCATAGGTTCCATGGAACGATCCTCCCCCGCACCCCCTCAGTCTATTATCAGTATGAGTACTGTGAAAAATGACTGTTTTGCATGTGACTGGGATCTCATTGTATGTTCTTAATTGTCTTAATGGCCACTATTACTACAACAGATGTATAGGTCAACACTCCACTTTGACTTTAAAACCCTGCACAGCCAATTCAAACTGCCGCTCGGTTAACTGTGAAATATATTCAGCTCATAGATTATCATTTTAATTAATCTTGCTTACTTGGTCGTGTAATTTAAACATTTGCTGGGTTTGCTAGAGGGAGACATGGGGGCGGTTAGATTGAGGATGGCAGGAGACAGTAAGTGATGGGGAGCAAAAGGAGGAAAGGTATGTGTCAGTGGGCATGCGTGTGTGCAGGTGGGCAACAGTGCCAAATAATGTCACCTTCACACGGATAATACAGTGCTTTGCCTTATTCAGCAAATTAATTCCAAAGAGTTTAAACCCATGAAGATTTGAGAAGTAATCGGAGCATACAACTGTTTTTGTTTTTGAAAATAACCCTATCGATTAAATGTGATGCATTTCCCTCTTTTTTTTCCTCTTTCAGCGTTCTACCGTTTTGGCTCCTTACATCCTTCATTCACATCTTGAAATTATAATTCAACTGCAAAAATAGCTTATGAGTATCGCAGATAGAGCACCTGTGGATTACTGTATTTGTGCTGTAAAACTGTACATCTTTGCTGTGGAAATCTGCTGCCTCTCCAAACCCTGATTCAAAATAGTACATTTAATATTGGGATCTATTTTCTACTTTATGTTCATCCCTTTGAGTGGATGAAAGCATCACGCAAAGAGCGATGGACACTGGGGTGAAAAAAACACTTCAAAAAGAAAATGACAGCTACTTAAGTTGAAAACAGTCCAGATACAATGTGGTGACTGGCCATGCGATGTCCTCATGCATGATTTCATTTAGAATAAACCTTAGTAGTAGGCTAAGGTGAGTCAATACAGACTTTTCATGGCATCATTTTGTCAAAAGTATAAGGGCGTGGAACTGAAGGAGAACAACACTCCACTTTACGCTCATCCCCGTGGGTATTCATTACTACAAGTCACTAGGGTCCCGGAAAATGTCGCCACGGTTGCATTCAGTTGCATCAGATGAAAAGGGGCATGAGAAAAATCATCTGTCAATGAAAAGTTGTTTTAATGACTTAAAGAGAAAACACAAAATAAATTGTCATGCGCACACATTTTTTGTCCACACATTTAGTTGTATGTAACCTTATATATACATACATTTTTTTTCCTGTGGGATGGGACTGGAGTGAAAATGTGAAAATGTCAATGCAAACATATACATGTGCATATCTACCTGTCTTTTTGTTTTATTGTGTTTCACTTTAGGTTTTGAGTCAACAAACTGATTAAAACTGCTCAAATAATGACCAATAATATTACTGGTGTGGGTGTAAAAGAAGCCGAATTTGCCAGTTGCATGACTCAATGTCAAGTTGAAGTGGGAAGAAAAAAAATGGCGTATTAATTTGGAAGATCAGGTTCCCTGCCAGTCGAAAAACACAATTACCGTGTTCATTTCCTCAATATTCTCACTGCCCCCAACCTCTGTTTTAACCTTCACAGCAGGGGTGTGATACAGAACACAAAACAGGTGTTTTGTCCTAAATGCGTGTGTTTTGGAGTATTGGCTTGGACTTTATATTTCGACTTGGACTCTTAAGTGGAGTTTTTGAATGATCATCTTGCCCGTCGTGTCTCATGCCACAACTGCCCTTAATCATCCCAGATGTGCAGGAACAATTGTGTAGCATTTGGGAACACAAAGAGCCCCTAGTTGGAACGTCATGCATCCCATCCTTCCTATTATTTTTGCTAACGAGTGGTGCATCTGCGCTTTTTTTGGTGCAGACTTCATGTATCTTCATGAAATGCTTCCACTCCTGACTTTTAGAGACATTTGTCAGTCAAAAGCTCAGACGCTCACATGAAAAAAAGGCTCGATTCAAACGTCATCTACAGCGAGTTGTTTATCAGATCGTGAATCAAATACCTCAAAATTGAAGCTGAAATGCTTATATGCGGTATTGCCACATATTCATCTTTTGATGTCAATTCCAAATGTTTTCCGTCCACAGGCAAAAATCACAAAATTAGCCTCACGAAACCAGGATGAGTGGTATTCTGTCAGTTGCCCCTGAGCACTACTCAACATGTACTCAGATTGTTGTGTGTGTTGAGTTCTTGCGAATGAAATGTGTTATGTATGCATTAACACATTTTCTCATTCTGAAGACAGGAAGTGACTGCACACACTCGACTGTACTTCTCGTGTTCACGGCCATCACTTTGTTCGCAAATTGTTTTTACAAAGTTGTCATCGCTGCATGTTGTTCTCAAGTCAAACCCTTCTTCTGCCGTTAGAATCAAATTCTTTAAATGAAGAAATAAATGTCCCATCTGTGCATATTTTAGACTGCTGTACATGAATTGTTAAAGAGTTCACCAGTAAGAGCTATTGGAGTGTCTGCAGGGCTATTTGATTTGGACTCTTGACAGCTCATACAGTAGTTTGTATAGCAAAGTGTTTTGTCCCTAGTGGCCCGAATTTGGCTAAGATCCTTCTTCTGGTTTACTTATTCTCTCCTGACATGTTGGGTAAAAGATAAATGTGATTACATACGGAGTAGGACAGACTATCTACAATATATGTGGTACAACCTGTGTCTGTAGAGCATTTACAAGAGTGTACATATCTCTTCTAATGATGTTGTTGCTGTTTCTAACCCTCCGATTGTCAAAATACGATGATCAATAACACTCTTGTCCCATGCTTCTTAACTGACTTTTGAGTCACCCTGGCATGGCTTAGAGCTGTTATTAACTCGGACCAAACGCTGGTGGATATGTAGAAGAAAAAAAAAATGGAACTTCATCAGAAATCTGACTTGAATGTCTTTTACTTTTGTAGTGCTACGGTACGCCTGAAAGCTGATTTCTGTCAACAACTACAATACTCTCAATCCATCTTGTGTAAACATAGTTATTACTTGCTGCAATGTGGCTAACACAAAATAGCACCAAAAGCTGAATCAACAAGAAGTTAGGCAGTGGTCAGCTGGTCCTTGTCGATAAATAGACACGAAAGAGAAAGCTTGGCTAGCACCAGCCAGTTATTAGTGGAGAAACAAAGGCGTCAACCTCTTTCAGCAGATTTTCTTTTTTATTTCTTGCTCTTCTACAGTATAACATTGAGACGTTTCTCATAGTTTCCCGTAGAAACGCTCCGACTGGAACAAAATGCAAGATCGATCGATGGTGCTTCATGAATAGCAGTAATTTGTGGCTAACTCAACACAAGGCTTATACGATCTTGAATGACAGTGGTAGGCATTTTACAACATGTTGCTGGTCCATCATGAATCATTCATCAGCGACCAGGATACCCGTCTGTCATTCGTCAGTCCATCGTTTTTCGTGACGAACTGAATTGTAATCGCAGATCTGTCACTCAGTCCATCATTTAGTCCGTTGGTCCGTCAGTCGCGCCAGTGACGGAATAACGGTCCGTCAATAACGGACTGACAGACCATCACTGACGGGCGCGGTTGGTGACAATTACGTACATTGACAGGTGAAATCCCACTTCCGTCATTTGTCAATCCGTCATTTTTGAAAGTCGTCCCGTCATTCGTCAGCAAAACGAGCACGGACTGGTCTGTCAGTCTGATTGAATGCCCGCCTATGTTGAATGATTTTGATGACATTTGGTATAAAGAATTTATTGAATGCATTCATGAATCAATCGTTAGCTACATGCAGCAATGAATGAAATATAGAGCCGAGATTGACTGTGACTGATCGTGCCATGAAATTTGGCGTCACCACATCGTAGCATACCCTCTTCGTGCTAAGAAAGCCCAGCCTTCACTCATCCCGTTTGTTGCAACCTATATGACTTGCCAAGGTGAGGCTTCTTCCTTAGACTGAGTTTTTCCTTGCCTCCGTGGCCAAGTGCTTGCTCCTGTGGGGTTCGTCTGGTTTTCTTGTATAAAATGCCTTCTGTTGTGAATAAGGTTGACTTGATACATGAAGCTAACGGAGGAAGAAGTAAAGATAGTTCGCTGGTGCAACTTTGATTTGTTTTTTTCATATGACATGCGAGATTAAAGGCCGTCAAACTCATTTTTTTTTTTAATGCAACTGCACAAGAGAACAACACAACCCTCATAATTGCATCACATCAAGAGGAATACAGTTGGAATGCAAATGTATTTGAAGAGTTTGCCAAAGAACATGCATGAAAATCCATCCCTCCTAAGATTAAATACATATCTTTAAAAAAAAAAAAAAAACGTCTTTTGGAGCATTCCCATACTAAATAATGTTAATGTCTAAATGCCAACTATGTTGTTTGTTGATTTTATTTTGGTTCCAACCAGGCCCTCCTAGAAACACAACTGAGTATTAAAAGGCTAAAAGTGGAGCCATAAACATTGCATTCGTCTCCAAGTACAACACAACCAACATTTAAAGTTTCTAACTCCCGAACTTTTTTCGTTGTTAAAAAAGGCAACTTCGCAGCTTTAAATCTAATCCAACTAACAAGAATGTGTCTTTGGGCCAAGTTATGTGTAATGACACACATGTGTGAAAGGGCAAATCTAACCACGGGGAGCGAAACGAGCAGGCTTTAGACGGCTTGACCTTTGAACCAAAACCAAAGGCTGGCGTGAGGGAGCCACCTCTAATGAAGGGCTTCAAGAGTGGAAACCGCTGTACCTCCTGTCATCTACAGAAATCGCTCATCAAATGAAAAGCCAATGAGAACTTTCTTTTAAAGCCGTTATTTACTTAAATGAAGCTGACTGAACACACATGCTCGCTTTGTCAACAGCCCCCACTTAACACACACATTAACACAAGGAACCTAAGACCATTAAGCATCTCCACTAATGCAGTTGGGGGTAACACACTCACTCAAGGTGAATTTCTTAGATGTCACACAATGAAATGTTTAATTAAAAGCCAATAACTGATTTAAAAAAAAAACACAAGAGCAGAATTGTCTCTCGATTTTGTGCATTCTAATACCAACACAATCCATTGTAAATTTAGCAGAACAAAGACCTTTACCAAGGCTGAACATTAGGATAATATAAACACAAACTTAACTGAACTAAAGGAAAATAAACAGACTTGCAAAGATTTTGTTTCAAGTGTTTTTTTTATCGTTGAATCTAAGCCGAGCTAATAATATTTTAGTCCCACAAAGAGGACATTTGACATATGTGAAAATGTAAAAAATGTCTTCCAAGACCAACACCCTAGCCCGCCACAAAATATGGAAAAACTAGAGCAACCTCCACCAATGTGGTTGTAGTTTGAAATGGCCGTCTGAATTCATTCAAATTAATCATTGAATTCCTTTTATGCCTAGGCTAGAATGAACATTTTTCTGGTCTGAATCAGTTGATGTGGGCTTGTAACCTCAGTTCAGTTTCTTCTTCTTCCAGCCACTTTCTCATCACAACCAAGTCGCGCCACAGTTCGTTCGGAGCTCCACCCAGAACACGCAAACCAGTTCATTTGGTGCACACCCAAGTTAGATTACTGTCTTCAAACCTAACCAAACCAACTATACCACACAGAAAACATTAAGTTCCATTCATAGTAACTAAAGGGTGCCCATGTGAAAGCTCCCTTAGCCACACTGATTGACTGTACTCAATTTGCAAACTATAGACTAGGTAGGAAGTTATGTGTTAGAAATAGTGTTTTCATCTCATGCGAAATTAGACTACTAAAATGCTATATTATCTAGGGGTGTCAAAATATTGCATTCATTGCAATCAATTAATTACTATCATAGTTAAAGAGTTATTTTTTTAAATTGTGTTAATCAAATTTTTAATCTCAAACTTTACTCTTTCTGTAAAATGATGAGATCTTTTTGATGCGCGGGGCTTGTGCTTGAGTTGTTGGGGATGTAAAAACAATTGTCAGTGTCACACCCTGAAGTGGACACTGATTGGCTGTCATTGTGTTTGGCATAACCTGATAGGCTCCTGCTATAGGTGAGAGGGCAAGCTCTCTGCTCATGAAAAGACATGAAAATGGAGGAGTATGGGAGAGTTGTTGATCCGATGAATTGATGGTAAGTGGAACTTCAAGTTTTAAATCGTTTTTTTTTGAGTAGGGATAGTTTAATTTGTAATATTTAATGTATTGTTTGATATTTGTTGACTGCTTTTTCGGCTGCTTTCCTGCATTGCATCCCGTAACTGCATACCTACTGTATTAAGATATTAGCTGGGTTTACATGGAACCTTGTATTCCGGAAACATTTCACAGTATTCCACGTTGAAAAAGATTATTCTTAAGTGTTTATACAACATCATCATGCGGTTTCATCCTTGCCCACTGATATTAAAAAACTTTAGTCGATAACTGTATCAACATGATTTGAATTTGTTGATTTCAGTATTTAGGATTTGATAGACAAATACAATTAAAAAGCATGTAAACAGAATGAAGAACATTAAAACATCTTCACATTATTTTTTGTCTCCCCTTTTACTTTTCAAGTTCTGCCTGCCTGCCTTTAAATGATCAGCCAAAAATGCTCCTAACCGGCTATTTTTCCTCAGATTTGACCTTGCCCTCTGAATGTAGGAAGGCTTTATCGTCGTTTTGTAGCAAATGTTTTTTTCTGATGGTGTTTGCCATCACAGTTAAGCTCTTTTTACAACATAATGACAAAGTGTCCCAAACAGGATGTGCGCCAAGTTCCGTACGATTTTGTCTTCGGGCAAGGAAGAAAACTTTGAGTGCGCGGTTGCTGTTGCTGCCGAGATGCAGTTAAATCCTGAAAGAGTGAATGAGTCTACAAATATATTGTACCATAAATACATACAATAATTAAACATGAGGAAGAAAAATTGGCTCCGTTATTTTTGGATGTCGCTTTCCTGTATTTAGAGAGCAAACAGTGTTTTTTTTTCCCCAACATGTTATAATCATCATGTCAACAGAGTGTGAGCAAACTACTGTATAACATACTGTAAGTATGTAATATAGACCCCATTCACACTACCCAACTGTCCTATAGTCCCAGTCTATAAACTGGACTTCCCTGTAAATGTTAAGTTAAAAGTTTTAGATTTTTCCATGACAACCTCAGCAACCCCACTATCCACTGTAATCAGGAAAGTTTTCCTCACTCAGACGACCAGCATGCTGTACTCAGGCTCATGGTTGGGTTTTTTTCTGATCCAGCTCGATCTTTTTTTCTTATTTCCACTTTCATTTCTGCCTTCTTATTTCAAACATCCCATATACTGTCATTTAAAATCTGTCCTTTTGGTTCCCTTTTCATATCTCCTTTCTCAATCTCTTTTTCACTATGTTTTGTTTTGCTTCTCAATCTCTCTCTGGACTTCTCTGCGGTGGTAGACCTCACTCTTATATTAAAACTTCAGTGGGTGTTCTTTTCATTACAAAAGTGAGTGTTCCGTCGGCGTGATACTGAGACCTTGTCTGATCATCTTCTTTTGCCGAAGGAAACACAGCTCCTTTGTGGCAATTTGTTTGGAACGTTACTAGCTATTAACAAGAGATAATCATTGTGCGAAATGTCCATCAAGTCATATGGATTGTCCCAGTTCAATACAGTATGGATTTTATTGTGTCTCTTTTGTAAGAGGTCCCCAAATATACAGCTGACCTTTCAGTACTTCTTTGTTGTCGTGCCAGTCAAGTAGTTAGCGTGTGTAAGTTGGAGCTAGACCTACTGTTATCTATTGATTGCTTCACACAATTGTTTGTGAACAAGCCGTTCTGATTGTGAAGTGTCAATGCGGCTATTTACACCATAACTGCGCCGTACTTTTCTCCCCAAATATTATGTCAAAGCCACAAGGTAAGCAAAGCTCCAATTTTGTTTGCTGGACAGATTGGCGTTAGCTAACAGTGTTAGCTTCTGAAAAGTGGCACATACTTGATCTCTCTGAGGCAGTGGGGTTATTTGTGTGGCTATGTGTGCATTATTTGGCAGGCCCTTTTTTCTCCTAGTTAGCGGTACAAAGTAAAAAGATGGTGTCGTGGTTTTATAAACTACTGTTTATTATGGGATGGGAGCTAATTGTTGATGGATGTATTCACTGTAATCACGTTGACTTTACAAAATTAAACGAACGGCATACTGTCGCTGTCCTCTGCATTTATATTTAGGTTTTCATTGAATGTATTCTCAGGGATAGGGTACAGACTTGTGTTCTGCACTTAACCATAAAAGTAGTGACAATCTACCTCAACAGATGGCGCTCAGTTGGAGTCCGAAACTAAGATGAAGAGACGTGCTGAGTCGGATGTGTGTTTTGAAAAAAAAAAAAAAAAATCTGTCAGACATTTGTGAGTGAAGGAGCACTGATTTAATTTAGGATGCCGATATGCACCTTCATTTCGTGCACGATTTGGCCTATCAGACGATTATCATGTCCTAGTTTTCTATTCGGTAAGGAAAGTATTTTTTCTTTTTTCCTTCTCATCTTTTTGGGTCACAGTGGGTGTAAAACTTAAAGGCAGATTTCAAAAAGCTACTTTTCTCCTTTACAGTCACACCTTTCAAACCACATAAACTCCAGCTCATGAGTTTTTCAATGTGAAGAAGTTGTTGCGTTTATATGCTTGTGTGGGATTCCTCCTACTCAGACTTCCTTCCACATTCCCCAAACATGCATGCCAGGTTAATTGGATAATACTTTAACTTGTCTATAGATGTGAAGATGTGTGCCCAAAAATTGACTGGTGTCTATTCTACGGTGTACCCGGCTTCTTTCCTATAATTCCGCAAACATTTCCGTAGAAAATATATGTACAGCTCTTGGAAAAAGGAGACACGAGGACAGCGGGGTCCGTTTTCTTTTCATTCCAGTCATTTAGTCCAATTCCAAATAAGCATCAACCGCATCATGCAATCTGTTTGATAAGAGGTGTGATGCAAAACTGAGGTCTCAGTAGGTTTCAAGTCTTAACAGAGAAGTGGCCAGCCATTAATGAAACAATTTATGCGGGCAGAAACAACTGATCCCTGTTCCAAATGAGTCTATTTCTGCAATTCTTCATGTTTCCCCACATCGCCTCAGTCTGACATTTCCCAAATTGGTATTGCTATTATGGCATCCTGCCTGTTTCTCCTTCTTTCTTTCTATCTTCTTCTCTCTCTACCCATCTATTTAATCATGTCTTTGTCTTTTACTCTGTCACTTCTTCCTCCTCCCCCTCATTCATACGTGGTTGACTTTTTATATTTACTCATATACAATACCCGTGTTGCTGCCGCTCCGGTCTGTTCCGACGCTCACTCACCACCTTTGCCTCATCAAGCTCTTGCTGTCATGTAATGTCCTCCCCTTCTTTTCCCCCCCAAGACACACTTTGCTTTTCCTCACCATGACCTCTTACACTGCCCTCCATCGTTTTTGTTGGTTGTTTCCCGCTCCACCTCACTCCCACCTGTTCTTTTTCTTTTCGTAGTCCTTCATCCCCCTGACTCAGAGTGGTGCAATTGTACAGCTTGTGGCTAGACAGATACATAACGGGATACTCTATTGTCGCGACAATATGATAATAAGTTCATAATTATATAGATATAAACACACACAGTGTACTTGTTTGGTAAACAAATGGTAGAAACATAAAACTTATACATCACCATAGTTTAAAAAAAAAAAATCTGCTTTATTGGTGCTGTCATATACAGTATTAAAATATGATACATTAGGGTATACAAGCATGCCTATTAATTATGGGATGATTCTAAGGAGTAAGTTAACAGTACAACAAAAACAACCAACAACATTACCACCTCTCCTCAAGTTCACGCCTCTCAAATCAAATTAATTCGGCTGAGTGGGAGTCTTCCTGTAAAGAATGTTATGTGACTGTGCCTTAAAAGTGTGACTGAAAAAAAACTGTCTATGTCCCCTTACCATGATTCACCATATATATATATATATATATATATATATATATATATATATATATATATATATATATATATATATATATATATATATATATATATATATATATATATACACACAGTATATATCCATCATAATCTTTGCTAAAACATGGTGTGTGCTGCATATGCTTCCTTTCCTGTGCTACCTAATGAAACTAACATTCAGACAAATTATTATGGGTTGTTTGACATGGGAATGGACAAGCTAATTCATCTCTTGACTTCGTTTTTAACAGCGTAGTGCACTAAGCCCTCTCTTGTGCAGGGTAATTGATGTCGGTGGGTGGAGTAGAAGATGAGCTGCTTAACCCAGGAAATGCACCAAGCAATAAATCACAGTAAGGTTAAAATACAAAAGCTATTGTTACAAACTTCCTTTGATAGTATATTACACAATATTATTCACCTTTCATACCCATTTGAATCATCTTGTGGCTAGATTAAACTATTCTTTTATTCCTGTTTCTTACTACCTCTCCGCTGCTCTTTTTGGCTCGTTTTCTTTCCATCCTTACCCTGATGTTCACATCTATCCCCTCTTTTCCACCCCCAACCCTCTTACCCTCCTATGTTGTGGTCGAAGAAAACCTATGCCGTTGGAAACCATGGGCAAAAAAAAAAAAATCCCAATTTGTCAGCTTGACTTTAAATAAAGGCAGCTACTCACAAACCTGTGGGCAAAAAAATGCGGTAAATGAAAACCAGACTAGTAAATTACATCTTGATTGAAGAATTGCAAATAGTGGCATATGATACACAAAAAAAGCCCAACCCATAGACGCTTCGATACTTTTCCTGTTCCTGCTTTTTCTCATTTGTCTCATCTTTATTTCCTTCAGAGCCTTTTGGTCCATATTGTCTGCAAACGTTATCACTTCAACATTTCACCCAATACAGTAACTGCAAAATTATAGTTTATATTGGTCAAATGCTGTTATCATTCACCATCTGCAGTCAACATGCAAATGGCATTCCATTGGGGATAGCAAACGGAAGCCACACAGAGCACTCTTATTCATTTTCATTCTAAATTAGATGAGATTCAATGTTAATAGCACATTCTCGCCAGCCTTTTCCAAGCCATTCGTTTCATCTGCTGCTAATTCGCAATCCAACCAATAGTGTTGTTAGGCCCAGTACTCAATTAAACTAACACATTTCTTCAGGTTATGTTTTGGAGCTTTGTTTATGCCGCGTGAGTCATAGAGCTAAAGGCAACCATACAATTGCAATGAGTTGCAGACAATGCAAGTAATAATCACGATAGAAAGGAACAATCTATGCAGAAGGAAAGTTCCACTAAAAGTCAAGGGGACATTTGGGTTTACCGTCTTGCTGGGCTGCTTTCAACAAGCTCCATAAATCATACAAACATACTGCTGCTACATTAGTGGGAGGCCCATTTTTTGACAAGATGACATTGCGCTTAAAAATAAGACTCACAATTAACTGAGCGTTGACAATGCCAACGTTAAAACTCAAAGGCATATAAAATGGGCACTATAAAAAGGTTATGGCCTACCTTTTGGAAATCCACCCAAAATACATTAATGGATAAAATGTTGCATTAAATAGACTGAAGGTCAAACTGGCATCATGTGTGACATTGTGCAAGACTTTTTTTTTTGTAAGAAATTGCCTGGAACTTGCGCACATTTGTGAGACGTCACTGTTTTATACCAGCGGCGGTTTTGGCAACGAGCTAAAATATTGAGAAGGACCATCTCAATGGTGGCTGTGACAATATAATAAATCATCATTAATAGCAACAGAAAAACAAAATGCGCACTGCACTTATGTGAAGGCTCTCACCCCAGCACATGCAAATTTCGTCTCTATATTTGATAAAATGTTAAAAACGTTAAAATGTTCCTTCGAACATTGCTTGCAGTTAAAAAAACACTGTTGTGTCAACCGTTTGACTGTGGAACTCATTCAGATTTCTTTGGATTCCGGTGTGCAAAAATGTCAAATCACTCTTACGAACATAGTTTGCATCCCCGCGCCGTTAGCCGGAACCCGGACTGTCTTCTTCGGCAGTCACGCTATTGACGTTCATTTGCAAGATGCGTGTCAAAGGCAGATGAGGGTAGCTGAGGGGCTGCTCACAAAATCTGGGCCACGGGGCTCAGGCTGCGGGATGCGAGATGTTCATGCGAGAAGAAATCCATCCACACACAAGATGAAAACTCTCAAATGAAATAGTTGACTGCATGTCAAGTCACATTCATACGCATTGTGTGATTGATTCCAGAAGATACACAGGGAGGGACAAACGTGTTCACGCAGAGAAACGGGCGCATGTTTATTCCCGAGAGCAGATGATGCAAAACACCACAAGGCTCCGCGTTGAGGTTTGGCGTTGTTTCATCTTTGGCTCAGGCCAGAATCGCCTCAGACGGCGGCCTCGCTTTGACACGTTCGCCCAGCAGCCAAGCTCTCATACAGATACTTGTCAGGCTGTTGTGTGCTTGCTTGTATGTTCTTTTTTTTTCTTTTTTTTTTTTTGCATCCCTTTTTTTCATGTAGAATTCCTTCTACAGTATATGCTTGTACCTATTATTTTCCGTCCTTCAATAAAAGGACATTCTTAGTTTGTGTTGTGCGTATCTCAACAGGTGTTGTCGGTGTGCAGTGCATATGTGCTTCTGGAGTGTCTTCACAATTGTCAATTGTTAGCCTGCATCTCTGCCTCTTTCATTCCTTAACACAGCAGGATATTGAACTGTGTGCCTGGCTTGGAGAGTGAGGCGAAAAGATGTTCTTGTGAGATATAAATAGAAAACAGACACTTTTGGTCCTCACACTAAGACAATTGGAGGAGCAGCTTTGATTTTGACAGCTGATCGAATTGTGCTGTTGTCTTTTGTTCACCACTTAATCATGCAGGCTGGTTTCTTTTCTTTTTTGTTTTCCTTTTATGTGCAAAATCTGCAGATGAACACACCACATAAATCATCCCATTTCTGTCATGTATTTGGATGAAATGTTAAAGGGAAATACATCTGACTCTGCCCTAATTATTTTCTGGTATCCCCATTTGTTATGCAAGATCACAACAAATACTCATATACATCAGCATTGTGGAAAAGTGGTTAGCACATCTACCTCACAATTATGAGGTCTATTTAAACAATAGCGGCACTTCAATATTAATGAAATTTGAATCGATTTATATCATATTAAATCGTATTAGAAATACCCTCAAATAAGAATGTCTGGAGAAAAAATATTACTCCCAAAAAAGTAGTAATTTTAAGTTTGTTTTCCATTTTTTTTTTTTTTTAATTGAAGCTGCAATTATTTGGCTCAGTAAATGTAACTCTGCTCACATTTTGCGTCATATTCTATTAGACTAGAGGCACAATTAGATTGATGGACAAGCATCTCAGGCAAGCTGCGATAAACCGCATCACATGCTGCACGCTACTCACTATTGTTCTTATTTAAACTATGAAGGCATTTCAATATTAATGAAATGCTAATGAAAAATGCTTGTTCTAACAGTTTCTTATCGTTTCAGTTCAGATCAATGCTGGATAATGACATGGAAATGAATTTTGCTGCAATTGTGTTATCTCAAAATACGCTAATGCTATCATCCCTATCCAATTATTTCACTTGTGAAATAAATGTACCCTTATTTAACTGACATTATACCGCTAATGGTAATTGTATAGGCCTATGCTTCGAACATGGACACGCCAACGAGATTCCCAGAGCATATGAACACTGTATTCCCCTTTATGTCCAATTTCAAGTCAAATATTTACCCCTCTCTCTCTCTCTCCTCTGTGCATCTGGATGTATTTTTCCCATTTCTTATTGGAATTCTAATTGCCAAGAATAGTAACGCGTTGGGGATAATTGAAGCTGGTCCAAAAGACTTCCGCTCTATAGTGGAAGTTGAAGCGTTGTTGTTTTTACTGTGCGACCTGTTTGTGTCTTTCTAATTTAAAAGACACAGCGGGACGTCTGATGCGCTGCCAAAAAGCCCAGCAGTGTCACATCAAGTGTTTGTCTCACAGGATAGTCTTTCACTTTATTGGGAAGCCCGTGGCACCACCGGATTACTGGCAGACCAACAACACTTCTGTTGTAATGTATAAGTGTAAGAGAACAAAATATATTTTTTTATTGCTTATAGAAAGTCAGTAAAGACACTGTTAATAAGAGAGTAAATCCGGGGGTCACCAAGTCCGGTCCTCAAGGGCACCTATCTTGCATGTTTTCCATCTCTCCCCGCTGCAACACACCTGATTGAAATGATCAGCTCATCAGCAAGCATTTCAGAAGCCTGATAACGATACAGATCTTTCTGGGGAAATCGCACAAGCTACCTTTAGCATGCCTTGTTGCTTAGCACTGAAAAACTGTCTTGAAATCCCCAATTTTCATTTTGCTACAGCAGTGCATTTCCTTGCTGTCCTCAGTGTCCTCCCAAATAAGTCATCTGCTTACTGTGGCTAACAGCCTGTTACATTTCCCCAAGATCAAAGTCTTCGATGGGGTCACTGGTTGGGAAACAAGAAAAAAAAAAGCAACCACCTAAGCTCAGAACAAATGGGGTCCAAATGGTTTCTGAAAGGAGGAATGCATAAAAACAATTCACCCTAACAACTCAGGGATCTCTCAGGATGGCAGACTAACAAAGGACGTGGACCATATCAAATGAAAACTAAAGTTGGGTCAAAATGGTGCAACCTGAACAATAAGTGAAAATAAGTCAACCTCGTCACACATTACAACTCACAAACCTACAAACCAAATCACAGAGCCTACTGATGATAGTGACTCCCTCCAGACATTAAATTCCAACTCCTCTAAGGGGAAGGCAACGCCCTCCTTATAAACCTTCAACGGGACTGATTGGCATCAGGTGTGGAAGATAAACTCAGGTGCAAAGCAAGCTAGGGTTTTAAATTCCCAGGTGATTGAGTGGATGTAGAATAAAGGCGACAAGGTCAAGACCACGTGACGGATGCCGAATCATGAATTGTTTTCAATTGCTAGAGAAGTCAATTGCCCGAAAGATCTGTTTATCAAATGCAAATGAAAGGAATAGGGGGGAAAGATTGGTAAAAGTAAGGAACAGCTGAGTGAAGATTTGGATGTAATGGAGGACAAATTAAAAAAAAAAAAATGGACATTGGGTCAGGCTAGCGAATCTGAACTAAGGAGTGAGAATGAGAAAGGGCTAAAAGTGCTGTTGAAATTCAGAGGAGCACGTGAGGATGCCGAAATACGAGGGAAACATGGAAAAATATAATGGTTAGTCATTAAAAAATATATATATTTTGTTTATCTATTGTTTAATTTTCATTTTGTTTTATTTTCATCACAAATACTTTAGGTCTTCAATCCTGTTCCTCGGGGCCCGCTGTCCTGCCTGTTTTCCATCCCTCCCTGCTGCAACACACCTGATTCAAATCATCAGCATCGTAATCCGGCTTCTGCAGACCTTGCTGATTATCTGCTCATTTCAATTAGGCGTGTTGGAGCAGGGAGGGATGGAAAACAGGCAAGGCAGCGGCCCTCGAGGAACAGGATTGAGGACCCCTGCTTTAGATCGTAAACCAGAGCAGTCATCGTGGCAGCTCAATGGGTGGCAGTGATGCACCATTAGCCGACAGTTTGCAATCAAAGTTAAACACAAAGAAGAATTATTTTTAACCTTCACAAACCTCATGCTAAGAAGTGATTACAGAAGACTCTCATTCTACCATTCCTGATCCTATTCCTGTTTGGCTGCTGGAAAACCCAACCACCCAAAACCAAAGTTTTGTTGAATCCGTACTTTAGGAAAACAGGCATACTTTTTGAATGAAGTTCATTGATAAATCAATTATTATTAGCATATTTACACATGACACCAAATACACCCAAGAAAAAAAATGCTGTCCTTAATTGCACCACAGGTTTGACCAGTCGTTTAAATTTTGTAATGCAAGCCTTTTTGTGTAGTTGGAGGGGAAACCGGTTTACTTTTGGGACAAGGGGAAAATGTAAAATGTAAAGTATATGTCAGAAAAGTCATTTACTGCCACACACTAGTACAAACAGCCGCAATGTTGAAAAATAGTGTATGTCTTAAAAAGTGTATGTTTTTTTTAAAAAAAAAGGACACACCATGGTGAGTTCTCTAGTGTCTGCAGATCTTCAGTACAAAGGAAAGAAGTTTCACAATATTAAAGCCAAAGCCTCAAAGACACAATTTCCTTTAAACAGGCAAGCCCTAATGAGAGGAGTTCAGTGAGGCTGTTAAGGCTGCATCCAGGAAGTTACTTATGCAGGTCGACACTGAAGTAAGTAAGTACACTGTAAAAGGTGTGTCGAAAATATGCAACTTTTAATTTGATGCAGACGCTTTTTAAGAAAGCAATGATTACATTAAGGTGTTCAAAATTAAAACTTGGTTCACCTGGCCACCAGCATATAGGACATAAATGCATTGAGTTGAAGGGTGCAAAAAATGAAGGCGCTTTGAGATGGAGAGAAACTGGAACAGGTTTAAACACATTGAACTACTCGTATTATTACTCCCTGAATGATAGTCAAAAGCCACATTCAGTACTCTACTTGTGCCTTAAATCTACTCTTAAAACAAGAAAATGTCAAGTATGGGAGACTGCATGAATAACTTCTGGGTACGTACAAGATAATGTATTTTTTAAAAGAGCACCCAAATCACAATCTGTGAACCTTTCACGGTTTCACTTGAATGAAAACGGGGACAATCTCAGTTTGTATTGGGCAGCGGTAAGAAGGTGAGAAATGTGCTTTTAATTAATTTAAACTTAAAGGGGAAATCAACACAAATATTGTTTTTTAAGAATATGTTCTACGCAAGCCCCACTAGTTGAAACAGGGTATTCTGATAAATATCGCGTTTGTGGAATAAGTGCTAATCCACTAGTTTATACCCATCTCCGGGGGCGGCCATTTTGTCTGACGGCTCAGATTCAGAAAAGGAGGTCAGCCGTGATTGGTCGTTGTGAGCAGTTGTGATGTCATTTTCAGTCGACAAAAGTGACAAAATGGCCGCCCCCAGAGATGGCTAAAAACGAGTGCATTTTGGCTACTTAATTTATATTCCACAAACGCAAAATTAATCTGAATGCCGTTTTTCAAATAGTGGGCCTGCTGGGAACATACTCATGAAAAAAATATGTTTGGGTTGACTACCACTTTAACCACACAATAAAACAGTGGGCATCAGACAGTAATGGATGTGGCGGATTCTGACTCGTATGCTATACAATGATCGTATGATTATGCTAAAAAAGTTGATCTCATGATTGTGCACAATCATGTTGTGTGCCCTTGAGTTGAATGGGGTACATGGACCTCCAATATTTCTTTTTTTGCTTCCAGGTTGCGCTTCATTTGAGCAGCTGTAAAGTGTGGTTAAAAGAAGCCAACTAGAAATGTGCCTCTTTGTTTAATAGAAATGACTCTTGGGGCCAGTTGGCATTCTGAAATGAAAGCGAGCTTGCAAGCTGTCGCGGTTGTGTTTGAATAAACCACAGTGAGTGAATAGAACTCATCTGCACTAGTTTAAAAGGCTCTCATAAGCATTCACATGTGCACGTCTTTCAAACAGAAATCTTGCACCTGAGTTGGATTGTAGCTCTTCTGTAAGGAGCATGAAATTCAAATGCAGCAAATGCCCTGAATTCATCTCCATGCGTTAAGCAGATGGCAGGATGAAGACAAACATTTGACATTATGACATCTAAGCCTGTAGCGATATCGATTCTAAAGAGCTCCAATTTGAGGATGGGAAATAATCCACCACACAAACACACCTTGCATAGAAAACACTGACATTTTGCGCTCGCCTTATCAGTGCAAGTAAATGTTTGGCTTAGTGCTCATGGAGACTTGTGGGCCAGATGATGATGCTGATTCTGGGAATAGTGTGCCATTGGCTCCCAAGGCGCGTTGTTGCGGTTTCATCCACAGTCGGCCGTTGAAGGGGATTCTAGCTGCCTGACCCAAGCTAAAACCCGAAGACACACTGATAAGCAATGCATATTTATTATACTCAGTCTTTCTTTCGCCGGCGCGCTATCTCCTGCCATCTTTTCCCCAAGACAATCCAAATACAAATATGTGTTCTATCTCGTTTTATCTCACACTCAGTGTCAGCACAAGTCACATAAACAGTGTTAACCATACGCCGGGCAAAAAGGATGACGCAAGTTTGTAGAAACCCTCCACCGCTGAATCTTCAGATTCATAATTTTCTTGCGGGTGAACATTTCAAAAACAATTTATTCCGAGATGTTCTTGACTAAGCGTCGATGGAATCACATTTATGTGACCTTATATGGTTAAGATGATTCATACTAACAAACTATGAAGCGGGAAAAACGATTATCCCGACTAGGGTTTACTACGTCAGAATTGATCCTGCTGCTTTTGTCAGCAGGTAGACCATCAATAGATACAAGGGAACCGGTTTTATTGGCAGCCACTACCACCAAAGTGCTTCACTGATGAGGTGGGACAGTTATATGAATTCTGTCTGTCACCTCGAGCTACACAAAGACAATGTGAATATCCAGCTCGGCTGCAGTTGGACAAGAAAGGCAGCGATAGATACGAATGAAACGTGTGGAGACTGACTGCTCATATTTAAACAGCCAATTTGCACACGAGACAAAAATAATCTTGTTTTATCCTCATAATTTTTTTTGTGTCTATGTGTGTTTGTGGTGGGGGGGTGCGTGGGTATGTGTGTGTGTGTGTGTGTGTGTGAGTCTTAATCATACATACAGTATGCGGAAGCAAAGCACACCAAGCAAGTCGGGCCTAGATATGGAAAAAGCTAACGCTAAACCCACACGCTAATGAAGCTAACAAGCCTAATCATGAAAAATCAAACACATGAATCATGATATACATTATTATTCTTACAAAAACAGACTAGTGCCGCTGGTGGGATCCAGTCTTCTATCAGGCCTCCTTCCTTGGTACCGATTGTTGGGTCGAATTGGGGACAAGGGCCACCAATCAAGGAGGTGCAGTCGGAAAGTTTCAGGCAAGCACCAGGTCAGACATGTTAATATACGCAAACATGTTGGCGATTGGTAACCAAAAAATACAACATGCTGTGACTATTATCAGATTAAAACAATCCATTATGTGTATTCTATTAACTGCATTAAAAAAAACTGTATTTCTCATTAAATTAATTCTGCATTGAACTTGTCTGAACAATAGACCCGAAGACAATGCTCGGTACAGTGTGATCATGTAAATTATCTTTTTAATTTGAAGTATAAACCGATTAGTGACATTTGGTGAAATGAACCAGGATTAGCACCCATCTTGAATCTGAATTCTGAATGTCAACCTTCTTCATTATAACTCATTGTTTACAATGTCGTCATGCTTATCATTGCGAGACAATGCGGCAGAGTAAATTCAAGACACTTGGCAGTGGCTTAAGGTGAATGACATTTTGAATACAACGTGTAAAGTGTTTATCAGCATAGAGCAGGTCCAAACTAATCCTTTCACCCGTTTTTCTTGCTATTATCGTAAACAGTTGTTGTGCAAAGGTTGCCATGGCAGTGGCGTTACGTGGATCTTGGGAAATATACCCATAGGATGGGTTCAATCAAATGAATTGGATTTTGTAATTACACTTATTGTCCTTTCATTCAGTCTGCGCGGTGGCCAACTGGTTGCGCATTCACAACTCTGAGGTTGCGGGTTCAAATCCGGGTTCCGGCCTTCCTGTGTGGAGTTTGCATCTTGTTCCTTTGCTTGTGTTGGTTTTCTGCGGGCGCCTTTGGCTTGCTCCTGCATTTAAGAATCATCCATTTCATTGATGACTAAATGGTCCTTAGGTGTGAATGTGAGTGTGAGGATGGATGTTGTTCTGTGTTAAAATAAGGAATGCATAGTGAGAACTAGTCGAAAAAATGTCAGGATCAAAAATGTTTTATGAATGTTTGTGTCATTTCCTTCCAATTTGGCTAAAATGACCTATGTGCAATAGGCTACATGTTTCCAGAGGTTTTTGTTTTATAAAATACTGGAGAATATTGTCTCAGAACGCAATCTGAAATTCAAGATGCAATACTACTCTTTAACTGAAATGTTACGAAAAATACGTGTGAGCCTTTTGAAAATGAGGTGTAGCTGTCAACGGGTATTGGAGCGGAAACACCTCATGTGTGTTCTTTCCCCTTTGTTGTTGTTCCTTAAACGTGTCCTACCTGGATTGCAGCTGAGGCAGATCTTCAGAAGGTCAATTTTAAAAGGTTTCCATTACTGAAAAGGTCAACGCTTCCAGGTGTGAACCACTGCTGTGGTAAAGACGCCAAAACACAGCAGAAAACTAAACCCTTTGTCTATGTGTTTAGGAATCTTTATTTATTTTTTGGGTCACATTAAGGCTCTTTGAGAATAGATGCATATGTGTGTTGCTGCATCATTCATACATGTATGAAATTGCGTCGGTCTAGCTTATATGTGTGTATGCGTCTACATCAGTAATGGGCAACTGGCAAAAAAAAAAAAATAAAAAAAATGTTTTTTCTCACAAACCCCCAAAATACTTCAAATAACGTCGAGGAACTGTCAATATATGTTTTCAATGAAAATGTGGGGGATATGTGGAAAACAATCCTGAAAAAAATGGAAAAACCCGAAATATCAAATGATGTAATGTGCAAATCCACAGGTGTCGAACGATTAATATGCAGTTGTCGACTATAGTTTTAAGTTGTAATATCATCATTCACCACCGGATGGCAGACTTGATTTACTTGCCCTTACAATGGGTCTTATACAACCCATTACCACACGGTGAGTTGGCCTAATGTTTTTGGGCGGACTTGCACCGAAATGCAGGACAAACATTGTACCTCAATAATATTAAAGTTTGGAGTGAGTTTATTTTTGTGAAAAAAAAAAAAATGTACAAAATGAGTTTTTGCACTTAATGTTGGTTTCTTGATCAGCAGTTTTGTGCCATCCAAGACAATCTAGCAAAAAATGGCAATATTTTGTTGTTTGCTTCGAACCCTTTGGATCTTTATTATCAAAAATGAAATATGTTAAGATCATATGTTTTATATGTACTCGCATATTTTGCACATATGGTCCTATTTGTTCCCTCAGTGGCACGGATGAAAAATGGTGGCCCCCTCCAACATTAAAATTGCCCATCCCTGGTCTACTATGGAATGTGTTTGGGCTGCTCCCTACACTACTGTGAGTGGTGGCTAGGGGGTGCACTGTGGACATGATTTGTGTGGAAGCAGAGAGAGAGAGAAAGAGACAGAGAGATTGAGAGAGAGAGAATGTGTGTGTGTGGGGGGGGGGGGGGTTGGGTGGGGGGTGTAATGTATTCCTGCCTGTGGCTGGGCTGGTCACATGGGGGATAGCAGTCTGTTTAAAACAGCCTCAGCTCGCTCACTCCGAGCAGTGCAAGACACAGAGACAGATGCGCACGTTGCCTCTCTCTTCCACCCAAGCGCACACACACATGCTCACGTAAGGAGACGGCAACTTTTCCTCTATCGGACTGACACAATACACACCCCTTGCTACACTGGAGGAAGAGGATAAGGAGTGACAGATCAGGAAAAGCAGGCAATAAAGAGGAGGTTCCCAGTGAGTAGCCAATTGATTTTTTTTTTTAACGTGAAATTTGAATTAGTCTTTGGATTTTTTGTACACACTCACCGCTGTGCTTATCGGTGCTGTCCGACCGGGACTTGACAGAGGCTGAGCGTAGGAAAGACTTGCTTGAATGGGACTGTGAGAATGAAAGAAAGAAAGCAGCGCAAGCGTGGCATTCGATGTGTGGAGCTGGTGCAACCCTGGGATACATCTCCATCAATGTGTCTCTGCGCCTGTGGGAGCTAATGCTGTTAATTAGCAGCGTGCGCTTGGAATGAAAGGAATGCCATCGCAGCGAGCCGGACGGGGGTCTGCTCCGGACCCTTGTGCCCTCCTGTGTGTGTGTGTGTGTGTGTGTTTGTGCGCATGTCTTCTCCCTATCTTGCGGTTGTTGTATGGTACGCATTGATGTGGTCAGGCTGGTTTCTAAGATTCCCTGACACAGAAGCTGATCTGCCGGTTGATGCCCGTCACAGTTCACCGTTCAACGGATGTTCCAGCGGAGGATTTGGGCAGGCTTGGTGTCAGTCCTCTTCCCTGCGGTTCAGTTGAACCGTGTGCCGACTCACTGTCGACAAGTCTTCCTCCTTGATTCTTCAGTCTCACTTTGACAGGCTCTCATCACTCCAGCTCTGTGCTCATGTTTGCTATTTCTACTTGTGTTAAACTCCACAGCGTCCTTTTGCGAGGACAAAACAGCGGACAATGTGAAAATCTGAAGTTGTATAGAAAGTGAGGGGATCGCAGAGTTGTGAGGAGGAGAGGAGTTAAGCGAGAGGGAAGAGTGAGGAATGAGGGAGAAAGTGGAAGGTGGAGAGAAAGGGGGGTGGGGTGGGGGGGGCATTGAAAAGGCTGACACTAGCTCGGACAATTAGCCTGGGGAGTGTGTCCTGGGGTGCTATTCTGAGAGGGGCTTTGGCCCCTGGGTCCTGGGCACTGGGTCACGGGATGCCTTGACCCCTCCAGTCGACAGCTAGGCATGGGAGCCATTATTACGGCCTGATTGATTAGCACTGAGCGGAAATCCCTTTTCTCTTCGCTGCTCGGGAGTAAAAGACGAGCGCTTTTTGTCCTTTTGCCGGTGCCGCCGCTGGTTTGGTATTTAAGTGTCTAAAAATGACTTTGGCTCATGTTTGCCGGTCCACTGTTGCACTTGCACTCCTTTCGACAGGTCTGTGTACATAATTGGGCGTGAACAATACTTATTTAACTCAGGAGACAGACAAGTTGCTCTAAGAATTGATCCGATTGGTGTACTGTTTTGCTGATGATGCATCATATACAGTAGAAGTTGTGCAGAAACTAGCCAATTAAAAAAGACCACAAGAGAAACAGTTCAGTACTTGTATTCCCTTTTTATTGTCTCTCCATCTCTAGCTCCTTTCACTGCTTTAATCTCGGCGGTCCCATCTTTCCCTAACCCTTGCTACCCACCTTCCTCCTCCTCCTCCTCCTCCTCCGCCGCCTCCTCCTCACTAGACTGGGAGTTTAGTGCGGTGTTTAGCCCAGCTCACGGCTGATCAAAGCAGGACGTGTCAGACCAGGCTTAGCCCGGGCACTCCTAATGGAGCACCGTTTTCATGCCTTGTTGGTGGTGGGTCAGGAGGGAGACATGGGAGTTTGGTGGGGGGGGGGGGTTCGGGTGGGTGAAAGAGGAGGGGGTGCAAAAAAAAGGCCAAAAACAAGTGACAGAAAGAGTTGAAGGCATCTTGGTCGAGTGAGAGTGAAAAGGGGTTCAAATAGGAACAAAGCAAACGCTGTGGGGAAAAACCAGAGTACAGTGAGGATAGTTCCAGCTGGAAAACATATAGGGGGCTAAAATAAAAGCTAACAAAGAATACAGTGGATTCCAGAATTTGGCTCAGAGAGAGCGGCTGCATATACTTGTTGCATCCAAGAAGTGCATTCAAGTCTGAGTTTAAGGAAGGAAGAAGAAGTCCAAAGTTCACAATGTGCCTCCAACCAAGCGCACCAATTGTTTTACCTCTTGTTGGAGCCTCACCACCTAGACTGCAAAGAATCTCCCGAGATAATCTGGCCATTTTTGATTGGACAGTTTAGGCCGGCACAGGATAGCTCTCACACATGGTTTGGTTTTAGGCTGGAAGCAACACCAGACGGGAAGAGGGCTTAGTGTGTGTGTGTGCGCGCGTGCGTTCATGTGTGAGAGAGAGAGATAGAGAGAGAGAGAGAGAGAGAGAGAGAGAGAGAGAGAGAAAGAAACTACTGTGTGTGTGCGTGTGTCCATATACCTGCATGTCAATGTTTGCGCCGGCACACATTAAATTAAAACGGACTACTAAAAAGATGTATTGGACCGGGGTAAGTTGTACATCCTCTTTTAAATAGATGCAGTTAAGGATTGTTTACTTAAGAAATTGATTCCAGAGAGAACAAGACATGACTAACTTGTAAAAAAATGTTGTCCTGTATGATAACGGACATTGAGGCAGGGTCGACAGGGGATGCAAATTGTCCTCAAGGATAAGGAAGTCACAGTGACTCATTAAAAAAAAAAAAGCACTTTGATTCTATTCTTCTCTACAAATTAGACAAATGTTTTGATGCCCCTCATCTTTTCAAGGGGGGAGTGGAGGGTTGATTAAAGGTGTTCAGTACCTTGCTGACTATCTCAGCAGTAGTCAGGAATCAGACTAGCTAGCATCTGTACAACACAAGGATGTGCGGGCAGTCAGGGGAGGCAGAGCCTCACTTGGATGTAAAGACAAAAAAAAAGTAAAAGTAAAAGTAAAAGTAAAAAAAAAAAAAAATATATATATATATATATTTTTTTTTTTTAATGACCAGTATTTCTTCATTGAAATTGCTGAGTTTGCATATTTCCTGTTCATAAAAATGAGCAAGTAGCTAGATGGACTCACTTCCGATTGTACAATCCCTCACAAAAAGCGGAATTAGGACAGGATGTCAATCGTCAAGCTATTCTGGTTGAACGGGCCGTTTTCTCATTAATATTAAAACACAGTCAATATGTAAATAAGATTTTTCTCCGACTGGGTTGCTGTTCCACTTAATTTGATATAGAAAAAACCTTCACCACTTTCCTCAGCTTTTAATTATCCTTCAATCAATTACACACTGTTCAATAACGTGATAGCAAGAAATACAAAACAATATTTAATATATGCTCAAGTTCATTTGACTTTGGGATCCCTCTGTTTTAAGATTAAAAAGCATTTGGTCTTATCTTTATATTTAATATATTATGAAAGCACCCATTATAAAATGACCCACAAGTTTTGTATCATAACTGCATGTCTTGTGTTTCCCCAAAAATAATCTGTGTTAAAATCTGTACAGAATTTGGTGAATTATGATTAATTTATTGGAGCCAAACTCAGATACCTCAATACAAGTGAATGGAAGAGATTTCTGGGGACTCCCGGTTCAAGATGGCGGCTAGGTCTGCACGTCCTCAACCAGCAACCAGTTATTTATCTACGGGAAGACTGCCGCGCTACTTCTACGCATTGCGCCAATGGAGCTCAGCACTGCCACCTGCTGGCAGCAGCACAGTACTTACCTGGCTCCAGCGTACGCGTTGAGTCGTGGACCGGTGCCAACATACGGCAAAGCCTATGCATCGGGTGGCGTTCCCCGGCCAACGCTCTCTTCCACCTTTGAGAATCGAGGACATTACCAAAAGAACGAAAACGTCACCGATGCTCACTGTTAGATTGCGCTTTGTGCCTAACTTGTGCAAATTAAGGAAGTAGCTCATGTTCTCTGCAGGGTATCTGCTCCAGTTAACAAATGCAGGAAGGAGATAATTATCCAAAATCTTTCAGTTGGAGATATGCAATTTGAGTCTTTTTAACTATTTAGGATTACATGTCAACCACACATCATATTGAACCC
This sequence comes from Filicampus tigris, assembly GCF_054856515.1. Taxonomy (NCBI): domain Eukaryota; kingdom Metazoa; phylum Chordata; class Actinopteri; order Syngnathiformes; family Syngnathidae; genus Filicampus; species Filicampus tigris. The sequence goes on from NC_141231.1 coordinate 16,913,969, forward strand.
AACCCGAGGTGAGAGGTAGAGCGAAGTGGTGCACAGTCATGTGTAACAAGGAATAAATAAGAAAAGGATGAAATTGATTGTGAGCACCTGCGCTTATCCAAGTTCGATGACGTGTAAGTGAAATCTCTTGTCTGAAGCAACGCTCCAAGCAGCAGAAAACATATACTCCCACACTTCCTCTCACCACCCTCTCTCTCTTTCTTTTTCGTTTGATATGCCACTTGCTGTTTGCTTTTATCTAAAATTCTAAATGCACCTAAGGGTTCGAAACATGACATGATTTTGTTCAGATTCGGCCCCAATTAAGCAGCCTCACTCGCCCTGCAGACTATTTTGGTATTCAGATATACTATTGAAAATTCTATCAAATAATCGAGTATTCAGAAAAAAATGAAAATACATGTGATCGTATCAAGCTGCCAGCATCAAAGTGTGCAGAGTCATTTTCTCCCCCAGGTTAATACCTGCCTTTGAAAAGTCAGGCTCCTGCCAGCCTACTGTAAATGGGGCGCTCGCTAGCCGCTAGCCACTAGCTAACGATAGAAACAGGTTCTATAATATCAGCATAATTCATTAAGATTTTTAGGTCCTTAATCAGGGATTGAACATGATTTCAGGATGACATGTTGATGTTGGTGGTTACGGTTTATGATGGCAATTTAAACCAGGATCCAATTATCCAACTTCCAGTCGATAAAGCCAATCAAGACAGCCTCCACGCCACAACTTCAAAATAAAAGCATACCGAGGCACTGATGTTCTGTACTGTATTACTGTATTTGGGAAGATTTTTATTTTAAGTTGGCCTTATCACTACGTTGGCGGAGTGTTACTGCCATGCATAGCATTGCTACGGCTAGCTTAACTGTCCTCCCAACCATGCACACACAAAAAAAAAAAACCCGAGGCAGTAAAATATCCTTGAGCATTTTTAATCGAGGTAGTCGAATTATTTGAGGACTAATTTCACCGCCTAAACATGTGCATCTTCTGTCTTTATATTTAATTGGGAGTGTCACTAACGTTTTTTTCATTCAACTGATACTAATGTTCATGGGTTACCTTTGTTGTGTATATCTGCGTTATTCTCATCTTTAGACATCAGCGCCTCTGGTATTCTTCCAGCACAGGCGAGAGAAAAGTTAAATGGAATCGTCCAAGGTTCTGATCAAAGGAAATAAGTGATAATGAGATGGGAATACTGGTCAATTTCTTTCTCCTCGAATATGATCTCTCACTATTCCTCAGAACCCCTTTTTCACATGTAATTTTAGTCACTATACTATTTGGTCATCATGTGCAATTATTTTTCGAAAACACATGCATACAATATTGAAGAGCAACTGAGAAAGATCCAGAGCAGAGTAAATGTGCCTTCAGGCTACATTAGTGTATGTTGGGAAGCAAACAGTACGCACAGCGCAGGAATAAATGATGAAGAAGCAAGGCATTAGCCGTCCGTCTATCCCTGCATGCATTGATTGGCATGGACTAACCTTTTTATGTGTACTTTCATTAGCGAGATGCTTCGCTAACAGTTTCTCGTTGCATGTTGACCATTACTGATTGGTATGCTGAATTGATGACAATATTTGAAAAAATGAGTGGTTTGCTGTTCGGGGAACAGTCGTGTCAGTCATAACCAGAGAATGGCACTTTTTCAATGTCCTAAATTAACTGAGATTCTTTGTTGAAGTTATTGAACAGACCTTTTTTCCGTGAAAGCCGGAAGATACTGTATGGTAGCTATGAAAGCTACTTGTGTCTTCTTATTACTTTCACAAGACATAAATTAGACTACTGTACATTGTACAGTAATTTCAAGTAGCTCCAGATGTTAAAAGTCATATATAAATATATACCTTTTTTTTTTGTGTGTTTGAATCTTATGGTCACAGTTGTGTTTTTTCTAGTTTTTTTATTTGGCACTCATGTTGATACGATACAAATTTGGTTCACGTTTGATTGGCGCTGACATCTTTTTCCAATTAGACATGGTCTCCTAGATGTATTCATTCAATTATATTTACCGTGCAGATCGTATTATGTATTACAGTACAGTCACGCTACAGTCAAAAGTGTTGTATCTCCATCCATCTATTCTCCGTTCGGCTCATCCTCACCAAGGTGAAAGGCGGACTACACCCAGAACTTTTTGTTATACCTGCAAACTCTAATTACATGCTTTACAAACAAATAAATGAAATGATACACAGGAGACTGCAGACTGCAAACCAAGGCCAAACAGTCCTAATTTGGATCACCATCAAATAGTGTACCTTTAAAGATGTTACAGTTATTTAGAAATAAAACTAACGTAGAAAAATACTGGTATTTTACATGGCCTGGTCTCCCTCCTTTAGTTGGATCCGCAACATTATCATCACGGTCTTTGGTCCAGGTAGGACGGCACCGCAACATGTGTAGAAGGTTTTCCTAATATTTCAGTTCCTTATTTTGCTACCAAGAAGATAGCAATACAAGATCAATAGAAATTGAGCGTTATTATTTTTGTAAAAAGCGTATTTTTTTATCTATTTATTTAGCTAGCTAGCTTTTTTTTTTTTCATGTTAAAATAATACTGCCTTTTTGAAGTATGTTATGGCAAAGGGCATTGAAGAGACGGACTTGAGTTACTAAAGTGGTGAGACAAGTTAGGCATCAGCTGTGGCAGAGATGGCGGGTCACTTGTCGATGGAGGGAGAGGTGGCGGTCAAGAGGTCAGGAAGAAGTGACAGGTCCAGCAGAGAAAAAGGTGCACGCCTAGCGCTCGGTTGAAAGATGAGAACAAACAGCGAACACGTAAGTGGTGCGGCTGAGAGGCTGTTGGCATTTACATCAACATATGTGACACCGGCTCCTCGAGGAAGACAGAGGAGAAGCAAAGTCAACTTCAGAGGGTCACGACGAGGACAACAGCAGAGGCGATTGTGATGTGAGAACGCAAGCGATTCAACAATGAAGCAGATCCCAATTTTACTGAAAGACATGTTAGAGCCTAAGTGGGAAGGAAAAACTGTGGCGGAAGACAAAAAAGCAATAAGAGTAACGAGAAACCAACAGTGAATATGAGGTCATTGCCGCATGTCTTGTCTCTTTGGTCGGCGACAATATCATTTGCATAACACAACTGAAAAAGAGAAGCATAACGGTTCAAACTAGCGCGTTTGGTCGCAGATGAAATACAAAATGTGTCTCGAAACATCAAAATCACTTTCAAAGCACGACGACATTCTGCAGACGAAAAAAAGTCCGACCCTCTCCGGCACTCGTACTTTATTGCATGGAGGTCGTCAGATTGAATGACATTTATCGACATATCCGCTTGCCTCGTTTCTTCGCAAAAGATCAACTGAAGGCAAGGAGGGAATTATATGCTTGAAGTGGAGAGAATTCTAAGCATATTCTGTCTACTTATTATCTGCCAAGCAATGTTATGTTGCAGTTATAGTTTACACCTGTGAGGATGCGTGGGTGAAACCTCGAGTTTTACCACAAGCTCTTGAAAATACCAAAACAAATTTGGACTTTTACTCTTTATCCGACAACAACTGTTCTCTAGCTTTCCCATTTTTATTCAAGTCTGCTCTCACAGATGGCCAGCTAGGGGAGGCTAAAACAAGACCGTTCTAATTTATTCTCATGTTTTTGTTTGTTACTACACCACTACTGGTCGACTAGACTTCACAGCACCAGTGTGAAGAAAGTGTTCACACACTGCTGGGAGCCCATGACTTTAATAATGTATTAGAGTTCCATCAAATGAAGAATATTAGCATTTTCAGTTCACTGTGATGAGATGACTTCAGGCTTTTTATTTATTTATGTAATTTTTTTTTTTTTTGTAGACGGCCGGGGTGGGGTGAGAGGGGGGCGGCATCGTTCTTAAATTGACCATTCACATCCAAACACCTACGGCGCAGCATGTTTCTACGTATAGTTAAACCTTGTCAATCTCATCGCCTTTGATCGAAAGTGCGTGAAGAGATTTATTTTTCCTGGGTGGTGAGCTTTTAATCTATTTAATTCTCATCTTTAAACACTAATCAATGCACCCTTTTATATTTTCATTAGGTCGCACCGGAAAGGGGATAAAGCATGACAATAGCGGCTCAGCCATGGCCACATTAACACAGAAAAATCACAGTGCTTCTCCCATAGTGGATTAAAATGCTGGTTGACCTCCAATTTGTTTGGACTGAGAAACAATAGTAATCCTCGGTCGACATGCGAATTTGCACGAGAGGTCTAAAAGGGAACAGCAGAAAGCCGGAACAGTGGTGTGCGGGTGGCTACCACCTGATAGCGTCTCCTCATGCTCTGTTGTGGCTTTCCCCTGTGTGACGTGCGCACTCACAGCCGACAACGAGGCACTCTTAAACATCTAGCTGGCTTAATGCAGTTGCAAATGCAGCGCATAATCACTTATGCGACCAAAGTCACTCAAGTTCTTCTATAATGGAGGACTGGGTTTGCACGTTAGACAATAATCTTCAAATATATTTAGAAACAAATCTCTGAACAATTCACTTTTAATCTTTAGATAAAAAAAATATTTTTTCATCTGTGTCTTGTTCTGTAAATGCTCCTTATTGCTCATTCATTTTGCACGCATACAGTACGTGCCAAGGTTTTGTTAACTGTGCTTTGTTAGTCTTTTTTGGGGATGTAATTGACACCAACAACCAAACCCCACCCCACCTCCCTTACCTATCCTCTCAGCATGCACACATTTATTTTGCCACACTTAACTGACAGTTTCTCCACAGGAGTGTACGGGGGTGTTTTTTCCAGCCCACTGTGATAGTTTATTAGCAATGTCTCCTTTGATGGTTACTTTGCACGCTTGATTATGGCTGAAAGGGAGTGGGCCGGGCCCTGGGGTTCAGGGGAAGTCTGTCTAATGATATTAACAACATCCTTTATATGGTAGTCACTGCTTGCAGGGGTTGCTGGAAGGGGTAAACAGAAGGGATCAGAAGTGAAGGAAGGAGGGTATAAGGTATTTGTCAGAGAAAATCCTTGTAACCCGTGTGTGTGATTTTTAAGATTACCCAAACGGAAGTGGGATATTTCACACAACATTGGTACCTGGAGATCAATAGGTTCTGAGCACATTATAAACACCGGCATATATAACCGTACAATATTCCTTTGTTGAAGAGGCTGTGTAAAACAGGCAACAGTCAAAGAATCAGGCAAATCCTATGTGGAGATTTAGCCAGAAGAAAAATAAAGGAAGGAATCGATTGACTGGAGACTGAGTGAAAATACCAGGACAATTATGAGAGATGGATCACCGCGACAGGAATGACCCCCGGTTCAATTTGGAAAGGTTAGACATTCCTACAATATCTTCAGTGAGCTGTCACCCTGCCACATGTCATTTTTAATAGAAAACTTTGCCGCGCTGTCACAAATTCCCGAGTCACCATGCTAGGGGTCCACCTGGGGATTAGCCATTTATTAATAATACATATGCGTCTGATAACAGAAACCAATAGTTGTAAACAATTTATGTAACTGTAAAATACAATTGCCATTAAAAGGTTTGGTGCTGTGTATTGCCCAACATATTTATGCATACTGTTCTAAGAAGGTGCATTTGGCTGTCAGTTAGCTGGGAAAGACTACAGCTCATCCGTGACCTTAACAAGAACACGTGGTATGGAAAGTAATGGATGTTTTTTTTGTGGTGTGAGCCTGAAATCATACACACTTGACATTATCCTTTGTTGTGCCAAAAGGGCAATGATTGAATACAAGTTGATTTTATTTACAAAGTGTATAACTGGTTTATATTTTCACATTGTGTGATAGTATTGTCTTGGCATTGAGGTTACATTGAGTAAACATGTTGTTCAGCTTTATTTTTTACTTTTATTAATGGATTATCCTGTCAGTGACGTTGGCAAAAATAGGATGGCAAAACGCATGTTTTCGTCTATACAATACCCACTAAGACAGGTAAGCTAACGTCACAGTTTAGCTAGCAATACGAAGACTGGTTTGGGACCAGTAAAAACTGTGTGATTGTGAACTTCTAAGTACAGCTACAGTAAGCAACGTAACAAGGGGTGGGTTAATTTCTCAATATGTGTGAACTAGAACTGTTCAATTTTGCCTAACAAGAAAATCCCGATTAAGTTCTCTCAAACCCGATTTTACGATAACGATTCCGATTTCTTTGTAAAATAAAAAAATAATGAAAAATGAAGTATTTTGAACGTCTTTTATTTAAACTTAATTTTTCTTTCTTTAAACTTAAAAAAGGCCAGTCAATTTAACTTAACACACACAGAAGAATCCATTGGGATTAACAGCATTTTACTTACACAATAGATTTCAAATCTGTTCTTCATTAAGCCGATAATGAAAGAAGAAAGTGCATATACCATCTGAAACGAAATCATCCACATGAGAAAAGGTAGGGAGTCAAGTCTGTAAACAGTCTGTCGGCAAGTCATTTTGCCAACCAGCTGGTGACAAGCCGTTCACTTTTCTCCCTGGTCTTACTTAAACATAAATCAATGATTACTGCAAAATTGTCACTCAATAATACAATGCACTGTCAAGCATGAATACGGATGCATCGTCCGGTTGGACCAGAGGTCCATTGTAGAGGAGAAAAAAGGGACGCCTTTCAGACGTTGAGTAACTTGCTCACGGGTTGTTTTGTACTTGCGGGGCACGCACTACACTATAGATCTATATTTGCCCGATTTATTAACCAAACGCTCACTTGCCCTCACAAATAGCAGAATCGCCGGTAGCCATGGATGTTGTTGTTGTTGTTATCGGACTGCGTGCTCGTGGGAGGAAGCGGAAATTCAGAGGAAACTACGGTGGCTTGGATACACCAAAAATAAAAAAATTGAACGTGCCGATTTGAACGTTTTTAAAATCGTTATATCCAGACAATTCGGTTTCGGTTCAAAATCGCTTAATCGAGCAGCCCTAGTGTGAACTGTTTATGTCGACTTACAGTATGCATTGAGCGCTTTGAGTACCTTGAGGTTAGAAACCGCTAAACAAATGAAAGCCCATTCATAAGTTATAAGTCACATTGCCTAAGCAAGATTGGTACGACTTGCTTGACCCAAGTAATGACTTGACTGGACTTGCTTGAAATTTGGTGGCGACTACACTTGACTAGATTTTTTCTTTTCCACAGTAAATTGGGACTTGAGAGACGTGAGACTTGCATGTATGTGACCTACTCCCACGTCTGGAAAATTGTCAAGAGAACACAATCAGTTGAGACACTCATCGGGTAGCCCTTTGACCTGCATACTCTACTCGTATGTACAACATGAATGTGGCCCAACAATAGATCAAGATGTGGTTTAGTACATCGCAACATCATACATCATGGCTCAAGAATTGAAACGGAATTCGAAAAAAGAGAACAGTTTTGACAATTTAGCATTGATGAGCTCATAAGTACAGTTGATTGCTCCAATAGTAGTCTTTTGGCAGTGCGGCAGTGGTATTAAAATCCCCTTTTATCTGTGTCTGCTGAGACCCATAGTTGATGGCAGTGTGTTGAATACTAAAGAGGACCAATGTTCCAGTGCTCCGAGTGAACGTTGTCACCTTGAGTAAGCCTCAGTCAACACGCAAAAAATCTCAAGGCTTGTGTTTTTTTCCCCAATTTAACTTGACAAGGTGCCAAAAACTGCGAACCGATACGTGTGTTTGGACTGGATTTGTGTGTGTGTGTGTGTGTGTGTGTGTGTGTTGGTACTGTATGTGTGCATCTGTGCGTGCTGAGAGAACCAGACAGCGCAATATACAGTACATGTGAGAATTTTGTTCCTATACTCTTTAACAGTTTTTTTTTTTTGTTTGTTTGTTTTTTGTAACTCAAACAGAACAAATATATTTCGCACTGGGTAATGATAGAAACTTTGTGTTGAGTAATATTCCTACTGCGATAAGATCTATAAGTTTGCGAACTCCGGCAAAACCGAAGTTGGATAGCGCATGCCACTGCCACTGTTGTACAAACCTATAAATTGATGCCTTGCAGAAAAAAAAACAGAACCCAAAAAAAAAAAAAAAAACGTGTCCCAAACACAAGCAGACTGCAGCATCTGCTCTTCTGACTAGGGATATGTATTTTAATTCTTTTATATCCCTTCTCACTTCATGGATATTGCCCCAATGCCTCTTGCCACATTATGTCCATTGTCATTTAATTCGTTATTCTGTGCAGCCTTTTTATTGGATATCTTGTTTTGTTTTTCTTTATGAGGCTTTGTTATGTGTGGTTATAATCTCAGTGGCGGCTAGTGGGATTTTTGTAAAGGGAGGCACTATAAATATACTGGTAATATGTGTATGTATGTGTATATATATATATATATATACAGTATATATAAGATGAGAGGGGAGTGATGAGCAGTTACGTATGGTGGGAGGGAGAAAGACGAAAGACACCCTGTGCCGCGTTATTTTTGTTCATAGTTATCATAGCGTCGACAGAATGTAATGTCAGCGCATGCCTACGTTCAAGGTGACTCAGTTCTGTGGGAGGGTGGCTCTATTGATATGGATATTGGATATTCTTTAGTCTCAATTGTATCTTATTCTATTTTATTTTTCACATTTTAAAACATGTTCATTCAAGAAAGTCATTGCAAAAGATTGTTATCAATTCAGCCATTTTCTATCGCGCTTTTTTTTCCCATATCCCATGCTGATTTTGGGCAAGCGGGGGGTGCACCCTGGAGTGGTAGCCAGTCAATCACAGGACACATACAGTATACAAGCAGTATGTCATGTGACCTGAAATGGCTTAGCTTATCTTAGTGTGGGAGAACATGTAAGATGACTGCTCTTTTCGTCCACCCAAGTCTTCATTATATTTGTAGAGGCCACATTTAAAATCCAATCGACCCATCAGCTCAGCGCCCAGAGGCGGCAGTCATACTAGCCTTCTGCCATTTCTCCCTCCAGATGTAACATTTACGGCTCCATCTGTCCTCTGATTGCTCGGTGACTCTCTGCAGTGGTGCGCAACCGGCAGGTCTCAACCCCCATTTTCATGATACTTTATTTGTTTGTCAAATAAATGTCATTGTCAGTCATGACAGCCGTGCAGTGCTGCATGGACAAAAAACACAGTTTACTAACGGTTCTTTTGTTAGAGTAACACGAGTACTTGTGATTGAGAGGGAAAAGAAATTATGGTATGCTAGTATGTGCACGCATGTGATCAGCGGATTAGATTTCATTGTGAAGGCATGTTGAACAGTCAGTCAATTTCCTGCCGCACATTCAGCTTTCCCACCCCATGACAAATTCCTCGATTCCCTCACAACGCATTCCTAATATATTATTGGTCATGGACATTTTATGGTCCCACATATTGCTTCTCTTCGAGCAAATATTGAATTGCTTCCACAGTTGTGTGTGCAAGGGTGGGAAAGAAAGATGATAGGAAGCTAATCGTGTCAGAGATCCCTGCTTTGCCTCCTGTTTGGCAAAGTTTTGTTGAAGGACTTTTCGGGTTTGCACACCATGCACTAGATTGCGGCCAGTTTGTGTGGTGACATTGCTGGTGGCTTTCAGATTTTTTTTATCACTGTGGGAAGTTCAAGTTTAAATGCTAGTGGTGGATGAGGAAAATCTTTCAACTACTGGGTGGTTTAGTGCAATCAATCCATGAATTGGCAGATGAAAACCAGCATTGTCAAGCATTACTTAAGGAATTTTGAGACAATATCCACTATAGATGGGTGAAAAATACACAAAAAAATAAAAAAAAGGAATCACTTCCACCAACTCAATAGCCTCCTTAATGATCAACAAAGGATTTATGATGTTCACCCCCAAATCCACGCACAGTTACTTTTTTTCATTCTTGTTTAACTGTTGTTGGTTGTTTTTGCATCTAACTTTATATATTTTGACCTTGCCTTGGTTTTTCTGTTCGTGCTACATGATCCGTGTCATGGTGAGGCCATTGCGTAGGCATTTTCATTTGTGAATGTGTATGGAACTACTGGAAGCTCAAACAGACGAAATGTTTAAACAAAAGTACATATGGGACCAATTAAAGGAAAGCATAATTCTCCATTACTACAGGCAATTTGTTTTAATTGTAGACTTAAACATAATATAGCCTCAAATTTCCGTCTTTCATGCGGCCCATATGAAATTTGAGAGTGTCTGTTAACTAGCTCAGTTATGTTCCAACAATCAGAAAAGGTAATTCTTAATGCGACAAATACACATGTCATCTGTCTGTATGGATTTGACTCAGGTAAGGTAAAAACAATGTGACTTTTCCATCAGGGATTTTCTGTACTAAAGTTACAAGCTGTTCTATGAGGACAAGTAGGCTACATCACTGGAGACACCGGGACTATGGTTCAAAGCATATCAATCTGGGAAGTTATGGATTACATCACGAGGCTGTTTACATATTAAAAATGATATATCTCACAAATATAGAGCAGTATTTACGATTTATAAAATGCGGCTACAAAGAGATTAGTATATATAAGACAAAGGCAAATAAATCAGCCACTGATAGAAGTACTTCATCAAGTATTCAAACATCAATTTAAAAAGTGATTCTTGGTTGTTAAAAAAAAAAAAAAGGCGGCATGTTCTTGCGTTACCGTCAATGTAATATATTCTCTCGGGGATGATCTCTAATAGAGGTGGCCTTGGTTTGCACTCCATCCTGATTGGCTGTAGGGCTGTTAATTAAAATAATCCTAAATTTTCAGTTCAGCAGAAGCATTAACACCAAAGCAAAAGCACACTTCACTGACTTGTCTAAGAACACTGCTGAGTCAGAGTTCATGAGTGGCTTAATTTAATTTATAATTGGCTGTGAGTAAAACTTATGGTGGGTACTTTAATTGACAAAGCATACGTTCTAAATATTAGGATGATGAGTGACCACCACACCCTTCCTGCCTCCCTATTTCTGCCCATCCTCACAGTTTAAGTGCGCCATGAGCTGATTAATCATCCCAACTCATTGGTAAATTATTTCAGTTATGACTTGGGAGTTTTTAAATCTGTACTGCAAGAAAGTTTGTGGCTCAAAGTATAGCCTCTAGTATGAAAAATAATAAAGGTATCCTTCTGTAAAATCTATTATGGAAGTTGGTGCATGTCAGTGATTATTAAGCATAATGTAGAACACAAATAACCTCAGTCAGACAGAATTATGAATATTAATGGAACAGTAACTCATATTCCCCACTGCATCTAAGGGCTGTGCACGACTTCCAGTTATTTTTAATACAAAAAGTCTTTATGTTAAAAATACAGGACTCTCATGGGATTGGGCACTCCCACTCGAATTACAATTCGCACAATACTGTACACATATTGGTTTAAAAACCCACCATCTTGCTGCAGCATGGATTCTACTGAAGCTAGAGCCAAATATTTTTGTGGACCTCTAAGAATGACTTTTATATCATGAATATTCTAAAGGTATAATACATCCATTTGCTAATTTAGTTGAAAAAGACTGCCATTGAATGCAAAATCCAATAGTTGCTTGCCTTTTGTTTAAATGAGCTCGGATTGTGACATGTCTTTATTGGAGCTTCCTCTAGCCTCCTGAAATATGTAAAGTTAGCTTTAAATAGATTTTCAAGGACATAATTGAGTGTGCTGCGTTTCATTGTGATAATGCTCAACTCCTTGCTCGCCCCCTAATCTCATGAGGCAAAAAAAACAAGGCCTACATGTGAGACACGGGGAACATTTAATTATTTACATTAGCAGTGGGCGCATGGGCTGGCAGCAATCATGGCCAATCAAATCAGCCCCCCACCATATTTTAAGCAGCCGACCATGGGGTGCTGACAGCTTTATTATGGTGGGTCTTCTTTGAAAAAAAAAAAAAAAGGATCTAGTGGACAGGGAGTTGCAGATATCTTTTTTTTTTTTTTTTTTTTTTTTTTCAATATCATCCATTTGTGGTTATTTGACTACGTTATCATCATGTTATCATAAATAGTGTATTCATGAATGTTTTCACCCCATCTGAACAAATATTCACAAAAGGTGCCTTGTGCTAAGACAATAAAGGTTATGGCTAAGAAAGCTGCAATAGTCAGGAGCTAGCTAGCAAGCAAGCACTAGCACTTGTTCATTTGACTTCAATGCTATCCATGCCATATGCGCTTGATGTTCTTTGCGATTGTTCCTCACACTGATTACCAATCAATGGCAAACCTTTGGTTCAGTGTTGCATTACAAACAGTGCATGGCATTAAAAATATTCAGTGATGCTTTACATGGCTACAGATCTGAGTTTGCTGACTTCAGGTAACTTGTAATCCGGTGTATGTTCTTGTTCTCCTCTACATGATTAGGCTGCTCCTTCGTCCCGAAAATGTGTCACCAAAAAGCCCAATGGAAAGTTTTTGTGCCATTTTTGAGACAAATTCGATGACCTTTCAGATTTTTCAATGTTGAGGCACCATATACTGTAAAGGGGGGGCAAATGAAGAAGAAGAAAATAGAATGCACAGACAATGACTTTGTAGCAACACCAGAGAGAGAGAGAGAGAGAGAGATAGTGAGATGACAGGCCGCCAGATGGTCTAATAACGGCAGGAAATATTACAGCTGGCAGCCACTCACCAACATTAATGACACTGGTCATGTAAGGGCCCCGAGAAGAGGCGCGGTGTGCCACTTCATTTTCCTGGGGGTGTATGCTCTATGTGGAGCACATTTGGCTGTACTAGCAAGGTCAAGAAGCCCCCCCTAATTATCACAGTATTACCAAAAGGCAACCTTTTTTTTTTTTTTTAAACCTTTCACTGTTCAATCTGAGAAATGTTTTGAGTTTTCAGTCTGAAAGATGATCTTACAATCATATCACGCTTGGACAAAGCCGCATTAAAGAAACAAATTTCGCAGACGAAATGTGATATTTCATCCCAATGCTCCCATGGTGACTGTTTAGTAATCTCACAGTCTTTGGTTCAGTCCTGCAATCCCTTCTGTCTTATCGCTCTCAGAGGTCTCTATGAAATATTCTGACCAAGCTCCTACAGGGAGCACATAATTAGAAACCACTGAACCATGACTCTGACACGGGGGCTTTTCTCCTATCTGTTTGGACAAGCCATGCTGAAAGGGGGGTGGGGTCAGCTGTAAAACATCTTTATGGTCAGGATGCTACACCAACCTGAAATGTCCTTGATTACATTTAGACAGATATGAGGAGAAGGAGTGGGAGAGGTAAAAGTGAGTGGATGAGGCAAGATGGATGTATTGATAAATGGGGCTATGGGGAGAGGAGAAACTGAACCCGGAAAAGAAGAGTTTTGACATTGAGATCGTTTTCAATGACCAGTCCTAAAATTGTCATCTCCAGTGCATTCATTGTTTGGCTTCACCTGACACACAACAATTTCCAAAGCTCATAAAGATGTTCTGCTTTGAAGAAGGACAACAAACCAATGGAGATTATATCAGCAAATTTAGTATTATTTTATTTATTTAAAACCTCTGTGGGGAGAAGCTGAAAAGTAGGTCAAAAGTTAAAATCCATTTGCGGACCAATGTATGGAAATTGGACGCTAGAACGCTTCTTGATAGCTGCTGAGGTGCCGTTGAGCAAGACGGCAAACCCACCCGAAAATAAGAGGTGTAAAAATAGACGTGCGGGAAAAAGGTCAATCAGTCTAGACGTGACTTGAAGTTCAAAATATATTGGTGGTCATGAATGACACGCTCAACATATCACAGGTACTAGCTATGTATTTAAATTAGGGTCCATGTATAAGTGTTGGGTTTTGTGCCCCACTCTGGTCACAAAGTGTCACAGTTATTTTGTCCTTCTATGTGCCTTCTTCTCACTTCCGGGATCATGGTGTGACTTTGTTGACTTTGGCCCTGTATAGCTTCATTATGTTGCCGTGGTGTAACTAGCTTGTTATTGTGCTGACGGCCTGTATTAGCGAAGGACAGCGAAGCCTTTGGGACAGTTTCATTACCGCATGCCCTTGGTGTTTTGTGGAGGTTCACATATGATGCCACAAAAACACACACACACACACACACACACACACATCGTAGTCTTATACACAATCATATATTCTCATATACTTGGCATATATTCCCCATACTCTTTTTTTATGATGCCCCCTTTCAGATAAATGAATGTCCAGCAGCCAAGGCTGTTAATTATCATTTATGGTTTTAGATGGCCATTGAATCGTTAGATTGCCTCTCATTGCCTTCACGTCAAGAAACCAGGGAATAAAAATCCAATCTATGTCCCAGACACACGGCCAAAGTAATGAAGGTGGATTATGACGGCCATTGGTTTTATATTATAAATGTTACAGTGATCATCTTCTGTGGGAGTCTGTACTGTACTTATTTGATTCCGTGGATATATATATATATATATATATATATATATATATATATATATATATATATATATATATATATATATATATATATATATATATATATATATATATATATATATATATATATATATTATTCCGTGTGGTTGAATGTTTCTTTACTCTATTCAACCAACCTGTTAGGCCTCTCAGGAATCCTTCCCAACCACTAACCTCTTGCAACCTCTACTGACAGCAAATTGGCTCTGGTCTGACTTGACCGCAGCTTCAAATGATCTGGTGCAGGATACCTCTTATACCTCTTTTTTCACCATCATGACCTGATCCTCTAATAAGACCCCCTTTCCAGTGGGCTTCACAAAGCCCTAATCCTGCAGGTCAAGCATTGTCACAGCCCCCGTCACTATACTTACGGTAGCTTTAACAGCCCTTTCGCTGGAAAGGTTCCAGTTTCTAAAATGAGGAAGCGATACCTCATGCATGAAGAATAAAGTTTGTACAAACTCTTAGGGCTGAATTTATTAAGATCTCCCAAAAAATGGGCGCACAAATGAGTGCTAACTATAAGAGATTGTGTGCAGTGTTGACGGATGTGTTGCACATGATTAACAAAGATTCCGGTCTTTTGCAGGGATCCCAAATAGCGGGCTATAATGTGCATTTTCATTCCCTCAAACAGATTGCATGCGCTGTTGGCAACAAGTGTTCAAGTGGTATTTAAAAGACGATTTGGTGCTTTAAGTTGCTCTGAGTGGTTTGTCTATGGAACATTTGGGAGAGCACTGCAGTGAAGTTTGAAGAGATGAAGAAGTGTTAGTGGAAGAGAAACAAAACATATTACTGTTGCAGAAAAGAAATTGATTGCTGAGATAATTTTGCAGAAGCCAACAATGGCATGAAAGTCATTTTTAATTCTCACATTGAACCTGGTATGTCACTATATTTGCATATACTCCAACTGTATGCATAAATATCCCGCTATAGCTTCCACGTGTGCTTGTGTGACTACTCAGGTCTGCGAGTTTTTGCAAGTGCAGACATAAAGGGAATCAGGCCCTCAATTAAATTGATCGCCCAAACTTCAAATAATCAAAGCCATGCTGATCATTTACCCTTATCACATGTGCCCATTGCAGACATGATTACAATCCATAAACAGACCACCGAGCACAGAACCGATATCTGACTCAGTGGTCCCGAACACCTGTCTGCCAATCTTCTTAGCGTGTTCCATGGCCAAAGGATGCTCTGGGTTTGCTTCATGTTTATTCATATCTCTGATTGTGTGTGCACAGCGTGTGTGTGTGTGAACAGTCTGACGGTCATAGATAAGGTGGCGGGTATCTTATCAGGCTGAGCCAACCTGTCCCAAGCCCTAACAAGCCTCAGGTGCCTTTGCGCGTTGGCATTTTCCCATCGCATCCCTTTATTTTCATGTCAATTTCACGCCATTTTTTGTAACTGTCTGTCTCAGCTGTAGCCGCGAGCTCTCAAATGACTCCTTCCTCCTCCTCAGAGGTATTCAAGACTCTTTTGGTCCATTTCTCCTCCTCTGTTTCTGGCTCAATCCCAACTTTTCACTACGTTGGACCCTCTTGATCTTTGCAGACATCGATCCAAATGACCCTGTGATCTGACCCTCCCATTTTAGTGAAACTTTTACCACAATCAATAACCTTCTTTTCACCCTCTCTCCCCTTTTAGCTCTTTACAGCTTTATCTTTACATCTCCCACAGACATCACCGAGTGTTCTAATTGCTTGTAAAATAACATTTGTGGATGAAACCCACTCAGGTGGATGAGAAGACAGACTGAACCAAAAATTGTTTGTTGAGCTGATGGTGAAGACAAAAGGATAACTAGTTTAACCACTGGTTAAAACTAGACATTTTTTAAGGGCACCATTTGGAATAAACAAGAACATATTAATTAATCAATGTAGAACCATGCACCTTTATATGGCTAATTTTATTTCCTCTGAGTTTCTATATCAGCTGTTTATCTCTTACGGCTCTATTCCTCTTAATTGAATCCCCTTGCTAGTAATAGCACTGTCTTAAACAAAACTGAATCGGAAACAGAGCAGAAGAAAAGAATTGGGGCACTCTTGGCTGGCTTTCAGATTGCTTTTTGTGCAGTGTTCTGTACTTTAGTCGCTCCTACAGTTCATTGGTTTATTGTATCAGCACCTCCTTTATTCCTCCAAATGTCCTCATGATTGACTACTCCACCCCCTATTCTGAAACTAAACGGCATTGTTTCAAGTAAACAATTACGTTATCATGATTTGCTTTTGCGTGGCATCAATTTGAATGGAGCATGCTGAAAAAACACCAAGATGAAGTGTTTTTTTTCTAATTGAAACAAATATATATTTAATTGTAGTGCTTGTTTTTAGTCGTACATCTATGTAAACATTGATACGAGTGAAGCAAGAAGCTGTCATTTGAATTTCATTTGAATTTGCACCTCGCCGAGTTGTCTGATGTCGCATTAGTGGATCCATGATCAAAAGATGGGGATGGCTGGCTTCGAGCCAAGAACGGCTCATTTCCAATTTTGTGACCACAAATTGAACAATGCTTTCTAGTTCTGGTTTCTAATGAAGCTTTGGTCTTAGCAAAGATTCAACAAAATACCACAATCAAGTCCAGCTCCAACTCGTGCTCGAAAAGCCGCATTTTAATAAGAGTGTAGAACATGACACTTGAGCACATTTATTTATTTTGAAAAAACTCAATTTTGGACAGCAGAGCCTCCATCCTGTTTCACAAAGGTGATTTGTTGAGTTTTGTACCACGCCTACATTTGAACCCTCATCTCACCTGAAGCACTTTCTGTATGTCAACTTAATTAAGAATTCATTGCTTGATCCCCAAATAACTCTGCCTTTCAACCAGTACCCCACGCATGCTGCAATTGTGCGAATGTTATGAATATTACGAAACAAAAAAGATTAGTAGGGATTTTGGCATCTTGTGTAAATGTATGCTGAGAGTGTAATTAGCACTGCTCTGCTTGAATCCCCTCTTTACTTTGCTTCTATATATTTAGCTTTCATCTTATTTAGAAAAAAAAAAAATTGGCTTGCATTTCTCTGCATAATAATACATGTTCTGAATAATTTTAGGCCAGCCAACTAATTCTGTCTACATACAATGCTTGAGGGATTTGGTTTTGCTGATTTGTTTGTTTGTTTTATGTTGGCATGTTATTTTTCTGTGCTCTTTGCTGGTGTAACCTCTTTACTTCCTGTCATTGGAGGACTGAATAATTGCTGAGCTGTAAAAATTTAGAGTCTAAAGGAAGTAAACGAGCTGAATATGAATCTGTCCGTGCATGGAAAGACACCCATGTTAAACAGAAATGTATTAGATAAAGCCTGCGTTTTGTAAATGATGTGAAAGAAATCTACGCGGCTGGAGTATGAACGTTCACCTGCACAGCCCCGACCTATACGTCATCAAAAGCTTCACGTGGGCGGGGGAGGGAGCTCATTAGACTAGCGTGAATCTGCCAAGGTGTTTTGGGTAGTCTTTACATTTTACGTTAATTTATTCCCGCTTGAAACATGAAGCATAAAGTGGACATTTGTGGTGATCATAGCAATCCAGCCACACAGAGGGTTCATTTATTACATGCGGCGATGACGTGACGTCAACTTTAGTAGACGTCTCCATGAAATACGGGAGATTGAAGAGCGTTGCCTCATAGCCACAAAATATATCTACCTCCTCCCGCCTCGCTACTCTGGCGATATAAGCTGATAAAATGAGCCCTTACACGCAAGACCGTATTTATTTTCATAAACACTCTACCACGTGATGTCGTTTTTTTTCACAGATGTGTTGCATTCACATTTGTCGCATTTGTTTTTGTTAAGTAAACAAATACATACAAAGATGGGATTTAACAAAATATATGAATTGGGCATCATGCCCTGCAGCGTGACGTAGTCTTTGGGAAACTGAATAGAAATATCCTGTTCAAGTAATACATTCAGATAAATATAATCAAACATTTTTCTTTCTTTCTTCATCTGGTTAATTTGTAGCTATTCATTATACTATTATGATTCACTGTGAACATCATTCAAAAAAATAAATAACGCCGTCCATTACCGGTAAAATGAAATGCACACTAATGACAAAAATAAAACCAACATCTTGTTGCAAAGTTTGCTAACTGAGAGGTCATGATTACCTCAGCCTATAGACATCTTCGGAACAAAGAGCATTTGGTCCGCAGACCTCAGTGAGCTGACGGAATTTATGGTAACTGGTGGAATGTATGGGTGAATTTCACTCATCCATCCATCCATCCAGCCATCCATCCTCTACCGCTAATCCTTTTCAGGGTCATGGGTGAGCTGGGGCTATCCCAGTTGACCCCATATAGACAGACACGTATTTTCAACTCATATTCAGAAGCAATTTCGAATCTTTCATGAGGCTGATGTCCAAGTTTTGGGAACATGTGAAAAAGCTGGCGTAATGGAGGGAAATCCTAGCAAGCTCAGAGAGAACATGCATATTCCACACAGAAAGGCCCGTGTTTGGGACTTTTGACTTTTGAACAGATCGACAGCATGTGAAGTTTTATTCAATTGAACCCCCCTCTTAAATCTCAAATGCCCATTTTCAGGGCTCAGCCCATCTTATCTTTTTGTAGCTGCTCTAGTTAAACCTTAGCATTTTACTGTAATGGAGTTATTTCACATTTTATATTCGGCACCAGACTGCTTCATCAAAGTTTGTGACGTGGCTGCAGCAACAGCCGTTTTACAACACGGATGATTTAGCTTGATGTGTGTTGCATGCTAAGTTACCATGAAGTGAGGCTAGTGCACATGTGCATGTGTGTGTGTGCGCCCTTGTGGTTGAGTGTGGCAGCAGACAGTGTGAAAAGCGTGTAATAGGCTCACCTGTCCCTGGCTGTAGACTGATGGGCAGGTGGAGAGAATGGAAGCCAGATGGAAAGAAGGAGGGAAAAAAATGAATGCAGAAAGGAGACCCCACTAATGCTTCGTATTTGCATTTTGGTTTCGACTTGTCTGCATATGGCTCTTGTGTATATAGGAACTGATAGAAATGAATAGACTGCTGGAAACATTGCTTTATAGTCATCAAATATTGACAGTAAGTTGGATTATGTTGAACGGGAAGGAATTTAGCCCAAAAGTCAATATTTTTTCAAGCAAAATTAATTACATTTTTTATGACCCCTTGAGGGGTTTTATGGTTTTTCTGTCAAAACTCAAAATTATCCCAGCTTTGGTATATTTTGGAATGCTTTATTTAATAGAAAGATGACGGCTTGTTGAGGGAAATGGCAAATAACGATTTTATTAATGTAAGCATTTTGCAAGGCTAAATTCCCATTTTCCTGATTTTCAAATCCTTGAGACAAAGTTGTTATAATGTAATTAACTGTGGTTTCTATTCAACAGGGTGAAGAAGAGGATTGTGCCGACGTTCATCTTCTCCAAGGTGATTTTTTTTCGTGAATATGCTCAAAGATACTGTGTCGTTATATGACTAAGTCTGCATAATTTTCTGAAATTCTACAGATCCATTGATAGTTTTGTTGCATTGGTGTTAGTAATTTTAAAAAAGGCAATTAAAATATCATGATTGATAAAAAAAAAAAGCATGACTTCACATATGTTGTATAATGATGCAATTATGAGCAACTTGAAAGAGATTGATGAGAGATTTGAAAGAAAGATGCTTTTAACTGTAAAATATTTACCGTAAAATCCTGTGAACACACACCCGTGTATAATACGCCCTCCTTAAAAAGCATTTTTTTTCTCTGTATGTGTGTATATATGTATGTGTGCTTTGCTGGTTATCCTTAATCATCCGAGTGAATAATATGAATGAAAAAAGATTCAAAGCATACCGATAAAGTGTAATGGAAAGGAAGATGGAAGATGGAAAACAGGCAGGACACCAGCCCTCGAGGAACATGATTGAACACTCCTGGTCTAAACAATGAGAAAAAAAATGCCATTTCTTATTAATTTAGACCTCTATATAATACCCCCTGTTGATTTGGGATTATTTTTAAAGTGTTTTATTCACAGATTTTACAGCACTAAGTAATCTAATGGAATTTTCATAATTGTTGACTTCATTGCTCGTAACTCATATTGAACTGGGATTGGAAACAGCTCTGTGTGATGCAAACATCGCAAAATATTGACGTATACGAGCACAGAGATTGTCATTTGGTGATGACAGCTCAGTTCAGAGTTTGATTTGCGCAGGTGAAAAAAAAAAATGCATCATTTGATTCAAGGGCAGGTCCTGTCGAGAGTTGGTCGAAATCTCCACCGGCCTGTCTGTGTGGTGGTCTCTGCCTCTGTGTCAGCCGCCTGTCTGTGGCCGTATTTTGTGCCCGTGGTGACGTGTGTGTCAGCGGTGGGAGGCTTGATGTGTTGAAAAGGATTCAGTGAAGGTGGCTAGAGTTCCTCTGTCCAGAAAACATGCACATACACACACACCTGTCCACTAAATACCCCGACAGAGTGGATGCACATGTAGCAATATATCCAGATTACACAGAGGCCAATGCCATACCTTCATAATGACAGCTCAAGACTATAAGGTTACATACAGGGAAGTCTGGGACCGCCGCAATGCTTTGAACATTAATGCTCCGTGTTTATTCACTTAAAGGATAGCTTTAACAGATGTCACTAAATTTTACAAGAATAATCGTTTTTTCATTCATATTTTGTATGAACGTGACTGTTTGCATAACGAATCACAGTATCAAATTGTGCCTTATGCAACTACTGAGGGAAGATAGATTGGAAGTTTCAATAGCTTGCTGAAGTAGGCTGAGCTTAATTGGATTTTGCAAAGAGTAAAAGTCAGCTGCTAAAAACATGGCACTTTCAGTCCTGTTGTGCTAAAGCCTAGTTCAAAAAGATAACCTTTGACCTTTACAAAAATTACATTGGGCTCGTGTTCTACCAAATTTGTGACGGTAAATTGGTATTATGCTAATGGTCACCATTGGTGAAACGGGACATGACTGACTTGTAGATGACAATGGCTCCATAAAAAGAGAGAAACCAAACATTACTGAACGGTGACTCATGTTTCAGAGAAGATGAGAATCACAGTTCAATTGGAGAGTATACACAACTGAAATAGTAAAAGTGTTTGTTTGGTCCCCCCAAAAAATAATTTGTCTGACACCCTAGTTTAAGGAAAAGGTCAGTAGGGTCGATCTGCAGCCTTACTTTTTTTTTGTCTGAAAAATGTAGCCACTGAGGGTCTCCCGTGACATTTTAGACTAATAGTGAAGTCCAGCCACATACGGATTTACTAAGATTAAATATTTATACATTCATTATTACAAAATAGTTGTAGTCTTCTTGTTTAGTCTAACTTGTCCTTAAACTTTTAGTCTAAAAGTTTGGGGCAGTGCTGTAGCTTTGGTTTATGGCCAGTGGTGACAGTGGTAAGTGAACAATAAATATGCAGCTGCACAGTGATACACAGAAACTATTTTTTGTTACTTTTTTACACATTGTATTAGCCATCTATTTTGTATTTGTGTGTGTGTGCGTGTATACGTATATATATACATATATATATATATATATATATATATATATATATATATATATATATATATATATATATATATATATACATATATATATATATACATACATGTATAATTTGTCGCTGTCATGTGAAAAACAGTTATCTCCATTTTTTTTCATTTCCTTATTTTTACATGAATCATGTTTCCGTGTTACAGTCATCGCATAAAAGTGAAAATTAAAACAAGTTTCTAAAATTTGAGATAAGTGTTTTTCACAGGACAGCGACTATATATATATATATATATATATATATATATATATATATATATATATATATATGTAATATTTTGGAATTTGCAATGATGAACTTGATGTCCAGGAAACGAAATCCTGGCATTTATTGTGAGAGACATTCCACTTGTTGGGTGGTAGAGGATAATCTGACAACTCAAAGGGCATTTTCACAACTAATCCCCATTTTGCCTTCAAAGAGCGAACTAAATACATCGGAAAAACGAGAAGCTCCTATTCTTATTCATCTCTTTCTGTGCGCCATTGCGGCTCTTATTGGCATTCAGGTCAGCAAAGTGCTTTGTAGATGACTCAACATGTCAACTGTACAAGTGTGCACAACTCTTGCCTGTGAGTGTCTGCGTGTGTGTGTGAGGTCGCTAGTAATGTGAGTATGTGCTTTGATCCCTCCGTGTCGCCATGTCACCCTAATTGTCGTTACACAGTCAGTCTGTGTCTAGTTCTCAGCACACAAACATATGCGTGAATTTGGACAGGGGTTTGTACAGATCATATCATATATATATATATATATATATATATATATATATATATATATATATATTAGGGGTGCATCCCGCCACAAAAGACAACTCGATACAGTTTTCGGTACGTTATGTGTGAAACGATTCAAGGCCAGTCCGATTTGAAAGTTGAGCGAGTCGATTCAATTCGACTCAGTGAAATTACAATTCGATATGGTACTGGCTACTGGATCGGATATCCATTGACAACATAGTGATTTCAACTTTTTTTTCAAGCAAGGGCTTGCAATGTTACAGAGTCAGTATTAGTATCACTGACGGCAACCTCTGACCTGAGCACTGTTGACATGGTGTGATAAGACAAGGCATATCATTCCAGAGGCGCGACATCCCGAGGATGCAGACAGGGATGAGCTCTCTCTCTCTCTCTCTCTCTCTCTCTCTCTCTCTCTCTCTCTCTCTCTCTCTCTGTGTTGACAGTGCACATGTATCCCGTTCACACTGACAAGGCCAAATTAAGATCCACACCAATTGCCATCGCCCCAACTGAGAATTGCTGACTAGGGACTCATAAACCTTTGAAGTATATGAACCCAGCTGCATGGTTACTTTTATGATATGGTGGTGGTGGCTAAATGCCCGTGAGGTTGATTCAGAATCCAACCAAAGTTTGGGGAACAAAATCACCTGTACAATTTGGAGTCTAAAGGTGTTCTTTTTTAATTATACAACTAAGAAGAAGACCAAATTACTTTTTTGTCCCTCTTGGGGAAATTTCTTTTACACCGCTAATTGTTTTGATTTGTTGATAATGTACACATGCGGTTTATTGGCCAAGCTGCCATTAAAAATGAGAGAAAAAATGAGTCCAGCCATTTATACTCAAATTTGAGCTGCCTCACTGGGCTCGTCTTACAAGTGGGAAATTGATCAAGAGTAAACTTTAACCGCTAAAACAATATTTTTCTATTCAGGAATATAAATGAATAACCGCAAACAGTGGTTAAGTACTGTAAATATGCTGGTGACAGTTTGACCATGGAATGCACGTCTTCTATGGGAGAAAATATTGAACAGATCTGAACAAATAGGATGTTGACCATGGTCCACCTGAGAGTTTCCATTTTATTTTTGTACCACTCTTGGTCTCATGCTAGAAAGTGCTGAAAAACAAGAGGGCTGAGGGTACTGAATTCATACTATTGGCTGACAAGGCAAGGGTTAGAATTAAAGGTAACAATATTGACTTGCCATGTTGACAAGGGAGGAGTGAGCACGGAGCGACCATGCCAGGCCCTGTGTTGCTGACAAGACGCTGGATGCTGTGACAAGCTGTTTGCTATTCCACACCCACGACAGCATGGCTGGGGTCACATTGACAAATCCAGTCTGGGGAAACCTAAGCCTATCTTTCCAACAAACATTGGTAGTGCTTGAATGTGTGTATCCATTGATGGGGATTAGCAAGGTTATGTGAGGTTGCCTCGCTGGGCTGGCCCTGGTTGCTGTGGTTGGGATGTGTGTGCGTTTAATGTCAGCGATTGTGTGCATGTGTGTTTGCAAGGCTGACAGGGGTAAAGCCGAGATTGCAATGACAAAGGAGAGGAATTTAAATGAGAGAAAAAAGAGGATCGGGGTACGTTTGCTCGGAGGATGGAAGAGGCTTTGGCACCATTGTTATTCTTCGTCTTTGTCATTCTGCCTACCCTTATCTCTCTATTACAAATCTAACGTTGACTCTTGGCTCCAACTTTACTCACCAAATGTCTGTTTCCCTTGAATTTATCTCATTAATCTCATTGTGTCTATTGTTTAAAAGAAAAAATACAATTAATTATAATCTGGATCACTAATGTATTTTTAGAAATTCTAATGCAAACTCCTGTACTTGAAGATTGTAAACCTGAACCTTATATACGTAATGCTGGTATGTTAACGCAATGATTCCCTAACAGTGTGCCGTGGCACATTAGTGTGTCATGACATGAAAATACATGAATAACCTATGTATCCACTTTTTGTGGCATTTTTGTTTCGTGATTTTTTTGCTTATTTCAAATATGTTCTTTTTTGGGAAACAGTACAATAATGTGCATATATCAACATAGTTTCGTAATTTGGGCTCTATTTTAGTGAACAGCGTAAATCCTGAAAGGCAGAGGCAGGTTAGACCCGGTTTTGGTAATTTCTTAATATTCACAGTATGTTACAGAGGTGTGTCAACCAAGACTGTTTCATAATAATTACAGCTAACCAGCCAAAGGAACGGGGCAGATCTCAGCCACCCCTGTGGCCCTGCCTCCAAAGAGCCTTCTGCAATCTCAAACCCCAGATTTAGGAGAATCCGCCTAAGAGTCCCAGGACAGTTTACTCATTGAAAAGAATGTCATTGGATGAGTACATTTTCTCCCCGGTGACTGACATTATTCTGAGACGAGGTCAAGAGCCTCCCACCCACTATGCACCGTGCGTAGTGCACCACTTCCAACCTCCAGAGCTGCTGGACGGTAGACTATAATTTCCTCGAAGCTGTCTGGAAGTCATTCTCCATGGCTTCGCCAAATTCTTCCCACGATTTTTTGAGTATCGAAGCTGCATCCTGCTTGGCCTGCGGTGACCTACGAGGTTCCACAAGCCAAAAGGTTCTGATAAGGCTCCTTCTTTACCTCGATGGCATCTCTCACCACAAATATCCAACAATTGGTTTGGGGATTACCATCGCGACGTGCCCCCGACAACTACAACCACAGCTCCGGTCGGCCATCTCAGCAATGGAAGGACGGAACATTGCCCACTGTGACTCAATTTCCTATGAGTGGTCAAAGTTATACCGGAAGTGGGAGCTGAAACGTCTTCTGACAGGGAACTCTGCCAGATGTTCCAAGTAAACCCTCACAATACATTTGGGACTACCAAGATGTGTGTCAACATGAACCTCTCTATCTCACCACACCAGCTCAGTCTCCTTTCTTAGCAGTGGGAGCACACAACCCCCTCCACCATAGTACGGTGACGGAATCAAGGCAGACGTGTCTTTGTGTATATTCATGTTAATCAATTCATTAAGAGTGTTGTCTTAATGTTTTTCTTTCATTTCCCACTTCCTGTCTCTCTGGCCAAACCCCCGCCCCGACCTGTCTTATATCCCTAGCCATCTACGGTTGTTTACAGGCCAGTCTCTAGTCCAACAAACTCATTGATTTCAACCTCTCTCTCTTTCTCCAGTCGTCTCTCACTCTCTCTCTCTCTCTAATAAACACACAAACACACTCTCCCTCTCAGCATTTCTGCCACAGCCCCCACCCTTGCTTAGTAACGGCTCTAATTGCAATCAATTAGGAAACTTCAGAAGGCTGAAATAGGAGCTGTGACATGGGGCATCCGCTGAGCTGGCAGAGAGAGAGAGAGAGAGAGAGAGAGAGAGAGACTGTTGTGTTGGTGTGGAGGGATGAGCTAATGGTAATAATGTGATTGATGTGGCCACAGCATCTGAAAGTCACATCATTTTTCACACCAGGTATTGATCCGTGACAACCGCCTCCCTTTAGCTCCAAGGCTCAGTGGATAGGGAATGGTACTCATGCTGCCACATTTGGGGGGTTGGAGTACACCCAACGGAAATGTCTTCAGTGATTCTCCTGAAGGGTTTGTGTCATTATGTAAAATAAATGTGTTTTTGACTTATTTACATTTGCGCAAAGAAGTTATGTACTGATTGTTTTTTCGTTGGTTAGTTCTTAGTTCTTGCATTTACATAAAACCTTGGCCCATGGATCTAAAAGAACAACTTCTATTCAGTGCTGTCCTAAGTAGCCGGTTGCATGAACGAAGTAGCCTGCTCGGATGAGAGGCAAAACATCTTCTAAGACAATCAGGACAGTCCAGTTGCAATTGATTCAATGCCCTGAGAATGCAATGACCTGGATGAATGAGAATATTCTCAGCAAAACGTTTAGTTTTGATGAGGAATTTGTCATTACAGATTCACGGTCAGCCCTGATTCAAGTGACGATACATATGGTGACGCAGGAGTCACCATATTCTCCTTTGAATGACAGAGCGCTTACACTACGTAAATTTCATTAAATCAGTTCATGTTCTTCATCTATTTCCACCCATTGCTGAGGCTGGTCCATTTTAAAAATCTGTGTTGCAAAAGACATACAGAGTTAATCCTATGACGTTCACAGCTGATTCTCTGCAGCTTTTGAGGCGTGGTTTTCAAAGGCCTTTTTAACCAACCTTAAACATGTTCTTTGGGAATTCCAAATATTCTTCTTGTTCAAATGTCGCATCAAAAGACTGATGTCCATCTTGTATATTTGAGAAAAAAGAAATCTGAGCTGTATGAACTTGACCTAAAGTCTTTGAAGAAACTGACATTTACTGTACCTGTCACAAAATGACTCATGTAAAAGTGTAACATCTGGTGAACAAGGCTGCAGCCCGACCAGATAACTGGATTTAATTCAAGTTGAGAAAATTAAATACAGTCATGCTTAAAGGTAATAAAAGGATTTAACTAGCAGCACATTTCATTGCTTGTAGACAGCATGAAATAGCTTGTCAAAGTCTCCCATCTCTGCTGGAAACCACACTTTGTTTTCATAGCATGCAGCTATAGCGTCTACTGTAATGGAGTCAAGAGCAGCTGATCAAACATCGTCCTGACCTTCCCCATTTCTTTATTTCAATTTGTTTACATATGTTCCACTGATTGGTCCCAAGACACAATCTCAGAGACAGCTTTACTTGAAAAGTCTTTTGTAGAGATACAACGTCCTTCTCCCAATGAGAGTCAAGTTTTTTCTCACCCAAAGCAAACATTATAAATACTGTTGTATTTTTCACTGGGGATGCTCCTTTGCAGAAACCATGCAGGTTTTTTTCAGTGTGTTACCAAGGTGGAGTTTACATCATCATTTCATTCAAAGCTAATAAATTAATAAAATGGTCAATTTTTGATCCGTAGCCAAGGGATTAACAATAGGAGTACGAGAGCGGTCATTTTGGCTGTTTTGAAACATCGATATGTAATTCCTCTGCGTATAAGATGCTCCTGGACTCTTGACTTTTCCTAATTCTCTATATATTTCATTACCATGGCACAATTCTATGGTATTAAACAAAATAAAAATAGTTACGAGTCATTAATTCTTTAAGTACAGCCTGCCAGTCAATTTGACTGCTCGACTTCATCTTAGCACGCTGCACTGGGACGGCGCCGCCGGTTTTCTATTGCAACCAGCGGCTGTATTGAGAAACACTGCTGGTCACCATGATCGATAAAATAAATGTTAGTGGAGAGAGTAGAGAAGGCATTGCATCTGCTTCAAAATATTGTCTGTCTAAGGATGAATTGCCCGTCTGGCACACAGTGAGTCCGAGTAAAATAGTCCTCCTGCCCCGTCCGAGATGAGCGTGTGGTAAACTAGGCTGTTAGATGTGATAGCCATGACAATGTTGGTAGTACATGCCAGAAAATCGAAATAAATAAAATAATGAGCGTATGTGATGCTTGTTGACATAATTCCCTCATGGAAAAAAAGAGGTCCGGTGTGCGATTGGGACAGAGTTGTTTTGTATGCCACACTTCAGATTGACTTCGAAGTGAAGTGCAGTGAAGTCTTTTGCGACACATGTCTCTTTTCTTTCGGCACAAAACTAATATATTTTATAACCGTATAGCACGAAGCGCGAGAGCCTTACAGGACCCGTCAAAATGACTGCTCTCATAGTTTGAAGCGTTTCAAACTGCTAGTAGCCATTGTGTTTTCTGTTTGTTTGTTTTTTTTAAAGACACCCGGTATATTCTTGGGTCTCATATTTAGCTGTCCTTGTCTCAGGGCCTCCAAACCCTTTTATCTTGTCACCCTAATGCATGCATGTGTGTGTGTGTGTGACAAATAGCAAAAGAGTGCCAAAGAGAGTGCGTGAGATAGCAGGATAGGGAGATGGGATGATCAATACGGAGACGTCAGGAGGTCTGCTTCTACCAGAGAGCGAGGGAACAGGACACCGAACAGTGAGTGGAGGAGAAAGCAATCGAGGGGAGACAGTGAGGAAAATAAGTCAGTAGGCGGGGGTGTGGGGGGTGGATGTAACGAATGAGGCGTTTGGGGGCTTGCTTGCGTACAGTGGGAACGTATCAAGGAAGAAGGAAGAAGTATGAAATGATTTTTACTTATTACTTTAGTACTAATTAGTGATGTACGGTACTGCATATTTTGGTATTGATATTGATCATTTGCAATAAATGAGGAAGACGCGTTATCAAATTAATCAATTCAATTAATTTTCATGACATTCAAGTGTTTTTGTGATGTTTGTGTTTTTATCATTAAAAGCCAGTACATCATTGGTGATTAATTAGTTATAATCAATGTCTGGATTTTTTTTTCTTAAATGAACAAAGTGATCATCGGAAACAGTAAAAACGGTATATATTCAGGAGAATGTACAGTATCACTGCACCGTCACAGCTCATACAGATTTTTAAGCACATTTTCTCCTTAAAATGAGCACATGACATCATGACAAAGTGTGTCCATATGACCCAGCACCATTATGTCATAATCACACGTTTATTACTCACAGCAGGGTTCAAACCTTGAGCTTCTCCTTAAAGGAACAACAATAATAACATAATAATAAAAATTAAAAAAAACAGCAAATGTATTTATAACATTCTTTTGATGCATAATTCAGGCAAGATAAACATCAAACGGGGAAAGAAGCGAACTTTATTCCTCAACATCTAAAAGCTTCGACTTGACACCCATAATGAATATTTAAACTTTGATGACCTTACCCTCCATATGTCAGTGAATGATTTATCATTTTCCTCCCACCTCTCTATTTTTGTACCTTTTGTCTTCGTTTGATCTTGCTCTCTTTTTTTCTTTTGACATTCTTTTGTTCAATTGCCGTCATCTGAGATTTTTCAAATCTTTAATCAAGACAGAACCACTGCGAGATGAGAGTTAGCGGACCACCGCAAACGAACACAAATGAAAATAAGTGAATCGAATTATGTTTACACTATCTGTGGAAATAATTACATCGTAGTTTTCTTTACACAATGTCAAGACCGGATGATTACGTTTCACCATGGGTTCTGTAAACAGCATAGTTTAATGGATGACTATACAGTGTAGCACATGCCCTTCGTATTATCAGATGTATGGGGTAATTATTAAATAAATGAATAAATAAATAAATTGTGAGTTTATCCCAGCTTGGGCCAAACATTACCAAGCTACCTTACTTAAGCCAATTTGTTTTGTTTTTTGTTTTTTTTACAAGAATATGTTCTATGCAAGCCCACTAGTCAAACACGGCATTCTGATTAATATTGCGTATATGGAATATGAGTTCAGCAGTAAAATCCCCCCGTTTTTGTCCATCTCAGGAGGTGGACGTTTTGCTCCTTGCTGTCGAGAAAATGTCATCATATTTGCTCAGGGCTCAGATAACGACCAATCATGGCTCAGCCTCACAAAGCAGGTGAGCCGCGATTGGCCGTTAGCTGAGCCCTGAGCAACTGTGATGTCATTTTCAGTCGACAGAAGTGACAAAATGGCCGCACCCCGAGATGACTAAAAACAAGTCGATTTTGCTGCTTAACTCATATTCCACAAACACAATCTTATTCAGAATGAGATGTTTAAACTAATGGAGGTGCATAGAACATATTATTGCATATGAAATGCTGTATAAATGAGATCACAATTAATTTAGGACAGTTATACTGTTTTAATACATGCACATGATGCAGACGATGCAAAGGCTGGTTTAGGTCAGTGGGAAGAATCGGTTTCCGTTTTCATTTTGGGAGACAAGTGATTTGCTTAGAGACCTCGGGCAGACGACTCACAGGTTGCAGAAAAGAGTATATCACGAGTGTGCGTGTGCATGCATGTGCGTGGAAAGATAAAGTGAAAGTCAGATAGGGTGGGACTGTGTGACGGGCCATGCACATGTGTGTCCTCCTGCAGCCATAATGCATTAGTGTAAGCTGATCCTTCTTCTCCCTCGTGGGCCCTAACCTTGGGACGGACGGAGATGCGGGTTGCATAGATTTACCCGGATAAAAATACGACTATTGGCAGTCCACACCAGAATCATCTATTTCAGTGGTACCTTTTTGTAACGTGACGTGTAATGTGACGTGCGTGCAACTCAAAACAGAAAATGAATGGGAATGCCGTTAATGCGTCGCAGCGCCCTGAAAAACAACAGCAAACATTTTTTGTAACGTGTTTTTTGATAGCAAGCTACTGCTGTGTTCAAATAAGGTGTTGAATGTTTTATAACTATTGCGACATTCTTATTAGTATTGTTAGTCTGTTTATGCTGTTCCCATTTTCTGGTCAAAATTGCTCAGTTTGAGTTCTTTGAAGGAATGTTGTTGAATGTGAAACAATTATATGATGATCCAAATATTGATTTTGATCAGTTTTAGCAGAGGTTGGTCCTTTAACACTATTGCAGTCATAACTGGAATATTAAACACACATTTCAGTATTCTTTATGCTTAATAGTTCTCCCAATACAATTTATAACTTTTTTTTTTTTACAAGATAATCTGCTCAGCTAAACAGAGTCCCACAAGACTTGAGTAGAAAACCAAGCTAAGCAGCATTTTTAAATCAAATAATATTTTTGCAGAATCATCAAAGTTACTTCATTTGCTTTTCTCTTCCAAAAATCCCCTGTTGTAAATCAACTAACCTGATTGCATTCAAAATCCCACTGCCCAGATACTTAGACCAGTATGTCAGCACTTGGTACAAGTACTGTGAAGGATCAAAATAATCTCTATAATGAGAATAAATACTTGTACAATGTGAAATTGATTATCGAATGAAAATAAATTAAATGTGCTGACAGCAATACAATATCCCTTCCGAAACAATTACTTGTAAACCTCATTATAAAACAATCTCACGTTTTCGGGTATAGTCAATTGACGCGCGCTTAGCCCAACGCCCGTGTTTGATGAATGGAACTTATGAAGATAAGCCTCACTTTGATGGGCCAGGTAGAAACATCCCCACTTAATATTAAGAAAACACCTGAGTGCAAAGGGGTCATTTACTTACTCTCTGACTGACATTCGCTCAAACACACACATGCACTTTTTTTGGCACACATGCGCTCACACACGCATGCACGCCTTGGGACTGAGAAGGCCTTATTATGTGAGCCAGAGGAAATGCAGACACAGCAGAGGACAGGCCACCCATTGATCCGAGTATAGACTCCTGGACTTCCCTGGCTCGACTCTCCTTTCTCGCTCGCAGCGATCCCACACTGTCTCCGTCCTTTTTAACCCGTTACTTTCTGTCTCTCTTGTGTTGTCCGAACACCTTCTTATCCACTCTCTTGACACTATTTCTGATGCTGTCTCTTTTCTAGTGTTATAATCTGACCAAAGAGCAGCCCGTGTTCCTGTTTACATGCAACCGCTCTCACCTGAGCCTTCTCCCCTTGTCTCAAGAGAGCTTTGCTATTCTTTCACATTTCCTGGGACCCAGAGGGGAAAATGTTGTCCAGTAATCAAAGTGTCCTTGAGCAAGACATGGAGCCCGAGTTGGTCCTGAAGGGCCTGCAGCTAGCTCCACCACTATTGGTGTTTTTGTATTCTGAAAGAGAGTCAAGTGCTCTAAGTGATTGCAGCCTTTTTCATCTACCATTCTTGGAACTTAAAAAACATTGTTGTTCCTAGAAACTTGGAAAGGCGAGCACAATGAAATAGTCAACAGGGCAGAAATCAGCAGCACTGTGTCATTTGATGTATTTAATAATAGCCCAAGACTCATACTTAGATTAATGCAAGATGGATTTACTATTTCCGAATTGAAATTCCCCAAACCACTGAATTACACTTGTAATATAGGTCTATAGGCGGAAAACCCTCAAGTACCTGCCGGGCCCATGCTGATAACTTTGACCGAAATTTGAGTATGTGCTGGCTAATAGAAGCTAACGCTGATAACGCTGTTGGCTAATGCTAATCTATGCTAACACTGCATCTCTTCAGACTAGCTGCCAGTTCGAGTGCAGGGAAACTGCGAGCAACAGTGTTTTGTGAGTTAGCCAAAATGCTACGTCCCAATCCTGTAAAATCCATAACAACGCAGCATTTTCGGAACTAGGCAGCTCGCAAAAGATGCTCTGCGCTGTATAATCTGAAATCCAACTATTTGTATAAACGCAATTAAAACATCAGTTTTGCTTAATATGTCTCATTTAAAGAAAAGTACCACCAAACATGGATATCAAATGTAATGTCCTGAGTTGAGTAAACCATAATTTGCAAGTATTAATTCTTACTGCCGGAAAACTCAAAACATTAAAAGCCATCTCTAACTATGTGCTTATGTGCAACCGCAAAGAGTTCAAATTAGTCGAGGGAGGATAAAGAATAGTCTTTCTCTGAACAAAGGTAGCGGGGGAGTTAAAAGTTGATAAGAGGGGCAAAACAATTAAAGCAGAGACTATTGACTGTGGAGAGTTAAGTAGGAAAGAAGTAAGAGAATGGCTTGTGCATCACTATCAGCCACTAAGACCTCTGAGACCTTCGATGAAAACAAAGGTGTCTTCTGTGATGGACAAAACAACACTCAAGTGGCAGGTGATCCTCCAAATCCTCCTCCTGCATCCATCCCCTGAGTCTCACACTAATTTTCTTGCTTAGTCTTTTTTAGTCCCTCTTCACCATCTCCTTCACCTTGTCTCTCGTTGCCAACACTCTCCACCCACTTCCCCCCTCTCTCTCTTAGCTCTCCTTTGTTGCCCTGCTCCCTTCCCTTCCCTTCCACTGGACAGGCTTTTATATGAACCATGTGGACCTCCCTAGCGACATGCGGACCTGAACTATGTGTGTGTGCGGTCAAGGTGCTGACACATCTGTGTGTTTGTGTCTGTCTCTGAATGTGTTTGTGCGTGTGATGGAGGTGCTGACATGTCAGATCTGAGCTTGGGTCTCCGGCTGACGTTTTAACGGCATTCTTGTACCTTTTTGAAAACAGAGGAGAGGCAGATGATGAGGGAGCAAGATGAAGGAGCACAAGAGAATCAAATTGAGACACAGACACGAAATGAGAGAAAAAAGACAGATAGCCACAGGACCTGTCTTATCTGAAAGAAAATAGAAATATAACCGATGACGGTCAAGTGGCCAGCGCTTACAAGAGAAGAAGTGAGATGGGACTTCCCCCACCCAAAATGAAATGAAAGTTTGTGAGAGTTTCAAAGGACACTTCTTAGAGCTTTAAGTGTTTCCTAAGGACTCTTGTCGACTGAAAAGGATCAATCATCTGCCCATACCAAGCTGCCTCTCCGAAGAGACATCGACAGGATTTCTCAGTGCACTTAGTTTTGTAGTGTGTTTGAGCTTAGTACTTGAGGTCAATTTTAAAGGTGCATATGGAGACGGAAAACCTGTTCCCTCGCGACGGTTCATAGACTTTACTCAGGTATACAGCAGGCTATATTTCACTGTTTTTGATTAATAATTAGGGGTGTAACAAAAAACGGTTTGAATCGTAAAATCGTTTTTGGATTAAAAAGATGGGAATGCATCGAATCGAACCGAACTGAATTGTTCCACTTTGAAATATATTGAGATACGGATCGAAACGTCTTTTATTGGGGAGAGATATCCGAATAAACCCGAAAAAAAACAGAAAAACACATAAGGTTGAGTAGACTTTCCCTCGTCTGTTGCTGTTGAAACCAGCCTGTAAAAACTGCACCAAAATCATTATATCGTATCTTGATTTTATTGACCTAAGATACACAAGACAGCAGTATTACATGGTTTTGAGCCAAAACAGGTTATTCCACATTCCTGTGAGTGAATCTAAACTCTTATTTGTCAGTACTTGTCGAACCTTCGAACGCGCTGCACAACAACGGATCGATCTTACACTGCTGTTTTGATTGGCACTATTGGATATGTATTGATTTATATATAAAACAACACATTATTTTCCATACAGCTGGTGAGATTGTGCAGGTTGACATAATGAAGTGTCCGGCGAGTGTAAATCCATTATCCAACTTGTCTATTCGATGTAGCGTGTCAAAATGTATGTGGGCATTTACAAACTATATAAAGGAGACTCTCAAGCTCCTCAAAAGTGAAGCTAACGTCAAAAATGTCTGTGTGGGTGTCTTATTAAAAGTGATTGATGCCTTCTGTTCTCTCAGCTGTTGAGAAGAGATGAAGGGACACAAGTGATGCAAATCAGATTGGAAGCTGCCTGCTGGCATCTGACTTCAGGATTGGTGATTAAAAACACATTATGACAAAGAAAACATCTGGTGGCACATTCAAAGCCTCCACTGAACAGTAACATGGCGCTGTATTAGCCTGGCAAAACATGCACAGAAGATTAAAAGTGGGCCACAAAAGTCCAAATGTAGATTAAATTACACTTTTATAGCATCACGGTAACTGAAAGCAATCTCCAAGCAATTTGTTTTAATGTCCTAGTGTTTTGTGCTGTAGTTCAAGTAGGAATTAACATGGTAACTCAGTGGGAAATATATTTCATCCCTGATCCGATCCACGGAAAGACATAATGATCTTTGGTTTTTTTCCTCTATGTTGTTCCCAAAGTAAATATTGCCTTGCCTAGTTAGTTATATAATGAGATAATTAAAAATGTAAATAGTGAATGACAAATTCGTACAATTCTCCTTAATAGCAAAATGCCAAAGGACAGCATCTGCTCTGGTGGCGATGTCGTCTTCATGATGTTGTTGGGAATGCACGGACAACTGTGGGACTTTTCATGTGGAGAACGTGACATGTGATTGCCATCAAGGTTGTTGCGCTCAAAAGATGGAGCTCAATTTCAGGTCATGGACATGCTTCATCACTCCCACGCATCCCATTGCTATCAAACAATTTTTAAAATGTCGGCTGAAATGACAATTGGGACGAGCATATTGGATAGCAACGCCGTAATTTGAATTTTATAGCTCTGCAAAATGAACCCGATTGGAAAACAACTTCGAGCAGGGGATATGTTGTTTCGAAGCCATCTATTTGCTAAAGTCTCCCACAGTTTTAGTAGTCATTTACAGCCCTTGGAAGTTAGCTCATTCGTTACCGTAACATCTTCAAGGACGTATATGGAATCGGTCGTGTGTTTTGCATTTTCTTGGCTTTTTGTGGCTCTTTTGAAATATTTACTTCCAATGTAAACATTGTTACTTTTATTTCATACATTTGACAGTCGTAAACTTCTTTTCACACAACGACCCACGACAAAGATTTGTTTGACCCAGACTGGAAATACGCAGTAATATTTACAGAGCAGAGCATTCCGCCTACGTGACGGACCGATCCGTCTATCCGCCTATGACGGACGCTCGTTTTGTAGGCGATAAACGATAGATGGGAAACTTAAAAAAATAGTCGGAAGACTATTTTTTTTCCGTCGGTGTTTTGCAGAAGGGTGAGATGGAAAACGGACAGTACAGCGGACTTGGAGGAACGTGATTGAAGACCCCTGTTATATAGCGAAGAATATTTATATACATTAATGAAAAGCCCACTGGCTGTCTTACAAACTTAATGCATATGGATTTGCCTCAGACCCACAAAGAGGCGCGTACACAAAAATCTGGGGCCAAGCCTGACGCTCGTCTCTAAATCCCGCAGTTGCTCTTGTGTGAATAACTGACTTAGTTGCTAATTAGTTCGGTGCAGGACTTTTCTTCCCAGGCCCTGGTTGTGTTTTTGCGCATTTGTGTGTGCTGCGTGTGTCGCTCATGCAGTGGAGGGGTTAATCCTCGCTACTTGTTGTTCTACATCACTGCTAACCCCCCGCCCCCAACACACACACACACACACCAAACCCTTCAACTTTCTGTCTGCGTTTTCGATCACTTCCTTTTCCTGCTGAAACTTTCTACAGTTTTGACTCTTGATGCACTCTTGTACTATGTTGTGTCTCTATGCAAGTTGAACTGCAATACCCAATTATGTTCCAACTAAATTTGAGCCAAAGTGAGTATTTGGTAGCCATACAATGACATTTGCTTGGGATACTTCCACCTGTATGGACAGTGCAGAGGTTGCACAGTATCCATTTCACTTCTGCATTCTTCAGCACATGTTCCATGCACATTTACACATTCAGCACTATTTTTCAATATCAATTTTTCCGCTCCATGTATCCATCTCCATCTCTCCCAAATGAGTTGATGACAAATGACTAATCCAGTCATGAGCAAAGTTCTCAGTATTTCCCATGCTTAATTTGCCGGAATTCATCCTCAGCCCATTCCTTCATTAATGAAAGTCCATTCTCTCGACTGTTGCTCTTCCTTGTCCTCTTCCTCTGTGTGGACTAATGAAAGTCTGTAGTGTTGCTCTAATCCCCCTATAGCGGTGTGCTCACAGTTTCTTTGTTGGTCAAATCGGACTAACGCCCTCCGTCTCACTCCGCAGAACAGGAGGCCCTTTACCTCATGGACACACGCACATGCACACCCCGACACACTGTGAATGTCATCCGATAGTAGTATCCAGAAGGAATCCGATTTGTGTGTCCCTGCATGACAGTGAATACAGTACTTAAAGCAAGACTGCGATAAGTCACCAGGGCTCTTTTTGTCCCTTTTAATTTCAACAAGATCAAGTCGTCTTGAAGCAGTTGGATTTACTGTTCCCTAAACATTAACTAGGGGATTCACAGTAGCGGGGCACCAAATTAATTCTTGGCAAAACAATGCACCGTAACAGGTGATTCATAAACACCCCGGTGAGAACCCTTTAGACGTGCTATTACTAAGAAATATTTGTGGAAATGACGAGCAATGGTTGCCTAAAGGGATCATGCGTTATGGGTGAGGTCTAAAGGGATAAAGGGACTTTGCTTATGGGTCACCGATGGCGCAGTGGTGCGCTCGCCTGACTTCGGTGTGTTCAGTTCCCACTCAGTGATGGTGTGAATGGTTGTGTGCGTTTCCATACTGTATGCCCCCGTGATTAACATGCAGGCCGTCCAGGGTGTAGTCTGCTCTCCGAATTCAGCAGAGGTAGGCCCCGGCTCTAAGTGACCCTGAACAGGATAAGCTGCGTACAGAAAATGGATGGAAAATGGATGGACCTTGGTTATAGCGAAGGCTTCACTTTGCAAGGTGTGGAAAATGTCATGTTCCACTCGCTCTGAGGCATTACAATGTGTCGCAGCATGAGGGAGTGAAAGTGGACAGCTCCCTCCTTACAGCGGCTACTTATTTAAATTTGACTGACAAATGAGTATAAAAGTGGAACATTGGTGGATTCAAGCCCATTTCCTTTTTCATTTCAAAGGCTGAGTCGAGTTTTTTTTTTTTTTTTTTTTGGTGCTTAAGTATTAACTAAATGCTGTGATGCCGGCAAAGCAATATATGTATTGGTTAGGCCTTAGGACAAAAGTAGGGAATAGGTAAGTTTTTCAACGATTAACAGAGGATCGGTTCCCAAAACAGCTGCGCATAAGTGAGTTTGCGAAGGCTGAAATGCGTATCGATTAGAGCAATAACTGAAAAGCACAACTTGGTGATATCACTCTGTTTACACTCCAGTGCGTGCCAGTTAAAGTTTTACTTCACTCTGATTTTGCATACGT
Source organism: Filicampus tigris (assembly GCF_054856515.1). Classification (NCBI taxonomy): domain Eukaryota; kingdom Metazoa; phylum Chordata; class Actinopteri; order Syngnathiformes; family Syngnathidae; genus Filicampus; species Filicampus tigris. Next base: position 16,952,321 of record NC_141231.1, read on the forward strand.
TGTTAAAGTAACGTTTTCAATATTTTTTATTATTTATTTTTTTTAACCATGCAATATGTTTACCTCCGTATAATATAGTTGTATTGCTATATTGTATTTGTTGTTTTGAGCATAAGAAAATTCATTTAAGTGATCACTGTTACTGGACTGGTTCTTGAGTTCAACTACTTTTATGCTCAGTTCACATGTACAGTGTCGTAAACAACTGGGGGATGCCTGATGGGCTACGAGTGCTTGTCTTACAGCTGTGAAATTCTTGGCACGATCTCTTTTTTGATGAGTGGCTGGGATAAATCACATTGTTCGACTGCCTTATAGTAAATTGTGTTAGGTTACAGGATTATGTTTCTTTGCCCCCTACAGCTACCGAGTCGACTTCGCCATTTGAGTAAAAAGTGCTCTGCCCTTGACATCAGCATGTGGCCACCATTAAGGTTTGATTAAATTAGATATTTAGCATCTCTTCATGGCTCCACAGTAAATCAGTGAAACCATGACCTTCCATCGGTATTGATCTGCCCTTGGTGTGCCTATTCTGTAGCAACCTGCACCTCGGCAGCAGTCCGATCCTCATTTGAGCCTGCGCATCGTCGTCGGTCAGAGCCGTAACTTCATTCGGCCGCGATGCAGGCTGACCCTCAAACTGCTCCATTATAGGGCCGACAGTGACCTCATTTAACCTCTGTCTTCTCTCCAAAGACATATACAATGTTAATGGCCGATATCGATGTACTCAATGCTCCAATAAAACATATGCAAATGTCTTAGTCAATGTACTGGGGTAAAACGGAATGGACTGTCAAAAATCTGCGCACATGATAAATACAGTATGAGCTGTATTGTCCTTTTCATTTATTGATCCCCCACCCGCCACCCCACCACCCCCTACCGCCTTCCTGTGCTTGCTGCCGGCATTGAAGCATCATTGACGTTAGAAAATGATGTGTTTGAGTGTGTCCGGGGGTGTTTTGTATTGATGCTACATTGCTCTATGGATGGCAATGAGTGAATGCACATCGGCGTGCATGTGAGAGGGAGTCGGACTGTACACAGTGCTGACAGTGTTTGTAATATTTTGCTGCCATTAGAGTGCCTGTTTATGGAGACTGTGCAATAAATCACAGCAAAACATAACCAAACAAAACTGAGTGTTTATCCGTAAGGAATGCTGTTTTCAGCTGTAAATGCGGCTTCAGTTTAATTGTTTCTGTTAGAAACGGACTTGCGGCAATGAAATATAAGATCCTGCCCCCAAAAAAGTCAGATTATCTTCAACCCTAAAACAGCATTTCTTTTCAACTTCAACTTGAATCCAAAATATATAATTATAGGTTGTGAAACGTTTAGAGTAGGTATGTTGCGAGTCATGTAAATTTGAATTAAATAAAAATGAAAATGATGAGCTCTTATCGAAGTTTGTTATATGGCAGTTTTACCTTCGTACTTGTTTCAAATGTTTTGTCCATGTATGCGTTGTCTCTCGCACTTATCCAGCAGCCAATTGCGGAGCAAATGTGGACCAATATAACAACCATTCACACTCACATGCACACCTATTGCCAATCTAGAATATTTAATTCTCTCTTTGTGTTTTGAGTTTCCTCGTGTCTTGACTCTTTACAGTTAAAATTAGACGTCCATATTTTGAACCACTTCTCTCATGTGGAAAGTTAAACATGTGCAAGTCAGCCAAAGGTAAGGTCTTGCCCTGCCAAAAGAGATTTTTAGCTTACATGGTCTCAGGCAATACTCCTGTGATTCATACAGGGTGTGCGAAAATTGTGGCCGCGCGTGTGTGATCTCTTAAAAATAGGAATTGAATCTTTTAGACGGACGAGGATCATATTTGCAATTTTTTTGGAAGTCAAAAGTGAACTTCATGAGTGAGTCTAACGTGTAGAATATGGATTTTGCCAATATTCATTAAGATAAATCATAACCTGGTGATGTTTGCTAGCCTATTCCTAAAAAAACTGCAGACATGCTGCAGTCCTCTGGAGGTGCTGCGGGTCAAAAAGCCAATAAGAGTGCCGGTTGAGGAAATAAAGCCGGAATACAAGAGCGAGCCTCGCAGGTAGCTGAAGAGTAGAAAGCACATACATAAAACAGCAAGGGACACAAGCCCTCAGACAGTAAGAGCATAAACACTCCAGATTGTAAGAGGGTTAGGGTGAAAGGTGTCCCGACCTTCGGCGGAAGCTGCCATGAAATCAGCTACCCGGCTCCTTGCCTCGGGCCTTTAGCTTGAAGTGACGGTAGACTTAAACGGAGAATAAAAGAAGCGGGCGGCCGCTAATCACACTTTGGCCCTGCGGGCTCAAGGATTCGGTGCAAACACCTCTCGCCTAATGTGTGAAGAAATTACAATCCGGGCCCGTCTCTGCCCTCCTGATTTTTGCCAATCAAGCCGTTTACAAGCCCGTTTCTCCCTCACTCTCTCTCCTTCTTAGTCTATGAAGTGTAATTATCTCATCACATAACAAATTTCCTTCCTTCCCCTTTAACTATTTTCATTGGCTTTCGTTAGCCGCCTTTCTCCTCCCCCTTTGTGTCTGCTTCGCCTCCCATGCCTTCGTCACCATGCCTCTCAGCAAGTCCCTTTAATACCCCTCTATCTCTTAGCACACGGAAAACCCATTCAACTCGAAGCAAATCTCAAAATGTCGTTACTGCTGCCAATTCACAGAGAAAAGACATCCAAAAGAGCTGCAATGATTAGCAACCTAGCCATGGGAGAGGTTTTATGAGAAGATTAGGGTTTTACAGCTCAGCTATGAATCAGTGTGTTAATTCAATTATTCCAACAATAATTCACTCTACCTTCCAGCAATATGAGATTGTCAAGAAACGGCGAGACTCTCGAAAGAAATGGGCCTCTGCTCGACTTGAACTAAGAATGTATTGAATTCCAATAAGTCACCATGACTCCAGCAAAATAAGTAATACAATAATACATTTCGTGAATTATGAGAAGTAATACTTAACATGTATTTCAATAATTATATCTTGCTGAGTTAATTTGAGCAAAAAGGTATATAGGGAAAATTATATTTATTTATTTATCGCCTTACAAAACCCAACAGTATTGTAACTGTAACTTAGCCAGGAGACCCTTGCTGAGAACGAGGGGGAGGGGGGGGGGGGGGGGTGCAACCAATGTATCAAGTCCCAGCCAATTTAGAGCATTCTGACTGATCTTTCAAGGCTCACAGAATATTGCATTTTATGTAAACACAGAAACTACCAAATCAAAGATGAGACTTTCATCACAAACAATTTTGATTCTACCTTCTACCAGTAGAATATGAGGTGGTTTCACCCAAATCACTTATTTTGTCACCCCCCCCCCCTGCCAAAATGCAGAAAAAGGAGCTTTTTGTGAAAGGATATATTTTATACACAACAGTGACTTTTATGCTCAGAATTTTTGCCTTAGTGACTCCTCAAACATCTGAACCCTGCGTTTCTCTAGAATACCAACAAAAACAATAAAGATGTGCTTTTGATGGCAAAATGATGTATTTGCAATTATCACCAGTGTTACAATCTTATTATTTATTGCATTCATCTGACAACATTTACAAACTATTGGCATGCTATTTATTAGAAGCAGTAGTTTGTAGTATGCAGTAGTGTGTGTGTGCGCATGTGTCCATGGGATGTACATTATGCCGTCGTTTCAAGTTCTAAATATTTTCCCTCATTTTTTCCTCTTTTTTCATTTTTCCTCCTCACACTTCTGAAGTTATATGTGTGAGAAGAGCAGAAAGACTCTACCTGCCCCTTCCCTCAAGGCAGTGAAGGTTTTCGGATTGCATATGATTACAGCTATTTTCACAGAGTTCCTTTTGTTTTTGCAAGGACTTGTAAGGACTAAGCCCTCTCCTTGAGGAAGCAGGAAAAGGTAACAAAGACAGAGGAGATGAAGGAGAGTTCTCAGTTTTATTAGAAAATGTACGGTGTGTCACTGAAAATGTGACACTTGCTTATCTCATGCATCATTCTTTTTCTAGTCTTTTTAGGCTTCTGTGGTTTCCTCTCTTGTTCATGTTTAATGTGTACTTACTTTTCACGGTCCTTACAGAAAAAAAAGCACAAAAAAAAAAAAAAACATCACTGACCAGATGATATAAATCAGTCATTGAGCCCTCACGTTAGATACACACATGAGAAAAATATTGTCAGTTGGCTTCCATTAAAGCGAAGCCAACCCAAACTTTTTTTTTTTTTTTTCCGGAATATGTTTTTTTGCAGGCCCACTACTCTAAAGACGGCATTCTGATTAATATTGCGTTTGTGCAATATGAAAATCCACCCATTTTTAGCTAGCTAAGTGGGCGGCTATTTTGTCACTTCTTTTGACTGAAGATAACATCAAAGTTGCTCAGGGCTCAGATAACGACCAATCATGGCTCGGCTTCAGAAAACAGGTGAGCCGTCATTGGTCGTTATCTGAGCCCTGAGCAAAACACTTTGAACTCTGAACAAAAAGGCACTTGGTTGAAGCTTACTTTCAAACAAATAAATGAATGGCTGAGTCCCGCTCGTATTCATGAAATTAAGCCCAATTTAAATGATCCTCCTGTAGCATCTTCATCTACATTCCGTCATCATTTTGTCACATGCGCGACATGCAGTCAGCTCTACACTTGAATGAATACGACCATTTCACTTAACAATGTAAATGATACGGTATATTTGCAAAATAATAGCCAATTACAATATTTGACCTGATTAATGTGATTTTTGCTCCCGAACCTCAACGTATATTTTCACACAATGGTTGTCATCTGTCACGTGAGGTAATGTTTGTTTTTAATAAAGTTCATGTAGGGCATAGCATTAACCCGTGCGTTAACCTGGCTCTCCGCAGACCCCTGACCTCCAGTATATTGAGATGAAACCATAGCTTCCACGGCGAAGGCAAAATGTTTTGCTAAATTCACCGAGCAGCGACGGCAGTCAACATTTTTCACGTCGGGGCCTCACTGATCGCAAGACAAACTAGAATAGCTTGAGACGTATTTAGAGCACTTCAAGTCATTGCTCATTCCAACACCGCCCTCTTTAAACAATCTGGGGGAGCCCTGCTCACCTTGAAAAGTGCTGAGGTTCCGTCTAATCTTTGCCTCCTTAAAAAAAATTACCTTTCTGAAAGACGTTTCAGTTCAGAGAATCAATAGATCACTGGGGCTCCAAATGTATTATCTCACAAAAGGAAGGCGGGGGGACTGATTAAAGGGCGGACTGAGCAGGAGCCGGGTGAAGATGATGAAGGGATGCAGATGAAGAGTGCAGGAAGCAAATGATCTGAGGGAAGTGGGAGGAGTGAGCCGGCGCTGGATGGATTGGATTGAGCATTTGAAATGGGTGACTATGCGGAGGAGGGCAAATTAACGGGCTGGGTGAAAATCCAGCAAAGGAGCTATAAATGCATTGCCAGGTAGCCATTACGGGCTGTCAAACGTTGAATTAGGGAGATGCAAATCAAATGAGATGGTCGGGGTGCTAGGCAAATTGAAAAGTGCCTGTAAATAAGTGTCAGAATGGGAAGGCGCTGGAAGTAGCTGGCAGTGCACAATAAATAAGGATGCCAACAGGTCGACATGAAAAAAATGAAGACTAGTCAGTCATGTCAAAGCTGTTAAATATTACAGAGATTTGCTCATCACGTCCATGTTTAAATGGAAGGTTCTTCTTCAGAAGGCTTTTAATTTGCATTTAACAGCTAATGTAAATAAATCGATCGCCCCAAAAGGAGTCTCTTATACTTTGCCTGTCGTCTAAATGCCCAAAAAAACACAACAAAAACAAAAACCTATTACTTAATGATTCTGTGAAAGATTTCATTCCATTGTGTAACCGTCCATGTTCTGTGTGCATCAGCTACGGAGTGCCAGTTTAAGCACGTGATCTTACCAAGCAATATTTATTTGTATGTAATCCCGCTTCGATCATGCACATTTGGAAGTAAACCGCACACGGGCTTACAAATCAATAGTCTCATTTCACAGCTTGTGCAGCCCAGGTTCACCATTGCAGAAGAGGCAATACACAGACAAGACAGAAAGTTATATGGAGAGATTGATAGATTGATGGAAAAATGAATCCCAATAAATAAGTCGTTCCAGGTTGTACCGTATAATGTTGACTAAATTGGCGTGTGCCATTCTTGAGTAGTTCATTGGAGCTCCTGGTGGTAGCACGTGCTCTGAATTTTGTGTGGTCCTAAATTACAAAAGATTAAATAAAAAATATACCTTAAGCACCATAAATGGTGTATACATGTATATCACACAGTTTAGCATTACCAACCTCATCTAATGCCCCTTTAATGTTTACTAATTATTGTCAGGCACCTACATGGCCACCTACATCCTTTATATGTTATAAGAGATGCTCCGAATTTGCTTAAGAGCTTTCCATTACGTTCATATCCGAGCGAGATGACCCCAAAATACTTGAAGGAAAGGTTGTTTGAATTCATATTTGTCAATTCTTACAGCGAGAGTCAAAGGTGGCACAGCTCCTGACATTCTCTGAGAGTCGCAGTATGTCACTGATTACAGCCTCTCCTGTTACTTTCTTTCCTCCTTCGACATTAAGTTCTCTGCTTTGTCCCATCCCGCTCCTATCCCCTGACATTAAGCTGACAGTTTTATCCATTTGCAGCTTACAATGAATGCAACAACAGCCTCCCCATTAAATCCTAAACCGGTGACAACTCCAAAAATAGGAAACATGAGTCTTAACTGCAAACATTAGGCGCAAAGACTAATCTTACTCGACATGAGTCATTGGGAAGTTAACTGCAATGAGTATTCACTTCTTATTTACACTGTTCTCCTTAGCTCTGCCTCTTGAGTGATAAAGTCAGGCAAAAGAGGGCAGGTTGTGGAGCTGTTAGTTCAAACTGGGTGACTTGTTGGGTATGAATTCTTCATATGCAAACCACTATCTAGTAGGGATGTGACAATATAGGCAATATCATGATATCGCGATATTCAAATTGCCACCATATATCGTCGTCGCCATGACACGATATTAATATTAGCAAATATGTTTAAAAACCCAAGTTGTTTTCCATTTGTGCAGTTCCAGCACCCTATGTTGGTTAGTTTATTAATGCAGTTGAATTTGATGCCACCTATGTTTAAGACCCACGGTAATCGCCAGTAGGAGACTACGACTGGCCAAGCCTATTTCTTTGTGAATGTTGTTGTTATGAAAGAAAACAATATTGCAATGTTTTTTGTTTTGTTTTTTAATATGAGCTTTTTACAATATCATGAGCTTTTTATAGATCGTCAACCTCACCACAATATTGTGATAATTATCGTATCGTGAGGTTCATACTTTGATATTATTGTCTAGGGCTGTGCAATTAATCGAAATTCAATTACAATTACGCTTATTACAGTCCACGATTACAAAATTGGCATAATCATAACAAACGATTATTAATATGCATTTATATCCAACACACTATTTGTTTACACAGGGAAATCAAACTTATATTTATACATTTGCATCTTTTTTTTTTTTTTTTTATAATAACTAATTTGATCAATTTTGTTTGGTCCAAAAGAAGCTTACATAGTGTTTCAAAGAAATACATTTGTCTTTATATTTTTTACGTTTAAACATCTTCTTGTTTTGTACCATAAAAATCATTGATCGTTTCAATAATCGTGATTTCATTGATTACCAAAATAATCGTGATTAATGTTTTTTTCATAATCAAGCAACCCTACCACTATCAGACAGATATGGCGGAACAAACTTAAGAGTGTATCCATTTACAAAAGTGTGTGCTCTTGTGAGTCATACACAGCCCTTAAATTGGTTCTACTACACAGACACACTTAGATAATTACTGAGTGTGTGTCTGAGTACACATGAAAGTAATAGAAGGGGGACTTTGGTGGCAATTTCCAGGCATTTCACACAACTGATCTAAACAGCGTATGCCTCTAATTATTGTGCATGAGAACCAGCAACCGTTTGATTAACATTCATCTCGGTGTCAACTCTTCAAAGCAACGGCAGACAATAATGAGATTTAAGGTACGGCTGCTTGGCATAAGTGGATGTTTGTCGCATTGTAGGAGAAATACTGTGAGGTGATTCATTAATGTGTTTACATTTCCCCCCCGAGAATTAAAAAGCGAAAGGCAGTTCAATCATTTGTATGCCAAACCTAAACCCATCTTTGAATTATCACAAAGGCCTCAGATAATTATGACTTTCCAGTAAAGTGGTGTGTTTTTCAGCGCTCATTTGTTGACATATTTTCTATTTCCTCTCCGGTGCGTACACCGATTGACAAAAAAGGAGTGTGAAAAGCTGTTAGAGCGATTGTGTTGTTAAAGTGATAAGATGCAATGGGAAAATATAATGAAGAATTTAACATGCATACCCTCTGGCTTTTTTCCGACAAGGTAACACAGAAAATTCAATATGAAAGTGAATCATTTTCTTTAAAAAAAAAAAAAAAATCTTTTGATATGATTTTTCTCATTCTTGTCTGTTTTAGCCCAAGGGCTAAAAATCTCAAAATGGAGATGGAAAACATTCAGAATTATGAGCTTTACGAAAAACATAGTCCATGCTTTTGTCTTGTGAGAAGAATAACTGAGGACTTCAAAACCTGATTTCTGTAAATAGAGTATGATCTCATTCTAAGTAACAAAACATATGCCCTCATGTGAACTTCAGTCAATGGCAGAATATGATGGATCTTGGCGTTACATCTGTTGCTCTCAAAGTCAATCAGGCATTTCACAAGATTTGCTTCCAGAGCCGTAATATGTCCCTAACGCCTTATAAACTCTGTCAACTGTAAATCTCAGAGTTTCTTGTTTTGACATTTCCATGCAAATAGTTCCCACACACAGGTTGAACATTTCTTTGCAAGGCTAAATGATCACTGTTGTGATCTTTTTCAAGTACTAGAGATTTCCTGCTCTCCGAAGGGTTAATTCACCCAGACAGAACGGTTTGGGGAGTTTGTGTTCATAGATATTTGGCTGATCGCTGCGGGAGACCCGACTTCCCGACTGCCATGTGAGTATCAGGATTTTACATGTTGGGTATTTAAGTGCTGCTGCAAAAGACTCTGAGAAGAGTTCATGATATAAGGTAGACAAACAGTTATATAACCACGCAGAAATTTGCTTGTGTGTGTCCATTTGGACTTGTGGATATTGTACCGTGCAACAATGCATGTGACTATCTACTGAATTCAAAACTTTTTTTATCATTTCTATTTGAACTGGTTGGGGAAAAATGCTCTAGTACAAAAAAGCATAGCATATGTCAGGTTTTAAAAGCGCTATTTTTTCACTTTTTTTTTTCAATGAAAGTGGTTAAATTGACGGTGTATGGCCCATGAGTGGAGGAGAGCAGGCCAACAGGAAGCAGTGACCCTTTGACTTCTTCATTCGTTGCAAGCTTCTCGCAGCATCCGCCCGGGATTCTTATGTTGGCAATTTCCTGAAATGTGTATGAATGAATAAGATTTGCCTCGGCCCTTTTTTGTTCCTCGCCACTGTGCGATGACTGTCACGAGGACAAAAGTTCCACGTGAAGAAGGTCACAGGCACTTTTCACGATAGTTCTTGGCCATTTTGGTCCACAGAAAATTAAAGTTTGGAGAAAACTATCTGTCAGATGGATATTTACAGTGTTTGCTTTTAGACAGGAAATGTTCTGGTTTGTAGTATACTTGTTGTCAATGATTTTTTTGGGGCTTGCTTGTTGGATTTTTTTGTTTACTTTGTATGCATAGATTCACTGTAACAGTTTCATTCATATTTTTCATGTTCTGCCTTTGTTATTTTGCCTTTTGCAGAAATGACATAACTTCAGATTGTCTGCAATGTTTCAGTTATGAACTAAAATGTCATCCCATAGTAGAAGTAAGAAAATGGAATTGCTAAGCAAAGTGGTCTGACATCACAAGCAGCATATTTGTTTCCAGAGGTGGGCATTCCGTCAGACTGACTAACCGGTCAGCGACGGACACCCGTTTTTTCTGACGATTGACGAATGACGGGACGCCTTTTAAAATAGATGGACTGACGAATGACGGAAGTGAGTTTTCATCCGTCTTTTCACAGTTTTCACCGCGTCCGACGGTGACGGTCCTTCAGACCCTCACTGACGGACCGTTAGTCCGTCACCGGCGACGATTTTTGTGACGACCGACTGACGGACTTCTGACGGACTTAAATGACAGACTGACGATTGCAATTCAGTTCGTCACGAAAAATGACGGATGACGAACCAGCAAAGCTTGGTAAAATGCAAACCTCTGTTTCACATTTAGGCGCGATAAGTCACTTTACACCAGTCATATAACGACGAGTATAGAGCTATTATTACCTTTTGTATTCCTATCTTCTGTTCCGTCCACTGTTTTGCTTTGGGATTTATTTCATGTTGACCTTCGAAGCAGCTTTGATGTGATATTTTCCACAACGGATGCAAGGTGTGTACGCAGAGGTGGCCAGCAGGCGCATTGCTTGGCCATGCCTGTATAACAGATTGCTTTGCTAATGAATATTGAAAGGACGGGACACGCTTGTACAGGTGTGTGTGTGTGTGCGTTTCTGTGTGTGTGCTGCCTTGGCTCGACAAGGTCTTGACAGATCTATTAGCATTCTCTTCCCCATTGTCCACAACCAAAACACAGAGTACAAATACTACACAAACAAACATGAATATGCGCGCGCACGAGCACACCCACACACTGCAACGTCTCTTTGATGTTTGGTGGTTTAATTTACCTTTGAGACTTCCATCGCTGTCTTGCATTTGTCTCCATAATTTACTTGTTTTATTCTAATCTCTTCAAATTGTATGACTAATGACCTATATGAAAATAGCTACTCATTTGAAACCACACGGCCACTGACTTGGCGCTCAGCGTGAACAAATAAATGCTACTTCCTTCTTTCAACAATCATGCAGGTGGAGCCAATTTCAACAACCCGGCAAGAATTCAGACTCTTGAAAACGACCTCAGGCTGACGGAAATTAAACTTTATTTGTTCGGGTGAGGTTAATTGAACATTTGTGTTCGTTCCCTTCATTTCTATTCCTGTTTATGATGTCAAGCATATTAACATCCGCGGTATCTTCATAGCCTCGTTCTTGTGTGAGAGGAAGCGCTCTCATTCGTTTCTAAAGGAAATCTAATCACAACAGTTGAATCATGTCACCATGTTTTCAAGCTGCATTTAGACCGCATGGATCAACGGTGCCAACCATTTCTTTCTCCCTCGTGGCACATTCGGAAATCATCGTGGCAGTTTTAAACAGGAACAAAAGGGAACTGCATGTAAATGCCACACAACGAGTCCGGAGCTGAGATTTAAACCCGAGCCTCTGAAGTGGGAGGCAGACGTCGTACTCCATGAACACAAATGAAATGCTAATTTAGCCACCGAGAGAGAAAGAAGCGTTATACATTCAAGCTTTGCCACTGCCCCTTGCTTAGTCACTCTTGTGTCATCGTAATAATGGTCCCTCAGGGAATGTTCGGGGCTCTGCTGTCATCAGCATTTACTGGCCGACTACACCAGGAGTAGCGCGCGATATTCAGTAAGGGAGAGAGAGAGAGAGTGAGTGAATTTTATAGATAGACAAATAGAGAGGGCGAAACGGTGGAATTACTGAAAAGCAGAAATAGCCAGTGACAGATGTGCGAGCGTTTGAGAACGGTGAACAGACAAGGGTAGAGGCGAGGTGAAGAGGATGACAGATCGGCAGAAGGAGAGAAGCGGAATACGAGACGCAGATAGAGAGTGAAAGAGGCAGACAGCTCCAGTTCAAATGTTGAATTAGAACATCACTGCGAGAGGCAGCAAAGAAAGGCGGGAGCTGGCAGCGTGTGTACCTACAGGGCGTGTGGTTCCAAACTACGAGTGGAATGAGCTAATAAATGACACACTTGTATTGACAAAGGGTGAGCTTAGAAAGTGACATCAGTGTTTAGTCAGCAAGGACTACGTGGATTTCTGTGAAACGGAGCTGCTCAGCTCTAAATTTCTCGGCTGCCGAGCACTGAGGTGTGACCTTCGATGGCATCCTGATCGTGCGGCATGCAGCTCCTTCATAATGTTTTGCTATACAATTGGACCGTAAGCACACATTATGCATTCAGGAAGGCCCCTTTTCAAACAACAACGGAGTTATTGATTCTGATGAGTGAAGGTAGTACAAGGCTGATTTGCCTCAAGCAGGAATGAAGGAATGACATCTCATGGTGCAGTTGATCAGTTCTTCAGGTTAAAGGCGATTGATTAGTGGGACGCTAATTGAAAAAATTAAAAAAAAGGTTATTCGTTAGTAGAAATAGACCGATTTGTTTTTTTCAGGGCCGATACGGATACCGATTATTAGTAGTCAAGAAATCCGATAACGGACATTTGGAGCCGATATTGATTTTCAGTAAAAGAGAAAATATCGCCATCAAAATAAAAAATGAAAAAAACTCTTACATTTGTTGAAACGTCTTTAACGATATGTTTATTGAACAATTTTTCAGATTTGCTTAATGTTGATTTTTTTTTTCATGAGTATTCTAACATACATTTTTGACAAAATACATCTTTTTCAAATTCTAACCAAAAGTTTAGAGAGCACCCAGAGTCGTCAGCATGTCTTAAAAAGTTCAATAAAAACTTAAAAATATCTCCGTATAGTTTTCGACAGTAAATGAAGCCCTCCAAAATTCAATTCAAAATTACAGCAACGTTAAACTTTCACATATCTTTGTTTTGATTTCAACACAGTTTTAAATCGATTTATGACGGGCCAACAGATTTTTAAAAAAGGCCGATGCCTATATTCATCAAAACGACGAATATCGCCACCGATAATCCCTAGTAGTTAGTGGATCATCTTCCACACACACACGATTGCCATAGCAATCAGGTTTGCACACTCAAACCTTCAGTAAATCAGGCCCTATGTGTGTAATTTTCCTTGTAAGCTGTCACTTGTTGAGATGTCCACAAAATGCGTGCGTGCGTGGGATTTATGCCCGAGAGCCACTCATCTTTTAAACATGCCTGCATGATGCTCATCGGGATCAACACTTCCCGCACAAGTAACCTTTTTATGGAAAAGAGCGTAAGCGCAGTCTATGCATCTACTGTATCTTCTATATTTACCGAAAGGGCTTAGCAAACTGGTTGAGTCAATACGCTCTTTTTAGTTTCCAACATAAGCAGAGAACCACTCATCCACTCGCATTCCTGCAAGCGCGCACGCAAACAGACACACACATCCGCAATTGGACAGAAGGACAGTTGCCCGTCTCTTAGAATTTCCTATTCATCTCACCCGGCATGTTGTACTTTGCCTCTGTCTTTGTGGTCTGGCATCATCTTTTGCAGCATAGGTTTGGCGTTCATCTATGGTGAATACAAACATTGACAACCTCTACCCAAAATTGAAATTTGGAGGATGTGTTTAATGGGACATTCTTGCAATTTCGTATACAATTTTGATATCGTAATCCCTCTGAGTCAAGCCGAATCTAATTGTTCCCCTTTCAAATCGAACCATCCTTGAACCGTTTCGCACCACACTTGCTGAAAATTGGAAGGTTCTATCAATCTATCAAACCATGGCAAAAATGGCGTCGGAGAGCTACTGCAGGTTAGGTCGCCATTATTCAATTTGGGAACGGCGTAGGGCAGCAAATATGCATGCTCGTGTGCGTGAGCGTGCATGTGTGCACACTTCATCCTCTGCGGGCAAGTCCTCATCTCTGGTTCTGATTAACTCCCTGTAAAAACACTTCTGTTCAGAACATCACAGCCCGTACATCACACTCCCTCTCTCCTCACACACACACACACACACACCTAATACACACACAAACACGCACACATGCTGCGCAGCTCCCGGAGGCTCCCTGTTCACAAAGGGGAGTCTACACCCATCATTCAAAGCCTTATAGGCCTTAAGAATGCTGACACACACACGCTCAATCACACGCAGACACGCACACACATCGACACACAAAGTGCTCTGTTTTCTTTGCTTTGATACACTTATAGAGTTCAGAGGTGAGAGGGCTGGAGGTAACACGGTGTTTTTCCAGAGTTTCTAACCACCTAAATCTGCTTCTAGACACACAAGGAGGTCCAGATGGCTGGGTGGAGACAAAAAACACTCTCACATGCACAAGTACACCCACTGTCATGCTCGCATGAATAAAAGTCACACAGAATATCACATACATGTACTTATGATCTACGACCTGATACGTCCATGACACCATGACAATGTTGTTCTCAGGTTCCACTTATCGTCTTTGTCTCCCAAAGCTAACGGCTGTGAGTTTAACGATAGCACAAAGGCTTGCTTTTTTGACGTACGGGTGCTGGGTATTAGGCGTAAAGAACCGACACATGTTGAATATAGCAACTATGTGATGCGGGAAACCACCACGACCACTCCCAACAAGCGGCGAAGCATGCGTGACACATGGTAGCGGACGTCTCTCGGTCCTCTAAATCTCAGGCAGCTGAAAACCGTCACATGTGATCAATAGCTAAATTTATCACTGCGAGCGAGTCGCTGTCATCCATAAGTACACGCATTAGAGATTGTGAGTATGTGCGTGAACGAGCCGCTGTTTATAGGCTCTACCCCCACTACCTCTTGAGATGCGATTGACATTGTCTTTAGCAGCCAATTACAGCCAGAACGCCGGTGAAAAAAGGTCACCGTCATCCAGCCATCAACACTCACCAACGCCAAATGCCAACAGCGCACAGCATTGCGTGTGTTTATGTGAACGTCTATGCGCCGAGCCCGAAATGCCAGCCAGCCAGCCGCCCCCGGTTCTCCTCCCCTGCGGGTAACCTGCAGCAAATCTCAACATGATTGATGAGAGAATTAATGCTGCCAAGCAAAGCAAAGCATTGTGGGAATAAGGAAGTCTTATTATTCAGTAGAGAGCATGCCATTAGGGGGTCCAAAATCAACAGTCTGTTATTATGTGGACATAGATGTGTTTAAATGCGTATATTGTGGTCCAGTGGGAATTACCCCCAGGACGCAACAGAGGGATAAGGAGAGATACATTTACCGTATTTTCCGGACTATAAGCCGCAACTTATACTTATACTATAACTTATACTTATACTACACTACACTAACACCTCCTCATAATAACGTTTGATTTCTAATTGAATTTGCTAAAAAATGCTAATTGTATTACCTGTCATTGATTGCAAAGTTACAGCTGCATTGCCTATGCTCGTCCCGAGCCCAGAAAAAGAGAATAAGCTTCTACACTTGACAAAACGTGTAACATGATGGCCGCTGTTCACCATTAAAAAATAATTTTCTTTGTATAATCGGTCATTTGAAACAAATTTTCAACTGAATATCTTTGTATGAAGGTAGTGAAGCTGTTCAAGTGTAAAAATCATACCTTTTTTTTGTGTTCTTTACTTTTTTGCTAAGTGCTTGGTGTCGAGGTACCAAGCGCTCCAATATGAAACAATGGAGTACCATGACGTTCAACAATCTCTTGCTGAGTGAACTATCCTTATTTAGTAAAAGTACACCGAAGGAAGGTTTGATTAAAATCATATATAATTTTTACCTGGTTTGGAACAAATTCATTTTTGGCCGGCCATATCACACTCTTGGACGATACTTTCTGAGAACCACCCTATAATTGATTTGTGAAAATCGTTGACATTGACCATAGTTTTTATATATATATATATATATATATATATATATATATATATACATTAATGATTTTAACTTGTCAATTGCCCACAGGAAGGACAAACATCAGAAATAAGTCACTTACTGAAGTCGGATCACTGTGAAGTAAGGAGAATAAGGACGCTTTATCTGTAGCAAAGAACCTGTTTGATGTCTGAACGTTTCCCCAGGATTTTCACTTTTGAAAATGATGAAATAAGAATATTTTCCATGAAAGCATCAAGGCCATTTGACTCGTCTTTGTCTTTGGAAGACTTAATCATGACTTATTTGGTCTCTGACTTGAAGAAAATGTATGTGGTGAGCTTTGGTGTCATACTTGCACGTATTTCCTTTTTCGACAACCTCCTTCTCATTTTCTACACATGCATTCAACTAAATGTCCAGGATATGAAAATCTCTTAATATTCTCAACCCCTGTTTGTTGCCAACGTATATGTAGGGCTATATATAAACAGTGATATAATCGGTTTTATTACATGGAAGTAACATTTTTTGCTGAAAAAAACCCCCTGCTGTTGCTATAGACATTCATGCAAAAATATTCCTTCAAATATAGCTAGAGAGCTCCTGTATTATCCCAAAGAATAATCTTGGCAAACACACATTCATAATGCACGACTCTTATTAATTAAATCATACCGACAGAAGAATTACATTTTAGAGTGAGAACTGGAAATAGAATAGAAGGGATATATTGTCAGCTACACTGTAGTCATTAGTCTGGTCCAGAGTTCCGAAATAAACTGGAGGCACTTGCTCGTGCTGTTGCTTTGGGTGCTTTGTGTCATTTTATCCATTTCTTTTCATGGCAAAATAAGCTAGAAAAAAAGGAGAACCTACTCCTGTGGATTTCTTGGAGAGCGAAATGCCTTCTCTCTTCACAAACACGCCGTAGCCCACCTAGTGTATTTCCCTCCTGGCTTTCCAATTTAAATGCAAATGATCCCAAATCGGACTCCACAAAGACGCAGCGGCATCAAAATCATTTGATGCTGCGATGAATTATATATTTTAATTAAGCGGCCGAAAGAATCATGCCTATTCAGCCCCTTTGCCACCAATAAGAAATGAATAAATAAATATGTAGGGGGGCTGGAGAAGGGAGTCAATGAATGGAAGGGATAGTCAGGCAATGAGGAGACGGGCTGTATTGAGTTTGGGCGATTGTGTCGCTAACCGCCTGTGGGCTGTCTTTATGTGAGCAATCTGAGGCTGTCACATTTCAAAATCATATTGTTTGCTGACAGGCGCTTTAAATACCCCTGCAGTTTCCAGCACACACACGTACGCGGCGGTTGAAACTGGCCTCGCACATGCCGACACACACCGCTTGGATTTTGACGGGCAAACCAACACTTACAAAATGAAGAGCCGATATGGGAATTGTGATGGTCTGACAAGGGAAGCAATTTTAATTTCACCCTCTGTCATTCCGCGTGATATCATCTCTGATGAAATACATATGAGCTGCCAGTCACTCACGCATACACAACAGGCAGCGCGGCAGCCACACGCAATCTCAATCACACACGTTGATGCAAACTTCAGTCACGGATGGCCCACGAGAACTTATAGAATGCTCCGGAATTGCACTTTCCTGAGTGCAGAGGTGCACAGTTGAGTTGAGTCTTGGGAATTCACATATAAAAATGTTCTGACTGCAGCAGTCTTAAAGTTGTTTGGCACTTGTAGGTGCACCTGTGTGGAAGGACACCCGACAGTGTCCTCTCTGACAAAGATAGGACTCATTTTATTGGTGAAGAGGCACAGATGATGACATCACTACATCATCATGGCCAAATCTTTTATGGAGGAATGACTGTTCTTTTGGTAACCCTGAACCCTCTCAGGCTCAAATTATGGTTTAATAGGACTTCTGAGTAGAAAAAAGGCTCATGTAATATGAATGTGTATTAATTAGGGGATTAGCAATTCGAATCTGCAACACCAGCCTGGAGAGGGTTAAACGACCCCATCACATTAGCCTACTTGCTATTTGAGCCATCATAAAGTCATCAATTCTGATCTTAAAGCAGCATTCATTTATTTTATCGCTCTGCGTAATGAACTTATTTTTGTATGCGCATAATAAATTACGCTCGGTCCAGTAAAATCTGCGCAGCAGTAATGTAAAGCACAGACACAAGAAGAACACACAGCGATAACATTCGATCATTATTAGCAGTAGTAACATTCCCCAGTATTCTTTACTCAGCAAATAATGCAACTGAAAAATTCAGACTGACACAAGTTTTTCATATGGAGATGACAATACGCTTCACTGTATACCAACCTAAACTCAAAAAGCAAAAACAAGAAAACGAAACAACCCAAAATAAATGCTAATAAACAACCTTGTTTTTATTTAGACTGGATTGACTCAATTTTGACTCGGCAGAAAAAAAATAACATTCTGTTCTGTTTGGCATCGAGAATACAGTACATGCTAACATTATTATTGTGAAAATACAAGCGAATTAGTGTCTGTAATTAACCTAACTTGCTTGTTTACGGCTTGTGGAAGGGAACCCGCACTGGGGAAAGACAAACTCTATAAAGAAAAGCCTCAGTAAACACACAAACTCCTTATGTAAGGCTGTAGCTATAAACCACACCGCGCAATGAAAACATAACAAAAACATTTTTTTTCCACACAAAAGCATGTCTTGATACCCTCACCTTCACAACTTGTCAACTCAACTCACGTTATTTATTTCTGTTGTTAGCTTAGGGAACGTTGTCATTTTTACGCACTTTCATGCCCTAGCACGTATATTATTTGTTAGTGTACACTGGGACGAATGGCACATGTTTTTGGCTTACAACCCTTCTGGAAACCCCTGCTAGGGAGGTTGCTTTATCGCTGCGGTGCACTGTGCAAAGTTGTTGTTTTTTCTCAGTGTGCCCGCTACGACCCCCCACCCCAATGCCGGGTGGTGTTATTTTTGTTGGACATTTCACTAATAAACTTGACAGAGATTAAAGGACCAGGAAACAACACGTGGCACCAATAACTCAGTCTGCTACTCACTTCTCATATGTGCTACTAAAAGTGTGACTGGGCTGCAAGCTGGACTTTTGGACCCAACACACCAAACACATTAGTACTTCAATTTTACCCCCTTTAATGAGACCTTTGTAAGTGAAAAATGCAGGTGTACGAAAGATGTCTGGTCCTGTCAAAAAAAAAAAAAGTAGAGACTGTGTTAATGAGCCACAACCTTTGGAACACTCACACAATTTTATGAAGTTCAGTACAAGAGTTATGTCAAAAAAAATGTTGCCCTACAAAGCCAACACTGCTCAGTTTTAATTTACAAGATGAATTACCTTTGTCCCTAAACGAGTCTATATGGGTTTCCTCATTCATTTTTTATAATATAACATTTTTAAGATTAGATCAGGAACTGTGTGTTGTATTCCAGCAAACATTGTGAGGAGATACAAACGAAATCCAATTACAGTGATGTGTTACCAATACGCGTTCCAGTATCACATTGTAATGCATTACGAGACGTATTTTGGTTATATTTTCAGCCACGACAATCTCAGTAATGCATGTTACAAAGCATATTAAGAGAAGCATCACAAGATAGGCTCTTTTCTCCACTCATCCCCTTGTTGGGACTTAGGCCCAGTCCGAATTATGAGAGTGTCAGGTTCACACCAAGTGAGACATTAGCAAACAACGCACAAAATGAGGAGAGAAGACACTCGACACAACATTGTCATTTGACTTGCGCAAGGAGAGCGGAGGGAACTACCGCAACAGTTCCTAGCAACCCTCTGATAAGCACCTCCGCCTCCTCGCTTTTATTTTCTTAGGAGTCCCTGATTACAAAGGTGTCCCATCTCTAAGGGATAGGGGGGGCGAAAGCAGTTGGGACATTCTGAGTTTGGTGTGTCAATGTGTGTGCGTGTGTGTGTGAGTCATCACTATGCATGTCTGAAAGCAATAAGGCACGCAAAGCGAGCTGGGCCAAGATCAGAACAAGGCTCAAGATGAACATCTATTCCGACAAGGCTAGATTAGAACAAGGCTAACGTCTAGACTACAACAAGGCTAAGGCCAGTCATCAAACTATTCTATTCTGCATAATTCAAATGTAGGACAGCAAGCATCATAAAATACTGATTATTATACATTATTCTTACAGAAAGTGTGCAGGATATCACTAGCTCACTTGGCTCATGTACTGCACCTCTGCGCTGTAGCTTGAGTTTCTCCTTAAGTACTACTGCCTTCCGGCAGCCAGTCTGACTGTACTGATCACTGATTTATTTGTACTGATTGAGCAGTCAACATGTCGATTATTGTACACAGCACAATGGATGGACCTATATATATAGCATATAGCAGCGTATTCTTCTTCGCATGTATTTTTTCTTAGTTTTGAGTCTACTTCCCGTTCGAGCGCCCCTAGCGGTGTAAGAATTGTTATCGCTGGCGATGGACTTACTTCTGATAAATAGGCAGACTTGAGTTTTTGAAACTTACTTTCGATAAACAGACACAGTCTGTTACAATATACATCCATGAAAACCACATCGTATCATTGATTGCCCCTTCATTAATGATCTTGGGGGTGTTGCGCTAGGGATGCCCCCCACCTCAGTTGGATAACCGGGGCTCCTGCCCCATCCGACCCACCCTTTGCACGCCACTGTCTATCGGGCAATATTGGCGGCAAAATGGCATGGTTATTTGGGGAATAATTGTTGATTCTGCTTGATGTAATCAAGTTGACTTTCAGTGAATCCCTCTAGCGCCACCAACCTGCATGACATTACCTCCGGGATGTATTTGTGGCCGGTTAATGGGGTGATGTTCCACACTATGTAGATCTAGTCACGATTTTTATCGAAGCAAGACAACATAAAATCCATTTAGACAAGACATTTATTTGATCACTGTGACAAACTACTGGCATTCTACAGGCTTTTTTTTTTATGAGCAAATCAAGTTTGCTTTGAGACTGAGAGCTGATTATTGAAGACAAACAAAATGGGTGTGGTGAGATTAAAAAAAAACTGTCAAGCCATCAAATTTAGCTGAGAATGGTGCCCAATATATATTTTTTTCGCATACGCTGAATTACAAGTGTGAGACCACGGCCCGAATTTCATATTGCTGTTAAATTCAAATCTATTATGTCTCACAGAAAGTGGCTGTATAAAGATGCTCCGTGAACTGGAATGCTCCCATCCTGACGGAAATTTTATTTTAACAGCTTGTAATCATTCACTTCTAATGGCTGTCACGTAAAGAAAAAAGTGCATGTTCTACATACAGTGCCCATATGAAGGAAAATCCAATGAGTGATTATCAGATCTCTGATTTTGCTTTGTGCTTTGAAACATAAGTTGGTTCTTGCAGCTGTGCTCATTTTTTGTCGGTTTGACTACGGTAAGTTTGAAATTCAACGGGAGTGTAAAAGCCTTTTCGTGTTCTTGAACATCATGGAGCATTATAGATGTTTCTTTATTTCTATAATGATTTAAACATGGCTTAAAATGGAACCTTAACAAAGGGGAGCATACATGAAATAAGTGTGACTGATGTTGATGAATAAATGCAAGATGTAATCAAAAGTAAAAGTGAAACAGTCCTATGAGTGGAATGGAGAAGATTATAGATAAAAAAAAAAAAAAAAAGGATAACGCATCAGGGGGAAAATAAAGTGCTAATGGGAGGCGACAGCGGTTTGTAACAGCTGAACTCCTCCATCCAAAGAACAAGGAAATTCACTTTGCTTTATACGCCTATATTTAAAACGCTCACTCTGTTCTGCACATGTGGACATGTGCCTTTTTTTCCAGCCAACATTCATTGGCGAGCCTCCCCTGCCACGGGAGATAATCCTTCCTCGATAAAAAGAGGAAATGCAAAAGCCTGTTTGAACGTGGATGGCTCGTAGGCAAGAACTCGATTGGGCTAGTTGCAGAAACAGAGGCAGACCAATGACCTTTCACCCCCCCGCATACAAGTGAGGAAGCAAAACAGTTTTAATAGGATCATCTTTAAAGCTGATGAATTCTTCTTGGCCATTAATGCTGATGTGCAACGGAACACCTGCTCACTGGGTGACAGCCAGCTACTTGTCTGCCAACATTGGTGACTTTGTGCCTTTGCAGGGATGAAAACTATTTGCTCAATCTATCCTGTCAGTCCAATTCAGTGTATTTATCGGGCAAGTTACTGGAGTTCAAATATGATCTCACCAAAGGACATTAGCATTCATTGTTAAGATAACAGAGGATTGACGGTAATACTCAATATTGCTCGGAAGCAGCCCTAACCCTTTTCGCACTAGGAGTAAGGCGCCAAAGCAATCTTATGAAACTGAAAAAAATAGATATAGTATTTTTCTGTAATATGACATATGCACCATGTTTTTGGAGTTGTTTAGGACTGAGTTGCAACATTTTGACTTGTTGACCTAAAACTACTTATTTTTTCACTGTATGGTTAACCGATAAAATCAAGTTTTTAAAGTAAGTACTTGATGAGTTTTTTGTGTTGAAAAGATTGAAAACCATGACCTCAAACATACAAAACACATTTCTGTGATCACAGAAATTCACCTAAAAAAGGATTGGAAATAAGATTGCAAAGTGGCTCCAACGATTTTTCTTGTTTTTCCATTCAGCAGAATCCACATTTTCCTTTGGAAAAACTTCAGTTGTTTTTACAAGGAAAGTGAGACTATAAAATGTCTTATTAATGGTTAGTTGTTTAGTATAGACTAGTTGGTATCAAAGACACAATCAGACAATCCCACAAGTCTTTTTTGATGTCGTTTAGTGACAGCTGAACAGGTCACAAAGGTATAAAACTAGAGAAAGTAAGTCAGAAAAGTATGATTTTCAGATATCCGATACCAAAACAACATGCATTGTAAATTGTCCAAATGTGTCAATGGTTGATTGCTTATAATGTGCCCTGTGATTGATCTCAAATCTGTGTTAAAAATTGCCGATCTCTACTTTTATCCAGATCAACATTTGGTAGATTCATTCGTCGCTACTACAGTCTCCGCCCCTCCACGGTTTCAGGGAAATCATTTGAATAATTCATTCATCATCAGTGGTAATAAATGAAAAATATAATAGGCGCCCTCAAAGAATCATTGCTCCAACAAGGAGGGTGTGTTTGTTGATGGTGTGCTGCTATACCTTTAAGAGCCTCTGTTCATAGCCCATCCCAGAGAGGGTGAACCCATTAATCAGATGAGCCGAGAAACAGAAACAAAGACAGAAATAACAATTTAAAATGCAATTTCAAGAATCTCAGCAGGGAGTCGGACAGGATTACAAACCAAGAAAGCTTTTCAAATAAGGAGAAAAGGTTCAAGAAAAGGCCGCAGCAGACACCAATCCCAGTGAGAGCAGAGACAGACAGACTCAGAGGGGACAGGAAGCAGCTATCTCTCCATCTCCTCAATGGCGTTGTAGGCGTCCATGTCTGTCAGTCAATTCCAGCGGCGGGCAGACGCGGTCGCTCGCCAGTTCGCCGTCTCTCGCACGCGCTCTCGCTGATGATTTTCCCTGTGTGGTGTGTCCGCAGATGGCAAACCTTGTGACATCGCTGTGCTGTGTAGTTCTGGCCGCGGTGGTGGTAGCTTACGCGCAGAGACGCAGTCAGCTTGGTGAGTATGCATTTGATCACATCTACTAAGTCCTGGCATCTGGCTGACATTTTTGCTCCAAAGTCGCAGTTCTATATATTTGTTTCAGTGCAATTTGTCATTTACTACTATTAGCAGTAGTTATCTAAGGACTACTTTCCAAATCTTTCCGTGATGCATGTCCTCGTTTGTTTTAGAAAGTTTTTTTTTTCTGCATTTGTCAGCGCATACAGATGTACTGACAAAGCCAATGATCTTTTGCACACTTTCCACTGGTGAATGTTACACCAGTGAGACTTTGCCTCATTATGAATCAACGGACCTCTTGTGTAGTTAGAGTAACGTTGAGCTTTTTCTTCCTGGGCCGACAGCAACATTTGGTTCAACAAAGACACCAGTCAGGTCAACTCATGACCATGAGCATGTTGCAAATTATTGGCATGCTGAGATCCTTATGAAAGAACGGATGGGGGCACGGGGAGCACTATAGATTCACAGGACGACTCTTTGGAGTTCTCACAAAATGCACGACTGTGTCTGTTTGGCACGGGAGTCAATCCGTCACTTGACTTCATGCAACGAGTGGCAAGGGCTTGTTTTGCCAATGGTTTGTGTGCGGAAGTTTGCCGACACAGACAATTTCTTTAACGCCGCCATCACTATGTCATAGGGATACACAAATGAAATGCAGAAAATTGATACGTACTAAAAATATATGTGTTATAAGAATTCATATTTTTGGAGCATATGAGACCTATACTTACAAACAGGGGAAATCCTCCAAATTGGCATAGCCAATCAGAATTAAGCATTTCAACCATTTAACTAATTTCATCACTGCTATACTTGTGACCAACAATACATAGAGAATGACAGAGTGACACTGTAGAGAGCAAAACGACCACGTTTTTGACTTTTGGATTGCTGACCACTGCTTCAGTATAGAGAACACCAGGGCATGCGTGTTGTTCCATTTTCCTTGCCACTGTTGGTACCGGAGCCCTGGAGAGTTAACTCCATTAGTGTAGGCGTAGCCCTAGAGAGGAATCCCGGCTCCGAAGAACCACAGAGACCGACTGTTAGCTCTCAAAGAACAAAAGTTATATCACAGGACAAAAGCTGTTCCCGTTTTATTATTGTACCTTATACATTTTCAATAATACGGTATATGCTATATTTCTGTTTTGCCTACTCTAAACTCATTCTGGGTATTTGCATGATTACGCATGAACAGATCTTTTCTCGTTGAAAAGTATCTCGTTTGTACAATTTGAGAGCTCTAATGTCCATATAGACAATATGCATGTGAAGCGATTGTTTTCTAGACGGGTTTTGTTCCGATCAGCTTTGATTTGTAACTGTTTCTCGACAGAATTAGTACTGAGCAAAAAGGTGAAATGCCAGGGGAAAATTGGGAGATTGAAAGTTGTCGCTTCTTGCTGAGCAGTACGCGGACGTTGTCTCTCCATTTAATTAAGCAACACACAATGATGTAGATGTCACTGTCACACCTTGCTGGTGCTACAAACTGAAGAGTCAAGTGTGTATTGAATAACCTTTGCAACTTGCCAGACAGGACTCGACTGCAAAAGTGTGACTGGGTCACGATTGCACATAGAGTACAAAAAAATACGTGCACTAACATGCATAGTATGAAGCGAGGGGCACATCTAGGAAATTTTGCCAGTATTTTTTTCATCCCATAGAGGCAAGGTTAATTGGACCATTGACTATAACATATGAACAACGTTAGAATATAAAACAAAAGGGTTTTCACGTCTTTCTTTTGACTGCAGAACATTTATTTTTGGAAGGAGTCAATATTTTAATCAAAAGGAGCTTCCGTGGCAGACATGGAAAATGCTTTGCGTATTCTTTTTGCCAAATTTTGCGAATACTTCATACTGCAAGTCAAAATAGATTTAACGAGGACTTTTGATTGAGTAGTAATGGACATAACTGTGTGGAACATTTGGACTGACAGTTATTTAATTACGACCAAACCGAGTAACTTGCCTTTTTCATTTGGATTAATGTGTTGAAACAAAGCCTCTTTGACTCGCTAAATTAGGGAATTAATAAAATTCTTAAAAGATGCTGAAATCCACATTTTGCAGATGCAATTAGCAGAACTGTTCTTTTGTTACTGCCGGTCTTCAAAGAGTTTGTGTCCTATTTGTGATCAATAGTTTGTGCCAAAAAATGCCAGTGGTGCCTGGCAAATGAAAAATAATAACTGAGGGAAGGAAAGAATTAAAAAAAAAAAATGCATGCAAGAGAATTAGAATTCCGATGCTGACGTGATGCAAAGTTGACGTCCTCGTGCACAAAGAAGCGCAAGATTGATCACACAGGCAGACAAAATGAGCCTTATCTTTTTGTTGTTGTCTTGTTTTGTCTCTCTGTGCATCTTACGGTGTGTCTGCCCTCTGATTCCATCTGTGACTATCGTCTCAATCTCATTTGAATTCCGGGAAAGACCCGAAAGACCCCAGTCCAATTCTTTGTTTTTATTGGAAATTTAACGACTAATTTAAAACACAACAAGAATACCAAGTGGGAGCCGAATTAGTAGAAGTAATCAATGAAAAAACACACAAATAAGGACTAATCAGGAAGCGTTCACATCCGAATCCCCGCAGACCTTAAAAATTCCCGTTTGGTTGTGAATCTCAATGTATTTGTTTGATACGGTTAGACAAATATAACATTTGTGTCGGTGCGCTCACTAATTATATCTCACCAAGGCAACTTGGGTGACGTGTTCACATTATGGTCCTTTTGTCATGTCTGCCACTAATGCCACAGGGCTTATTTTGTGTTCACAAACAAACACAGTGTGTGTGTGTGTGTGTGTGTGTCTATGTGTGTGGTGACATCATACTGTTGATGAGAGAGCACATTATTTATGGAAGCCCATATCCTGATTGAGAGATGAATGTTTCCGCTCATAATCATGGCCTCCATCCCTCTCCCTTGCAAGATGTCCCTCTGCCCCTTACATGACCCATATTTTAAATTTCTTTCCTCATCCTTTCCTCATCGCTGTCCCTCTAATTTCTTGACTTTCTTGCTCCACATCCCTTCCCGTTCACTCATTTTCTTCCTCCTCCTACGTTTCCCAACTCCCAATTCATCAGTGGGCTTGTCAACAGCAGATCTATCGCCTGTGACATCATGTGCTGCTGACACTACATACACCACTATCGCTGCATGTTTTTGCGTGTTTCCAATCTGATGTAGAGGTCACGTGAAAGGAAGTGAAGAGGTGGCAGTAAAAGGAGCACGATTTCGATGGTATTCGGGCTGAAGCTGTGTGTATTTCATGAGTGTTTTGACACTGAACAACAACACGCCGTGACTTCGGCTTCACAACACTGTGACCACCCTTCTAAATGGCTTGTATTATGTATTCAAATTAAATGAATGCTTTCAGATTTTACCCCAAGCATTATTCTTAATAGCCACGTCAGATTAGCTTCATGTGCGTTCACAGAGGCCGGAAGATATGAATATAATTTATATTACTGGGAACAGGAGAGCTAGAAGATATGTCAGAAGGTCACAGTTATACATTTCCTGAGGCAACAATTTAATTCTTAAAACTCTATTGCCAACACCACTATTTAAAACAACTAAACAAAGAAAGTGATATACTGTACGTATGTGTATAATATATATATATATATATATATATATATATATATATATGTGTGTGTGTATATGTTTAGGTGTATATGTATATCATTTAATCTCATATATAAATAGAGATGAAAGTGGAAGCTATAACATCTGGAACTCATGTTATTTATCTTTTTTTCTTTTTTTTTTTTGGCAATCATGTCAAATTTAGCCCTGTGTTGTGTTCCGTGGACACATCATATTTCAGGAAATACAGAATAAAAGATAGGACGCTCTTACATAATCCTGTATATTCATAACTGCCTGGGAGTATACACTAAGAATTCATCCACGCTGCTCTACAAGATAAATGCAGACAACCAAATGCAATCAATTATTCAAAGCATTGAACCACTGTCTGATGTGCAATCAGACAGAGCAGACAACTGTTGTAAGTAAGTAAATAAGCGCAAAGACTGACATGTATGTATGACTGAGCGTGTGTGTCTGTGTGTATCCTCGTATACGTAAGCGCCGCATGTACTCTATATGCCAGTAGGGAGGCTTGATCACACTCATTATCCTGAGTAGCACTCAGTGTAATCAGCGCTGCCTCTTTGGCATGAAGCTTGGATTAATTTCAAGAATGAGCTGAAACAATTGATTGACTGACTGCTGGGCCTGATGGATAGCAGTGAGACCGATGGCGGCCTGACAGTGAAGGAACATGCATTTCTACAAATGTAATTCAGGCTTAGCTTTGCAAAACAGAGACAAATAGTGATGCTAGAAAAGAAATGTTGTATTGTGACACCAAATTGTCAAAGGGAAAAAAACAATAAGGTGTAATATGTTCTGTATGTTTTTTTTTTTTGCTTTGTTAATGCACACGTCTACCAAAAGTTGCTCCAAAAAAAATATATTTTTTTTTTTTTCAGAGGAGAAAAAACACCTCAAGTCATTTTCACTCGTTTTGATTTTTAAAGTGTTTTTGCTAATGTGATCGGATTTTGTTTGTCTCATGTTGGAAATCCGAATTGGGAAGAGGAGCAAGGCTTGATACGGAAAGACAAGTCGGTAAATTTGATCATTTTCATTTGTTCACTTTTTCTGTATTGCACTCATCAGCTATGTTATACAGTTTCCAGGGGACTTGTATGTGCCGACAAAGTTTCAGGGAACTTTGAATTGGCAAAGATATACTGTATATTGACAAGGTGGCCTTCATAAACAACTACCATCCATTAACACTGCAAACATCTCTTAATGCTTAAATATGTGCGAAAACAATGACCCAGAATAGTTGACAGCTTAGTTTACTTGACTTTGAATAACATTAGCTTCAAGGCTACAAAGCGGTTAGCATGATGACAGTCAGATACCATTCCGGCCTGTAATTTGTTTGGGTTATCCATAAACATTTGGCGCTCTTTGCATTAATCCCTCAGAACATTTTAGGTTATTCATAGGCAAATAAAATAATAAAAATATTAAAAACAAATATTTTTTTAATGAAAGGAAAAGGTTGTTAAAATTGCCATCAAGGTCCATCATTGATTTACTCATATTGCTTTTTTATTATTATTTTTTTAAGCATATCAATAATGTCTGCTCATGTCTTGAGTGTTTTTAGTGTTCCCCCAAATGTTGCCCAGTAAACTAATCTAAGCCGGTCTGCAAAGTTTTGGCTAATGTTGTTTTGATGTAAAACGTTGGTTCCATTTCATCACAATTGAATCACCAGAGCCTTAAAAGGGGTCTCGGACCCTTCAATGGTGCATTACTTCTAAATATATGCATTTAATTTGATCTATTTGGAAGCGAGTTGCCTTAATTGTGACACGGCGTGTGGGGAGGGAGTTGAAGAGTGATCAGGGGAGAGGATTGTCATTTATCACATTGAACTTTGGTTTAATTTAATTCAGCTCAACTTTATTGTCATTCCCCTCCAGTGAAGTCATTCCGTTTGACTCAAGTGCACGGAGAAACGAGACAAATCTTACTTAGTGCAACCATGCACGTGAGAGTGGAGTGAAAACAGAACAATCAAGAGCGGGGAGAAACGGGAGGATCAGACAAAACGATAAAATCCAACAACATCAGTATTCTAAAAAGCAAATGGTGCTTAATAGTGCATCTAAGGAATGGCTGCATAAAACTTCGGTGTTGTTTAATCTAAACAAATGCCCTACATTAAGACTCCTCACATATATTGTGCTGCTTAGGAGGATAGATGCTTCCCATGTCAGACGGTTTTAAGTGTAAATTTGACTGAAATGGATTTAAATAAGGATTTGTAATAAACCAAAACAAGTTGATAGTATGATAACACAATGTCTTTAAATTTGTCTTGGCATGAGCCGCTTTGTTAAGTTAGAATGCTTGTTTTCAGTCCGTCTTCGGCTGACCTATTCGCCACGCTGGGTTTCTTTACGAAACTTTATGAGAAGATTTGTGAAGCTTTGGGCTGACACCGAGCAGAGCAGGAGAGAGAAGAGGATGTGAAAAGAAACATTTATGAAAGAGCTGTTTGTCCTTGCACAGGAGAGGCAACAAAGGAGCGGGAAAAATGTGTACCCGTTTGTGTATCTGTCTTCAAAAGTGTGCAGTGTATTTATTTCTTGTGACATTGGACAAGGACGGTTCCTTCTTTATTGAAGTCTGATTTTCCTTTCTGGGATGATACATACCAATAACTATTCACTCGACAAAATCTCATATTATATTGTGTGGGGACAATAGTCTCTGTGCATTCTTTTTCATCCCATTTTTTTTTTTTTTCAATGTTGAGGAACCTGACAACATGTTTGAATTCAGTTTTTGGGTGGAACTTGAAAGGCAGTTTACTGAAAAAAAAATTGGTGAGCAACTAATGAATTTTACAGTTAAGATTTCACTGTATTTGAATCCACAACTACAGAA
The DNA here is from genome assembly GCF_054856515.1 of Filicampus tigris. Taxonomy (NCBI): domain Eukaryota; kingdom Metazoa; phylum Chordata; class Actinopteri; order Syngnathiformes; family Syngnathidae; genus Filicampus; species Filicampus tigris. The sequence continues at coordinate 16,982,260 of NC_141231.1, forward strand.
TGTGTCAGGTACCATCTTTCCTTATCTGATTTGAGGTGCTGTTGCACATTCATTTCAAAGGTCAATACATTTCGGACACTTAATTATGTACACCTTCATGATAACAACACTATGAAACGCTCTCAGCATCCCAAGCCAAAACATGCAATACATCAAAAATATTATTAATGGATTGTGCTGTACTTAATGTTAATTTGTTTGCCATGGTGAACTCTATGTCCATGCTACATGTATCCCCCCCCCCCCTTTTTGAAACAGCATGTTTAAAAATCTGCTGTGTCACATTGATAAAACAGCATATTCATCACACAAAGTCATCTAGGAGTGGTAACATTAACTATCTCAGTTACACACACACACACACACAGTGTGATGAATTGAGGTTGGGTTGTTCTATCCGTCATACATGCTGCAATGTCTTTTTCTAATCTCGCAAGTGTGTTTGTGTTTGTGTTTGTGTATGAGGGCTCCTCGTTCTATTAAACAGGGGTTCTGTGGGTTGGTTTCATCTGAAATGTTGAATCTAATCCCAAAGTAATGCGCAGGCAAAACGGGAACTATGGATGGATTTGGGTGTCAAACGCGTCTAATACGAAGGAAGACAAAAACAATTCCCAGGTATTATGATGAATATCTTAGCACTCAATATTAGAGTACACATACATTTGAGATGCCTACTTGCATCAATTTTGAAAGCCAATCCTCCACGTGTTTCATTGTTGTAGCTTCATCTATTACAGAAGAAGGCTACAGCTTTGGTTATACGTGGGGGAATTAGTATGGGCTTTGAGTTTCAGATCACTGTTAGTGAAACCTGCAGTCATGATTCAGTTCCATTTAATTCAATTTCAGAATTTTATTTTCATTATAAAGGGATCCGAAATGCACCCCCCCACACACGAAAAAAATACATACCACAAATCATCAAATGGAAGCCTGTTGAGGTTTTTATTTTAGTCCTTTGCGGCTCCATTTTGTAGGGAGATACTGACCTTTACGACCTTACTGGTACAATAGATGAGGGAAAGTCATTTAAAAAATAATAATAATAATCCTTTTGGGGGAAAATTAGAACCAGTCATGCAATTGCATTTCCAACACCTACAATGCCAAGCTTAAAGTGTATAACAAAGATTTTTTGAAGGACAGTGCTCTATATCAAAGTATATCAATGTGATTTTCTCTTTTTATATCATTATGATTTTCTCTTTTTGTCATTCTCCCTATAAATTGTCTGATGCTTTTTGGTTGCCCAGGACTGTCTAACTACGCATTTGTTTTCCATCATCTGTGCTGCGTGACTCTGACTGTTTGTGTGTAATGAAAGACCATCTGTTTTCTTTTTTTTTTTTTTTTTTTTTTGTGAGTGGGAAAATAAATATCAAAATTCACATTTACATCATCAGAAAGTGTGTCACTGGAAGGCTGGATTGGTTCCTGATAAAGAGCAAAAAAGATCTGCATAAAACATGTTTATTTTTATACTTTGTTTAAAATTCATTAAATCCTGTGATAGCGTGCATGTCTTAAAGTGCATCTATTGTATCGTAGACCTTAAGGACCCAAAATAGCAATCTACAATTACATGCTAATATTTGTTGAGGCCCCTAGTTATGGAACATTAAACTGGAACCCCAAATTTGAAAGTCTTGTGCAAATAAGGGTTGGAATTTGTTTGCCAAACTTAAAAGGGGGTTTTGGGACTAAGGACACCACATCTAAAGATGTTCAACTCTGAATAGAAAATAAGCCACGATAAGGGAACTTTTTAAATGTTTTTGTTCCATTTTAGATCACACATTCAGTATTAAGAACTGCAAGGAGGCTGGTCCAACCTTCATCATCATAGGCGAAGATTTTTTTTTTTCTATTCTCATTTTTACTCACTCCGCACTGTCCTTTTTGTCCTACAGTAGTTTAAAGTCGCATGGCTTTTTCTTAAAGTGACATTTAAGAATGTACTTATGTATTCTAGTGTCAGTGTGAGGTTTTCCAAAGTAAGCCTGAGCTTATAAGTGGATATATAAGCTATGAATGAATGATGCGCTGCATGAGTGATGCAATGTGGTGCCAACTGCTTTGTTTCATTCTGCCCTTCATGTCATATTCATTTCTGTAAGAAGGTCATCAGGTCCGCTGGGGCAAATTTTCCTTCATACTTTTTCCCTCCGACTTACAGCTGCCGAAAACACAATAATATAAACCTCCCAAAGCTTCTGGTAGTAAAACATACCTTGACATTTTGAAGAAATAACCTCACAAGTGTATATTCATGACTGAGTAAGAGTTTTTAGGGACTGCAGTGACTCGCTATATCATCACTGCCAACTGAAGCCGATGAGAACAGTCTATGCAATACCGTGTATTACTGGAATGCCGTACACACATTTGTAACAATATTTACCCTTCGCCGTATGATAGGAAACCAGAAATTAGCAATGTGTTTGTACATGGAAATGCATAACATGGAATTTCCCTATAAATTGTGTAAAGGAAAAAAATAATCACACTCTGGGGGGAAAAAAAAGACACACAACAATGGGCAAGTAAAACAAGTACGTATAAAGAAAATATTGACTATTCCATCCTTCAGCAGGCACAGGCAGTATGAATGTACCTGTCATTAAGAGAGTTAACACATATTCATGCCATCAGCAATGAGATACAGTTTGCAAAGGCTTATGAATATATGAATGAACATGCCCAGGCATCCGAGCAACTGAAAACAGTTAAAAAAAAAAAATGCGCACTATGCATTTTTGCAAAGGTCACCTGTTCTCAGTGCTAATATTGCATCTTATTGTCTGTTCCTTCCAGCAACAGTTACACCTGTAGTCTTTTCATCGGTAACTCTTCTTTTTATTGAGAATTTGTAACAATTGCAGTAACTCTCTCAATTTGCACTTTCTATTTCATATCTTGCAAACGTATTTTTAGTATCCACATCATCTGTGTACGACTGAAAAAGCAGAACAATTTCATGATTCTAAAGAATATGTATCGTTTTATTTGTATTTTTTTTAAGAGAAAGAACGGAAGCAGGATTCATCTGAGAATTGTGTGTGGGGAGGGGGGGTCAGAATTGGTCAGCTTCTTTTTCCTGCTCATGTTACACATTAGCATGCGTGGGGCTAATTGCGCCTTTGCCTTGGACAGAGAGCTGTGAGGAAACTATGACCAAAACACGACTACAAGGATAGCGAGACAAGCTTATTAATATACATTAGTTTTGTGATTTCATCACTGCTCCCTAAGTCTAAATTGGATATTAGACAGACAAACAATTTGTTCCCTAATTCAAGGCTGCCTGATTAGCTCTACCGTTCAAATATTCCGTTAGGTTGTAGCGCTTGTCGAAACACTTTTGGCTAGGTCACAGTCGCAGAGCGATTGTCACAGCATGTGGCTACGGACGTCACTGAAGTAAATTGACAGCGCACTGGTCACGTAAGCCGCACAAACTGTGTCTTGTAGGCTGTCATCAGAGGCAGCAAGTCGGGACAGCACGTGACAGCACCTACCTCATTATCAATATACGGCGCAGTGCTCTGTTCCGACGAAACCTCTGAAAGAACTCAACAAGCAGAACTGTGCTGATGGCGGACAAGCTGAACGTGCACACTCATGCCTTTCTGATGTTTTCTATAAGACGGTTGCTGGTACGGAATTCCAAATGAAGGCGAGTGCGTATGTGGAAGAGAGAGAAGAAGTCTGTTTTGAATGAGAGAAGTTTGAATCAGACAGGGAACTCACGCTGCAGGAATGTCAACAAGCCAGGGAGAAGGCTCTGTCTACACACGTGGGCAAAGTCACACAGACACCCAAAAAACAAATTTCATTATGTTTGCATATACATATTGGCTCAAACACACCAATATTGGACACACCGAGCGTAAACCAACAAGTGTGCACCGTTCTATGGAAGGATATAGCGGGTTGACAAAAACAGTGCACGTGTTGTTTGGATCCGATCTCAATGAGACGCTTAAAATAAACAGCAAACATACCTGGATGTCATTATAGCGAGATGTGCGATAACCGACAATAGAACAGTATGTCTTTATCAGCCAACAAGTGCGCATACTTCCATATTTGACTATCTGCTCTCTGTCCGTGTGTGCCAGAATATACCAGAAAACTAAGTGAATTACAAATGCTATCTTTCTTATATCGCCTGTCATTGACTAATGTCACCAGAAAACGAAATGTATCCATTATGGCCGTGAAATGTACCGTATGTTGCAGAATGCATAAAGTATATGTTGAAATTACTTATGATGAGGTCAGTGATGGTGTAGCAGTTTACCCCTCTGACTTCACTACAGACAGGTGATCCGTCTGTATCTGTGGTACTGTCGACTAGTACAAGGTGTAAACTGCCTTTTACCCAAAGTCAGCTGGGAAACGCTCCAGCTCCCCCAAACCCTGAACAGAATAAGATATACTGTGGAAAAGAAAATATTTACAGCGTAACAAGCAGAGGTGGTCATTCATCAGACTGACAGACCGGTCCTTTCATTCATCAGAGTACTCGTCACTAACTGCTTCCGTGAGTCCGTCACTGACGGCCCCCCGTTTTGCTGACGTTTTTGTGGGGGAGGGGGGGACTGACTGACCGACTTCTGACGGACTAACTGATGGACTGACCAAGTGACATTTACAATTCGGTTCGTCACAAAAAAATGACGGATGATGGACGGGTACCCTGGTTGGTGATAAATGACGGACCAGCAACATTGAATGCCCACCTCTGGTAACAAGTAAGACAAAATCTTTGTTCTGAAAAATGCAAAAACAAATACAGTAGTCTGTTCCAGGGTAAAAGTTTCAACACCGAAGTTAAAAATCATCCAAAACATGTTGAGTCCGAACTGCTCAGGCATTAACATTAACATAACATTCATTACTGCCATGTGTTTCACAGAAGCGTACAAATTATTAATCACTGCAAGAGTACAACTGAAAAAGTATGAAAACATTCAGCCTTAACCTTTCAATTGAACTCTGTAATACATTAAAACAATACACTGTAACCTCCCCCAAAATGGCTCCACAGCAGTCTTAATATCAACTGCTTTGAATGAGCTCCCACACATTTTGTCACTTCTTTTATGACTGAATGCGTGGTCACAGTCCAAATTCTGCCCGTTTTTCCGAACATTTTGATGAAATTTCAAATTGAACATCCCCAAAGGTTCAACTGTATAAGACTATATTTTGAATAAAACATTTAAAATAACACAGTATTTTATCTTTGCTGGAATGTCAGAAAGAGGTTGGAAAACGGTGTACATCTGCCACTCTTTGCAGGCAACAACAGCGTGAGATTGGAACTCCACCTATTTCGGGGTGTCTGTGTGGTATACGAGCACAGGTGTGTGCTTGCATTGTGTATATTGCTGCTGCAGGTGTGTTGCATTTCAACAGTCACACATGATTGATTGCAGCTCTTGAGCTACTCATGCGCAGGTCCCTTGATACCATTGAAAAGTGCTGGGGAAAGAGTTACACTGAAAACACAGTAGGCAGACTAGAATAGAAAAAGAAAACCTCATTCTTGAATTTCACTAAGCCTCAGCGGCGACAGGGAAATAGCCTCAAGTCCCATTTTGAATGGTGGCCCTTTGATCGCTGACTCAAACAAGAGTGGAAGTGATGCTGGAAGTTGTGTGGCATCGCTACGGGCGTCCGCTTGGCTGCTGCAGCAACAGCTTTGTGTCAAACACACAGAACCGTCCTTGGATACACATACTTTAGTTTTAGACCACCGACTGAGGAGGAAAACAGAATTTTGTCACTTGAATATCTTAAAGAGTTTGAACAGATGGATGAGTGAGATTTCATTTTGTTTTTACTCAGGTCAGTCTGATAACAAGGTCAAATCTGATGACAATGTGGATTTTACAAAAATATCATGTTTGGATTTATCTTACTACACTTTGTTACAAAGGAATATACGACGGTGACAATCTTCTCAAGGGTGTCCATTTTAACGTATGAACATTTTTAATGTACACTTGCATGACAAAGCAATGACTATGAAAAGATGGATTTTGATATCCGGTTAGCTATGGTCACTGCTATGTTTTGGGTAAGGCACATTCAGGAGTTTTGCCAGTTTTCTTTGACAATTAAAGTTCCCATGGTAAGGTCATGACATATTTCCAGTGTACCCTTGTTGAAGGCAGTGATATTTGCTGATGTTTTCTTCACCCAGCTAGTCATATATTGTCGTCCATTAATTAAGTCGCTCGTTGCTTCAGCTTCTCTTCTCATCTCTACCTTTGGTAATTCCTCCCTTCCCAGCTGCTCCTTATCGCACATTGTTATTCCTTATCCCCTTGTTAACTTCCTTCATGGTTGCTCTCTGCACCATTTACGCCACTCCTAAGCTTCCGTATAATCTTCCCATTTTCAATCAGAAGATAGGAGATATTTTCTATCACTGATCCTTTCTATGACTAACCCCCCCACCCCCAATCTGTGTAATAAATGAGCTGGCCGGTATTAGCGCTGACCTTCACTTTGCTGTTAGGGGAAGGCTCAGGGTGATGTTAACCACATTATTAACCAATAAGATGAGGACTGCGAGAGTGGTTTCTTCAGGCTTATGTGGGAATTATCATGCATATGCAGTCGAGCCAACGGGGAGTAAAAACTACTAATTATAAAGATGATATTTGCATATCAATGTATGCTATAGCATTCAAGAAAGAGTAAGAAAAGCACATGGAAGCTGTCTCAAGACTGCGGTTGGTAGCTGCGCAAATCCTGTCCAACGAGAAACTGCTGAACGGAAAGCTGATCAGGAAAAAAAAAGAACAAAAAAATAGATAAAAACAAGATGCAGGTGATGAATCACCACAACTAAACCTCACATCTGAGTTCAGAAAATATCAGAGGAAATGGAAACAGCATGGTCCTAAATGAATTAATAAGAAAGGCAAGGGTATGATTTAGGATTCGCACTAGCAAAAAGCACTACTTTTGAGCTGTGTTTCCGGAAGAATATTTGTGCTTTTAGAGTTTGAATTAGAATTTCTAACATTGAACTCAAGGCCTCGGTTCCATGTCACTGCAGTCGATAGCATCAATATGTATTTGGGATACGATTGCCTGAATGTAAATGAGTTCGCATTCATATTCCATCAATGTTTCTGATTTCTGATTGCGCTGTTTAACTAAGTTACCGGTAGTTAGAAATATATTCAAAAATCTCACAGCATTATACAGTTCAGTTGTACATGGATGGTTACAGTAACAAACTCTGAATCTGATCGTAACCATTATTGGCTTTCAAGGCAGAACAATACGACTCTTCTATGGAAACCCATTCTGCTGTACGTAAGCAAGTGCATTATAACCAGAGTTACCACATTTGCTTTGATTTCAAAAGCATACCTGTCAACAGCGGGGTCCGAATCTTACCAAACTTTTCATATTTGTATATAATCTTACACTTTACGCATTCTTTTTGAATGGCTGCTGTCACATGGACAGAAATCAGCGAAACACGGCCTACATTGTACAAAAGGTGTTTCCAAGTGTACAACAGGTATGCATAAGTAACTAAGTTACTTTACTGATTATTTGATTTAAAATGTAACTAAGTTAGATTACAAATTACCTTAATCGTTGCATTCAGCAGATACCGACAACCCCGCTTAACATAAGGATGACACCCATTTTTGCCACTTTATTCAAAAGTGCATTAATTGTGACATTTAAGAATGAAGCTGTTTTTTATTAAAAATAAAATAAAGACAACCTTTTTTTGTAGCATTCCATAAACAATAATGAGTCTTTCTAGACTTCACTTAACATAAATCATGTTTTTGCTCGAATATGAAATAAAGAGTCTTTTTTTACTGGGCATATTAAAAGTTAATGTTGTAATGGCAAAACGTAACATAGTGTGCACTGTTTATAAATATAAGGATGACATTTGCGGACTTCCTGCTCTCACACAATCTGGTCGCACTCTTTCAGCTTGAATGAATGCTTGAATTAATTTAATTAATTTGTTGAAGCTAGACAACACTGTTGACAGAACAACCCTTAGTATTTTTTGTCGTTTATGTGGTATGGTATAGACACGTGAGTCGTCAACGCTGCTGTAAACGTGAGACGACGCACTACATCGGACGCGAATTTGAAGTCACTTCATCATTCATATTTATCCTAAACAATCGAAGTCTTTACATATGAAGTTCAAAATGCAGATCTTTGATGTCTTTTTTCCACCTCTTGCTGTTTTATCAACCCTGTTGTAAAAAAAAAACGACACGTTCCTGAACAGCGCAGTGTTACCCAGCTGTCCCACTCCTTTTTTTTTTTTTGTTTTGTTTTTTTCCTCTCCTCGGTTCTTCATACTTCAAGTTAATTCTCAAGAATTTTTCCTCCACTCCTCATTTCATGACCTCTCTAATCCGGCCTTGTAAAATATTAACTGCGCACTCACAACATCCTCCCTCCTGTGCTGCCCCTCCTCTTTCTGCAACAACGACTTCATCTTTCCAATCCATCTAACACTCTCTCCATTCTTTTCCTTGCTTCCGTGTTCCTCCCAGGGCGCCTCTAAAAAGTCAAGGCTCAATTAACTTTGTTGCTTGTGAATCTTTTTGTCAACTCCGGTTGTTGCTGCCAGCCTCTGAGATGAGAGACATCATCATATGACTGATTCAAACACACACGCGCATAGACACGCAGACAGACAGACACACACACACACACACACACACACACACCTGACTGTGCAAAAGGCAAGTGCATTGGGGCCCGAGATAAGATGGCAGGAAACAGGAAGTGGATTTATATGAGCACTGATGCCCTGACTCATGCACACATAAACACTTTCACAGCTGCAGCTGCCTCAGTCTCACATGAAAGGAGCGGCAAATGCCGAGCGAGAGTGACTCTTAATCTCTCGGAGGAGAAAAAGAGACAGGAGGATAAAGTGATAACTTAATTCCAAGATGTTTGCGGAGGAAGTGTAATATGGGAGGGAACAAGAGGGTGGGTGTGGAAATGCGTATTTCCATGTATAATCCCATTCATGTGTGTTTGTATTTTTACGCCTGTGAGTGTATTAGCAAGTATCTACGTATTCTGTAGCTGTACCGGTGCATTAATATGTGTGCGGCACCGGTGCATTAATATGTGTGCGGCTCCAATTTGCCAGCAGCAGTTTAGTACCGCTACTTATTATGTCACACAGCAGTTAATCGGAGCGCCATCTTGCAAATCATCAGGAATGATTTAGCATTTTGCTGTGTTGTACTTTTGTAAAACTGCAGTGCGCGCCACATGCTGACTGAGGCAAGAAACTAACTGACTGTATGATGATGTACAGGTTACAACTTTTCACTTTGACTGACTTGCATTTTGATGAATGGAAGTGGTGCTCTGCATATAATAGAAACTTTTTTTTTTTTTTCATCAAACTTTGAATTAAGTTAAGTTACTACACTGATAGTTGCAGTATGGATCGATTATGGTTGTAAGTCAAATTGAATTTCAATTTCTGTCCCACGGTTTGATACACAATATAATAATAATATTATGAATACTTTGCTAGCTTTGTGAGTTCTTATGGCTTTAATTGGGTTCTAGATACAAACTGGTAGTTGGAAGTTGATGTTGCTCTGTCATTTCATAGGTGAAACAGGTTCATGTCTTACAGTATAACAATTTTTGGTTTAGATATTGTATTGTCACAGGGGCCAGGGCTACTATCTATCTAGCTAGCTCCCTAGCTAACACCCGCACCACATGTTACTGTATCACAAATTGCATTCAATTATTCATCTTTTCTTTTAATTCTAGACATATCTTGCCTGAGTTTTCTAATCAACTTTTATAATTGGAAACATCTGTTAATTGTTTTCTCCGTACCCTGATACAGCTGCTACTGTACTTGCACGCTCTCTATCCAAATTGCTTTGGGCGCCCGGCATACCCATTCTCTCATATGTAATCACAAAGACTGAAACCACTTTTCTCTGTCAAACAACTTGCTAACAACTTGGATTAGGTAGCTAAATGTAGGGTAAAATTAAACAATAATGTTGACATCAAGAATCATTCATCTATTAATAACGCACAGAGCCTATTTAATTAAGTTGTGTTGCACGTCTGCTTCGACTGGCAGTGTATCAAGTTAAACAGCCCGTTTCTAACCGCGCGGAGCTGCGCGATTCTACGACAAAAGTGTAGCTCGCCCCTGCGCACTGACTTGCACTAGGCACAAATATTGAGCCCCTAGTGTCTAGTAACGGTTTAAAGCTTTCATGAATGCCAAGTACTGTATATTATGTATGAATTCTACGGGTTCACCCTGGGGTGTTAGTGGGCACTTAATTTTTCACCCACACGCTGTTCATTGTAGTTTATATGCAGCGTTACCATTCGTCTTTCCAGAGTGCAACATTAGCATGCTGTAAGGTCAACGGTGCTCAGACCTGCCGCACATTACAAGCACATCTACCCAGAGGTTACTGGAAGAACACACAAACACACACACAGAGGACCAATTTCTGCTTATTCATTCAACATACACTGAGTGATGATGGGCTTATTTACACTTGCAACTTAGTCCTCAATTTGTACCTGAACTTTGCATGTAGCTATGAGTATACAAAAAGTCCACCACTCCAATATTACTGTGCAGGCATCGTTCTTGCTAATTCGAGAAATGAATGTACACGTCACACGCAGGCGCCGCACAAGTGGACACGCTGCCAAATAAAGGAAAAACAAATCAAATAAAAACAATATGGAGCACGTGTCATTGTGTCTATGGAACCGAAAACTATACAATACTGTTTTATTATTATTATTTTTTTTTTAATTTGGCTGCGTGACAGGTGTGCGGCACCTGCTTGTGACATGGTACCGGTTAAGTCAGTTTCGGCTGTTTGGCTGACTCAGACCGACTGGGACCACGTGGGTCATCTAAACATGCAGACGGGAAATTGGTGACGGTTAGGCGATACCCAGCTCTGCTGTTTTCCATTCTTGGCTTACCTTTTTGGCTGCGTGATCATTATCTTTCGAAAGGCAATGTTTTTAGATACAGCTCTTGTGTTTTTTAACTACATGTCACTCAACTACCAGTCAACCTGCCAAACTAAACTGAAATTTCAAGTAAAAAGACAAAACGAATGAATGAATGAATGATGAATGATTACCAAGTCAGTTGTCTTTTCTAGGTTTGAGCACACATCCACCATGAAAGACGCACATAGCTCGCAGACCAATATGTTTTTTGCAGCAATCAAACACTCTCCACTAGATTTGATCAGTGGTTTATTTTCATTTTGGAGCACCAACTGTGCACCCAAAATCTCAGGGCCGCATATGTGCCAGTGTGTGACTCTCTGCATCATTCCGCATCTGTGATTTCAGTTGTTTGTGCACGCATGTCTGTTATCAGTGAGTCTCTGTAAGAAATCACTGCTAAGTTATGCCGTGAAATTAAATGGAGGCTTGGCATTCTGATTTACCATCGCAAGAGTTATATCCCGACGTGTCGTGCCCCGAACATCGAATGCTTGCAAGTGTGTCGCAGTTTGATGCTTAATGTACGTGTGTGTACAGTTGTGTCAGTGTGTAGCGCTACTTGTAGATTCATTGGCATGCATGTCTCAGACGGCGTGGGAGCGTGTCGCGTTCCACCCGAGCCGTAACTCACAGGAACAGTTATCGGTGAATCACATTTGTATGCCTAAGGGGAGCCTCGTCTTTTGAAAGTTCAACAGTAAAACATTGGATCAGCTGACATATTGAAATGCAGCCTGCCGGAATGATCAATTTGAGTTTAGTTTTTAAACATTCCTCAAGCAGAATCTGCATTACAGACTCTGGTTTGTGTCTAGAAGACTTTGAACTTTGTGAAGGACATTAATGATTTTCATTCGCATTTGATAGCTCATAACATTGTTCTTATGCTACCAACAATGCCTTGTCTATTACAAAAAGATCAATAGCACTTGAGCTGAATGCCATTATGGTTATTAGGCCTACTTGCCCGTACGGTGATGAGGCATGAGAGCATTATACAGCACAGTGGAGGAGTCGTTGCATATGCGTGAGTGAGTTCCTTCATTAGGGTATCTGTTGACTTTTGTATGATTTGGCAGTTTCGTGATTTAGTATTTGAGGTAAACAGGCGATGAATACAGACATTTCAGGAGAATACAGAGCGGAGTGAGCTGTTTCAAGGTGAGGGGGAAAGAATGATGGAGAAGGAAGAGTGAAGGTGAGCAGAGAGAAAGACAGAGTGAGAACAAGATAAGAGGAATGGAGCCACCCAAAGGCAGTGAGAATAACTTACTGAGGCAGGAAACAAAGACAAGAAGCCAAGATAACGCCGAATGATCGTGACACACCACAGAGTGCGCAATCTCACATGGCACACTTGCCTGAACCTCAGCACCGGAGGTTAGACGTTAATGTGTCCATTATGCCCCCACCCCATGAAAATATTATCAATACTAGAAGCGTAATTTAGAACACAATACCTGCAGTAATTAATTTCTCGAAAATGTACGACTTTGCAGTATTGACTGTGGGTTGGCTTGGCTAAAAATGAAGCCCATAACACTAGACCACTACGAATGTCTGTCAACAAGTCCGTCCATCCATCCGACCTTCCATCTCGCTGTCATTTTGAGTACAGTATCAAAGTGACTGTACAGTACTCAAGAAGATGTTTGCCTCCGTTCTTTCTACACTAACAAGGACACCAGCGTCTGCATCAAAGCGGAATATCAAAGTCAGGCTGCTTTTATGGAGATGCAAATAAGTTTTTTATATAAATAACGCCACATATTTTCCCCTTTGACAGAGAGTGGGAGATCAAACCAAATTGGGAAGTCTTGCACTCACTATTTTGCCTGTGACTCAAACAAATTGGGGACGGCGGCTGTGATGGGCAGGGTGAAGAAGGGATGGTAATGAGAAAAAAAGAGTGACTCAGAGGGCAGGAATCAAGTGATGGCGAGGTCAAGGGGCTGATGCACGGCTCAGACGGGAAGCGGAAAACGGGCGAGAGACAACAAATCATGTCTCGTTAATGTTAATGGGGAAAGGGATTTTCCACATGAAATATAAATGGATGCGTTATGGGACATGAAATATACATGAAACAGTGGCTGACATCTGTATCCGCTGTGTTAAGAGGTGTGTCAGAGGACACGGGGAGAAGGGAGCTACCTTGTACGAAAAACCTCAACAACATTTGATCCCAATTGTCTTCGCTTTTCTGTCTTGACAAGAACTTTTGAAAAGACAGGGATCAATATTTCATTGTTGTGCGTTTTGTTGAGCTGTTGAGCCTTCGTATTCAAATGTTAATCTCACATCTTCACTTTGTGTGGTCCCGACGGGTCCTGTGGGACTTATCAACAATGCGGGGCCTCTAAAGTGCACTGTCGTAACCAAAACTCCCATTAGGCTGGCATGTATCCCTTAATCCTGGAGGCCATGTTCCCTACAACATCATTTAAACCCATTGGCAGAGCCTGGATGATAATACACCAACAAATAATATCGGCACGTTTTCTCTTCAGGATTTAGAATTGAAATAACACAAAAAGACATTCATGAAGAGTTTAAATGTTTACCTGGCTTGCGTAAAGGAAAAAACAATGAAGGTAACTTTTATTCTTGGTTCCGATTCGTATTTGAACAATAATTCAACACAATAACACAAAACTGATGAAATAATCTGTACTACAAATTATGTTCATTTTTGCCAATTCTTAGCTCCTCACCCCTAAATTATACCAAACAATTTTGGGCAAATCAATCCTTCCAACTTTGAACCAACAGTTCTAGCATGACGGCCCAAATTCCACTAACAAATCATGTGCTGATGTCCTTATTAATGCTGACGAACAAGCACAACTGTGATGCGGTGTTTCTTCATGGCCATGTAATTCCGGTTATCATTTGTCTTCAAAGAAGAATATTTTGCTTCTGTGTTTCTCAAGTTGCCAGGAACCAGTATGAGAGAATGGGCAGCGATGTCACCATGCAGTGCGGCTCCCTGGACAACGACGCATCGGTGTCGTGGAAGGTGAACGGGACGGACGTGAAGGCCCAGCACCGTCTGGAAGGCCCCAGACTGATACTCACCCAAGTGGACCTGGGCCACAACGGACTCTACAGCTGCTTTCAGAACCCAAATGGAGAGAGACGTGACACCATCAACCTCCGCATCGGCAGTAAGTACCCAGACAATTGTCCGCCAAATGTTGCTTGCCAAACAGTCATGACTCTTTAATCATCCCGGTAGGGCACTTTGGTTATTGCTTCTGCAGAGAGTAAACAAGAGAGCAAATTGATGTATCCATATTGTGCAATGAAAATGCCATGCATACGAGTAAAACATGCTTATACTGTACTGTACCGCATTTATGCGCCCTCAAAGCTTGCAAAATGAATTGGATTCGAGCTAATACGGTCATCCAAAAGAATACAAGTGTGAGCCTTTGTTTGGATTCGAACATGAAATTAGCTTTATTAAGGCGATGCAACCAGTTGGGGGATTTTAAATCAAATTCAAACAAAGTCCCGGAAGAACACTGAGATTATTAGGCAGGTGCTACTTTACTTGAGGGTGCATGCTGATATCTGTTTAGCATCAATCATGACACAGTATTTCATAGCACCGCCAAAAATGACAGACTGGGAGGCAGCTTAATTCATCACTTCCCTGGCACTGAATATATACACCTGAACATATTGTGCTCTTTCCATTTTTAACGTTTCCAATAAAGAAATAGCCTCAGGACAAGGTCAAAAAGATAGTTTGCATAAAGGCAATCTTTTGCAATACAAACGATGATGTGATGAAATTAAAGGTATGCACACGGCACAATCCGCCTCACACTAAGATGGCGACGGTTCTTATTATTCCATACACCTGTCATCTTAAAGCTCACGCAGCCAAGAATGAGTCATGAATACTGTACAGGTACATGCAACGGTGGCACATGTGAAATTTCCATGCAAATGTGTGATGAATTAGCCGGTATGGCAGTCTGACAGTTGGGTTAATCTTACTGGAAATGATGAATTGCGGAATGCCGCAATAATACCAAACTGATGAGCATTTTATGTGATGGTACATCATGTCATGAGGATGAATGGTGTATGTTATACTGTCCTGTTCACCGCTCATAATTTTGTGCATCATAATGACACTTGTGGTGGTCTCCGGTTGAAGTGTGTGTGAGAGAGAGGGACAGAAATAGAGCGAGGGAGTACCGTTTGCATTATATAAATATTCACCGAGGGTCAATCGCAAGTTTGTGCGCGTAACCCTCATTGCTCGTTCCTAGTTGTCATTGTAATTGTCCTGATAATAGTTTCGGTTGTTTGCTGTCATGCTGGCGTTCCATTTGTATTTGTGTTTCTGTGAAGTGCCACCTACACAACGTGCTACAGCTAAAAAGTGTTGCACAGCTACAGCGATCGTGACACCTCGACAGGCTACACTTGTCGTGATTACCATCGTGACGGTCGCAGGATTTTATGCAGCGTTTATTACTCACACCAGGGGCTTGTTATGTTTAACACAGAGTGTTATCAAGAGGATAACAAAGAACCATCTGTCTGTTTTTTTTTTTGTTTTTTTTACGTCTTCGCAATCTTTTTTTAATTTTTTGGAGATGCTGTGTTTTCCTCAAACGTTGTCCTTTCCTTCATGTGTCCAGCTCTTTCTAGCTTCTAGAATAAGGTTCCACCCACCAAAACTTAATTAACATGTTAAATAAGGACCTCCCTAATATGCGCACAGTTAGCTGCCACATCTGCATGGCAAATTTGTTGTGTTACAATAATTCAAGAAAAAATGTGGTTACATATCATGCTATAACCACAAATGCACGGTTTTAGACAGCTACAATATATAATATAGTACTCTAAATGTATCATAAATGTGTCCATGCCAAATCACCCAAAAGAATCTGAACATTTTAGCCAAGCAGATTTGGATTTTAATGAAACTTGGTGTACTTGTTGATAGGGATGGCACAGCACTAAATCTGAAATTTTAGGTCAATCGGAACAGGGGTTTGGGAGCTACGGTCCGCAGAATATTGACATTTCCAGCAAAAAGGGGCGTGACCACTTTCCTTTGAACGCTTACATTTTAGGAACTACTAGGTGAATCCTCACAATACAGGCATTATTGAAAAGGGAATAAATAATGACCATGGTCAAATTGGTGCCTGTTGAAAAGCTAAATAAGAGTAAACAAAAGCTCACACATGCACATTCTCAAAATTGTTAAAAAATTACAAGATATAGAACGGTGGCATGATAGAGTGGCAATTCATATAAAATGTCTGTCCCGGCAATAAATGTCCATTATCTTGTAATAAGCAAGAGGTCATAAAACAATACAGTTTGTTGATGAAATAAACCATGCCCTGCTGTCATAACTGGGGAAATTATTACTGCCCTGCCATTTTCATGCCCCCCCTCCACCCCCCATTCTTCTATCTATTGCTGTCCTCAGTGGACGTCAGCTTAAAAATTTATAGCACCACCACTTGGCTGCACCCACCCAGTTATTCAGCCTCACAGCTAACACAATATCAACCGCAGTGGGTCGTATATCCAGCCACTCACCCCAGTGACCTGTCAAGCAGTCAGTCCGCAGGACACACAATCTCCCTGTGCACCGCCATTCAGTGAGCAAAGCTGTTGGTGGAGTCTTGATAGTTGGCCTGGAGGACATCTGAGCAGTGAACCAGCAGTAACTTGCGGGTCAGCTGCTCCTGCAGTGAGGAAGTCCGTTGACCTGCCAGTTACATAGCACTAATTTAAGACAAAGTCACCTAGCAGCACATCATCCACCAATGGGTATACTTAACTATATCTTAGGCAAGCAATTATATTTTATGTGTTGGCTTTTTTTTAATCCATATTTGGTGTAGAGTGTTTCATTTTTATGCTTAGAAATAACCTATTTGTTCAAATACAGTATGACGTTTCAATCAACAGACGTGTTTGAAATGGTAATAAACGCATTTGGTGAGGAAGCAAGAACAGTTCTCATGAAAGGGCAAGTCAACCCCAAAATTTGCTTTACAATAATATGTTCTATGCAGCCCCACTAGTCTAAACATGATATTCTGATTAATATTCTGTTTGTGGAAGATGAATAAAGCGGCAAAATCTATCCGTTTTTATTCATCTCACGGGGCGGCCGTTTTATCACTCCTGTCAACTAAGAATGACACCGCAGTTGCTCAGGGCTCAGGTAACAGCCAATCACAGCTCAGCTTCAGAAAACAGGTGAACCGTGATTGGTCAACTTTTGAGTTGACTTCCGCTTTAAGGACAAAGACTGGCTTTGGCATTCTTGCACCAAAGAACAACCACACTCAGGTGTCATTTGTAATCGTAGCTAAAAATCCTTCTATTCTTTCTCACTTAAGGTGTCAGCTTTTGCTCGGGCATGATCGCCTTTTCATTATTGTAACAAAAACCCCAACCTTAAATCCAATTCCCCACCATTATTAAAGACCTATTAAAGTGCACTTACACTACACGTACACACCGGTTGTTTGCTTCCAATGTTCAACAGAATGAGTTGAAGGTGGATTGAGTTCCCTTGTTAAATGGATGTACATTGCCTCCCTACAGGCAATTTTCACAAACGACACCGTCACATGCCAGATGATTTAAATTTGGTTTCCCTGGGCGGATTGTATTTGTGACTATATGCATGCTAAGAAACACACACACATGCCCACCCAGGGGACCTGTGCTACATCGCCGGGTAATGGATTTGTCTTGTATCTTTGCAGACAGATCGCTATAGGGAGGGTGAAGGCATAAAGTTTTGCCTCTTCCGGGACTTCTTGTTCAAACCAGGAAGTGTTTGGCCCCACATGCAAGGCTACCGCAACAACTACCACTCATCTTACATTTTAATTACTCCCCTTGCTTCGCCCACTGCTCTTGTCAATCACCGTAAACAGAAAAATACCTGCCTGAAAGATATAGATGGCCTTGGAAATTAATTGTACTGTCATCTCAGCTTCTCCCTTGAGCCTTATTTATTTCTTGTGACATAACATTTTAATTTGAGATGACCAGGCAAGAAAATTAATCCAATCCATCGTACCGTATACCTTTAGTTTTAAACACTTGTAAGTCAGAACGTCTGATTTCAGTTTCCTGCTCTTGTCCTCGTTGACCTCACCACAGCTTTGCTTGTTTATTACCGCCTTTCATATATTGGCTGCATCATTTCCGGCCGTTTGTCTGTCTATAAGTACCGTAGTTTCTTTTTCAGTAAGCTAAACAGTCAGAGTGCCACAAAGCAGTGCTGGGGATCCTTTGTTCATCGTGTACAACCTTCGTCAAGGTGTTATCTTGATTCACTAACGTGTGCATTCTCACTTCTCTGCTGATGATTCACATCATTGCTATAATGCATTATCTTTTCTTTTCCCAGTCATAAAAACATTTTTACCGAGAATATCCTTTGTAATTCATCAACAATATAGTGCAAGGTAAACCCCGGAGCACTCGGTGGTACTTGACAGCTAGCTTCAAAGAGTATTGAGCACGCTTTTGACTTGCACAACACTTCAGTTGCTATATACCACTGTAGCTCTATTTTTAAAAAAGTGGTGGTTTATTACATTTTTTCAGTTTTTCAAGTTTGATTTTTGATGTCGAAATCCAGAACTCATGTGCACACTAGTTAACGTGTAAAAAATCCATTCAAAGCTCATTTTATTTATACAGAAGTTTTCATACATGAAAATGCAACTCAAAGTACTGTGCAATAAAAACATATAAAATACTTAAGAATATAAGAGGGTAAGCTGTGTTTTATCGTAACATTTAGACCACCTAGATAAAAAAAAAAAAAACAGTATTTCCCATGCATTTCTTTCGCCCCCATTTCTTTTTTTTTTTTGCTATGCATTTCTCTTCCAATTTTGTTGACCTCCATTTCTTTTTTTTGTTTGTTTTTGCTCTACATGCATGAAAACTGCATCTGACGCATTACTTTATTGCAGCGGACAACCATAACAAATGGGGAAAATGGGTTCGGTTTAAAAAGTCAATGGCAAGCCATGAGGGAAACATAAACATTTGAAAAACAAACAAAAAAAGGTCAATGTGTGCTTCGGCGTCTTGATGTGAGTTGGGTATCAGAAGTAGTCTGGCATGACAGATTGTTTCCCTTTTTCTTCTCTCAATGCTGCTGTTTCAAAGAGAGATGGTATAGCATTAAATCATTAAAGACAGGAAAGTACAGGAATTTTTCCTTTTCAACAAGGGCTTTTTCCTCCGTATTTTTTCACTTTTGTCCAGGTCGCTTTCTTCTATTGCTTTTTCAAATTTTTAAACATTTTTTAAATATGTTCATCTCTTTGGTGTCTGCTTGTGCAATTCCCTACAATGTCAGTATTCATGCTTGCACAGAAATCATTTTTCAGGCTTTGACGCTATTGTCTAACATTCTGAGTTGAAAACGATTCAAGTGAGTGAGAACCGAGGATGTGAACGGTTCAGATTATATGATACGGCACAAAGGAAATTCAAGGTTGCACAAACTGTCCTGCTCATAATTGTTTGGCTCAAGGTCGCTCGGTGCAGATGAAGGTTCAAGTGCAGAGAGTGACTGAATAAAAAGCAGTTGGCGAAAAAGGAGCTCAGTGGAGGGAACAGGAGGCAAGCAGGAATAAAGCAGGACTTGATGTGGATTTAGCGAACAACGTGACAATGTTGAAAAGTAAGCTGTCTCGATAATGCCAAGTTACATGTATGGCTCATAGTATCCATTTCAAATATGAACACAAGTGGCATTTTGTTGGATATGTTGTTGAAAATAATTTAGACATTTGACTCTTTGGAGAAGGTTTTTAAACAATTGGTTTCCACCGCTGTACCATATAAAATGCCGTGAGAGAGACAAATCAGACAACGGAAACACAATGAGTTCATATTACCACGTCGTCATTCATTTCTAAACTCCTGCAACTCTGCATTTCTTCATTTTGGACCATCAAGCCTGTCTTGTAGCTTTACCCCCTCTTCTATTTTTTTTTTTTATGTGCAGCATTTCCCACAGTTTTGAGGAAATTTGTCTTCATTGGTTAGTTTCACTCCAAATACTGCACATCTGGAATAAGGCAAATTAGTTGATTATTCTAGTTCATTTTCTGTATTCAGATGTCATTTTTATGTGTGTTAAATATTCATCACTTAGTTTTGTATGCTTTTCACGCCAATTCTGTTGGCTCTGGTTTGTGGAAATGGGATGTAAATGTGCTTTGTGATTTGTTTTTGTGCCAAGTAAACTCTAGTTATACGCTAGTTGTGTGTGTGTGTGTGGGGGGGGGGGGCGTTCATATGTGTGCGTGTTTAAAGAAGGAGGCACAGCGGTAAACAGAAAAAATGACAGACCGACACGGGAAAAGAAAGACAGAAAGACTGACCGTTAAGTATTCCCTCTGGCCCAGAGTCCAGCAGAGAGGTTGGGTTTTCTCCATTGACGTCAATCAAGTAAGGCAGACCGACTGAGACCGACAAATATATTTCTGGCTGTGTATGCGCATGCGTGCACGAGAAGCAAAACATTGCAAATGATAAAAGGAACGAGAGCAAGAGAAAGAGGAGATTCAAATGTCAAATGTGACGGCCACTCCTGCTCACCCATTCGGCTCAGCCTGTCACATCCATTCTGTTGAATGCTTCGTTCCCTCAAACCGTAACGCTTAAGTTATTTGACCAAACACAGAAACTAAAACAGAGTGATGAAGATTTTAGAGAGTTTCATGTTCTAACCCCATTTTACAGCTCTTACGTGTCGAGCTTTTCTTTTGTGTGAACTACAAAACTGTTGTGGATAATGTTTCCTGCAAAGCAATCAGTTTGTTAAGAAATAAAATAAAATACGGCCGTCAAATCAGGTCAACTTTTCCATTTATTGTATCGTCCATGAAAAAATAATGTGTTTTTTTTTTTTCTTTGATGCTCTATAGTCATACAAAGTGAAAGTGAAAATTTGAGCTGACAGCGTGCTTGACCATCAGCCTTTGATCTCATTGAACATCTTCTGTCAGAGATCATAAATGAATAAATTAGCTTAGTTCTTGCTTTGATGAAACAATAATATGAGAAGGTTTGAAGCCGTAAATGAAATGAAAGGGGAAGTCACCCCAAACATATTTTTTTTAAGAATATGGTCTATGCAGGCCCACTAGTTGAAACGACGTGATATTATTAATATGAAATGTGTATGAGTGCAGCAAAATCCACCCGGTTCTAGCCATGTCCCGGGGGCGGCCATTTTGTCACTTCTGTCGACTGAAAATGACATCACACACCCTCAGGGCGCAGACCAATCATAGCTCGGCTTCAGAAAACAGGTGAGTCGTGATTGGTCGTTATCTGAGCCCTGCGGGTCTGTGATGTCATTTTCAGTCGACAACCAGAGACAAAATGGCCGCCCCCTGCAATGGACAAAGGGTGGATTTTGCTTCTTAGCTCATATTCCACAAACACAATATTCATCAGAATGCTGTGTTTCAACTAGTGGGCCTGCATAGAACATGGTCTTAAAAATATATGTTTGGTTTGACTTCCGCTTTAAGCAAAGAAAGAAAAGAGCAGAAATAATAGTAGTTTTTGTCCAAGGGAGTAGAAAACAAGCTTACATTGGTCTTTGTGTTTATGGACTATAACATGCATATTGTCCATTGAAGCATGTCCATCTTTGTGCATGATCACCACATTGCCCGTGTGTGTGTGTGTGTGTTTGTGTGTAATGGAGTAGCTCCTAACATAATTTCACGCTTCAGAATAAAACGAGAAGTTGGTATTCAAATCAGGTCATTTCTGTGTTTCGTTTCTTACGAGTGAAGATCGTCTCTCACTGGTTATCAAATGTTGGTATCGGAAGTGCTGGACGCAACACATGCTACGTCCTTAAGCTTTCTCTTCACCCCTCCCGACAGGATGCAAAACAATCATGACACGGGCTGCTTGAGGCCAGTAAGCAGCCAAACGTGTGTCGGTCATCTTATGTGCTTTGTCACGTAGAATTGGAGAGAGATGCACCACCTGAGCTCTTACTATCAAGGTTAGAACCGCCTGCAAATTATACCTGTAGGAGCTTTGATAACTTTTCTTGAAAAAAAATCTTTATTCATTTGAAGTTGCTATGTCCTTCCACTCCTCGTGTGCATTATTGCTATTTGTGAGGTCAGATAGCAAAGGTTTTTGATGGGGGTCGATGTCAGGGCTCTCAAGTGCTTTTTCCACCAAACACACCTTAATGATGTTGTACCTTGAAAGGCTTTGTGCTTTGGAACAAAAAAAAAAAAAAAAAAAAAAGCCCAAACCATTCTTCCAAAGTTACAAGCATGTGTTGATGCTGATGTTTGGCATCGTGCTGGATTATATAAGGCTGCTTGGACGAATGAGGTGAGGCGATGTTTTACTGCTAATATTAAAATGAGCTTTGGATTTGCGGTGTCAGAAGAATGTCAGCGGCATTTACTATCCCAAGCATGCTCAAATTCAAGGGGGTCTTGATAAGAACCGATATATTTCAAATATTTTGCAAAGGCAGAGTGCATGGAAATATATCTTATCAGTTTTGGTGATACATTGGATTTGCTTTGGTCTGCAGAGCATATATTGCAGTTTCATTGTGTCATTCAAAATTTGATTTGAGCAGGCTTACTATTTGAACTATTTGAACCCGGTTGATTTGTTGATTAAATGGTATGGTTCATACATACATACCATGTACTAAATATACATACATGTGAATCTTAAAGTGTTTGAGGATACTCGGTGAGTTACAGTAATTTTCTGTGGCTGCTTGTTTCTAGTTCCGTATTATTCCCTATTAGTTCCGCAATGATGATGCATCATTTGGGGTTCAGCATCGTCCTTGAGGATACTTGAGAGTCCAACCAAAAACAATGCAATTGCCACACGCCCACTCTCAAAGTGCCTCTGATAAATAAAGGATATCTTTCTGTAACAGCCTAGTAGCTTCAGCAATTCTGTCCACTCGGAGAAGTCTCAATTACACCGGCTTGTTGGTGCACTCTCTGGGGACCAGGCAGCTGTGAGTCTGGACTGTGGCTAAATGGGATGTTCCCAAAGGATAGGAGCACTCACGGAACACGGAACAGCATGGGAACAGACAGGAAGGGAAAGAGGTAATGGCAGGAAGAGAGCAACACAGAAGTAGAGAAGGGAGCCTACCAAGACATCTGCAGTTTAATTATGTATTTACAAGACCATGAATTTCAAGCTCTCGCGAAACTATTTTTAAATTGAACCATTCGTTTTTTGGCGCTCTTTGTTATTGTAATCACCAAAAAACCAGACTGAAATGTTCAATTGGAATGCATCATGTGAAAGACAAACCTGAAGGAGAGGGAAGTCAAAACTTCACTTGGGTGCAGGATAAATAAACACCGACTCCTGGATAATCACACAAACAAACGCACTGTCCCGCACATACCCACTGTCATACACGCGGACACACACATGTTGCGGCGGGCAGATGAAAGGAGTCCCACACAAACATTGCTTCCGTGTCCAAATGAGCAGTGCTTATTGTGGAAAAACATAGAGATGTTGGTTTTGGCAAGACACGAACGTGGGTTGTATGTTTGTGTGTGTGGAGCAATAGTAGAGCCTGTTGCTGTTGTTTTTTGTGCAGGTTTGGGTACATGCTTATATATATGCACACATACCCCATGGATTTTTTCTACTTTGATATATGGGTAGATGGGATATGGGTAGATTTGTATGTTTCTGTCTCCCTATTGCCGTCATTAGCTTCACTCTACTCAATATTATTCTGCATGTCTTCCCTTAGCAAATTCAGAATTCTTTTGAATGTTTGTTTCTGTGCAAGCGCCTTTCTTTCCCATCAAGTCACAATGTGCACCTGCTCTTCTTGTGTCCCCGAATAAGCCCTGTTAGTTTGAAAGTGCTTTGAAAGTGCAAATGTCACAAATTCTAATCAGACAGCATCGCGCGGTGAGGTAAACTCTTTGTCACGTCACTCCACTCAACCCTTCAGGAACGACAAAATATTGCGATCTACTCATTGTAGATTCTATGAGAGCACAATGGTGGAGACAGCTTGATGACTGAAACGTATCATTTCTTTCAAGTATTTCTGGCAGGATTCTGACACAGGTAAAAATGAACACTAACAATTAATTGTGATTTTAATTCCTTTAAAAAATGCACTTTCTGTGCTGAACTGAGAGGAGACACAAGTGAGCAATGGTTATTTACATAATCAAGTACAGCGAAATGAATGATACAAATTGAAATAGACTCGTTGCGAATTTTAGAGTGTTAATGAAGAAAGCGACTCTGTTGTGCAAAAGTCTACCACCAATTTAGAGTGAGAAGCTTGTCACCTCAAAGCGACTGCTGAGTCGAGTGTTTGAGACATTAACACCCATGCACATGGATCAAATTCAAATTAACTGGAGATACCATTTTCATTTTGTTCCCACTGATTCGAAAGTCCTTGACCACATTGCTGTGACATCTCCATCAATCAACTCTGAGAGGGCCTGTAAAATAAGACGGCTTCCTGTCTGACTCAAATCTAATTTTGGAAAATTGATCGATAGACACTGCCAAAGCAAAACCAGGGTACAGAAATCTGCTGTGAGCGTACTTTCATCTACATTTTTTTTTAGGACGCACTGAACTTTAGAAATTAGAAAAATAAGGTCATTCACAATCAAGCTAGTACAGTGGAACCCCTAACGTCGAACACAACCCATCTAGAGTCAGGCTCCAATGTGTTGGGATTTGAAATTTTAAATCATTTTATTGTAATGGCACTGTTTACATTAACTGTCATACAAGTGCAAAGTTCATTAAATTGTACTATTTACAGTATTAGTATTTACAGCTTTACTAAAGTAGAGCCGAAAATGTATTTCTTTGATTGTGAGTCTGCTTACATGACAATTTGAGTTTTTTATTCATATTCTTTTTTCCCGTGATTTTCTTCCGAGGACACCCCTACTTGTCATTTAAAATCTGACAACGCTCGCTTGACTCACAAGTCATGCTTGAAGTCTCGGACAATATGCTGACATCTGATGTCAGAACACAGACACAAAAAGAAAAGCATTCTCCAAGCGCTCTACTTTCGTGACTAACGTAAATCTGTGTTTGACCAGGCAAGCTGGCATAGCCCAAAAATTGAGGTCTGCGGCACTGTGAGTGTGAGCACAAACTTGCCGTTAATCAAGGTTCCCTCATTCCCTTTAAGTGTGGCGCAACTGACAGTCTCGACGGTGTGATGGCACCGTCCACTGTGCTGAAGACGACGATGCGTAATCCCAGTGATCCTTGCATGACTACAGCGTATGGTCACTCTCTGGCTATTATGGCAACAGACAACGTGAGCGGGTAGTATGCCCCTCTGTTTGTGTTCCGCCAGGACGGCGAGTTTGATGCAGTCCGGTCTGCCCAATGGAAAAACATTCGCAGTGAGCTTTCCGCTTGTACAAAAATCAAAAGTCCGCCGCAGATTAGCCATCTACGAAAATAGAGTCGCTAGTGTTAATCATTTAATGCTTGATGAAATATAACTTGGGCAAATTTGTCCTGAAAATGCTGGTCTAAATTGTACTCTCGCTCTTTGACTGTACTTGAAAAAAACTTTTAACGCAGAGAATTATAAATAATCCATTTAATTCCCCTCGCCTGTGCTAACTGGCGCGTGTGTGCGCGTCATCACGAATGCGCAGGTGGCTCGGAGACTGAGACAGATTTACTGAGTTTGAAAAGTTAAGGGGAAAAATTCCAGCTTTCTTTCTGCGTCTCTGGAGGGGGAAAAGTGCATTAATCAGAGAGGAAGATGAAATCATCAGAGCAGTGCAATAGTTGACTGAGACTCGGCACCTCTGCCTGCTCCTCCGTGCTAACTCACATTTCTCATTAATAGAAAGCATTTAATTTCCACACTTTTTTTTTTTCCTCCATCTGTCTTCTGCTCTGTTAAAATTTACCCTTCGAGCCAATTTCCTCACGTTCCTCGCGCTTGTATCATTACCTCACTTTTCCTTCTTTATGACAGCAATTCTCATCTTGGGCTCAATATCCCTGAAGTGTTTTGATAGGCGACTTCCTTAACATCTTGTCAGTGAAAGTGAATAAAACATATTTCATTTCCGACCGCACGTACAGCAGCACGCATTTTATAATTAATGAACCTGGCAAATTTCTCACCCCCCTGCTTCAAAACGAGAACTTCAAAAGCCCACATCTCTCAGAAAAGACACTAATTGTGACAATCTCCATGCCATGTGTTGATGCTGTGAACACCCACAATTTCTACGTATGCTGCAGCAAATATAGATTAGCCACCAGTAGCCTAATTGTAGATCAAATTTGGCATATAAATTAGCTTTGACCTCAGGCTCCTCATATATGTGTCCTAATGGATTTTCTCTTTAATCTCTACAATTCTGCTCCTCTTTTTCCGCTCATCTTGTGCTCACATTGAACATATTAGTTTGGCTTTATCATTACATTGGAGAAAAAAAAAAAAAAACGTATTTTTGCCCCCGGTAGTCTTCTGTATAATTGTTGTAAAGCTTATTAGGATATAATTAACCTAACTTTTGCTGTGTGCAACTTTCCCCACTGGTACTGTATTTTTCATGACTCGGTGAAAATACAACGTGCGAATGCCTTTTTGGGAAATGAAGAGAGAATTATCAATAACATACCGGTGTTGCATTGGTGGTGGAGCCCATTATTACAACCTTTTCCAAGGACATTAATGATGTTTTGGTACAAATGTGGAGCTCTTTTCAAAAGCGCTATGAATCTGTTTATTCGGAGAAAATATACACTCGTGAAAATGTAATAAACATGTTTTCTATCGTATAAATTGGCTCAATCTAAGCAAAACAAGATCATAGAGTCCGTACACAATAGATTGGCTGGCGGTTTAGAACTCAACAGCATTATACTGAGAGCTTTTTTTCTGTCTATATTATTATTATTTGACTTGTCATGAAACTAATTGAGACAACCAAAACACATAGTACAGTTCTACACCACTGAGTGTCAATAAAAGCAAAGCAGTGACTTTTGGAAATGCAACATTTTATTGCGCATGTTGTCACAATGTTGTAGCTGGTCGGTTTAAGTTGAGCATGACTTCAGGACTCTTCAAGATTCTGGCATTGTTTCCGTAGGTCTCGGACAACTGCGAGCAGCTGACTTGTCATTTAGAACTTGTCACTAACAATGACATTCTTTATATAGCGAGTCTATTATGTAAAGTTGAAAGAAAAAACAACGTTTGCATGACTGTGTACAAAACGTTCTGTACGTGCACGTTGATGACATTGTATTTTATTTTTGAGGTTAAGTGGCAACATGTTTTATGGATGAGTTTCGTGACAGGGTCATGTTCGCTCATCCCTCTGGAAAAGAGTCGTGGAATTTGATTGGCGGCCACTGGTAGTATAGCGGTTCACATAGCTAGCTCCCATGCAACTGGCATAGGATCGATTCCCACTTAATGCACTCTCCACAATTTCCCTGTGATTGATTGGCAAGCAGTCCAGGGTGTCGTCAGCCTTTTCCCCCTTAGTCAGCTGAAATTTTGTAGTCTCCCGCCCATGTTTTGACCCTGAACTGGATAAAACGGGTGGATGGACAATCACTAGTACCAAATCATGAAAATATAGGCTGTACATGCATGCATATACTGTGTGTGCTTTTCTGCCTCCGTAAATGATGTGTACTTATCTTGATGGTCAGGAGAGGCTAAGAGAGCACACACAAATGCATGACAGGTCTATAAATGCATTGAGGTATGACTCTGATGTGCCGAGACATACTAACACCCGTTTGCAGTGTGTTTTCACAAGTGCAAACTCTCACAGAGATCAGGGTGAGTTGAGCAAAAACATACAGATGCATTAGCGTATCTGTACAAATGCACGTAGAGCTGGGGGTGTTTCCCTCCTCCCTTAATGATGGCCATCAGGGAGTAAGGGAATGGGAATTATTCATGCATTCAGCAATTAGATAAATAACTCTACCAGGGAGACATTCCCTCCCTCAGATGCGCACAAGGAAGATTCCGGAAAAAAAATGGTCCACATTTTGAATTATTTCATTTTATAAGAGCAGGCAGTATGTAAACACACAATTGTACACATGGGCAGACATGCTCAGTTTGACATGTATGATATTTACAATTTTCATTCATCTGACGCTCAGTGAAATGGTTTGACTTTGACTTAACAAACAGTGTTGCGATTATGAAACTTTGTTGCATGCACACTTGACAATATAGAAATAGTTCCAAGGGGCTATTGTGGTTGGATTTGTTTGGATTTCTAATTATTGTCAGTCGTGTGAAATACAGTAATGGAAAAAAAACAAATACGTTGCAGAGGTTCGCGTTCTGGAATGCTGTAAAATGTGAGTGTGCATCAACCGTGTCTTTGCTGGTTGCAATAAAGTTGAGCATTCCATTTTGACTCATCCAATCATTTCCACACAATCCAACAAATTAAAACAATGTTTGGGAATTTTGTAAGTAACATTTTAGCATAGTTAATTTCCATGTTGGAAAAATGTTGTGTGAATTAATCTTATTCTTACTTAGTGGAACTTAAATATATGTTTTTTTCAATATATTTTTTTTAAAAACAGAGTGTGCCGTTTATATAGAGGTGCGGCTTATATTCTGGAAAATATGGTACTTTTAAAGTTGTCTTTTTTACTTATAAACCTAAAGTAAAGTAAAGCGAGACAGAGGACTAAAGTGGACAGGTTTGAACTGTTCTTTCTGTATATGTGTTACCAACGGACGAACAATTCTGCTGTTCGAAAACTGTGGTTGTTTGTTTACATTCAAACACTGCTTGTAGCTAACGTGGGTCAAAATGGATTTTTGACTATATACGTTCACGCAGAGTCGCTTCAAGTTGTCTTGTGCCATTTTTGTTTGAGTCGTGGTTCAGGTTATGGGTTCTGGTTTGACTCTTGGCTTGAAGTCCCACGGGTCCACTGTATGTAGAAACTGTACTATCAAAAACAGTTATTGGATCAAAGTGGACGTTTTAGAGTTGACAGGTTACCTTTTTAAAAAGATCATATCCCGACCTGAAATGGTAATCCGTAATCTAAATATAGCAACGAGACTCGTGAATTAAATGTCGTGGCGTTATAAGATATCCATCTCATCAGTTTAGTCGTTTGAGATTACAACCTGACATTTGTCCTCGCCGTCTCGATACGATGACCTCCAGGTTAATGACCAGCTATTGTCAAACACCTCGAGCATCAAATACCCTTTTAGAAAATGTATTAGAGAAGCTTATTAGATCTCGTCGCTCGTGTCATTATAGATTTCAATTCCAATGGTCTAACTTGTTTCCAGGCTCAGGATCCATTTCCTGGGAGACAATGTCTGCTGTCCACTGCAGTTTAAAAAATAAATAAATTATTCATGTGCGGCTCCTACCTGACAACAATTTATCATATCTTTTGAAATCCTTTGGATATAGGAGTCTTTCTGGTTGCTTATTATAAAATTCATAATGCAGGAAATAGGAATGTCAAGGGCAATGTCTACAGCTTTGGAAACACACCTGTGAATCAGGCTTTCCGAGCACATTACTTACCCGCATGTCCTTAGAGGTGAAAGGTATTACAAGCGATTGGGAGGGAATTCTCATGCAAAGCTGATCCATTAAAGTGGGATTAATGGCCTCATGGGTAAATGAAACATAATTTATTCGATTACATTCCGGTGTCATAGGCAGGATTCGCCGGGGCAATGTGATCTAGGGTTGTCATTACGTTTTTTTGATCTTGAGCTAAATGGCTATTTAGGTTTTGCGTGAACAATGTGCTCGTATTCATCTTCAAAATATACACTTGAGGCAAGGAGGAGTACAACACGACATGCTTTATTTACCTTTCTCCTGCGACAAGCAGTCTTCGTACGCGTCGCTCGTCGAAATCGCCCGACCTATAGCATTGCTACTGCCTGTTTCTTGCTTGTATCACCTGATCACAATATTAGGCGCCGCATATGATTTCATGTCGTGACGTCGGAGAAGTTCAATAACTCCTCCATGGAGGTCAGGTTTCAGTTGTGTGCTAGCAGTTTTATACCCACCCTACTCAACCAATTTCCTTGTGGCCAGGGAGGACATTCCGATTAATATTGTGTTTGTGGATTATGCTAACGACCAATCAACTCAGCTGCAGAAAACAGGTGAGCCGCGATTGGTCGTTACCTGAATCCTGAGCAACTGTCAGTCGACAGAAGTGACAAAATAGCTGCCCCCTGAGATGGATAAAAACGGGGGGATTTTGCTGCTTCACTCATATTCCACAAACGCAATAGTAATCAGAATACTGATTGTTGAATTTTTAGACTAGTGAAGGCACATACATGTTATTGCAAAGATTTTTGGGGGGATTGACTTCCACTTTAAATCTGGTGGTGGTTCGGTCAAGCAAAAACCTGCCAAGAAAAAAACTTAAAAAAAAAATAAATAAATAATAATAATAACAAACTCCCAGTTTGCGATGGTCTGTTCTGAGACCGCTTTTGCACACTTTTAAGCGTCTGTAGTGTTTTGGTTACCTTTATTTAGCTACTAATATATAACAAAAGATTTGATGCAGCATTTATATTGGAGCTCATTAGACTGTACAGGTCAATTTGTCTTCCTGAGTGTCCTGTGCTTGTCACATGCAGCGATGACTTTTGTAGGCTCTTATGGACTTTTAGCTGGCAATAGCAGACTTGAAAGAAGAAATCTCAAAGCAGACTTTCACTGCAACTCATCCATGGTTGCAGCCCACTAGCGACATAAATGTTTCCAATGATGCTTTCATCCTGTCCTCTCTCGACTAGTTGCTGCTGGTGCTCGTGTGCCTTATTCAAAGCCTCGGTTGAGGCATACTAAGTTGCAGCGTAAATCAAAGCTTACATCTCCTTTTATTTCTTTTTCAGCAATCATGCTATTCCATGCATTATAAAGTCTGGCTAGACCGTATTGAAGCAGACGCATCTACTCCGGCCCATCTTTTCTTAATGAACAGTGAAAGCATCTCTTGAAAA
This sequence comes from Filicampus tigris, assembly GCF_054856515.1. NCBI lineage: Eukaryota > Metazoa > Chordata > Actinopteri > Syngnathiformes > Syngnathidae > Filicampus > Filicampus tigris. Next base: position 17,013,413 of record NC_141231.1, read on the forward strand.
ATTCCTTCACGCTCCTCGTGACTGCCATTCATTGCTCGCTGCACCTGGCCTTGCTTTTTTTTTTTTGTGTTGAAACATTTTCCTACCTGGTCTTTCTCGCCCGCCTAGCACACATTATAAATCATTCCACGCGAGAGCTTTAGAGAAATGCTTAAAATGCTAATGGGGAAATGTAAAGCAGGTGTCTGCAATTAATCCTTACTTCCAGTTAACATACTGTATGTAGTGCACTATTCCCTGCGCACCACACACACACACACACACACACGCATGCACAAATCCTAATAAGCCATTGCATTAAGAATGAGCTTTTGATAGTAATGAGTACTTAGCTTATTGATTTTCCCAAACTAGAGGTCAAACATATTTCACATTTCGCCCAAAAAGAGCTTCCAATGACACACAGAACGTAAACTATGTAAATTGGTGTGTGTTTAAGTGTTCTAATTCGAGATTGTTGTAAATGTGGTCATGCACATACTTGTGTGTGTACTTAGGTACAAGCAAAGATAAATGCATAGTAAGGTCTGACTACCACTGAAACCACATGAAAATTGATCTATGTATAATCTGGCCTGGGAATTTCCCCTGACATTAACAAACCAGTCATTTAGCCTTCACACAGTGGTTATGGGACGTACTCACAAACACACACACACACACACACTCCACGGAGGCTAGTAGTTGTGATGGTAGCAGAGCATGCTGACGTGGGCTTTGCTTTCCGCTTGGGTCACATTCAAGGTCAAAGTGTTTCCCCGGCGTGTTGTGTATTTGTAAATGGCATGTGTTTTCTCGCCTGCACTACCAAGGATATGGGAGCTGCACTTGGCCTCGTCTCACAAATAGACAACCACAACATAGCAAGACGCATTTTTATGTTTCTATTCCAGTGCGGTTTGAAGTTAATTCAGTCCAGTCTAGTTCGTAACCTTTTGGTATGTGACCGTCGCAATAGTCTGAATTTATGAGCAACAGTGTAGTGTGTTTGTTGCGGTTAAGATAGCTGGCCAAGCTCAGTTCAATCTTTTGACCAAGACTCATTCATTTAGAGTTTTCTTGCCATCCAACTCAATATGCCCAAGGTAAGGAAGATGAAAATGCAATCATTCAATTTTGACCCATCTTAAAACTTTCCCAAATTGTTGTTGATAGCAAAAAACATGAACTGCAAGCTTAGCTCGCCATGTAAATTGATGATCTGTTCGCCTTCAAACTTCCAGGCACTGTTTTGCATGGAAATAATCAAGACGGCGAATGATTTGTGATTCGACTGTTTTAGCGTTGAACGTTGACATGTATGTGTAGACTACGACAGATTCGCGAAGCTACGAGCGCTCTATTAACATTTAGCAACGTGCGACCGTCTGTTTGCCTCTTTCTTAGATACATTTTCACTCTCCATTACATTTGTCCTTCATCATATTTCCCGTTTTAGTTCTCTCTCCTGCTGCCCACCCCTATCCGTCTCTAAAGTGATTTAGTATCATGTGATTAATGACAGCCATTAGAAGCTTCAATATCAACATGTTTTCGAGTTTACCAGCTGGAGCCCTCAAGTGTGTGTGTTTGTATATTGAAGCACACATAAATAACATTCCGCATGTAATTTGTGCACCTAAAGACGCAGACATGCACTTATGCATGCCTGCCAAGAATTTTATTAAAAATCCCATTAGGGTTCAGACACCTTGAAAATGGTTCTGCAATAGTTTGTTTGCTATTATCATCTCCGAGTAATGAGCAAGACAAAACATCTCCTTTTGAATGCTTGAAATAACGTGGCAGACAATGGTGGAGTTGACTTACATTAGAAAGTCAGTACCGTTGTGTTAATTGATGGTTCGTGAAATGTGTTTGTTTACAATCATATTAAAATAATATCCCTGACATAAAGTTATTACTTTCTCCTCAGATCATTAAACAGGTTTCCGCATGCAGATTTCTTTGTTGTGCCTGGAATTAATTTGGTTTTCAGTTTTGGAATGATTTTTTTTTTTTTCTTTCTTTCTTTCTTTTTTTTTTTCAATGTAGTAAAAGTTTCACACCTCCAATCCAAAGCTTGGGTTTCAGTTTTCTAAGATCAAATCACACACATATGACCCTGAAAAAAAAAATCATCTGAATATAAACACAATGACTTATCTCTGCTGAGCTTGAAAGCAAGATAAAGATGTTAATTAAACTTCACAGAGACAACAACAATGTATTCTTTCTTTCAACTTTTCAGGCCCTTGTTTATAAAACTTAAAGCACATTTCAGAGCTCTGCGTGTGTCTGATAAGAGGATTTGAGTGTTTAAAGCAACGAAACTTGTACCTAATGTAAGATTCATCCATACAGCTTAACTTCTACCCGCCGGCCAGGAGTTGCAGGATATATATGGAGATTCCCGTAACTTTAGAAGTGCTTTGATGCCATTCCATTGCATCACTGCAACTTTTGTGATTCTTGCAAACAGCCTCACCGCGGCCGGACTAAATGTGTCTCCTTTGAGCACCTTCCAAGACCTTTTTTGTTTTATGTACCTTCCAGAACCTCGGTAGTCTCGCAGCATTTAAAGGAGATGCATTTAATCGGACCGACGTGAGGCTTCCATACCACGGTGAGTCTTTCGTTTAAAAAGCGCCCAACACGGGGGAGTGGAGGGGGTAATAGACGATTACATAGATGGCATAGACGAATTGGCCGACTATGCTTGGTCTGACTATTTTGCTTAGTTTCTCGTCTTTCGTTTATCGCCTACAAAATGGCCGTCCATCATAGGCAGATCGACGGACCGGTCCGTCTTCTGCATACTTCCAATTGCTTCAGTTAAACTCAGTGAATACAATGGATAGATGCAAGGTTCATTTCAAAGTGCTGTTCTCAAAAGACATTCCTTCCACCTTTTATTTTTGGTTTGTATGATTTCTCTTGATTAGAAGGTGAATAGCCATTTAAGTGTGACAATTTTCTGTGCTGATTTAATAGAAACCTTCACAGCGACACATTGAACCTGCTTGCGCGTTTTTTTATTCATTTTCATTCAGCTTCATTTATCCAGGTAAGGCAATTGAAAACAGGTTCGCATTTGTAACGCCGACCTGGACGCGGACAGCGCAGTAAAACTAAAAAAAAAAAGATTTCCTAGAGCACTTTTCACTTCACGGCTGTAAAATGCCCCCTTAGACAGGTGTCATTAAAACAAATGTCCTGTATACTTGAAAAGGCCACAAACACAAATTCCTGTTGGCAAGAGTACCTAGCATGCCTTGAGCTCGCTGCATCAAAACATCCTCTGCTCTTCGTCTGACGGCACATCACTCGAAAAAGTCCCTACCCTCCCTTTTTTATCCTCCCTCACCCCTCTCTAATTTAATGTCCTTCAAGTCTGTAATTTAATATTCCATCTGTTGCATGCCCCCATATCAATATTCTTTTCAGGCGAGGTTGACCTTTTCCATCAACCGTTTTCTTGAGTTAATACGTTGCTAGAGTCCCCATATTGCTCATCCTCAGTTCCTCTCATTTCCATTCAGTGTCGGGGACATGTACTTCATGTACTTAATGAGTGTCAACAGTATTTAAGAGCTCTATATTTTCAAGTCTGTCACGTCCAAGAGTTCTATTGCTGCGGTGGCCGCATTTTGTACCGAATCTCCAGAATTTCTACCTAATTCGGCATGCATCCTAGTCTAATCTAGTCTATCACTAACGTATGCAAATGCAATAGTAGTCAACACTCAAGCCGACACTTGCTGAACAAGAACCCAATTCTTTTGGTGCAAAACAAAAATACGGTGGTTCACCGTGACATCCATTCACATTTTATACTTGTATACCATTTGACATTGAGGAGGTTTGTGGTTGTTATGCAGGTCAATCCCAGGATGCAGTAGCCCACAATTCAACCCAACATGCTAAGCTTTGGTAAAGGGGAGGCCAAGGGCATTTTTTTAGCTCTTTAATCTTGTGGTGGAATCTCCATCCCAAGCACGACTTTAGCCGGCTGGAAAAGCTTTGCCAGAGTCACATAATTTCACCCCGACAGGCTTGTGCTTTGTGTTAAATCACAGCCTTGACAGGTTAAATGGCAGCATGTAGGATCTTGATAGCCAGTGTCAACATTGGCACTCGGACACTTTTCCATAGCAACCTTCACCGATGAACTCTATGCAGGTGATAAATCAGGAAACAGCTTTCACCACCGTCCAACTCTCCCGAGTGACAATTGTTTCATCGGTTGATTCGATCCAAAAACTTTTAAAATATGCTTCCCTGATGCAAGAAAGCTAAGTCCATAAAGAATTGGTTTCCTGACTTTGACAAATACATACTTGACACAACTAGTCAACCCTGACCAATAACTCTGGAATTAAGGCAGTGAGCCAGAGCGTATTAGCTCAGTATTTCCCCATAGCCATAAATTAATTAATTGAGCTCATCTCTGTAGCCATTCGCAGAACTAAATAAATTATTTTTTGTTCGTTGTGGTGTTCACATACTGTTTGTCATTTTAGAAACTTGATATTACATTAGCCCCACAATGAGGGGAAATACGTTTATTATATCAATGCCAAATGAACGAGAACCGTACAGCTACATTTCAAGATTGTTTTTCATCAGTGGGGATATGCCTTAATATAGGCAAACTGTTTGGAAATCGTGATAAGATAGTGTTTTGTAAAATAGAAATGTTTCACTGGTCTCCAAAGTTTATGCAGTATCCGTGGCAGGACTCGCCATATATTGTGTCGCTGCAGTTTGATTGAGTCTTCACGATTGTAGCACGCTGCCTACTGGTTTGACTCCAAGGCAACTGCAACTGATTGAGGAGCCAGTGATGTCAAGTTCTGCAGACGCCTGACAACCAAGAGGGGGGCATCCCTTCAAACTGATGGCCCGGTCTGTCAGCACTGACGGACGTGGATTTTCGTCCGTCAGTGTAATCGTCACTAACCGCGTCCGTGAGTCCATCACTGACGGGCAGCCATTTTGCTGACGATTGATGAATGCTGTCTGTTTCTGATGCTGGTTCTGCCTTAGACTTGTCGATTTTGTGCTTTTATTTGGCGTGCCGTGACTATTGGTATTGTCAATACTACAAAATCAGTTTCCACTCTCGTGACAAGCCTCATATGACAAGTTCTCCGAGTGCGTGTGTGTGTTGCACGAACATCTAGTTGAGAACGCAACACATTTTGGTACAATTTCCTACGTGAGAACACATTGCTGGTGTCCAAACACTTTTTGGGCATGTATCACATGGCGTCTCCTCATGCTGAGGGAATTGTCTGCTCAACCGCAAGTCTTCCTGTCGCCTTTTCTCCCATTCTGTGTTGATCTATGCCTCTCCGGCTATGGACTGTCACCTTGCGTTTAGTGTGAAGAGCAACCAAGATGAGGAAAAGAAGTGTGAAAGTAGCTTGAGATAAGGTGAAAGGGCGGGAAAGATTCATAAGGGAGGATGGCGGTGTAAGATGGGATTTGATTTCTGCGTGTGAATGTGTGTTCTGCAACACAATAAGAGGAAAGTTGAGCTCACTTTTTTTGGCGGCGTTTTTGTTTGTCTGACAATCTGTTTTCATGTGTCTCTGTTCGAGTGGGGACGCATCCTGAAAGAGTGGCCCACAGCAGGCGGTCATTCATGATTTCATCACCCAAGCGCAACATAAAGCCGATCAAACGCGCCATCTTTCTTCACTCAGCCCCTCAATGCATTTTTCCCATGCTCCCTTTCTTTTTTTTTTTTCTCGTGTCTTTCCGACAGATTTCTTCACCCTGCTTCCATGCTTTCTATTTAACAGCTCTCCAGATTTTTGTCCGTCTCGTTTGTGCATTGGCAGATTTGGCCGTGTTGTCTCCCCCCCAAATCACGCTCTGCTGTTTTACTCCTCTGTCACGGTCTTGTGTTCCTCTTGCTCACAGCAGTCTCTGTCACATTTGTATGTACGGTTTATCTCCATACACTCAGTTTTTACGCTTTTTCTGTAGAGAAGAAGAGTGAAGAAACAGAAGCGGACCAAAGCATTTACATAGAGATGAAACCAAACGCGCAATGTAGACACATCTGCCCAGAACAGGCGCGACTGTAACCATTCTAAAAGGTAGCAGCAAAATTAGGACAAATACAAAGAGTGAGGTTGCAAAATCTAAAGTCGGAAATGTTTGTGGACAATTTTAAAACAGAACTTTTCAATTGAAATCAACTTTACTTAGTTATCATGGAACGTGTCCAATATTTCCACATTACCCTGTTTTTTTTTTTAACAACTTCTAGAATGATTATTGCTAATTTAATCAACCCTAAGGATTTATTTAGTTTGTTTTGTTATTTACATTGCATTTGATTTACAGTTCTTGTTTTTCAATTAATGTGAACGTAAATACCTGAAGCACATCCGCAGAAGCTCTGCATTGCAAGCAAATCAAATCCTTTTTTAAAGTTAACTCAAATCATTTGTAGCAATTTGTCCAAGCTTTGCACACAACAGCGGACAGCAATATGCCAATGCAGTGCCATCTACTTGATTTTGAAGCCGCTGTCTTGAGGTGGAACTGAAACTTAGGTGTCAGAATTCGGTGCCTATTGAATGTCAAAAAGGATTATTCCCAAGACTTTTTCTTGAGACTAGCACAAACAACTATGAAGGACACGCCCACCTCACCGGGTAATGACATTTTCTCATGCCCCGTTTGTGTTAAACGGAGACACGAGATGCCCTTTGGCGTGGGTAGGAGGCACAACAGCCTTTCAACTTATGCCAGCGGAAACTTTTTTGCAGCAACAAAGGAAGCACGTTGAGATGCAAATGTATAGTAAGCATAAAAGCCAGGTTGTGGTTGATAAATAGGCATCTATAGGGCCTTTTTTTCTTTTTAATCGGACTTGGAGATTTGTATCTTAAAGAGCCGCTGGTTGTTTTGCACACTAATGTAATTGGTTTGCTTAATAATGAAGAAAAGGGCTCTTTTCTCCAAATTTCACACAATCACAACATTTCCCAAGTCCAAAGGGAGACAAGATTAAAGGTATTTTGGGGTCTTTTTTTTTGTTGTTGTTGGCTGGTTTGTAAACGGGTAGAAATGTGTAAAATTTATTGTAATTATTACTGTATAGGATGTCCCAAAACTCACTATACACTTTTGTTTCAGTCAGACAGACGTGAGACCATCAATATTTGACTTTTGCAGTTTTTCTAAGCATTTCAAAGCCTGCTTCTGCCACCACTGATGAAAACACCGAACTTCTAGAGCAGGCGCTTGTGCTAAACCGAAGAAAGTCTGCATTGGAACACAGCATCTTTCAAATCTCTTTTTACGGATACTTCAGAGAGTGCCAAAGTTGTACCGTACTGCCTTCGTGTTGTTCAAAGGCTTCAAGTGGGAAATGATGATGCTTAACAACCTAAAGTGCAAATTGTACTATGCGTTGGTGCAGTGTGATGGCCATGAAGCTTTTTAAGATGGGGACAGAAAGGTTCTTGCCAGGCTGCAATTTTGCAATGGTTTTGTGACTCTGTGAGCGGGCGAATGATAATGCTTACAAAAACTGCGAAGTGAAAGCTGTTGAATGCTGATGGCCTCACTTCTGTTCGATTCCTGAAGTGAAATTGGAAAAAAGTAGTATATTGTACAGTTAATTTTTGGACACCCAGTATTTCTTCAAGAGTCATGGTTCAACTTTTCCTACCACCACAATCAGTGAAATAACAGGCAGACAAATGTCTGTGTCATTAGAGTGTTTTCTTTTCTTTTCTCTTCCCCACATGACCAAACATAATGGACATTGCTATGATACAACCTAAAAAGGTGCATCCTTTGTGGTTTGTTTGCACCTCCTCCTGTTAATTAGTGATTGCCTAAAGAATGGTACATGACATCTATAGAGATTCGGTTCATCAAAATTTTGGCTTTTTGTGGATGTTAAAAAAATAGAGAAAAAGCACCTCTTAATCTCCCTTATTAGTGGTATGTTATACCCAATTTACTCACTTTGCTTAAAACATTTAAATAGACACTACTGTATTTGCTGTCAGGGGAAGCCACTTCCAAAGGGCAATTGTATCTCTGCAAAAATACTTTTTTTTTTTTTTTCCGACCATGCGAGCACTGCTGAAATTAGTTGGTCTCTCTCTTGAACTTCGGCAAGGAGGCTACGTCACCTGTGTCTGGTGGTTTGTCTGTTGGTGCTTTATAATCTGTTCAAAAGATGTGGCTGTGTTTCAGGTTGTAGCTTGGGTCATGGAATTTGTTTTGGACTTATTTCTTTGCTTTCTGGAGATGTACAGTATGCTGTTTGAGAGCCCTTGGATATTTCAACATTTCTTTGACATATGACTTGTCTTCACTCTACTCGTGCACTTCCCTGCGTGTTTTTGCATCGAATCAGAAATCATATTTCTTTTGTCCAACTACAGTATTTCAGCTGTTCTAATTTGACTAACTCTCAAAAGATGTACAGGTTATAGGTCACGCAAATGGCGGAAAAAATTGATCTATCTTTTCGGAAACATTACGGGTTGTGGAAACTATTTATATCCATCCATTAATCCACTTTCTATACGACTTTTTCTCATTTGGTTTACGGGTGTGCTGGGGTACACACGATAGCTAGTTAGCTAGATAGCTAGCTAGATAGCTAGCTAGCTAGCTAGATAGATAGATAGATAGATAGATAGATAGATAGATAGATTTAAAAAATGGTTTTCAGAACATCAGTCAGTAGATAGATAGATAGACAGACAGACAGGCAGTCTAAGCTTGGTGCTCGGCAACAAATGAAAGAGTCATTTTTAAGAGCATACTATTTTGGAGAGCTATTTTGTGAAAGTGCAGATTTATAGATGGTGTGTATGAGCCCCTTCTCTCTGATCTGAAACATCAAATAACTGTCATCATGGAATCTATAACATCTGCCCTGAACACATACACAAACACACGTGTACGCCGTTCAAGTGGACAACAGGATGGACGTTGTCCTCTTGAAAGTCAAGGCAACCGCTCACACACCTCGCTGACATGCGCTTATGCCTGCACATGTCCTGCCAGATTCAAAAAGGCATTTGTAAAACAAACAGGGCGTCTATTGCACTGGCCTCATGCCAACCCTCAGAGCACACGCGCGCACACGCACACGCACGCATGCACGATAACATTGCCTAGACAGACAAGCACTTGCAGGTTATACAGACACCTCTCTCCACACACACACACACACACACACGCACGCACACTGTCAGCTCTGTACACCGATGTCTCCAATTACACAGGAATATTTGGATAGAAAATTCCCTAACACCCCAGGTGACTGACCCCCCGCTGCTAAGAAAACACACACTCTTTTCATGCGCACACACACGCGCGTTTCCGTGAGCCAGATGAAATTGCCCTTCAAAGTAACCGCACAATCAACAGCAGCTCCGTTCTGACCAAGGACTCTCCAAAGATTTGAGATTGTTTCCTGTGATCATAGTGTAGCGTCTGTAATGCCGCGCGTGCGCACGGGCGCGCGCGTTTGCGGTCGAGCTCGGAATGGGAACGGCGTTTTCTTGGGTGACATCAGTGGTTTTTGTGTGCCAAAGCACGGAGTGGTTAGGTGTGTCACATTGCATCTGTAATCGGCGAACACCGCGGCACCAGAATTGGAAGATGTTGAATAGACATACAGTTCATGTAAGGCCAAACCATCTGCAGGTAATATTTAAGAGATCCGCATTAGTTTATGTCAGAGGAAGTTACAGCACCTATAAAAGTCCCACACAAGAACAGGTAGAACGTGAAAACTGGGAACCTCTGACTTGTTAATTGAAGATTGCATAAATAAAGGATTTCAAACCCGGAAGTTTTATACCCGAAGGCATTTTAGTCTTTGTATTTCATCCTGAACCACAAAAGCAGATGTGCAGTGAGCCTTGGCAAATGTAATATTTTGGACCAAATGGAACCATATGTTGCTTGTTTCAGCCTCTTTATTGAATGTTTTTTTTTTTTTTTTTTTTAACAACTACAGGAATGTAAGGCCAGCTTTTCTAAATCAGCAAACAGAAAGAACAAACAAATACAGTATTTGAAGGTTTAGCAGTCATGCTAAAAAGTAAAAAATAGATTCAAAATGTAGAGCTTAACTTTTAATTAAATGCAGTTGTGCAAGTCTGAGACCATAAGTAGCTTAAATACTTAATTAGACACTGTCATAAAACAGAAGACAATTCTAAAAAGGGATACGAATCTGTTGTGACCTTACACTGCACTTTCTTTTAATGTCACATCATTGCGTATCATCCCATGTACAATTAATGGTGCGACAAAAAAAAATGGACATGGTTAAGGTTAGCTACATAGGAGCTGTCATATTTTCTGTTTTACAAGAAAGCTCCGGTTGATCTTAGACTTTTGTGATGAGTGTACTGTATAATGGCAACAAACCATTTTCTCCATTCAAATGTAAAAGTTCAAAAGGTCCACCCAGCTGAATCTTGTCAAGCATGACAAAATACACCCTATATGCACTACATTAAAAACATATTGTACAGCAAAAAAATAAAAAATAAAAAATAAAAAAAACAGAACCTTGGCTTGGACCTTGCTCCAGAAATAGTTTGTTGCAAGCACAAGGATGGGCAACACACAAGCAAACAAATGAAACACACATGCGAATGGTGTGATGCAGATGTTGTAGAGCATTTAAGGTACAAAGCTGCATTGATCCACAGGAGGCCAAAGACAACATGTGTTAGGAAACATGTGGAGATAAGTGGCAGTTATTATCTCCAAAGGAGATTGCTTGGCAATGTTTGATTTCAAACATCTTTGTTTCAAATTGGCACACCAAATAGGAATGTAGAAAATACTCAGATTTGAGTGCCACGTTGTAATTGTCAAGAATGAGTACCGGCTTGTCGTAGTGAAATTTAAGGCATGTTCCCACCATTTCTGTAGGCCCTTAGCATGTTGGTGTGTAGGCAGACTGATGATATTGGCGTAAGCCATGTTAATAGTGTGATTTCACATCATGCTCATTTATTAAATCAGCACAATACTCACTGTGATTTGTTATTAATTCCATTATGAAATCTGCAATTCTCTTTTGACCAATCGGCAGATTTTCTTGCTTCGCTTTACACTGTGTAACGAAAGTGGGTGTGTTTATAATTGGAAATGATATCAAATGACCAAAATAGCAACCTTAAACCAAAGTACTATTTGAACGGGGATTAAGAGCCTTTGAAGTTAATATACATTACCATCCTGTTATATAGCAACATTTTTACTACAAATACAAATACAATGGTCCCCACTTAAAAGATCTGGTTCCTATTTTCATGCAAATGAGTGTTTGGTGCCTTGCTCAAGATCTTCTGACAAGCACATACATGTTTTTGGAATTTAAGAGGAAACCACAGTACCTGGAGACACGGGGAGAAACGAAACGAGCCCGGATTCGAACCCGCGACCTCAGAAAAAATGTGTGGCGGATTGCGGATCACCCACCGTGCCGCCTCCCTACAAACCTGAACATATCATATTGAAGCTCCCCGGCCAAGTCTTTAAAAAGCAAAGGGTGCTTTTAAAGCTTTGTAATTTTGCTTCAAAGTGTCGCATCATGTATATCCTCTGTGCATCGATGAAGACTAAACAATGAGCTCCTCTCTTCAGAGTACTTTTAATATAATAGAGAGCAGACAGAGACCAGCTCGCTACATGCCAGACGCACTCTAATGTGCTTATAATGAGGAACAAGTGTATTGTGACTAATGTCACAGTGGATACATTTCAAAGTGAATCATTACTGATGTCGGCTTTTAAAAAGCATTGAGTAAAGATTTCTTTTTCTTCACTTTCCTACTCAATGAGAGAAACATTCCAAAAAAGAAGAGCACGCCGAACCTACTTTAACTTTACTTAGGTCAAAGTAGCGACGGGTTTGTCCTTAGTGGTATGAGTTCACTCACTAATGCAAAAAACTGGAATCATTGAAGTGTCTTCAAAGTTGGTTCTGTTCGTAAACTCGTCGTCGTATGTGTGCCTGGAGATGTCGTTCATTAATAGTCCAATGCTGCAAACAGCTACTGGCTTCTCTGCAGTTCAGAGATAGCAAATGTGGAACTAAAGCAAAAAGTAGAAAATAAATAAAAATGGTTTTCGGAACATCAGTCAGTCAAGTAGTGAAACTGTAAAAGGGAGTCTTGACCTCACATATTGTATCTTGGAGGTTGGCGCCGTTTTGGCAAGCAATTTGCCTCCTTGGCTGGTGCCCGCTGCCTTGTCCACTCTGTAGATGTATTACGGTACGTACCAGTGGCTTTACGGTAGCAGATAGAGTTGAGCCAAGGCAAGCAACATGTTGAAGCTGGTATGTTGTTATTTCCGAAATGGTGGCATACCGTGCCGCAGCTTGAGCCATGCATAAACAAAAAGCCTAATGAAGGGTTAGTGTGATTAAAATAGAAGAAGACACTTCCTGGAGGAGGTTGGTTTTTTTTTTGGTTTTTTTTGGTCAAACATCCGTATTTATTGTTGAAGCTGTCTGATGGATTTTTGAACCAACGAGTAACAAAACTGAACAAAATGTGCTATTTTGTGAACAATTATGATTTCAAAGTGGCGACAGGGTAAATTGTATCCATGTGCGCACTGTCTTCACATTTTCTTCTCATATACTGTGCCATTTGTTGTATAAAGCGTGATAGAAATGACACATTATCTGTAAAGTAAATATCCAAATGAAACACTGCTAAGAAGTTCCAGTGCATGAAAAAACTTGGACTCCACAATGAAGTATGACAAAGTGGAGGGAAAGAACTATTTCAGTGAGCCAGTTAATTTGTGCATGTAAACATAGTCACCATGTGACGTGTCAGCAGGTGTTGTCATAGAGCAGAAACAGAGGTTTCATGTCCACCACGAACAAATAATCTGAGCTTCACGTCAGTCAAAATCCAGTGAGGAGGACCCTCGGGGTAAACGCCAGATGTGAGATCTGGCACAAAGTTGGACTTCAATAGTGTGAGTCTGAGGACGTGTTACATTAACATTGTCCATCATTTTCTACCAGAGAGACAATGGTGGTTACTGTGTACGTGACATGGATCTATTCCAATACACAAGATGGAAAAATAACCGCTCAGAAACATACAAAGTATTACAAATGTATTTATTTAGCATGTTCTTGAAATCCAAATAATGGACACTAACACATGTTTTAATGCGTCACTTTTTATAAAATTGTTCAACTTAATTCTCGTGGGATCATTGTTCATGTTTAGTATCATTAATCGTATTATTAATAATAACACATTTTGTAAACTAAAGACGTTTGATCATTGGGTAAATATGTCAATGTTTTGCCAGATTATATGATTGATTTTAAATGCTGACAAATTATTGGGAACATTTTATTACTTTTATTACCTGTGTGCAACTTTAATCGACCCACATGGTCCCAGTCGGAGTCAGCCAACCGGCGTCGAGAACCGACTTAACCAATACCATGTCACTCGCACTCCTGACACGCGGCCCGAGTAAGGAAATAATAAAACAGTGTTGTGTACCTTGCGGTCCCACAGACGCAATGACACATGTCCCGTATTATTTTTATTTCGCTGATCGCCACGCTTGTGCGTGTGTTTGTGTCTCTGTTGTTTTCGTTCGGAGTGTCTGCCCGCGCGGCGCCTGCGTGTGACGCGAAGATTACGTTCCCGACGCCGATTGGCCGTCGCCGACGAGGGATGAACCGGGAACACGTGGGTCGATTAAATATGCACGGAACGCGGTGGCTGTTAGGCTATGCCCAGCTCTGTATATGTACTGCATGTATATACTGTATGTATTTGTATACAGTATATATACAGTATATACGTATATGTGTTTGCGTTTGTGTGTGTGTATACACGACTTGTCTCTATCGTGACCTTTGACGGAGCAGCTTGTGAGCATGTCAATGTACCTCATTCTTGTATAAACAGAGGATGCACTGACCATAGCTCATTCAACCAGACCACTTAGCGTTATTAGTCCAAAACAAAATATGAATATTTCAAAACCATAAACGTGAAAACAACTAGAGTAGCCAGGGAGGGGGCACCATAACTCAAGCCTGGGCCACTTAGTGTTAATGTAAACCAAACACGGAATATTTCAAGCCATAAAGTAAAAGAAAAACAGACATGCTCTGAGTGCCTTCCATCCTCTCATCACATCTTTTCCGCTCTCCTTTTCGCTGTTAATGTGTTGTTGTGATTAGAACATTAATCCATCATACTAAATAGGATGGGATGCAACACCACAAACAGGAAGGCAAGTAAGTGTAAGGGAAAAAAGGAGGACTTTGCAGGAGATAACAACAAGGGCTTGTTGAATGATTTACAAAGCAAGCCGAATGGCGTGAGGGAAGCCAGGCCATTAACAAGCAAGTGCATTAGAAATAATACAAATATGGCATTTCCGCGGTATGGAAAAGGAAAATATAGGAAATCACAGTTCTTGTGTGGGGGTTAAAAAAGAGAAAAGTCAGTAAAAGCAAGCAGGCAGAAAGAGGAAGCTATTAGCGATTGTCTTGGTGATCAGTTCTTGTTGCTCTTATTGCATTGGCTGGCCCTGATGCAGTCCAGAGTCAGCTTGAGCACAGCGCACCATCACTCAAGCTCTAATGGCCAGCTGGCGTAGTGCTACTGTGTTTGTGTGTGTGTCTGTGTGTGCGTGTGCGTGTGTGTGCGAGAGCGGGCACTTGGTTGAGCTCTGTTTGGTTTGTCAGGACTAGTCGTCCGTTTGTGTCCTGGCTTTGCAGAGGCAAATGTGTTTGAATTGGGGTCATTTCAGAATAAACCGAAAATCGAAGCTATTAATATTTTGAAGTTTTTCCTTCATTCATTTTGCATTCACAGGGCTCTTTATTTCAATGCTCTGTGATTGACCGGCCCGGGCTGTAGTCAACCAGGAGAGGCTCCAGCTCACCCGCAACCCTAATGAGGACAAAGTGGTATAGAAAACGGGTGGATGGATTTCAAGACAAATCGCACCCTTGGGTATTTTATAGTTAACCTTGAAACTTGAACCATCGGCAAGTTTTAATAACTGTGAGGCACTCCTCAAACAGGGTGTGATTGGTGCAAATGACAAAAAGTTTGACCAAATGATTTCTTTCCTTAAGGCTTTTAGAGCTCTTACAATTATAGTGACATATCATCAATGGAAAACCACAGACGTGTCATTTATGTCAAAATGACTGCTGTGAAAAAGGTCATTTAAACCCGTTATATAGAATACAATAGAACTTTGTTTCTGTCACAGTAACAGTGTTGAGATGAAAAAAAAAAAATTATAATCTCGCAATTATCAAAGGGACACAGTATTTCCAGAACGTACAATTATTCACATTTGTGAGTATCTCAATATCAGGTGTCACCAAACCTTTTGAAACTGAAAGCTACACTGAAAAAAGTTAGCTGACGGACGCCCGTTTTGCTGACGTTTTTTTGACTGACGGACCAACGGACTTCTGACAGACTAACTGATGGACTTCACTGACGGACTGACTAACTGACGATTCCAATTCGGTTCGTCATGAAAAATTATGGACCGATGAATGACAAACGGGTACTTTGGCTGCTGACGGATAACAAATGATGGAGCAGCAACATTTTGTAAAATGCCATATATATATATATGATATTAAGCCATTCCCATTTCCCATTCAAAAATCAATGACTTTATCGGTCAAATTATTAGTGCTCAATATGCTTTATCATTGCAGTGCTTTTTGTGAAGCACTGTAAGTCAGCGTGGTCTTTCATTGTTCTCAGCATTAAAGGAATTCGGTTTGGATTTGTTCTTAATCCAATCTGTGCCTCTGTGTTAGAGTATGGCGCGCCCACGTGTCGTTATTCACAAACATGCACATTATCTTCTCTACCGTTTTCAGCCTTGCTGGTGTCCAACATAGTTGGTCGGCCATAATCACTTTGGCCGAGGCTGCTCTTCTCTTCTAATGGGGCGAAATTATTTCACTGCATCACAAGAGGTTAGGAGAAGTTCATCCAAGCCTGCTTGGTCTCAAACCCGCTGACTTTGTTGTGTGTGTCTGCCTGAGTGTAATATTGTGCTTGGAAAAAATGTTGCATTTGTGATGTCTCCAACTTGCAGTTGCTATCCCTCAGGCTCCTGCTGTACTGTCCTTTCTGGGGTTTTTTTTTTGGTTTTTTTCCCTCTAATTCTGGCAGACTTCACTGCGGTCGAGCTGGGCTAGCCATTGGAAAACAATCTGCCTTGTGTGATTTTGCGGTTGGAAGTTAAAGTTTCATCCAGGTCGTCATTGTGGACGTCTCCACATCCTGCGCATACTCCACTTTGCCATCTAACCGCTGCGGAAGACCACCATATCCTTCAGCCATCCCCATGATTATAACAGCTGGTTCCAAATGATTCCTCGTGAGACTGACATCGGGAGCTCGCAGGATCACATTAAGGGGAGCACTTTGAAGAATTAAGGCAATTGTCAATGTAAACATTTGCTTAAAGCATCGCGGTTTGTTGGCTTTTAGCGAGACTGATATGCTAGTTCTGTAATACACACTTTTTTTTTTTTTTTTTTACAGCTGACCCGCTAGCTTGTAACTTTTCTTATGTCACTCGCATCCACGACACTCATCCGGCACAACATAAGATACAATTAGTTGTTACACTTATTGCCATCTAATACCAATTTCTGAACTCTAAAGGGAAAAAAAAAGAGGAATGTATTTGTGGAGTCAGCTCCATCATACTGAATGAAACTGAAAACCTTTCGACACGGTTGCAATTCACAACCAATTCACAACCTCTAAAGGAGGAAAAGAGGCATTTATTTGTGGAGCCAGCATTGAAGTAATCTGTGCGAATTTACCCGGTTCATAAATGACCCATTCAAATAAAACCCAACATCCCAGCCGCCTAAGGCTTCTGTCAGGTTCATGTCGTTTTGTGCGGCTCTTGCGATGACTGTGTGAAAACTTTTCCCTTTTGGGATGGGGCTGGAGGGCTGGGTCGAATGTCTGAGTCCTCTCAAGGAGATTAGCGAAAAGACATTGAATCAGAGAGGGAGGGAACAGATGAAGGGATGAGAGAGGCCACGAGAAAGGGGGAGTGGATGGGTAGAATGGTCTTAGTAGTGGGAAGTGTGTGTGTGTGTGTGTGTGCGTTTGGTGGGGGGGGGGGAGTCCTCTGTGAAGTCCATTCATGCCCTGCTGAATAAATAGAATTCTTTCTCCGTCGCTCTTGCTCTTTTTTGTCCTTTCTCTTTCACGTTTTCTCCTTCCTTCACAGACTTTCTCTCCATCATCTGGTTATTCTCACCATCTTTTATGCTCTCTATACCTCTTTGGCCTGCATTCCTCCTGTCTTTCCTGTCACGGCCTTCTGTCTGTGATGTCATTCAGGACAAAGAAGCCAAGCTTGCCTGGAATGTGGGACTGACTGAGAGGGAGAGACAGCAAAGCAGCGGGAGGGAGAACTTGGAGAATGGGTGACACAAAGTCAAAATCAGACAAGATCTGCGGAATAAAATCTCAAGTTGATATACTTGTGAATGATTCAGGTTTGGAATATAGAGACCCAAAACTGTACATGCGGTAAACAATATTTCATCTCTAGTTTCATAAAACATGACTAGGTAACAGAAGCGAAATACGCTGGTTTGTACATGAGGTGTCTCCTAAATTGTTACTTAGTCTCTCAGCACAGTCTTTGTTTGCAATGCCCTTTGGGAATGGGAAATTGTCCTTGGAAAGGTTATTTATCCATCCAGGACGCCCAACGAAGGGTTATTTTTAAAGACATTTCAGATAAAAAGTATCCTTTCAAGTCATTTGTATGTTTTTAATAGCAGAACAAAAGCCAACAAAACAAACAAAAACAAAAAAAAACATGGCCTGAATGTAATCATCTAGAGCAGTGTTTTTCAACCTTTATAGAGCCAAGCTACATATTTCACATCGGAAAAAATCTCACGACGCACCACTAAGCGATTTACAAAAAAGTGTCTATACAGGGTTATTATGTACATTGCGGAAGAACATTTGATTGTTTTTCCTCTTACTATATAAGGTTGGAATAGACAATTGAACAAAACTGTTTTTGTATTACAAAATCTATATTTTTTAATCAAAACACACCGAAACACCTGATGATCTTTCACGGCACAGCAATGTGCCGGCACACTGGTTGAGAATCAGCGATCTATAGAAACTAGTTAACGAAAACAAAATATTTTAGTCTGATGCTACGCTACGCAGCGTTACTCTGGATACAAACAATGCACTGATGCATTCCCTGTCCGAAAGCGTCATCTTTCATGAACAATAAAGGAACATGTTCCCATAACAAAGTCAGCTGTGAATGAGAAAAATGCATTGTGGGATCTGAACAATTAAGGGGGTCAATTGGACAAGAAATTCGAGGTCAATTTCCTCATCACTTCCTTCAGTGATGCCTGTTGCTAGGGAGCACTTCCTTGTTGGCTGTTTGAGAACAATTTTGATCCTCGGGGGAACTGATGACAGCAGCGGCAACGGCGCACCGATGCACCCGTGTCGTCGTTTATATGACAGCGCGGGTGAATACATTACAATAAATTACTGTGACTTTTAAATGACTTGCCTGAGATCTTGATTCTGAAACTCTTTGCTTTTCCTTCAAAACCTCACTTGATGTGCTCACAGAGAATGTAGGTAGGAGTTAAGTAAAAAATCAAGAATATGGAAAATTGTTATTATAGTGGTTATAATCCCTCACAGGGAAAAGTGGGGCTAGTACTGTGCTCAAGGGCACATCCACAGTGGCCAGAAAGCCGACTAGCATTTCTAGCAACTAGCAACGATTAGTTACCATTTGCTGCGCATTTTGTCTGCAGCGGGACTTGAACCGCGACTCTCCGCTCCAAAGTCCATGTCCTCCGAGGACTGGGAGTGTAATGCAAGGAAAGAGATGGAGAGGAAAAAATGTGATACCAAGGGAGGGAAAAGAATCACATTTAGATTTTGGCTAAAGTGCAATGTTACCCAAGACCACACACACACACACACGCACTCGCACACAGGCAGTGACCTCTCCTTAGAGAGGGTTGTCTATCAGACACACTGATTGATGAATCTGTCACTGCTTGTGTGTCTCTCTTATCTGACAAAGACCACAGGCACACACACACACACTAACACGCACATCAAGCCTTTGTCCGAGAAAGGAGAAAACAAATACTGTAGAAGGTGAGATGAGAAGCGAGAAACCCAAACTCAAGCTCTTTGAGTTTTTAAACAAACTGAGTGATTGTGTTTCATGTTGGTCAAGAGGAAGATGCCACGGGGCGATCGAAAAGCAACAAGACGAGTAATGCTTGTAATAACGATGTTCAGATACGAGTCAAAGTTGGAAATGTGTTGCTCTGCTGAAGAAGACAAAATGTGATTTTACTATGATGCACACTGGTGTTAAAATGTTGGACGCACAAGGCCATATACGGCATGTTGCCTATTTTGTGTGCACAATATTACAAGCACAGTGTTCATTTTAGCTACTCTGGTTTATTCTGTATCACGGCACTTTTTGCTAATACAGTATGTCTAAATAATGTGAATGTAGGAAAATGGATGGATGGATGAATTTTCAAATGGGAATTTTGACATATCTGGGGAAAAAAACATTGATTCTACCCTTTTGAATATTTTAGACCCCAAAAGGGGTACCTTAGGTCAAGAGAATGTTGTCGGGCGCCCATTTCGCTGACGATTGACCTGACACTTTTTAAAAATGACAGAAGTGGATTTTCGACCGTCAGTTTAATCGTCACTAACCGCATCCGTCCGTGACGGACTGACGATACCCGTTTTCCTGACGACTGACGGATGACGGGACACCCTTTAAAAATGGCGGACTAAGCACTGACGGAAGTGGATTTTGGACCATTGGTGACGAACTGATCGATGCCCGTTTTGCTGACGTTTTTTGGGGGGACCGACTGACGGACTTCCGACGGACTTAATTGACGGACTGACCAACTGATGATTACAATTCGGTTTGTCACGAAAAATGGCGTACTGGCGAATGACCAAAATTCCAACCTCTGGATATTATACTGTAGCTGAATTAACAACCTACTTGATTTACTGGTTGATGTCCGAGATGCAAGATGGTGTTAGACACTGGTCCGCAGAATTTCCCTAGTTCCTCAAGCTTGTCTGTTTCCACTAAAAGAAAGGTTGTGCAAATGTTATCATATTAAAATGCATCTGTATTTTAAGTGTTAAGGAAGCCTCAGAGCCATCGGTCGTCATGGCGTTGTTTACCAATGAAACACAAACGCAACATGAACAGGAAGCTTCCCTCCTGTTCCACATTTTTCTTTTATTTCCGGCAGTGAGTCAGAGGGAAGCTTTGCCAAGCCTCAAATACCGTCGTTGACTCAGTGGAACCTCTTTTTGGGTTGCATCATGTAAAATGCACGAAGGCCGCGAACCTTCGCAGTCCTGTTGCAAAAGAAACAATACACATAAGAGGGACCCAAACACAGATGGCTGATGGGGAAAACAGTGCGGTGGACAGTGTAAACCACGCCGCATGTTGCCTCATCTGCAACCTTGCTCGCTGACGTTTGACTTGCATCCTTGAAACCTCACACTGTATTCTGCCATCTCCTCAACTGACGCCTTGTCAACAGAAGAGATGCTGAGGGAGGGTGGTTGTTGGAGATAAACCAATTCGGACAAGAGTCTGTTTACAATACAATTAGTAGGTCGGATTTCTTGCCAGATGCACTGCAATTAGTTTAAATAAATACTGACATCTTGCATGGTTGCTTGAAAAAACGATTTTCTTTTTATGGATTAATAAACAGAAAACTATAAAATATGTTTTTTTTGTGGTAAGACTCAATATCTTTCCTGCAATCCAATGTGCCTAAATCAGTGCATGATCAATTAAACTACAGTCTAAAATGCACACATGCAGAGCAAAAACTACAATTCATTTTGATTTGATTTTTGATTTTCAGTTCCCGAGTTCGATTCAAATTTTTTTTTTAATTTGTTTTTTTTAAATGAATGACACATTTTATAACCAAAAGGTTTTTATTTTAACATTTGCATTTTCTCCTTATTACAAACAGTAGCTTTTTGTAACTTTACAACAACTTGAAAATTAACTAATAATTTTGACTGTTTAACCATGTGTCTTATCGGTGTTTTGTTCGTGCCAGAACTAAACATAATAATCAATAAATGTACAATAGATTTGGCTGTTATCAATTAAAATAATTTTGTGATCAAAATGTCTATTAATTGTTTTATTTTTTTACATTGATGCATATTTTAAGCGTTTTAAATCGATTTTAAAACAATTCTCGTAATAAATCGTTACATCCCCATGTCCAACACCTGACAAAACAAAGTA
Source organism: Filicampus tigris (assembly GCF_054856515.1). Taxonomy (NCBI): domain Eukaryota; kingdom Metazoa; phylum Chordata; class Actinopteri; order Syngnathiformes; family Syngnathidae; genus Filicampus; species Filicampus tigris. Next base: position 17,034,812 of record NC_141231.1, read on the forward strand.
AAGTTGTGGGCACTTGCCTCTCCAAAAGCTAAACTGACAATCCCAATTAATATGGTTGCTAATTGGTTTTACCATGTGAAAATTGCTGTTATGAAAGAGGCCAAGAAGTTAGTAGTGGCCCAAGACTTCAGGTTGCCAGAATAAATTCATTTTGAATGTCATACAGTAATTAACCTTTTGCAGACTGAACAAAAAAAATGCTTGATTTTCAGTTGATTAAAATGTGGTCAACTGACGTTGTCCCCCCCCCCAAAAAAAAAGAAAATCTCATTTTGTATATTTCTTTAACACATTTGAATCATGTGCAACGGATGTACATCTTCAAATTAAGTAACTCAATTTTCTTCAGTTTAAATCTTCAGCTACTAAAGAGTTCCACATGTAAGGTGTGTAAAAAATGCCTTCACTTGTCAATATTTTTATTCAGTCCCTTTAACTCGGTTGTTTCAGACATTATACAACGGTAAATGTTACATAGTAGATCATAATAATCCAATGGGAATATGGTCATAAAAGTAGCAGGAAATGTAAAATTTGATTTATATGAAGGGAATAAACTCAAATATTGTGAGTGATGCTCAGGAGACACTCACGAGAGCTTTCTAGTTTTCCATCCGTGTGATTGTAGCGAGACTTAGCATGTCCTCATTCTCACTCTGCTTTTTCCTCTCAGGTAGCTGGCATTGGGCTCGGTGCGTGCGTGCGTGTGCGTGCGTGCGTGCGTGTGTGCGTCTGGTATCCTCTGTGGCTCTCCCACTCAGCAGTAAATACTGTTATCCCAGGGGGTCCGGCTGTGCAAGGATTACACTGGCATCCCACTCAAATTTTAATATGCAAACAAACACAGGTGCACAACACACAGACGCACACACACACGCGCGCACGTTCATACTCACTGGCGTGCAGTGCACCAACTTGGCTTTGAGATGGCTCCACTTTTCAATTTTCAGCCCAATTACATTTCACTGTTACCTATTCTAAAGAGAGATGGCAATTTTCCTTCAGGACAGTCTCTCTCTGTCTCCACGCACACAGACACACAGCTTTTCACAGCACTGCATGCCACATCATCTCAAAACTGATTGCCCTGCTCACTTAAAAACTTGTAGTTTACTCTGAATTGAAGAGAGACATCTGCAAACATGAATGTGTTCAAGTGGCCCATCATCTTATCAAAACAAGTGGATTGTGTACATACAGATTTTATTCATTTGATGTGAATGAAATCAAAATATCAGAAATGTGCCGACAATACACAAATTAAAACCGTTCTGTGTATCCACTTGCTTTCCCAAAATGGTCTGCAGGTTTGCAGTGCATAAGCAAAAACAAAGAAAAATCTGCAGCCAAAAAAAAAAGTATCTTCCCAGTCATGCTGCTATGAGAATTAAGTTGTAGTTAATTTCAATTTGACAAATGAATCTCAAAATTACCGCGGGAATCTAGATGCAACTGTCTGAACTGTCATTTGGTCAAAATAGGCTAATATTTGAAAATTATATATCAAAATATTGTGAAATGACTTTTGTATTTTTTTGGGGGGTCTGTTTGTTGTTTTTGGTAACCCTAATGCCAAAATAGATTCTATTTCTAAAAAAACAAATTTAAAACCTCTCGTCCCAACATTATGCAGTTTTGTATTTGCAGCAATCTTGTGTTTAAACAAAATAGCTTCAATCAAACACGCACACACACCTTCACGGAATGTTCCTAATAGTACTGAAGGCAAGCGTGTAAAGTGAACAAACAGCCATGTAATGTGGTGGTTCCTTGTCATTGACACTGCCCTTTGGAATGCAACAGGGCGGGGTGCGGGGTGAGATGGAGTAATGGGCGGGGGTGGGGGGGGGGCGCAAAGTGCGTATATGTGCATTAGAGCACTAAGTTTGCGTGTGTGCATCTGTGTGCGTTTGGACCATCCTGTCAAATTAGCCTAATGAATAGCATTACCGTGAATGGCAGCAAGAAGAGGGAACAATGGCTGTCATTTAGCCCCCTTTTTCTCTTCCTTGCTCTTTGCTTCTAATCTCTGACATACATATATTAAAAAAAAAAAAAAAAAAAAAAAAAAGCCCAACTCCTTGCACGCTTCACACCCCTTCTTTGTTTTTGGGGTGATAACCATTATTCTGAAAATATACAATTTGATCTCTCTATCTCGTAAGATTACAACATGCCCTTGATAAAATACAATTTTATTGTAGTAAGATTAATTTGAAGTGACTCATATAAAAATAAAATTGAGTACAGTATGAGTGTTTGTCTTGGAAAAGATATGAGCAAGAACTTTTTTCCGAAACAAATGCAATTGTCTCCTTTTCCGGGAAATTCAACACCTACAAAATAATTGATATCTCAGCCCCTGTAGCAGATAGAAACATGCTGTGATTCCAAAAGAATTAGAAAGCTTAGACAAGTGGCTTTCAAAAAGGGCCGAGTTTATTCATCTTTACTGTTTCAATCAAAGATGTAAAAGTACCTTTTTTTTTTTTAATCAGTGCAAGAGGAGCAATATTTGTAATTTTTTTTTTTAAATGAGTGGTGATTACCATTCCTTTATTCTGCTACAAAGACGTTGATATCGTCATTGTCTACAACCATATATCTTAACCATATATCATGTTCGACTGCTTCAAAGTCCACAAGCGCCTCGTCTTTTTCACCGCCGTCACTTATTTCAGAGTTCGCGCGATCGGCTGTGGTCGGCCGTTACTGCTGATAAAATTCCGGACATCATTCGACGGCTCGCGACACTGCCACGTTTAATATTCTTATGCATTTCACTGGATAAGAGACTGAGAATTGGGTTTAAAAAAAAAAAAAAAGAAAATGACGTATACGCTCGCCCAGCTTTAAAGGTAGAAACACGGTTATACGCTCTCAGCCTTAATGTGTCAAAGCCAGTGGCAAATTGAGGACTTGATTTAAACCGGTTAACTCAAAGACCACCCACTTCAAGTTCCAGTACATTACAGTCACTGCCGATGTCTCAAGATTTAAAGATTTAAGGGGCTCGATCAACCGCAGTCTCTATTTTAGTTACTGCAGTCTTTCCGACAATCACTCTGTGTGCCTACCTGGCTTTTCGCTATCCCAATATATGTGCATCGAAAGGTTTCAGCGCGTGTGAAACAAGCCTTTGTGCCTCCCCCAGTGATGTGACACCTTTCATAACGCCGTAAAGTGAACATGGTGTATGTAAAAAGACAAGCACATAGTGCTCCTGCACAAAGCAGCTGGTTGAATTCACAATGATGGCCTCAAGCTTAACGGGTGAGACACTTCGGATGCCGCGCTTTCTCTCAGCTCTCGCTGTCTGCCTCGCTTCAGATGTGACAGTCAAATTTAAGGGAGTCAGCTGTTTAGGCACCAGGGAATCAGTTGCTATACCTGCGTGTGTCATCTATCTCCCTCTAAGAGGGAGCGGTTAGGCACATGGGCGATTGACAGCTTGACATCTGAGATTGGTCAATCCCGTGCTGTCACTCATTTCACTGTCATCGACACTATACAGCTAAACAGCAATAGCCTTAGCAGTGACAAGACCTCAGGCTAATGTCCCGGCGTAGAGTTGCGCCTCACACTGAATAAAAAGCACCTCAACTGGATAGAGTTAATATCGGTCAATTTCAATTTCGCACCGTGAAATTATGCCTACTGCTGAGTAATCCCAGCGGGATTGTCTCATGATGACACTTTGGGCTTCTTGAGTTTGAGACTTACTTCCCAACTATTTGGATCTATCAAACTTCTAACTCTGTCAGAAAAAAAAAATGGCCATATATGAGGCTTAGATCGGGGTTGCATCAGTTGAGCCAAACTGTGTTCGAAAAGAATACGGAGTATATTTAGCTGAAGAATAACATTTGGTTACAAAAATGCCAAAAACAATAAATAACTTGTGCCTATATCACTTATATACTTACATACAGGGCTGGGAATTTTACTAAATTTTGCTGGTCCGTCATTCGTCATCCATCGGCAGCCAGGGTACCCGTCCGTCATTTGTCAGTCCGTCATTTTTCGTGACGAACTGAATTGTAATCGTCGGTCCGTCCTTGAAATCTGTCAGTTAGTCACTCAGAAGTCAGTTGGTTTCTCAAAAAAACGTCTGAAAAATGAGCTAATGGTCCATCAGTGACAGGCTGACATCAGTGACGGTCGCGGTTAGTGACAATTACGTTGGCGGATGAAAAACCACTTCCATCATTCATCAGTCCGTCTATTTTAAAAGGTGGCCCGTCAATCATCAGCAAAACGGGCGTCCGTCAGCGATGGACTGACGTACCGGTCCGTCAATCTGACGGAATGCCCACCTCTACTTATATATAAATGTATATGTTACCTATATTACTGTTACTAATTTACTCAAATCTAAAGATTATTAGGGTTAGGGATATATATATATATATATAATATATTGGGTTGGCAAGGGAATAAGAACAGCAGAAAAAGAGGACTATAATGCCCTTATACCACAATGCATCGCACTGACCGGTAGTTTTATTATAATTCAACTTTTTGTAACTGTATGCAGACAATGTCTTGACATTGTACTTTAGTTCAATTCACAAAGTTGACTGGATTAAGTTGATATGTCATTGTGTTAGTCTTGAAAGAGAAATATAATAGGACCCAGTACATGAATTAATGCAATGCACATTTTCTCCAACACCCTTTTATGGATTTCCCCACCTATTAGCATTGGCAATCATTCATCACATCATTTCTGTGAGATAATGCGGGAAGACTAGAGGGAAATAAATGATCTCTGTCGGTATGATGACTGCTGATGACTTTATTTGTTAAGGTCCTCCAAGATTGATTTAATTGACATTGTCCCAACTGAAAGTCACTTTAAAAGTGCAACGTTGCTGACATGAACAATTAATCCTTAATCAAACCCGGCTCTGAGGCGGCATAAAACCATTTGATTCTTCAAGTCCAAATTGTCATTTCTCCATTGCTTTCAAACAATAATAATGAAATAAAACAAAACATACTTCTGAGAGTAGTTTTTCCCCAGTACTTTTTATTGTCATGAATTATATCAGGGCTTTTATTGTGGCAGCCATACAGCAACAACAAAGGTTTGAAATAAAGTGTGGAAAAAGGTCCAGACAAGTGCGGCTGTAGCCTCGAAAAGTTCAAATCCTGGTTTTGTTAAGAAGATTACTTTTAAATGAGCAAATCATTCACGAGTGGCGATGAGTTCTTTCCCAACTCTCTTGGCAATCCTCACTGTGCTGTCAAGATAAATAATAACACAAATATGGCAAGAATGAAGTAACAACAAAGGAATGCGTGGCCTCTAAGCTCCTAGATTCAATGCTACTAGTTCCTGCAGCCGACTGAGGCCAGTTAAGTATATTTTCAGTATGAAATGGAAGGTTTAGCATTGTGGAATTTAAAGTTTGCGGTTTCATTTCCTGGCAATTTTTTGTGTTCAAACTTAAAGTGTTCTCTGTAGAATTTAGCATTAAATCACACTCAACTTAAAGTATAACAGTTGACCTACAGAGATGATATCATTCCAGGATGCCGTTTGACCTTCAAACGTCATTTTCTTCATAAGAAATCATGGAAATAATATGATTCCATTGTAGTTGGTCTGCTGTATCAAAACAAAGAGTACGAATTGTAAATAGTTAAGCTGACAAACTGAAAATGTGTGGCAAGCATGACCATATTAAAAGCAATGGCAAGTGCTTTTGGAAAGCACTCCATAAATGATGTGCCGCACTTTGTACGCTGACCCACAGACAATTCTGTCTAAAGCATCTATTTCAAGTCAAAAATATGTCTATAGTGCATAGATGTGCATCATAAATGTTATTAAATCCCAATACCAATAGAATGTCAAACTATACAATAGACCAAAATACATTTGCGGTCATCCCATAGCATCAACAACCTTCGCTCAATGGTTTTCGTGTGAGTAGAGAAATCAGTGGGAATGTCTAAAATAATTTTGTTGGAAACACTTGGTGGGATTGTGTTTACTTGTCTGGCCTGAGAATTGTTTTATTTCCTGTGAAACATAAGCTGTTATATCTGAGCTTTGAGTCTAAGTGAGCATGCGTTTTGGGTAGGAGTGCGAGAGGCGCTGTAGGGTAAAATAAGACTGGAGGTACACTGGCATCTGACCTCAAGATCTTGCTGATGCAAACCTCTGCATCTCCTTGATAAAGTTTACCTCCTTTCGGTTTTTAACAGTGTATTACACCATGGAGCACACCGTACGTTTTCTTCAGTTGGGCATCATTATTCGATATTGAAAAAGTGTGCCCATTGGTCCATTGCCATATAAGTAAAGCAATTCAGATGAAATGTTCCCCTTTTCCACATGACATTTTCTTCACCTCTGTCTCCCAGTGTCACTTATCATCTCCTGATGCTTTTGAAAGGTATTCATCCTTCTTTCATTCAATCATCTCTCACACAACTGTTTCCAATCGCCCTCAAGACATTCCACGAATGTCTGGGCATCATTGTTTTGAGTTGTGTGTGTGTGTGTGCGTGCGTGTGTGGGTGTGTGTGTCCCTTGTCAGCTCTCACTCTGGTAAGGTTCAGACCTGGAAAAACGGAGAGGCTATGCTCCTGATACTATTATCATGGAAAGATAAAAGCCTCAAAGTTAAAAAGAAAGACAGAAAGAAAGAACAAAGAAAAGAGTGCAGTCACTGTGCATATGCATACATTAAAGTTCTTTGCATGATTGCTCAGGACATGGAAGGGATTTTTAAGTATACAAAAGAGGGCAACCACTGCTTACCCTGTGAAGGCTTGCAGATAAAAAGATAGTCAGCGCCGCTTGCCTTTGGGTGAGAGGTGGAGTCTGTACAGAACATTCTCATGCACATTCACACCTACGGGCAATTTGGTTCCTTCTGAAAGGATCACTTGCAACTTTCGGGTCTGTAAATAAGAAACACTTGGAGGCAACTTGTCCGTACACTGAACAGAACAAGCAAAAGTTCAAACACAGGGCGTTCTTGCTTTGATGTAACAATGCAGTCCGCTGCAGCGCCTTATACAAGATTGATATCAACAGAGAGAAATCGCAATTTGATTTTTGGATTCAGCAATTATTATCCATGAAATAGATAAGCAGTAAATACAAAGACAGATACAGGTGTTTAGATTTTCATTTCATATAGGTTTAAGATAAGACCTGAAGATATGAATTAAAGACAACGAACTGAAAAGCCGACATCCATACATAAAGTGCACTGGATTAGAAGGCACACGGTCGATTTTTGAGAAAATCAAAGAATTTGCGTCTTATCGTCTGAAAAATGTGGTACTGTATAGTCATTGGTGCAGGCTGATACTTATTCATACTACTGTATGCAGTGGAAGGTTAAACACTTGTTTAACTTTCATTATTTAAGGCATTTGGGAACAGTATCCCGTTTGCGATGGCAGCAGACAGCAAAGTAAAACAAGATTCTTGAAGAGGGCAACCTTTTGAAATAATCGTGTCCATAGGAAATAAAGGAATGTATGGACTGGATGTATATTGTTTGGCTCTTCTCAGGTTCTCCTTCTCTTAACAGCCTCTTCTTTTCAAAATAAATATCACATAAAGAGGAAAGCGTGAAGCATGACTTCAACAGCGGTAGTCATTTGATACTCGCTGAAGTGAGATGAGGTCTCACATGATTTGCTGACATCTTTTCTCACGTCATGCACTGCGGCGGTTCAATTCTGAATGGTACAACCTTAAGGTATTTCATTGTATTTTTTTTTTTTTTGCATTATTAACTTGCATAACCACCCAAAAATAGTTGGATCTCCAGGGGAGGGATGAAAATATTTCACAACAATTATACTACCTTTTGTCACGCCAGCTGGTCTGGACAAAAAGGCACCACAGTGTCTCACTCTCTCCTTTTATTTATTTATTTTTTTTGCTTTATTTACATCATTGTTTCTCCAATGACACATGACTTAGCTAATCTAAATTGCAGTGGGCCCAGCATAGGCGTTGGATTGGAATCAAACGGAGACCAAAGCCATCTGTCGAAATGAGTTTTGCCTCTCAGCAGCTCAAACTCTAAATGGATACAGCTCTTACAATTGGGATTTCTAATATGATCTATTACATTTTGGGATGGGTGGAGGATTGGCATGACCGTGCGTTCATCACACTAACGAACAGCATATTTAACTGGGCCATATTGGTTAGGCTGATTTTGTCAAAAGCCAGTGTTACGAAATCCAAACTTCTGGATGGAAAGTTTAGTTTAGGCTGAAGTGACAGTCTGACTATTTGTACTTCACAAATAAATGTTTGGGTAAAATGTAATAAAGACATGCATAAACAGAAGGAGAGAGAAGCAACGACACTAAAGCTAACACTAAAGCACTGCAGCTGAGCATCAGTCAGATTTGACCCTTTTAGAGAAAACCTAAATATTTGTGTGACGCGTCTACTCTATTCAAAAGACAAAAGGGGAAAAAAATTCTATTTATGTGAAATAGAGGCCAACACAAATGATTTGAAATCGACCAATACAGCGTTTATCTTTTGGAAAGACATCACAAGATAAAGATTCAACACAGAGAGAAGACATTTGCTTGCAGCGGGACCAAATGTAATTCAAAGGACCAAATTTGCCTTTCTACTTGAAAGAAACATACAGATTGCTTTCCATTTGAAATTAAACACAAAGAATGGAGGTGTATTGATCTACAACACGATTCTATTAGGAATTTAATGAAAATAAGTATCTCAAGTACATCGCAACTTTAAAAGCCATCTATTGGAATTGAGGTCAGACGTAATGTTCAGCAGCATTCTGGACGCCTCACGCACTCAGTCACTTGTGAACGAGATTCCTGTCTCATTGCATCTGTCGCTCATTCCACCGTCTCTTCCAAAAGCATACTCGCACGTCAACACAATCGATTTGAATCTTGAAACGAGCGGCTATTTCACCAAGTGCCATTTCATGGTGACTTTTGAATGAGACAGAGCAGTGCTCAAAGGACCTCTTAAGAATTAGAGAGCGGCAGGTGTGTGTCGCATGCGGCATGAGGCTAATGGAGAGCACATTCTGCAGTATGTTTAAAGGTGCAGGGGGTAAGAAATCATGAGTGCAGTTAGGCACACTCGTCTATTATCTGACCGGTGGGGACATTTCGTTCAATATTATTTCAAACTGCCTGTATAACATTTGCCGTGTGATTGTGCTTGTACGCAGAATTGTAGTCTTTTTTTCAACAGTGTAGCACAGGAATTATTGCTTGTGTTGATGAAAACTGATTGGTGCATTGGTTTGTCAGTTTTCTGGCTCCCCCATGGTGCTGACAGGATGATGTCATTCATTGTGATGAATTTTGCCATTTTAATTCTTGGGTGGATGTTTCTGTCAAACCTCACAACAAGTGGCACTTAACATTCTTGTACAGTATTTTGTCCTTGTGTCTTCTTGTGTGTTTTTCAAATGTCTGGTGAATTGTCGACGCCGTGGTCTTTAATTGTTGCCTTTAAATATATGGCTTAGCCAAGTTCTTAATAAGGTGCCTGCATTGATTAGGGCTCATTCGACAAAGCCTACAGGAATACCTGCAAGGCCGAATCTATGTGGGTTTGCGTTGCTCTGCCCTGGCAATCAATTTGTGTGTATTTGCGTGTGTGTCTTTGTTTCCAACACTGTTGTTTTCTTTCACTTTGACTGAAGCTCTCAGATGAGGGACAAATTGATCAAGATGGCCCCAATTAGTCTTTGTGATTAATTGCGTGTGATTAGATGTCCTCTCTGACACCCCATTGTTGATGCTATTGACAGGTTAATTAGTTGCCGTGGCGACTGCTTAAACACAGCTAACTGGGTGTGACAGAGAAAAAACCTTAACAGAAATAACCGGGACCCCCCCACCATCATCAGTTGTGCTTTGTATCATCATTTGAAAATAAATGATTATTTCTAAATTTGAAAATGAAGTATTGTACATTGAGTGCTTCTGCTCTTAGAGTATTCTTACTTTTTTTCCTGTGCTTTGTCGATGCTTTGCCCCAGTAAATACAGAAAAAGTCATGTCAATGATTTGTTTTAGTAACATGGAAGAGTTGCAATAATACAGAAATATAATAAATAGTTGAATAAGCAGCCATAATAGAGAGCCACAATAAAACCTGTGTTTGCATAGAAAAGGAGAGCGCACGTATATAAGCTCTGACAAATGTTGAATAAAGTCTTGGTAGCGCAATACAATGAGGCACTCAATATTCAATGTTTGTCTGCTTTTTGTTACTCTCTTCTTCCGCCTAATGGTTTCTCGGTAACTTGAAAACCAAAGTCAGGGCTACAGGTCATTTTATTGTGCTTGATTCATGGTCACTGCAAAAGCTACCCGAACACCGTTTCCCAAACGTGCTCTTAGTTGACGACGGTAGGACTTGAACTACAATAGACCTTATAATGACAGAAGCATTTCTTCTGAACAATATTAAACACCTTTTCATCTGGCCACACCTTTAATGCCTCTGTTCTGGAAAAACATTGTGAGCTATCCCTGTTCACCACGGGGGAGAGAAATGTTCCTCCAATGCAGCGATTCATGCAGTTTTTCCCCAGGACTTGCATTCCATGAGTAAATACTTTAGTTCTTGAAGAGAAATGGACGCCTTCTCACTATGTAGCTGAACATACAGAGAACGAAATGCTTCTGTTATCAGTGGATATATCACTACGGCTACTGGCACTACACAAGGTACAGATGCACAAGCGAATGTGATCCATTGTAAGAGTAGTATCGAAGCTTCTGCATTGACAAAGAGGACTACAATAGAAGTGGCTGGACCTCTGCCAAAGGCTGAATCAACAAAAGTGTGCTTGTTCGATTATTTGCAGCCTACCTCGGAGTTCACTGAGGATATAAAAGAAAGAAAGAGCATCATATTTGAAAAGTATTATTTTGGGGCAGGAGACTGTTTAATCATGAGTCAAAAGGCAAAAAGAGAAAAGGATTCATCAAATGGGGTCTATTGTTGGTGTAGTGGTTCACATAACTTGCCATATTGGTGACTGGTGATCAGTCCTGGGTGGTGTTTCCCTTTTGCTCTCAGTCACTAGAGAACATCTCCAAACCTCCACTTTCACGCTTGGCCATGATAATTTTGCTCGGTTTTAAACAAAAATGTGTTTATTATATTTTGATTGGGAAAAACATTTCAACATCTTTGTACAGTTTTGCAGCACAACCAGTCAAATAAACATTAACAAAATAACCTCAATATGTATTTTCTTTATAAGACTATTTTTATGCCATTGTTGGATTGGATCTCATTAAACTGCGCGCGTGTTCATAATGTGTAATCTATAATATTAAAAATGTGAGAATAGCTCTTATATCATCCATATAGCGCAACATACTCTACTGATTGTGACTAATGAAGCACTAAGTGTGAAATGAATTTTCCGGCACTTAAAACAGATGAGACGGCTTATGGATCCATTAATAGAAGCAAATAATTATCTTCTTTCGCCCCTCACATGTCTCTGCTGTACAGGGCTAGTACTGTATTTTATTTTATATGTAGTGGAAATAACTCTGGGAAAAAGGGCAAAGAGCCGCAGGGAGGAAGAGGGAGGGGTAGACAAGTGTGTGCTTCACTTGCTGAGAAGAAAAGAGCCTAATCTCGAGGGAGGCCAGAGTTGGCATAACATCGCTTCTTCTGGACAACCTCCCTCATTCATCTGTTACGCTCCCACTGCACTATCCTTCTTTTATTCACATACAATATTGCCTCCCTACTCTCCTTTCCAACTTTTTAACCATTTTACCCCCCCCCCCTTGCCACTTTTTTATTACTCTGTCAACATATCAACCCTCCTCCATGTCTTTAGCTGTGAGAGTAATCGTAAATGTTGAACGCTATTTGATTTGCATGTACACTTTTTGGTTGATTGCGTAATCAACAATCATAATGGCGGAATGGCCCGAGCTCTGGAGCATCGTATACAGCACTCAAGACACGGTTGTGCTGTATTTGTTAGATTGGATGTAAAAATCGTTGGGACATTTTTCTGATCTGCATTTTTCAGGAAGGGGATGCTCCTTGACAATGTCGTCAAGTGCAAATAAATGTGAGCATATGATATTGATGGGAGAGCAACTCTATGTGATTAATAAGAATTGTTTTCGAGTGGAATAGTCACGGTCGGTTCTTTGTTTTTTGCACTGCAGTTTCCCCTCGGGAGCCGATCGTCTCCTGTAGATCCAACACATATCCCAAAGGCTTCTACTGCAGCTGGCACCAGCAGCACTCAACCTACATCCCCACAACATTTGAAGTGGATGTTCAGTAAGTCATTTTGAATGTATGTGTATGCTAGTTTTTATTGATACATACCTGTACATGTATGTCAAGAATGGAATAAATACCCCAAAAGTTGACTGAAGACCTCCACCAAGGCAATCTTACTTTAGCGCAGAGTGAGAATAAGGTCCTGGATCGTGAATACAGAAGTCAAGGGAACATTTAAAACAGCATCAAACTTTCTGGAGTCAATATAAAATGACAGTGTGGGGTGGCTGTGCTCCGCAGGACTTGAGTTTGACACTTGCTGTAAAGACTATTCTCTCATTCGTACATTATACTTGTTAGTTGAAGGAGACAGAAGAAGTCCACCTCTGCCACTTTTTCTTTGAAAATCGTTCATCCTCTCCATTCTCAAAGCACCGCAAGTGCCCCTTATTAATACCGTATAACCGTTATACCCAATTAAAATGATAATAAGGAAGTCGACTGATCATCAGTATCAGCATTTGGTCAGTATCCTCACCCTTCTGGCAAATTCTTTATTTTTTGCTGACCTTGCCGTAATCAAAAACATAGAGATATTTACAACATGTTTCTGTTTCTCATTTCTGTCCATCGTTTTTCTCTCCACAGACATAACCAGCGTTCACTGGAGGTGCAAAAAGATTCCATTCATAAGAATCGCTGCCATGTACGTTTTCCAGAGGTCTTCTCCATCTTTCCATACAAAGTCAACGTGACCGCAATCAGCGCTTTGGGGAAAGCCTCGAGCACAATCTCTTTTGAGGAGTCCAGTATAGGTAAATATCCCAAGGAAGCTAAAAATGTGTTTTCTCTTTTGTTCTTCGGATATACTACCAGACTTATTCAGTGGTAGAACCTGACATTTAGAACATTTTGGAACTCACTCTGCCGTACATTACCATTTAGTGAAGTAGCATTTGCCGGTATTCAGTCCGACTATGCTTAGTTTCCAATTTGGGGCAGTCTTAGGATCCTTGCCACAAAGATTTTGGCAAAGAACAAAAAGAGTGAAATACGGAGTGTCATCTCAGCGAAGATGCCAACCCCTTCCCCGATGCCGAAGCATTTGTTTGACCACAGATGATTGATTTTATTCACTCCCTCAGGAGGTTTGCTGCATACTGTACACGCATCAATGATCCGTGCCAGCAAGACAGAGAATATAGGAAATAATTGGCCAAATAAATGTCACCAAACTGAAACGGGAATGCAGGGCTGATGTTTTTTGCGGAGAAAGACTGCATAGTCCCTTTATGAGAAATTCACATGACCCCGCTCTGTTACATGCGAAACACGTTTTTTGTGTTCTTTCTTTTTGAGCTATAGTTGCTATTGAGAAGGTGATAAGTTGGGGTTAAGTGGGCTTCACCAATACAATATGCAGCTTGTGACTTAAACCACAGTTACAGTCATTGCTCATTGGTCTTTCCCTGCGGGCTGGAGCTGTGCGGGCGATGCTCGGTTTACTCCACAGTCTCCGCTTTGCAACAGCGGTCTGTTTTCTTGCTGCCGTCAGCCTTCTCTTCAATAAAATTTCTCCTTACTGTGTCATGCCAAGATTTTATTGTACTAATTTCATTGGCAGTCATTGATGATGACAGTGGTTTACTCGCCTAACTACTCTGCAGGCCGCAATGGTTCAATCCCCACTTATTGGCAGCATGCAAAATAATTTACAAATATATATTAGAATTTTATATAAAATGCTGGAGGGGTTTAACTGGGGCAACACAGATTTCTGAGGGTATAGCATAGCACCCCCACCCCTATGTTAGTGTCAATACAGTTGATTGCATAATCATGCTATTAACATCAGCTCAGTTTTGCACAATGACTAAAGCAGTCCATTTTTGTAGCAGGGAAATCAACCACCCAAAGCTGAAGTGGTTCGAGCCAAGTACAAATGTGGCACACTGTGAAGGTAGCGTCGAACAAAGCACTCACATCTCTGAAAAACACTCAATAAAAGACCAATCCTTCAGCTCTTCCTTGCAGCAAACATGTTCAATTGAAGCTGATGCCAGCGTTGCAAATGAATGGTCAGCCTTCTCAATAAAAAGGGCCTTATAACACAAACACCAGCTGCCATGTAAATACATTTATCTCAAAATTTTCTCAATGAAAAACACACAGTATTGACAATAAAAAAAAAAACTCCCAGGCCCTCCCCAAGTAATAGGGCACATTTTTACAGTCAGCAGAATGGCACTAGTGTACTCAGCAATAGCAGAAGAATCCTAAACATGCCCCACTGACTAATTTGAATCCTGATTCCTAATTTTTTGTAGGTGCAAATCCCAAGTGAACTGTCGAGTTGAAAAATGGCATGCACATTTATACAGATGTACACCAAAAATTCAACGGGGTCTTGCAAAGTTCACCTAGTTGTTGATAACAATTGTCTTAAGATGAACCGTTTTGTTCTTAGCCAAACTTGATGGCATTCTGAAGTCTGAAGTACAAGATGGTTAAACCACAAAATTAGCATAGTTGAAGTTCTTAAGCGACTGGCTAGAAGGCAATGAAGAGGAAATTTGTTCACTTTAAGGAAGGAATGAGCTCCACTTAAATAGATAAGGGAAGTGCTTCTGGCAGTTCTCAATTCTGCTGTATCCCTTCGAGCGAGGTATGGGTGTGTATGCTGTATAAAGCACACACAGTTGCTGTGTGTGTGTTTTGTATAATTTGAGCCAGTGACATGCTCTGCCAAATCCCGGACACAGGATTCATGAAAATGCTAATGCTAGCCGGATTAGCGCCTTGACTGAAGATACTTCCCTTTACTACTTGGTTGATAAGAAAATACTGGACTGCTCCTTTCTTAGCATTCTTTAACATCCCCATACTTGCCTCTCTACTTTTCACTTTCCTCCAATCTTTCCATTTTCTTTCCTTTTGTTTGCATGTAGATTTCTGAAGCTTTAATTTTAGCCCCCCGCCCTCACCGGCCCGTTTTGTCAATCTGCTCTCAGCGCCTGTATTGTGAAAAAGTCTTACTTGGCAATTTAACATGTGAGTCACATTCATTTTACGGGAAAACGAGGCAGATCGTAAATAAATAAAACAATTTCATGCTTTCTGGCGTACTTCTTAATTCCGAGTGGAAGTAAGACCACTCATGACTGTCCTTGTTCTTTCGAACACTGCTGGAATGAAATTAGATGAAATGTGTGTGTGTGTGTGTGTGTGTGTGTGTGTGTGTGTGTGTGTGTGTGTGTGTGTGTGTGTGTGTGTGTGTGTTAATTGTCCTCAGTGTGCATTCTGTGATGTTCATACCCATTAAATAAATCAAGGCTTCTACAGTTGAAGCATTTTTACTTATGACAAATAACTTCTTTTCAAAGTCAGCCGGGAAGCTGGCCTGGCCATCTTTGTGATTGTGAATACACAAAAAAATCAATGCCACAACAATGTAAGTAGGCATTTAACTTATCTTAAACAATTTTCCAAATGTTAGTGACATGACAAGGTAAAAATGTGGCATGATATTACTCTTCAAAACATGACAATTTACCTTTGTGTTCAATGACTCCTTTTCAAGCTTGCAGCGCTTGGGTCAAGCTCTTTTGTGGCATTTGAGACTGAAGACAGTTGCGAGTAGATGAAAATCAGTCACTGATGGCAGAGCATCACAAAATAGCATGAAGCACAGAACCACCTGCTACGTTATGTGGCTTACAGTGGAGAGAAGGATAACCTCTGGCAGCTGTGCGGAGTCTGGCAAGCACCACACGTCATTGTTTAAATCAAAAGAGCAATGGCATGAAACAACCTCTGTGGTTAGTGAAACATGGTGGGATTTCTTTTTTGTGTTATATTTGTGTACAAAATCAAGACTGAGTGCATGTGCAGAGGATTGAGATCACAGATGACCTTTGCAATTATTGCAAATGACTCCAGCTCCACAGGTAGCCGTATCCCTGGAGGCTCCTGAGTGTAATAGGAGAACAGAAAGTCTACTTGAAATATCGAGATCTCTGTGGCCAGCTGCTATTACGCAGCCAGCCGCGTGCACTGCAAAAATCATGAGCTTTTAACACAATATGTAAATTATACAGGACAGTGAGCCACCAGAAATCATGTTTTGGCATTCACATTTGGTACTTGCCTCTGCACACATTTTGTTTTTTTTTTAACTAAAATATATGCAAGATGTACTAGTACCCTAAGAAGCAGCCAGAACCCTCAGGTGGTCTGGGACAGGACTATTGTCTGTTCCCAGAACCAAACAAAATGAAGCAGCATTTTGTTACTATGCTCTACTAGGCTCACCACAACAACAATGTACTTCCTCTTGGGTGCAAGTGAAAATGAAGTGTGTGAATGAACAGACTGAGGCTAATTATCGTTGGCAAAGAGCAACACGGCAAACCGTCAGCAAGAACCGTAGTTTCTCCCGTTTAAAATGACAAATGCTGTTAGCGGCAGCTCACACAGCTAATTGGTACAAATTCTTTGAGAGACCTGATGACAGGCTGACGTTTTGTTGAAGTGCAGTACTCAGCCAACGTAAACACTACTTATTTGGGTTATATGCTGTGGAATGATCCATGTACCGTATGGACAAAAGTGTTAGGACAACAAATACTTTATGTGAAAATAGATGCAAGAATCAGTCCTTTCCAAGTTTCAAAATGTAAAGCCCAGGAAATTATTGTAAGAGTGCCTTTGGTCTTTTGTCCCTATATACAGACTCCCAGAGGTGGGCATTCCGTCAGACTGATGAACATCCATTTTGTTGCCGATTGACGAATGACGGGACACTTTTTAAAAATGCACTGACAGAAGTGGATTTTCGTCCATCAAAGTCACCGTCACAAACTGCGATGGTCTGTTCGTCACTGA
This sequence comes from Filicampus tigris, assembly GCF_054856515.1. Taxonomy (NCBI): domain Eukaryota; kingdom Metazoa; phylum Chordata; class Actinopteri; order Syngnathiformes; family Syngnathidae; genus Filicampus; species Filicampus tigris. The sequence continues at coordinate 17,051,955 of NC_141231.1, forward strand.
CAGACGCCCGTTTTGCCGACGTGTTATTGTGGGATCGACTGACGGGCCAGCGGACTTCTGTCGGACTAAACTGAAGGACTGGCTGACGGACCGACCAACTGACCATTACAATTCTGTTCGTCACGAAAAATAACGGACTGACCAATGACGGACGGGTACCCGGGCCGCTGATGGATGACGAATGGCGGAGCAGCAAAATTGAGTAAAATGCCCACTTCTGCACACTCTTGCCTGTGTCTGCAAAGGTCAGGATAGTCTTTTATTTTATTTGAAACAATATGTTGCAGTTATTTAATACGACTCGTTCAAATATGTATCTGTCTAGAGAGGTAGAAAATTAATGCTGCCTTCACAAGGGGAAAAGATTTGTATCGTCGTCCTTGCCGTCTGACCTGTGCACAGTGCACAAGTGTACAACTGCACTGCAAGTGCTCTGAGACGAAGGTGATCCTAATGAAGTGTCTAGTGAGTGTACTCATGGAATATACAACACAATATGGAAGAGGGGAAAAAGACATGAAAGACTTAGCAGATGGAAGATCTTGACTCATAGTCTCGGATTTCACGTGGCGCAGTTTGAAGCCGTGCTCATCATTTTAAAATGTTGCTGTCAGGGTAAGGTAAGGAGTAAGGAGGGGAAGAGGTTTTTCATTCTTAGTCACCTAAATCTATGACAATAAATTAATGATTTACACGGAGTGATGGATTTACAAGTAGCCCACCTCGGCATAGAGATTAAAAAAACGTTTTTTTTCCCAGGGAAAATAAGCCATTTTGCTGCCATTAATCTGCTGTTGTGCTTTTTTAAACTTTGCGCCAGCATCAGTGACCGTCGAAACGTGATAATGAAAATGGATACGGAGCAACTCTAACGTGAACACATTCAAACAAACCCAAGCAAAACTTCATACCATTCGCTCCGCACATTAAGCAGTGCTTTGTTTACAATATGACATAGCGTTTTTCTTTGGTTCGAGATCGCCTCATTAAGCTTCGCCTGCTGCTGCTCTCTGTGATAAATCCGTGAGCAGTTTGCTTGTTCTGCTTGGCAAGGCTCCAGGTTATCATGGTTCCCCATTTCCCCCTTTACTCATTACTAATGCAATAGCCAGCTTATGTGCAATGTTTCAGGCCAGATGAATGGTCACTGGGACCATCGATCGAAGTGGATTCCGTTCTCTGAATGGCGCACGTTTCATAACTTTTATGAACTGCTGGACAAATCTCATGTGGACAAAGCGGTTTGTGTGCCTTTTCATCTTGCTTCTTTCCACTTTTACTCATGGAATGAGATTAACCATCTCATGATGCCTTTTCTGCTTTTTTTTCTCTCTCTGACCAAATCCATCTCTTTATCTTGTTCTGTCAATTTGGTCAGAGTAGTCTGCCTACATGTGTAGTTCATGTTTATTTCATACGGTATGCATGGCATCTTGTGCTGCTATCTTTCTATGTAACTGCAACTATCCATATCCTGCTCTAATATCGTGTGTGCATGCGGTATGGAGAAAGTTTCTGCTCACTAATGGGGGTGATCGAACAAAGAAAAAGGTTATTCAATATCTTTCAAAGGTATTGAATGGAATTCTCTCTAGAGGACGTGTATTCAAAATGCAAGACTAATGCGTATCTTTTCTACAGGGACTGTCAGCTTTCATCTATTCCTCATCTTTAGGCTCCTCAGCGGTTTACAGCCTCAGCCGTTGTTGTCACTTATCTCTTAGCGGCAAGGTTTCAAGTCGTTCTACTTGTGATTGTAGCTAATGTCAAATCCGCTGCAATGGCCAGAGTCACCCATCTAATAAGAACAATTTTGAACTTTTAAGAATTGTTGTTTTGCTGGTTATAGGATGTCTGACCTGGAAGAAACATTTGATGACATTTTTTTTTAACTTGTCTTTTATTGTCTTGTCACTTTATAGTTTGACATTTTGAGGGAAAACGCATACATAAAACCATATCTTACAGTAGAGTTGGTGGGAGAGCCCAAAAATGGCTTGTTTGTTCAACCGTGCATTGTTAAGGAGAACAAGCCTTTTAAAACACTTCAAATTGATCACTTATTTGCAGAGGTGGTCATTTTACTGAATTTTCCTGGTCCGTCATCCATCAGCGGCCTGGGTACTCGTCCGTCATTCCATCGTTTTTCGCGACGAACCAAATTGCCATCATCAGTTCATCAGTCCGTCAATCAGTTAAGTCCGCCAGTTAGTCTGTCAGAAGTCCATCGGTCAGTCAGTCCGTCCCCCCCCCATAAAAAACGTCAGCAAAACGTTCTTCGGTGACGGACTGACGGACCATCACTGACGACTGACGGAGGCAGTTAGTCAAGATTACACTGACGGATGAAAATCCACATACATGGTCCGTCATTTTTAAAAAGCGTTCCGTCATTCATTAATCGTCAGCAAAACGGGCTTCCGTCAGTGACAATAGTATGGATTTGTGGAAAAAAATATCAAGCTGAAAATTGTGACAATCGTCTTCCAGCTTTTTTGTGATTTTCATTAGAGGGAGCTAATGCTGGTATTCAACTTCATTCAAATTGATTTCATCCCGGGATCTCCTAATCCCAAAGGTTACTGATTTAATACAAGTTTCACCGAGTGAGCAGTAAACATGTGAGACAGTGGTGAATTGTTACACAATGATGTTCTTTCTCCCCTCCCAGTCAAACCAGACCCACCTGAGCGTGTGACGGCGACTCCGATCCGTTACAATGCACGTAGGCTGGAGGTATCCTGGCAGAGTCCTGCGACCTGGCCCGACATCGACAACTTCCCTCTCAAGTACTTCCTTCGATACCGCCCTCTCATCAAGGAGCAGTGGCAGCATGTAAGTAGCACTTCTGTGGAAAAAACACATTCACGTAAGGCTGGATTGTGTTAGCCTGAATTTGGATTTGGATTCCAATCGGCTGATTAATTAAAAAAATATATTATGAATAAAATAACTTTATTTTTTGGTCCCGTAACGCTTACAACAATAGAAGTATGAATTACAGGCAGACGACGATTTGACCGTTTTACAATAACTTGCCATTTAATGTCGCCTTTGTTTAATTTAACAGCAGTCAAAAATCTTCAAAATTCTGCAGATTTTTTTTTCCTTAATTTTGGGGTGGCCCAGGCCAACTAAATATTATGTTAACGTTTCGTATCTTTTCTATTGTTTACTTCTTGTCACTCCCCAGTGTTGACGCTTGGGCTGTGATTATTATTGGGCGCATCCGTTTGTGCCAATTTAAGTGCAGCATAACTGGGTCAATCGAATATACCCTTTCAAACACCCAAATTGATTTAAACTAAAGTGAAAGAATAGACTAGAATAGAATAATTACACATGGCCTAAATATGGTACATTAAAGATGTTTTGAAAAAACAAAATAATTGCTGATGGTAGTCAGTGGAGTAATGTGGAGGTCAGCCCAGGCCAACAATGTTATGTAACGATTCCTATTTGTATTTATATTATCTGCTGTTGTTTACTTTTGTTGTCACTGTCCAGTGTTGATGCGTTTTTTTTTTGTTTTTTTTTCTGTGAGTGCAAACAGAGCCAAATCAGATGTTTCACTTGAAATGTTTTTTTTATTTGTTTTTTTTTTAAATGTGATATGGGCATCAAATCAAAATTGGGCACGTAAGACGTGCGTTGTGTAAATCCAGCCTTACTACACTGTATAAATCGGTTACATTGTGCTAAAAAGAACATGTTATCGTTATCATGCATTTGTAGATCATTGGCTTTTAACAACTTTGATTACAATCCAAATCAAACATTAGGATATTTTTAACACGAGACCCAACAAGTCTTTTTGAAGCCGTCTTTCATCCGAGCTCATACAGCCGCCCAAATAGCAGCC